>NC_041404.2:38651134-39286968 GCF_900747795.2 Erpetoichthys calabaricus | reverse complement strand
CTCAAAAATTAACGTCATTTACCTTCGTTCCCGCATTTGACTCATGCTGTAAATCTCTTCCTTGTTTTTAGTTCACGTGATTACGTAGGAGGCGTGATGACGCGATACGTGACGCCGCCTCCTCCATTAGAGTATATGGACAAAAAACATGTTCCAGTTATGACCATTACGCGTAGAATTTCGAAATGAAACCTGCCTAACTTTTGTAAGTAAGCTGTAAGGAATGAGCCTGCCAAATTTCAGCCTTCCACCTACACGGGAAGTTCGAGAATTAGTGATGAGTCAGTCAGTCAGTCAGTCAGTCAGTCAGTCAGTCAGTCAGTGAGGGCTTTGCCTTTTATTAATATGTATAGATAAAATAATACATAAAAAAATTAAACATGAGATTGTTTTTAACAATATTTTTAAAACCAACAAGAATAATTAAAATAAATATTCAACGCTGCTCAATCTGAAACTTGTGCATTTGAGCATTGTAAATGTTTTTCATTATTCACTTTTTTAATTTTTGCACAATCCTTTTTTATCAAATTTGGGTGTGTCCTGGTGTTATTTATGGTTTCAAATTATTTTTATTTTTGAAACAGTAATATCACCAATTTGGCTTGTTGGGTTAGTGGTGTAGGTTTTTTTTTTCTCCAAAAAATCAATCATAAATACTAATCGTTTTTTCAAATATAGTTAGGGTAAGTAAATCATGTTCAAAATAGGAATTATTTTTGATTGTGCACTTTGCATGTTATTTTTGGCATTTAGTTTTCAGGGATTCTCTGGTTTCATAACACCCACATTCCACTCATTTTTACTTTAATCTATGGGTTGTTTTTTCTTGTATATGGCCATTTGGTTTTCTAGTTTTTCTATAAACAGTGACAATATGCTTGTACATTTGTTTATGAACAATGGTGGAATTTCCAGTTTTCAAAGAAAACAGAAGAATAATAAGCATGTACATTGTTACACAATTTTTGACAATTTCCAAAGAAAGCTTTAATGCCAATGCTTCTTGTTAATGGACAATGTGAAACTTATTGTGTATAAATTCACAATTTGTGCACATTTGAGAGTCACTAGGAGCTAGGAGAGACTTTATGTTGTAACATTAAGGGTTGCCAAAAAATAAGAAACCTGTCTAACTGCGAATATTACCTAAAGAGCATACACTAACACAATAATGCTGAAAAGAGGCAGAAAAATACAACTTAAAATCTACTAGCTAATTTGTATGTCAAAGTAATAGAGTTCTGCCTTTGTAAAACGCAATCAGAATAGCTGATGATTTTACCATGTTTGAAGATTATTGGAGTTCACCAGCCGGACCAAACAAAATGTAACAACATAAATGACATGTACAAACATAGTGCAAAACTGCATTTAGTCTTTCATAGAACCTAAAAATAAAGTAAGCAGAAACATGAACAAAATTATAAACTGCTCAAAAAAATTAAAGGAACACTTTGAAAACACATTAGATCTCAATGGGAAAAAAATCCTGCCGGCTGTCGTTACTGATATGGACTGGGTAATGTGTTAGGAACGAAAGGATGGCACATCGTTTGATGGAAATTAAAATTATCAACTTACAGAGGGCTGAATTCAAAGACACCCTGGAAATCAATGTGAAAAAATGATGTGGCAGGCAGGCTAGCCCATTTTGCCGAAATTTCATTGCAGCAACTCCAAATAGTACTCAGTAGTTTGTATGGCCCCCATGTGCTTGTATGCATGCCTGACAACGTCGTTGGGGGGCATGCTCCTAATGAGACTACAGATGGTGTCCTGGGGATCTCCTCCCAGATCTGGACCAGGGCATCACTGAGCTCCTGGACAGTCTGAGGTGCAACCTAGCGGCATCGGATGGACCGAAACATAATGTCCCAGAGGTGTTCTATTGGATTTAGGTCAGGTGAGTGAGCATGGGGGCCAATCATTGGTATCAATTCCTTCATCCTCCAGGAACTGCCGGCATACTCTCGCCACATGAGGTCGGGCATTGTTGTATATTAGGAGGAACCCAGGACCCACTGCACCAGCATAGGGTATGACAATGGGTCCAAGGATTTCATCCAATTCCTAATGGCAGTCAAGTGCCATTGTCTAGCCTGTAGAGTTCTGTGTGTCCCTCCATGGATATGCCTCCCCAGACCATCACTGACCCACCACCAAACTGGTCATGCTGAACGATGTAACAGGCAGCATAACGTTCTTCACGGCTTCTCCAGACCCTTTCACATCTGTCACATGTACTCAGGGTGAACCTTCTCTCATCTGTGAAAAGCACAGGGCACCAGTGGTGGACCTGCCAATTCTAGTTTTCCATGGCAAATGCCGATCAAGCTCCATGGTGCCGAACAGTGAGCACAGGGCCCACTAGAGGACGTTGGGCCCTCAGGCCACCGTCATGAAGTCTGTTTCTGATTGTTTGGTCAGAGACATTCACACCAGTGGCCTGCTGGAGGTCATTTTGTAAGCCTCTGGCAGTGCTCATCCTGTTCCTCCTTGCCCAAAGGAGCAGATACCGGTCAGTCCTGCTGATGGGTTAAGGACCTTCTACGGCCCTGTCCAGCTCTCCTAGAGTAACTGCCTGTCTCCTCTTTGCCCTTGAGACTGTGCTGGGAGACACAGCAAACCTTCTGGCAATGGCACGTATTGATGTGACATCCTGGAGAAGCTGGACTACCTGTTCCAGCTCTGTAGGGTCCAGGTATCACCTCATGCTACCAATAGTGACACTGACCGTAGCCAAATGCAAAACTATTGGAAAAACAAATGAGGAGGGAAAAATGTCAGTGGCATCCTCCTGTTAAACCATTCCTGTTTTGGGGGTCATCTCATTGTTGCCCCTCTAGTGCACCAAAGCAGCTGAAACTGATTAACAACCCCCTCTGCTACTTAACTGACAAGATCAATAGCTCAGAAGTTTAATTGACTTGATGCTATACTCTGATTAAAAAGGGTTCCTTTACTTTTTTTGAGCAGGATATATACTGAACAATTAAAAATTATCAGATCAGATTTAGAAATTAGATTAAATTAACTGTATTAATCCCAATGGGAAATTTAGATGCATATAAAAGCTGAAGCATAAAAAACACAGACTCACGGAACAATTAATACAACCAATCAATAGATAGATGCGTGAATAAATACATTTTTTGTTGTACAGAAAGAGCAAAATGAACTTAAAGAGTATAAGCATCTAGTATGGAGGAAGCACTGAACTGCCTCATATCAATGGGCAGAAAAGATCTCCTGAGAGGCTTTCTAGCACACCATGGTGAAATGGGACTGTGGCTAAAACTGCTCCAAGAAAGCACCTCCTACAGGGAATGGAGGGTATTTTTCATGATGGCGTTCAGTTTTGCCACCATTCTCTTTTCCACAACAGCTCCCAGCTGGTCCAAGATTAGCGCTGTGATGGATAAGCCTTTCCTGATAAGTTTGTTCAGGTAGTGTGCTTCTTTTGAACTCAAGTTGGTAAAAGCATGGAATAATACACTGATTACTACAGACTGGTAAAACATTTCCCGCAGTTTGATGTATATGTTACCGGCAATTTATGAAATGCAGGCATTGTATAGAATGCCCAGGCAATGCTTGCATTTCATACATTGCCGGTAGCATATACATCAACAGCCCTGAGCCTCTTTAGGAAGTCCACTCTGCTCTGGCCCATCTTGTACAATACCACTGTGTTGTCAGACTAGTCCAGTTTTCTGTTTATGTAAATCCCAAAGTACTTGTAGCTCTGCTCCACTTCCACATCCTCCTCCTGGATAGTGACTAGTCTCAGAAACACTTTAGCACTCTGGGAGTCCACCATCAACATGTCTGTCTTGCTAAAGTTGAGATACAAATGGTTCTACCTGTACCACAAGTCACCGTCCTGTACAAGCCTCCTCTGCTTTGACTTATTACCATGATTAATGCATCCTATGATGGAGGAGTCATCTGAGAATTTCTGTAGATGGAAAGCACTGGTATTGTATTAAAAGTCTGTTGTGTAGAGGGTAATTAGAAAGAGAGACAGGATAGTTCCCTGAGGTGTTCCCACATTACACAACATCATTTCTGAAACCAGAAGTAGAAGCTGTTTCAGGACCAGCCTCTCACAGGTGTTCTTGATATATGAAGTAAGAGCGACAGGTTATAGTCCTAAAGTCTTGAGCTCACTGGAATGGCCTTTGTTTGGTTCTGGGAAGATACATAATATTTTCCACAACTGGGAAACCTGCTGCAAACTCGGGGAAAAGGAGAACAGGTGTTGAAGGACCCCACAAAGCTGACAGGCTCTTGTTTTCAAGCATCATGTGGCTGATTCCATTTGACCCTGTGGCTGTTTTGGTGCAAAGCTTCCCCGGTTCCCTCCTAACTTGATCAGCATGGACAGACAGTCCAGGAAGTGGAAGGGGACTGGAGACCACAGGTGTAATGTCATTGTAGAGAAAGGTCATGCATGGTGGAGATGAAAGTTGGGATTCCAGAACCTTGTCAGGTTACACACAGAGACTAGCAGTGTTTGGAGGAGAGCTGGGCTGACAAGAATGAGTCAAACCTGCTGACGAACTGGTTCATTTCATTACCTTTGTTCTTGTTCCTTTCCTCTTCAGGTTTGACTGGTTTGGCAGAATGAGAATACTAAAACAAGACTCAAAATTAAATAATGTGCTTCATTAACAGCTACCTATGAAAGTGCTTGGAGTAAAAATGTTGTCCCTCCAGGACTGTTTGACACCCCTGACTTAGCCCGTTCATCAGTTACCTTGCTTTGTATCCTTTTATTGTTTGGCTGAAAGGTAAGAAAAAAAATAACAAATAGTTTTATGTTAAACTAGCAGCATTAATTGGTTACAAATTAAGAAAACGGGCGGAATGAAAACCAGCAGCCACTGCAACTCTCCAGGATCTGAGTTGGACACCCTTGGCTTTAGGCATTCCTTTGCTTATTTTAAAGGTTCACCGACAAATGCGCGATAGACAAATGCGCCCCAACAAAACCGCGACCGACAATTGCGCGCCAACAAACCCGCGAACTGATTTTCGACAAATGCGCGCCGACAAAAACGCGCTGTATCAACAAGCTGTGGAAAGCCTATTGACTGTGTTGACCCACTAATATTTAGCCAGGTATCATGTAATATATAGCAAAATGTTTTATTTCTCATATCTCATAATATTGACATCTAAATTAAGTTATACAAACCATGTTTAAGTAGAACTTTTTATGCTTTTATACTACTAACTAGTCATTTAGCCCGTTACAGTAATGGGCGCTAGAACAGTAGTGCATAAACATTAGTAGGAACAGTCTATATTAAATGGCAAGGGACTTTGACCTCATTCTTTTTGTTGGTCGTATTTTTCTTTCTTTCAGCCTTTCTTTTGTTGATGTTTACTTGCTGAGCTGACCGTTCTTCGTGGGCTGCCGCCGTGTATTGTGTGTCTTTAAATTTTCTGTGACAGTAATAGTGTCTTGTACGGCTCTATTCAATAAGGGCACGCACAAAAAGGCGAGCTTCAAAAGGGCGACCTCAATTGAGCGCGGCGTATAAAGGCGTTCGTAGATAATTTAGTTCAAATGGCTCTGGAATATGTGAAGAGCAACAAAGGTGCAGATCTTTATTTACGCGCGCCTTTATTCGCTGCGCCCAATTGAGGTCGCCATTTTGAAGCTCGCCTTTTTGTGCGCGCCCTTATTGAAGGATACCGTCTTGTACGTCCGCTGGCTTGTACGTCCGTAATATACCTTTAATTTTCTCTGGCAGTAATACAGGCGTGCGCATCGGTAATATGCCTTCAATTTCCTCTGACAGTAATACTGGTTTGTATTTCCGTAAAACGCCTCTAACTTTCTCTGACAGTAATATTGCGCATCGCACCATGCCCCGCGCATGCGCACTTCACATATGGACACCTGGACGCACACAGGGATTTTATTAAAGAGGATTATCGCGCATTTGTCGGTGCGTTTTTGTCAGCGCACATTTGTCGGCGCGATTTTGACGTCGCGATTTTGTG
Source organism: Erpetoichthys calabaricus (assembly GCF_900747795.2). Lineage (NCBI taxonomy): Eukaryota > Metazoa > Chordata > Cladistia > Polypteriformes > Polypteridae > Erpetoichthys > Erpetoichthys calabaricus. The sequence continues at coordinate 39,280,950 of NC_041404.2, read as the reverse complement.
AGCGCGCATTTGTCGGCGCGGATATGTCAGGTCACTATTTTAACTGCATTGTCTGTTTTTTTTTATTTTGCCATTATTTTATTTTACTGTAGGATCCAAATAGACCTTTGGGTGCCATGCCATCACAGAAAACAAACAGAGTGTTCTGATATTCTGTTCCACTTTCATCACTGCTATTGTATTTATCTGTTAACTGTCTGACTATAACTCATATGTTATTCTGAAGAAATTTTATCAGCTTCTATCAGGCTGCATTCAACGGTGGTTTGTTGCTGACTACAATAGCAGAATGTTTTGTTTGTTTGTTTGTTTGTGTATGTGGTGAGTCATTCATGAAATTTTGCTGAAAAAATGGGGTTGGATTTACAAATGTGAAGGAATCCTGCAGCCAAAATAGCTACATTCCAAAGATTAGGCGTGAGCTTTAGGAAGTGCACTATAATCACACATACCTGCAACTGGAGGAACCGGTCTATCAAGTGCAGCACAGCAACTACTGTGGTCTGTCAAAGGAAGTCTTGCAGCAAATTGGTCTGACATCTTACATGCAACTCATTGCTCAAGAGACGGAGCAAATTAACTTTAAGTAATGAAATATGAAAGAGAATGTTTTATGCTTTTGTTTATTTGCCTTTGTAATTGGACGGCATTGTAATTTACATAACAGTCAAGATCCTCATAACGAAAAAGGTCTGGAGTAACCAGTAAAGAGACACCGACAACCGCACTTCTGCATTCAGCAAATCTGAATTCCAGGACTGTACACACAGCGCATTTTACGGTTTGTGGAGGGTTTACTGTCAAAACCTTTATGATTGTTAACTTAATTTAGGATTTTCTAATTGGTTACTGATGCAGCTGTAACTGGTAAAGTTCTGGATTTTAGTGTTTTGCTGCACATTTTAATAAATGTTATTGCTCTTAGCGTTTATTTTGGGATATAATAACTTGAGGTGGGTGGCATGGTGATGATCTGGTTAATAGAGCTGCCTGACAGATCCAGCATCATAGCTGTGTATACCTTGCTGTAGTTTTCTGTGTGGAGTTTGCTCATTTTATTCATGTCCATGTGAGTCTTCCTTCAAGTACTTTTCCTCCCATGTTCCCAAAGCCAGAAAATATGAGTGACTGTGACAGACTGGCATTATGTCCAGGGTTGTTTCCTGCCATGTGACTGTTGTTTGCCAGGATATTACTCTAGCTCTTTAGCACCCTAAAATTCAATGTTGTAATATATTATGTTATAATTAGGGGGCAATGTGAAATTACCGACACACTGCTGTTTTTGGAAAGTTTTCTAGTGCCAATTAGTTTCCCTCGTGATGGATTGGAATTCTATGACAGAAATAGCTCACTTAACATAGTAGATGATTTTTTTTTGTTTGCTATTTCCTTTCAGGATGATTCCATTGTCTAGTTTTCAAATGTGTAAAGTAACTGATCTTCTACTTACATTTCATGTGCTTTCTTGTGAGAAGAGATCTTTATTGGTCAGGAATCATTACAGAGCCAGCTATTTCTTATAAGCTAAAATCAGCTAAAAATCTTTTCGTCCTGTAATTTTAGACTTCAAGACAGCTTTATAGCATCATTGATGAGAGGCTCAATTGTCCTATAGCAGGTCTTGACGTTTTTTAACATAATCGAGAAAACTGGTCCACTGCATTTTAGTAGCTGGAAATGAAGAGCAGCTCAGCTCTGTAATTAACGACTGTGGTAGCTGTGAAAGTTTAACAGTATCTCTAAACCAGTCAGAGATTACAGTGTTGACTTTGCAGTCATCCGCCTCTAGAACAAACATCTTTTGAGAAACCCTGCAGGTGTTAAAGAAGAATAGAACACGTGAACGTTTTGGATGTGGCATAAATCTCAGACCCTGCTTGAGGGAGTTTCTTTTCTAGTGCTCAGATGTTTTAGCCTGCCTCTTTTGTGATGTGGGACATCACTTTCAGGAAAGCACACAGCTGTTTGTTGTCCACCTACATGTGTTTTTAACTTGATCCGAATGAGAATAAGGAGGCAGCATAAACAGAACTGATTAGTTTCGCGGAAAGGTATTGTATGCATTAACAGTACAGATATGTCAGTAAGTCACAGTGGGTCAGGGTGGGCACATCAGGTTAATCTGTAGGTTTGGATTAAGTGGATCTCAGTTGAATGAATGTAGCACCTTCTTTGCATCAAGAGAAGTGTTCACTCTGTAAATGATGAATTCAAACAAACTGAGGAAAAGTTAGAATCAGTTATTTTAAGGCCGAGTTCATTTGAGGAACAAGGATCATATCTGCAGACTGTCAAATCCTGCAGTCCAGTTTGGTAATAATGTTAAACAGGGAGTGTAGGGCACGGTGATTTTATTATATTTTATATAATGTCGCTTAAAGTGTTTAAAGAGATTATTGACAATATTTCTTTATGTAAAAACAGTAAGTCCACTTTTCTTTTATTGAACTTTTCATCTCTGTTCAGCTAACCACATAAAAGAGGACGTGTTAGTAGAGACAGCAAACAGAAGGCTAAACTAGCAAAAATGAAACATTCCACTGAAATGCATGCTTAAGAGTGAATCTTTTGAACCATTGGTTATCTTCATGTATGCAAACCTCTTGAGCATATACTGATATAGTCTGTCAAAATGATATTGGACAGAGAGGGGCGGACGAGCTTTAAAGAGTTATCGGCTCACAATGGAAGTATTACTAAACAGGAGAAGAAGGGAATGTAGCAATGTAACCTTAATAGACTCAAAGCCACAGACATTAAGTGTTTCAGACAGTATCATTTATGATAACTGCAGAAATAACCCGGTGTAAAGGCCAGCCCTGACACAGACAGACGTAGGACACAGGTTCAAAGAACACAACAACAACAACATTTATTTCTATAGCACATTTTCATACAAATAATGTAGCTCAAAGTGCTTGACATGATGAAGAAAGAGAAAAAAGACAAAATAAATAAGAATTAAAATAAGAGAACACTAATTAACATAGAATAAAAGTAAGGTCCGATGGCCAGGGAGGACAGAAAAAAACAAAACAAAGCTGTAGATGGCTGGAGAAAAAAATAAAATCTGCAGGGGTTCCAGGCCATGAGACCACCCAGCCCCCTCTAGGCATTCTACCTAACATAAATGACCTCAATCAGTCCTCATTGTATTCAGGGTTCTCATGGAAGAACTTGATGATGATGGTCACGTGGACTTGTGGCCTTTAGTCCACCAATTTAGGGACATCACGGTGCTATGATCAGGTGGTGGTGGCACAGGTCGCCACCCCAGAAAACCAGAAAAAGAACAGAAGAGAAAGTAGGGGTTAGACGCAGCGGCTGTGTGCTCTCCGACTCAGATTGTGTTTTTTCCACCCTGCCTGGATAAATACACGTATAGCCGGCAGGATATTTTAACTATCGGTTTACGGAGCGAGAGTTGCTCGACCTCCAAGTTTCTCCGCGTCCACAACATTCCGGACAACATCGCACGAACACCGGGCTCTCCGTGGGTTACAATCCCAGCTTCGAGGAGCCGGCGGCGGCGCAAAGAACGTAAACAAAAGAGGGGGTGCCGAGGCGGCGTGCTAGTGAGGCTAAGGAAGCAGCCACACAAACCACCGCTTCCAAGCATTTTCTCCTCAAATGTGAGGTCGCTGGCAAACAAAGTGGACAAGTGGCAGCTGCGGATTGCAACGGAAAAGATCATCAGGGACTGCTGCATATTGCTGATCATGGAGACGTGGCTTAATCCACTCATACCGGACACGGCGATCGAGATAGCAGGCCACACAGCACACAGGCAAGACAGGACAGAGCAATCCGGTAAGAAGAGAGGAGGGGGGCTGTGCATTTATGTGAACAATAGCTGGTGCACAAATTCCACCATAGTCACCAGACACTGCTCTCCAGACGTGGAGTTTATGACAATTAAATGCAGACCCATATACCTCCCCCGTGAATTCAATGCTATACTGCTAACTGCTGTGTACACAGCACCAGATGCTAATGCTAACTTGGCTCTGGGGCTTTTGCATGACACCATCAGCAGTAAACAGAGCAAGCATCCTGAGGCTGTTCACATCATTTCTGGGGACTTTAATCATGCAGATCTGAAAGCAGTTCTCCCTCAATTCCATCAACACATAAAGTGTGCAACCAGGGGAGTAAAAACACTGGACAAGTTGTACACAAACATCAGACAGGCCTATAGGGCTAAACCCCTAGCACACCTTGGCCAGTCTGATCATACATCTCTGCTTCTAATCCCTGCATATACTCCCCTCAGGAAACAAGCTCCCATTATGACCAGGACTGTTACCATATGGCCCGAGGAGGCCTCCCAACAGTTGCAGGACTGCTTCCAGAGAACCGATTGGGAGGTTTTCTATCACCAAGACTTGGAGTACCACACTACGGCAGTCCTGGATTACATCAGGTTCTGCACAGACAACGTCACCAGGGACAGACGCATAAGGATTTATCCTAACAGGAAGCCCTGGATGACGAGGGATGTCCAGAGTCTGCTGAAAGCTAGGAATACTGCTTTCAGGTCTGGGGATGGGGCTCTTTACAGTGTAGCCAGAGCGAAACTGAAGAGAGGCATCCAAAAGGCCAAGGCAGCATACAGAAGAAGGATAGAAGATCATCTGAGGAGTAACAACACCAGGCAGGTGTGGCAGGGTGTCCAGCACATCACTGGCTACAAATCCAGCAACTCATTGGCCGCTGAGGGAGACGCTTCTCTGGCAGAGGAGCTGAACATCTTCTTTGCCCGCTTTGAGGCAACACCAACAGCAGCTCCATCACAACAGCCTGTTCACAACAGCAATATACTCACAGTGGAAGAGTGTGAGGTGAGGCGGGTGATGAGGAAAGTGAACCCGAGGAAGGCTGCAGGACCCGACGGTGTGGCTGGACGGGTGCTGAAAGACTGTGCAGATCAACTGGCCGGAATCTTCACCAGGATTTTCAACCAGTCCCTGTCCCAGGCCACTGTCCCATCCTGCCTCAAGTCCTCAATCATTGTTCCGCTGCCGAAAAAATCCAACACAAACAGTCTGAATGATTTCCGCCCAGTGGCACTCACATCTGTCATCATGAAGTGCTTTGAGAAACTGGTGCGGAGTCATATCATTGCCTGCCTGCCAGCAGACCTGGACCCATTTCAATTTGCTTACAAAGCAAAGAGATCCACGGAGGATGCTGTGGCCACAGCCCTTCATGCTGCCCTGACCCACCTGGAGCAGCAGGGGAGTTACGCCAGACTGCTCTTTGTAGACTTCAGCTCGGCATTTAACACCATCCTCCGACAACGACTGGTGTCCAAACTGGCAGATCTGGGACTTCCATCACTCACCTGCAGTTGGATACTGGACTTCCTGTCGGGTCGCTCCCAGAGGGTCAGGCTGGGTCTCCACACATCCACTGTTCTCAGCCTCAATACTGGGATGCCGCAGGGTTGTGTGCTCAGCCCGCTCCTCTACACCCTCTACACATATGACTGTGTCCCCACTCACCATAGCAACAAGATTGTAAAGTTTGCGGATTACACGACGGTGGTCGGACTCATCTCGGGCAAGGAGGGTGAGCTAGCATACAGGGACGAGGTGGAGCGACTGTCAGAGTGGTGTACAGTCAATAACCTGCTCCTCAACAACAAAAAAACAAAGGAGCTTGTTATTGACTTTAGGAAAAACAAAACTAACATCCAGCCACTCATCATTGGCGGGGCATATGTGGAGAGGGTCCCGGTGTTCAGGTTTCTGGGTATGGAGCTGGAGGATGACCTGACCTGGAGTGCCAACACCAAGGAGCTGCTAAAGAAGGCGCAGCAGAGACTGTATTTTCTGAGAATTCTCAGAAAGAACCACCTCCCAAAAAATCTGCTCCTTGCTTTTTATCATTGTTCCATTGAGAGTGTGCTCACGTATGGACTGTGTGTGTGGTACGGCAGCTGCACTTCCTCAGAAAAGAAAGCGCTACACAGGGTCGTCAGGATAGCGGAGAGAACAACTGGCTGTACCCTCCCCACTCTGGAACAAATCTACACATCCCGAAGCCACAAAAAAGCAATAGACATTTTACAGGACTCATCACATCCCGGTCATTGTGTCTTCCAGCTTTTGCCATCGGGCAAGAGATACAGAGCTATGAAAACTAGGACAAACCGCCTTAAAAACAGCTTTTATCCGAAAGCAATCATGGCCCTGAACTCAAAATAAAACTGCTCCATATTATTCTTCCAATGTGCAATATAGACCGTAAGTCAACAAGTGCAATTTGTATATTTATTACTATTCGGTTTGTTATTATATTCAGTCTTTTTGTCTTTTTGTCATTTTAACTCTTATTCCTCACACTGAGTCGATTGCACCTTCAATTTCGTTGTTTCTTTGTAAAAGTGACAATGACAATAAAGATCTATCTATCTATCTATCTATCTATCTATCTATCTATCTATCTATCTATCTATCTATCTATCTATCTATCTATCTATCTATCTATCTATCTATCTATCTATCTATCTATCTATCTATCTATCTATCTATCTATCTATCTAGTACGGATTTTGAATATGAATACCATGAATAATAATGATAATTAATTGAATATACAGAGCATCAGGATTAAACTAAGATGAAGCTGTGAGAAAGCCATGTTAAAGTAATGTGTTTTCAGCAGTTTTTTAAAGTGCTCCACTGTATTAGCCTGGCGAATTCCTATTGGCAAGCTATTCCAGATTTTAGGTGCATAACAGCAGAAGGCCGCCTCACCAATTCTTTTAAGTTTAGCTCTTGGAATTCTAAGCAGACCCTCATTTGAAGATCTAAGGTTATGATAGGGAGTGTAAGACATTCCGAAATATAAGATGGAGTGAGATTATTTGAGGCTTTGTAAACTATGAGCAGGATTTTAAAGTCAAATCTAAATGACACAGGTAAACCAATGTAGTGACATTAAAACTGGAGAAATGTGCTGGGATTTTCTTTTCCTAGTTAAGATTCTAGCAGCTGCATTCTGCACTCTTTGCAATCGATTTACTTCTTTTTTTGGGTAGTCCTGAGAGGAGAGCGTTACAGTAATCTAGCCGACTGAAAACAAAAGCGTGGATTAATTTCTCAGCATCTTGCAATGTTATAAGAGGTCTAACTTTTGCTATATTTCTTAAGTGAAAAAATGCTGTCCTAGTGATCTGATTAATATCTGATTTAAAATTCAGGTCAGAGTCAATAGTTACCACTAAATTCTTTACCTCCATCTTGACTTTTAATCCTAATGCATCAAGTTTATTTCTAATAACCTCGTTATATCCATTATTGACAATCACTAAAATGTCAGTTTTCTCTTTATTTAGTTTGAGAACTCATCCATTCAGAAACACAAGTGGTGTTTATTTTCTTTTTCCCTTGTGGGAAACACGTTCCCCGTTCCCCACAAGTATAACACACAGTCCCCAGCACAACACAATACTTTTCATTCTCTTTTCTCTTTCTTTGTCCTCCACTCTACCTCCAGCAAGCTTCATCCTCTTCATCCTGACTCTGGCTCCTTTTATAACACACCCGGAAGTGCTCCCCGTGTTGACAACTTATTTCTGGCAGCACTTCCGGGTGTGGTGGAAGAGCTTTTTCTGTTAGGCTGAGCAACAGCTACAGCACCCCCTGGCGATGCCTACGGATCCCAACAGGGCTGCACCAAACTCCAACTCCCATGAAGCCCTGCGGGAGTCCTAGGCACCGCTGCAACCCTGGGGGGCTGCCATCTAGTGTTCCGGGGAAGGTACTGTCCTGACCAGGCTTGCTCCCATGGTCTATACAAGAGAAAAGCGTCCCGGCCAGGCAAGGCAATGAGCCTTGGCAAAAAGGCAATGGCAAAAGCACGGGGGGAAATAGAAGAATTTCAATGAATACCAAGTGGAGGCAAGGAAAAACATACTATTTGTTGGTTTAAACAGTGGTAAAAACGACAAAAGGAAGTTGATCGAGTGACATAGAATGTCGGAGAAACTCGAAAGCTCAAGTTCACAAAGTCACACAGCGCCCAAAATAAAAAAGAAGTCAGACATCAAAGTTGCCGTGAAAAGGCAAGTCGTAGCCCACCGTCTGAGTATCACATGAAAGCTTTTTAGGGTACAGAGAAATAAAAAAATAGGTACATAGTGGGAAAAAAGCACGAAATGTCAACTTTAATCTCTAAATTTCCACTTTAATCACGTAGTTTATTTGTCTTTAAAATAGAAAATCATAAACTTCATCTTAAAATCGTTTAATTTACTAGTTTCTCAAATCCCATCGTAACTAAAATATAAAGTGCAATATAAATAAAATTTATTATTATTATTATTATAAAGTAGCACATTAAATGCTTTGTTTTGTATTTGATCTTCTATGTGCTCTATGTGTTCGAATCACTGCGTGCTTCCGGGCTTTCTCTTCCTCCGACAGGACACATAATCCATTACATTCATAATATTACTGCTCTATGAATAATTAAAATACTGAGATGTATACGTGATATCATTTTAATGATGATAGGAGTTAAAGCATCTTATTAAACATGGGAACACAGTGGTGCAGTGATTGTTCCTGTCTCACGCAAGATGCTTGCTTTGCCATGTGTGACCTTCGATTAAATAATTTATTGCAGCAGTACTGTCTTTCTCAAACGTACTAGCCTGTGGCATGGATTTAGACTGGCTGTCCATCTGTGATCAAATTCATTTACTTAAACGCATATTCTAAGTGACTGCATTCCAACCTTACCTAATACATTATAGTGTAAATTCTAGTACCAGAGCAGAAGTTCAGTGGTCATTCAAATATGGAGTATTAACAGGACCCTGTAAACACCACAGTGTATTTCATCCATCCATTGTCTCCCGCTTATCCGAGGTCAGGTCGCGGGGGCAGCAGCTTGAGCAGAGATGCCCAGACTTCCCTCTCCCCGGCCACTTCTTCAAGCTCTTCTGGGAGAATCCCAAGGCGTTCCCAGGCCAGTCGAGAGACATAGTCCCTCCAGCATGTCCTGGGTCTTCCCCGGGGCCTCCTCCCGGTTAGACGTGCCCGGAACACCTCACCAGGGAGGCGTCCAGGAGGCATCCTGATCAGATGCCCGAGCCACCTCATCTGACTCCTCTCGATGCGGAGGAGCAGCGGCTCTACTCTGAGCCCTTCCCGGATGACTGAGCTTCTCACCCTATCTTTAAGGGAAAGCCCAGACACCCTGCGGAGGAAACTCATTTCAGCCGCTTGTATTCGCGATCTCGTTCTTTCGGTCACTACCCATAGCTCATGACCATAGGTGAGGGTAGGAACATAGATCAACTGGTAAATTGAGAGCTTCGCCTTGCGGCTCAGCTCCTTTTTCACCACGACAGACTGATGCAGCGCCCGCATTACTGCGGATGCCGCACCGATCCGCCTGTCGATCTCACGCTCCATTCTTCCCTCACTCATGAACAAGACCCCGAGATACTTGAACTCCTCCACTTGGGGCAGGATCTCGCTACCAACCCTGAGAGGGCACTCCACCCTTTTCCGGCTGAGGACCATGGTCTCAGATTTGGAGGTGCTGATTCTCATCCCAGCCGCTTCACACTCGGCTGCGAACCGATCCAGAGAGAGCTGAAGATCACGGCCTGATGAAGCAAACAGGACAACATCATCTGCAAAAAGCAGTGACCCAATCCTGAGCCCACCAAACCGGACCCCCTCAACGCCCTGGCTGCGCCTAGAAATTCTGTCCATAAAAGTTATGAACAGAATCGGTGACAAAGGGCAGCCCTGGCGGAGTCCAACTCTCACTGGAAACGGGTTCGACTTATTGCCGGCAATGCGGACCAAGCTCTGGCACCAATCGTACAGGGACCGAACAGCCCTTATCAGGGGGGCCGGTACCCCATACTCTCAGAGTACCCCCCACAGGATTCCCCGAGGGACACGGTCGAATGCCTTTTCCAAGTCCACAAAACACATGTAGACTGGTTGGGCAAACTCCCATGCACCCTCCAGGACCCTGCTAAGGGTATAGAGCTGGTCCACTGTTCCGCGACCAGGACGAAAACCACACTGTTCCTCCTGAATTCGAGGTTCGACTATCCGATGGACCCTCCTCTCCAGGACCCCTGAATAGACTTTTCCAGGGAGGCTGAGGAGTGTGATCCCTCTGTAGTTGGAACACACCCTTCGATCCCCCTTCTTAAAGAGCGGGACGACCACCCCGGTCTGCCAATCCAGAGGCACTGTCTCTGATGTCCATGCGATGTTGCAGAGGCGTGTCAACCAAGACAGCCCTACAACATCCAGAGCCTTGAGGAATTTCGGGCGTATCTCATCCACCCCCGGGGCCCTGCCACCAAGGAGTTTTTTGACCACCTTGGTGATCTCAGTCCCAGAGATGGGGGAGCCCACCTCTGAGTCCCCAGGCTCTGCTTCCTCATTGGAAGGCATGTTAATGGGATTGAGGAGGTCTTCGAAGTACTCCCCCCACCGGCCCACAACGTCCTGAGTCGAGGTCAGCAGCGCACCATCCCCACCATATACAGTGTTGACACTGCACTGCTTCCCCTTCCTGAGACGCCGGATGGTGGACCAGAATCTCCTCGAAGCCGTCCGAAAGTCATTCTCCATGGCCTCCCCAAACTTCTCTCATGCCCGAGTTTTTGCCTCAGCAACCACCAAAGCCGCATTCCGCTTGGCCTGCCGGTACCTATCAGCTGCCTCCAGGGTCCCACAGGACAAAAGGGTCCTGTAGGACTCCTTCTTCAGCTTGACGGCATCCTTCACCGCCGGTGTCCACCAATGGGTTCGGGGATTGCCGCCACGACAGGCACCGACCACCTTATGGCCACAGCTCCGGTCAGCCGCCTCAACAATAGAGGCACGGAACATGGCCCATTCGGACTCAATGTCCCCCACCTCCCTCTGGATGTGGTCGAAGTTCTGCCGGAGGGGGGAGTTGAAGCTACTTCTGACAGGGGGCTCTGCCAGACGTTCCCAGCAGACAATCACAACACGTTTGGGCCTACCAGGCCTGACCGGCATCCTCCCCCACCATCGAAGCCAACTCACCACCAGGTGGTGATCAGTTGACAGCTCCGCTCCTCTCTTCACCCGAGTGTCCAAGACATGTAGCCGCAAGTCCGACGACACGACCACAATGTCGATCATCGAACTGAGGCCTAGGGTGTCCTGGTGCCAAGTGCACATATGAACACCCCTATGCTTGAACATGGTGTTCGTTATGGACAATCCGTGACGAGCACAGAAGTCCAATAACAAAACACCACTCGGGTTCAGATCGGGGGGGGCCATTCCTCCCAATCACGCCCTTCCAGGTCTCACTGTCATTGCCCACGTGAGCATTGAAGTCTTCCAGCAGTATAAGGGAGTCCCCAGAAGGTATGCCCTCTAGCACCCCCTCCAGGGACTCCAAAAAGGGTGGGTACTCCGAACTGCTGTTCGGTGCATACGCACAAACAACAGTTAGGACCCGTCCCCCCACCTGAAGGCGAAGAGAGGCTACCCTCTCGTCCACCGGGGTAAACCCCAATGTACAGGCTCCAAGTTGGGGGGCAATAAGTATACCCACACCTGCTCGGCGCCTCTCACCGGGGGCAACTCCAGAGTGGTACAGAGTCCAGCCCCTCTCAAGGAGATTGGTTCCAGAGTCCAAGCTGTGCATCGAGGTGAGTCCGACTATATCTAGCCGGAACCTTTTAACTTCGCGCACTAGCTCAGGCTCTTTCCCCTTCAGATAGGTGACATTCCACGTCCCAAGAGCCAGCTTCTGTAGCCGAGGATCGGACCGCCAAGGTCCCCGCCTTCGGCCACCACCCAACTCACACTGCACCCCGACCTCCTTGGCCCCCTCCCATAGGTGGTGAGCCCATGGGAAGGGGGACCCACGTTGCCTCTTCAGGCTGTGCCCGGCCGAGCCCCATGGGTGCAGGCCCGGCCACCAGGCGCTCGCCATCGAGCCCCACCTCCAGGCCTGGCTCCAGAGTGGGGCCCCAGTGACCAGCGTCCGGGCAAGGGAAAACGCCGTCCAAAATTGTTTTTCATCATAGGAGGTTTGTTTAACCGCTCTTTGTCTCATCCCTCACCTAGGACCAGTTTGCCTTGGGTGGCCCTACCAGGGGCATAAAGCCCCGGACAACAGAGCTCCTAGGATCACTGGGACATGCAAACCCCTCCACCACGATAAGGTGGCGGTTGAAGGAGGGGAGTGTATTTCATACACCAATATAAATGTTATATATATATAAAAAAATGCTGATTAAAAAAAAAAAAAAAAAAAAAAAAAAAAATTTCAAATATAAAAATGTTAATAACATTTATATTAGTGTATTTCATACACCAATATAAATGTTATTAACATTTTATATTTGAAATTTTTTTTAATCAGCATTTTTTGTATCAAATTACATGTCTTCATTCTGTTTCTTCTAGCCAGTCTATATATGTTCTTCACTGAGATCCAATGATGATTTTATCCTGTCGGCTGAGAAAACTCAATCACTGCATAGCTGCTGGTTTTTAATTGTCTTTTTTAAATTCTTTGATTTGAGTTTATTTAGAAGGAATGGCTGATGTTTACTATCAGGTCTTATCTGATATCAACATATCAAAGCTCTCTTCCATTCAGTAGTGCGTGCTGCGGCTGGTGAGGTGAAGTCCTTTGTCCTCTCACATACACACTTCTGCTATTCTTCTGCTTGTGAGGGATGTAAGCAAGTCCTAAATTTGGATGAATTAATAATTAAATTGACATTTTTTAAAACTGTCTTCCTTCTAAAGCTATTAATATGAGTGCTAATTTCAGGCTGACTTTTCTCATGTTCCTTTATTTTAACATTTTATCCCTTTGTTTTTTAGGGAAATTTAAAAAATGCAGCCTTTGGCAGTCATTTGTATTTTATTGGCCCTGGGATGTTCTTGGGGGATTCAAGCAGAAGCACCACCGTGTTTGTTGGAAAAACCAGGGGACTTTTATGTCATAGGGATGTTTCAAGTTTGCACGTACATCAATGATGTGGAAATTGAGTAAGTGTGGAAATATTCAGAGATTTTTAAGAATTTTTACTGTAATCTAAAAATGTGAAATATCTTTATGTTACACCAAACATTTTTGAAAATGGTGCATGGTACAAAAGTGAACAGATTGATGTAAAAGATCACTCTGGATGTTTTAGAAATAATGAACAAGGTGTAAGCACAGCATTCAGAAAGTCCGCCTTCCGGATGACCATTCACTTCTCAAATGAGATAACCATGTACATGTCATTAAGATTACAACGAAGATTAATAACATCTTCAAATAGAATACAAAAATGCAAAATATGCCCCAAAATAACTTCTGCAGAAAAAAATTATTCATTCATGATAGCTGCCATGTTGTTTAGGGCCGTTGTTACACTAAAATCATGTGATGCATTATCCACGCTTCCAAGCTTTCAGATTCATTACTTTTTAATGACAAAGAATATTGTTATTTAGGGACAAATAATACAAATTTGTGTTGAGGGTCTTTTTTGTGCAACATAATTTTTGACTTGATTTTGGCTTTGGTGATTGTTTTTTTTTTAGTTTCTGTTGGCATTTTGATTCTAATCTGCTCTTACAGCAAAACATTTCCCTGCTCTTATTTAATAATATTCCATCCATCCATCCATTTTCCAACCTGCTGAATCCAAACACAGGGTCACGGGGGTCTGCTGGAGCCAATCCCAGCCAACACAGGGCACGAGGCAGGAAACAATCCTGGGCAGGGTGCCAACCCACCTCAGGACACACACAAACACCAAGCACACACTAGGGCCAATGTAGAATCGCCAATCCACCTAACCTGCATGTCTTTGGACTGTGGGAGGAAACAGGAGCGCCCGGAGGAAACCCATGCAGACACGGGGAGAACATGCAAACTCCACGCAGGGAGGACCCGGGAAGCGAACCCAGGTCCCCAGGTCTCCCAACTGCGAGGCAGCAGCGCTACCCACTGCGCCACCGTGCCGCCCCTGGCTAGTATTTAATAATAATAATATATTTTATTTATATAACGCCTTTCATCATTCTTCTTCCGGTCATTTCCACTTTCTCTTTCTCTTTAGGCATTGTTCCTTTACAAGGTGTCCACCAGTGTTTAAGTTGTTAAGGAAAATTAAAGCAAAACATGTTGTTAATGGAAAAAAAATATTTTTTTAACTCGTAGTGAAATAAAAGTGAAAAATGTCTCAAAACTAGAAGTAATGAACAAGAAAATAAAAATGAAACTTGTTTTTTGTTATTTTAAGTTTTACAACACTTGTGTTTGTGAATAATATGTGTGCCACAGTGCATAATTGTTGGTGTATTCATTAAAACCTTGCAGCTCTAATGTTAGCTTAGATAAGAACATCAATTTGTATGTGTGTGTGGCTCATTTACTGTCTGCTTCAACACTAACTGCTTTTAAGCTGAGCTCCTACAGGTGTTTCAGTTGTCATCAGATTTGTAATAACTGTCTATCAGTCTCTGATATTGACTGGAAGAAACGTTCTTCCCACTCTTCCTTGCAGATTTCTTTCAGCTGTGCAATATTCGAGGGGTGGTTTGCATGCACAGCCCATTTCAAATCCACCCAGCAACAACTTGATTGGATGTAGATCCAGACTTTGACATGCTTGGCCATTCCAGATCCCTCCATTTATTTCTTTACACTCATTTCTTCACAGATTTACTTGTATAGTGCATCCAGAAAGTATTCACAGCGCCTCACTTTTTCCCACATTTTGTTATGTTACAGCCTTATTCCAAAATGGATTAAATTCATTTTTTTCCCTCAGAATTCTACACACAACACCCCATAATGACAATGTGAAAAAAGTTTACTTGAGGTTTTTGCACATTTATTAAAAATTAAAAAACTGAGAAATCACATGTACATAAGTATTCACAGCCTTTGCTCAATACTTTGTCGATGCACCTTTGGCAGCAATTCCAGCCTCAAGTCTTGTTGAATATGATGCCACAAGCTTGGCACACCTATCCTTGGCCAGTTTGGCCCATTCCTCTTTGCAGCACCTCTCAAGCTCCATCAGGTTGGATGGGAAGCGTCAGTGCACAGCCATTTTAAGATCTCTCCAGAGATGTTCAATCGGATTTAAGTCTGGGCTCTGGCTGGGCCACTCAAGGACATTCACAGAGTTGTCCTGTAGCCACTCCTTTGATATCTTGGCTGTGTGCTTAGGGTCGTTGTCCTGCTGAAAGATGAACCGTCGCCCCAGTCTGAGGTCAAGAGCGCTCTGGAGCAGGTTTTCATCCAGGATGTCTCTGTACATTGCTGCAGTCATCTTTCCTTTTATCCTGACTAGTCTCCCAGTTCCTGCCGCTGAAAAACATCCTCACAGCATGATGCTGCCACCACCATGCTTCACTGTAGGGATGGTATTGGCCTGGTGATGAGCGATGCCTGGTTTCCTCCAAACGTGACGCCTGGCATTCACACCAAAGAGTTCAATCTTTGTCTCATCAGACCAGAGAATTTTCTTTCTCATGGTCTGAGAGTCCTTCATGTGCCTTTTGGCAAACTCCAGGCAGGCTGCCATGTGCCTTTTACTAAGGAGTGGTCTGGCCACTCTACCATACAGGCCTGATTGGTGGATTGCTGCAGAGATGGTTGTCCTGCTGGAAGGTTCTCCTCTCTCCACAGAGGACCTCTGGAGCTCTGACAGAGTGACCATTGGGTTCTTGGTCACCTCCCTGACTAAGGCCCTTCTCCCCCGAGTTTAGATGGCCAGCCAGCTCTAGGAAGAGTCCTGGTGGTTTTGAACTTCTTCCACTTACGGATGATGGAGGCCACTGTGCTCATTGGGACCTTCAAAGCAGCAGAAATTTTTCTGTAACCTTCCCCAGATTTGTGCCTCGAGACAATCCTGTCTCGGAGGTCTACAGACAATTCCTTTGACTTCATGCTTGGTTTGTGCTCTGACATGAACTGTCAACTGTGGGACCTTATATAGACAGTTGTGTGCCTTTCCAAATCATGTCCAGTCAACTGAATTTACCACAGGTGGACTCCAATTAAGCTGCAGAAACATCTCAAGGATGATCAGGGGAAACAGGATGCACCTGAGCTTAATTTTGAGCTTCATGGCAGGCTGTGAATACTTATGTACATGTGTTTTCTTAATTTTTTAATTTTTAATAAATTTGCAAAAATCTCAAGTAAACTTTTTTCACGTTGTCATTATGGGGTGTTGTGTGTAGAATTCTGAGGAAAAAAATGAATTAATCCATTTTGGAATAAGGCTGTAACATAACAAAATGTGGAAAAAGTGATGCGCTGTGAATACTTTCCGGATGCACTTGTATGTTTAGTGTCATTGTCATGCTGCAAGTAAGTGTCTTGGTTAAGTTTTAATCTTCTCACAGATGGTGTCACATTATCCTCAAGCACATTCTGGTACAATAAGGAATTTACAGTGGATTCTGTGATGATGAGCTTCCTATGCCCTGATGTAGCAAAACAGCCCCAAATTATAACATTTCCATCACTACTCTTTACAGTTTGTACTAGGTTCTTCTGGTCAAATGCTTTCTTTCACCATACATATCTACCATACATATCTACTGGTACTGTGACCATATAACTCTACTTTTGCCTTTTCTTTCCAGTGCATATTGTTCCCGAAGTCCTGGTCTTTGCCTAGGTACATGGGCAAACTTTAGTCTTGCCCTGAGTCTGAACAGCAAATGTTTCTCCCTTGCACCTATTTTTCTAATGGCAGTGTCATACATGTTGACATTAACAGTGTCAAGAGTTGCCTGTAGTTGCCATGATGAAATTCTAGGGTTCTTAGAGATCTCTTTCAGCATTTAGCTTTTTTTGCTCACAAGCTGGACAAGTTGCCAGCTGTTAGAAATCACCACCTGTAAATGATCTTCTGGATGGTGGAATGATTGATTTGTAAATGTTTGTAGATCTTTTTAAATTCCTTCCCAGACCTATAGGCATCTAAAATCTTCTTTATGAAGGCCTCTGAGAGTTCTTTCAATCGAGGCACAGTGATAACATACATTTCAACAAAGAGCAAACCAAACTAAATACCTGATGGTTAAATGAGACAGGTTCCTCCCTAATGATGTTCTAATCATTTGCACCTTATCTAGTGCAGCTGATTCTAATTTTAGGTATTCGAGGTAGTGATAAATTTAGGGGTATATTTACTTTTTCCACATGTGAAATTTGAAACTATACAGTGGACTACAAAATGTAAATATGGAATGATGTTTGTAAGTCCGGGTTTATACTTCACGCGATGCATGCTCCAGCAGACGCTACTGCTACGCAAGCATTGTACTGTTTATACTTGCGCACATACTTTACGTAAATCTTGAAGATTCCACTAGGTGGCAGTGTGAGATATCTTAACGGTGAAAAAACGTTTGGCTTCACTGTGTTGTGAATTGCCTGAAACATCCATTAAATTCCAAGGACACCTTGCCACAATATCTCTAAAAAGGATGTTTAATGATTACATCCATCAATCCAGGGATGCGCCAATTCCAGCAAGCATCAGGCACGAGATAGAAACATTTTTTTTAGTGGATTGCACATAGCACACTCTTTTCTGCTTGCTTGTACAATTAAGCCCTGCAAAGGAGTGGCATACCAATATGTATGTGTCTTGCCTTACGCTCAGTACTGCTACAATAATAATGCAAATATTTTTACTTCACTAAAATAAGTAGTGTATTAGGTTACTTGTTACTTTAAAACGTAATCAGACTACTTAAGGTAAACTTCTTTTAACACATTACCCCCCAACACTGCTCCCAAAATTGTGCTGCTGAGCTTAGTACTGTTTGTTCAGCTCATCAACATAAATTTAGCAATTTCTGAAATATTCAGACTGACTATTTCAACCAGGAGAAGGAATATTGTGATTGTCTCAGGATATTTATCTTGTAGATGTTTCCGTCTGTGGATGCTGACAGTGTGTGCAAAGCTAACACATGTGCAGGTAAAGAGAATGTAAAGACATGCACAGACTACGAAAGCATTATCTGTAACCAGGTTACTCACAGAAAAATCTACCATTGTTAACCTGGTTTCTAGAAAGCAACATCCTGGTTTCTCTAACCAGAATAAGGATTTACATGGCGTTTTAGAAATCAGTATAAATGTGTAGAAGCTAGGGGTCACTGTTGCCCCTTTTAACCCCAACAGATAGATGCAGGACACAGGCTAAAACACTGAGTATTTAATTTTTTCTTTAAAGTGACCACAAGCACCACAGCCACAAATAATCAGACAAGTAATCACTAAGTTTCACAATATAATTTTCTCTTTTCTTCACCACACCTCCCAGCAAGCTCTGTCTTTCACCTCCCGACTCCAGCTTGCTTGCTGGGTCTTCAGCAGTCCTTTATATAGTTCTTGACCCAGAAGTGCTTCCATTCTTCCGATCAGGTGACTTGTGTGCACTTCCAGGTCAGATGGAAAACTCCAGTTTCTTCTTCAGCCCGGAAGTACTTCAGAGCTTCCGCCCTTGTGATTTGATTATACTTCCGAGGTCCTTATATATTTCTACAGAATCCTCTGGTGTTGCCCATGGCATCCAGTAGGTTTGCGATACCGAACTCCAAAGTCCATAATGCCCTGAGAGAGTCTGGGGCACCATTATACTGCCCTTTATCTTCTTGGGGAAAGCAGGGTCCCAAATTAGCTGCCTTCCCCCATCCTTCCACTCTTGGGGTGTTCCGTCTGGGTCGAACTATCAGCCGTCCCTCACACCGTTTACTGTGAATAACCATGTTATTAAAGTGTATATAAATGCACTAATTGTTACGCCAGCAAGACAAGCAAAAATGAACAAAAAATATATTTTACTTCTCTCAGTCCAGCAGTTCTGGGCTGTGCACAGAATGGACAAAAAAAGTAAAGATTTGAAAGCTGCACCTTGTAAGAATATACTGTATAATCACAAGAAGCAAATATGAAGACGTTGCATTTGAAGTTTCAGTGGCGGATTATGCTGTACATAGCAAGCTTTTAACTGGTAATTTGATCAGTTATGTTGGGCTTCTCAGTACCATTATAAAAACAGTTTAATAATTTCTGTATTCCAGACATATTGCAGTCACCTGCAGTGTCTTTTCTCTGTATATTCTGACCTCCACCCACATCCTAAAGACAAACAGAATTGCATTATTTACAGACTCTAAATTGTCTATATATGTGTGACTGAGGTTATGTGTATCTGTGACGTCCCAATCCAGGTTTCATTCCTGCCTTAAAAGAATACTCCATCCAAAAATGGTATTTATTATATGTTACTTAGCCTGTATAGTTTGTAGTGATGGCTGAGACAGATTTTTTATTTTCATATTTTTGTGCAGAATGGAGCTAACAAAATTTGTAAAAGAATAGGGATCTATGGAGACCAACACTGGACAAGTTCAAACATTATCAAAAAGTTCATGAAAAAAGTCTCATGTCTCTCATTCATTAGAGTGTTTTCCCAAAGTGGTTTATTTAGCAACTAGACATTAAGCCCGTTACAATAACGGGTGCTAGAACAGTAGTCCATAAACATTAGTAGGAACAGTCCATATTAAATGGCAAGGGACATTTTACCTAATTAATTTTTTTCCGTAAAATGCCTGCAATTTTCTCTGACAGTAATACTGGCTTTGCTGTCCGTAATATGCGTTTAATTTTTTGTCACAACAGTGGGCAATCAGCAGATTCTTCCCAGCAACTGATGTAATGTGCGCGAAAATAAATGTACTTTTACTTTACACTTTACTGGCCAAGCTTCTTAATCGCAAATCTGACATCCTCAGAGTGAACACTTGCACAACAATGCGGAAGCTGGTCTCTGCGTCTCAGTACCCGATTGGATTTTTCGTGTTTTCTGTTTTAGGTCTTACCTCATTTACCGAAATCCGATTGGATCTGCCGCACGATATTTTATAGGTCCCGCCCTCTCTGTCTTGTGTGACGTGTCAGGCGGCCTTTGAAGCAGCGCACTGTGCCCCGCGCATGCGCACTTCACCAGAAGACACACACACACGGACACCTGGACGCACACAGGGATTTTATTAAAGAGGATCGTATTTTAGTAAAACATTTAGTAAAAATGCCTTTGTTTGGGAAGTTGTGAGCATACAATTGGGCAGTCTGACATGTGGAATTTGTGACATGAGTAATGTGAGTTTTTTCATCTATGTTTTTGATAAATGTTTACTGTTGTCCAGGGTTAGTTACTATAGATGCCTATCAGAAACTTTGTTTGGTATGAAAGCTTGAGATTAAAGTTATTACTCAGTCATCACAAACTACTTGGAATAAATAAGATATAAGAAACAAAATCATTTTTGAATGGAGCGGAGCTGCCACTGTTGAAACAGGGTGCAGAACATGGATGGATTATTCTACCTGTGGAATTTCTATTTGCATATATGGCAGATGACTTTTAATTTAAGTATATGCAAGACATTAAATGTTGGAAGTAAAATTGTTAGATTTGAATACACAGTGGTAGGTTTGAAACTTGAAAATACAGCTTATGAGAATGACCCAGAAGCCATAGTGAATGTGACATCCAGATACTGAACAGAAAGTGCAGTCCAAAGTATGATGCTTACAGGTATGTATGCTGCTAGGATAGACTCCCCTCTCCCACAGATCCTTTCTTGGCAAAGCATGTTTAGGAAATAGTTGAACAGATGTATTTTCCCAGCAGTCATTTCCCTCGATTTTATCTGGTATTTTATTTAAACTTTTCTACCCCATAACCATTATTAACCTTTTTTTTCTTCAAACAGCCAGTTTATGAATGCATTGGTAAATTCCTTTGCATTTACATTGAACTTCATTCAGAGTGATTTTTCTGGATTTACATTGGGATACAAGCTCTTCACTTCCTGCGGAAACTGCCTCAGTAGTGTATATAACTGCTACTTTGATGGTGACTGTCATCTGTATGATATTCCTGTGATTCTTTATGTGACACAAGACACCCTGGACTATTTATTTGAATTTGGAGGTGGAACCACAAAGGTAAAAAAAGTTAATTCAACCTTAAGTAGAATTTTTTTGTATTGTTGATATAATGGCTGTTTATATAGTGCAAAGTTAAAGCACAGAGAGATTTGAAAAGAGCTGGGGTCCTAGGTGGTAATATGCCCATTTGTTGCCAGGGATTCACAAGCACAGTTTTGGTAATGACTGATATACTTCTGAGAAAATGAACCATGAACTACTGCTATCCTATCTAGAACTGGAGATGTGTTTTTTTAGGACAAATGATAAGTGACTTGCACAAAATTGAATTCTCAGTGAAACACAATGTTTTGCATCACAAAACAATTAGCAAAATTAATTATTTTTTGCTTCTAGGAAAATCTTTACCATTGCCATAAAAAGAAAGCTGTTTAATTCCTGTCTAGAAGTTTCTTCATCCATTAATTCCACATGCCAATCATTTAGTATTCAAATAAAAATCTCTTGCGAAAAAAAAAATCACCAGAAACCTTTCCTGTAATTAGAAGATATTGTGACATCAGCACCAGGCATCACAATGGATCTACACTTTACATAACTATTTGAGATGGCTTGCTGTCCTTCTCTGCTCGCTCTTTTGCAGCACTAGTTGGAAAAGCATGAGATTCTGCAGGCTTGCATTTTATATAGGCACCCCGCAACTGATGATGTAATGCCAGCTCATACTTGGGGGCCTCATCCCTGGCTGATGTAACTTGTCAGCACCATTACATAGCTCCCTCCCGGTTAAAGTCGCTGCCCCAGCAATCAATTCTAACTCCTTACATTGGCACACAAACTTGTTAAAATGGCACTGTGGTCTTTCCTCTCACTTTAATAGTGCAGCTGGTGACGAGGGTACATCAGCAGAGATTGTGAGCTCTGTGTTGTCAAATGGCAGAGTCGGAATGTTGTGTGCTGCACTGTCATGTGGTGTTCAATGCTTATCACTTGTAAGCAAGCAGGCGAACCTCCTTGTGCAGAGATGCAGATGTACCAGTCTCTTCAATATTTTCCTTCACTGAACTGGCATTGAAAACCATGTTACAGGTCTGGATCTCAGCTTTAAGACTCCCTCTTCACTGCCGCTTCACAACACCTCTACAATCTGCCTTGTCCTTTGCCTGCACATTTTTAACACCAGCCCTGCTTCTCATAGCTCACTTGGGGTCAGTGGCAACTCGATCTGACACAATTTTCCCCAGCTGCATGAGCCTGAAGCTCCGCTGGTGTCCATGCACCCAGGCTAATGGACCTTAGCAGATGGAGAAGCAGAAGTGGAGCTGCAGAGGTGGCAGTCTCTCAGCTGTCTTCCCCCATGTACTGCTACTGCAAACTGCACTCCATAGTATGGCTCTGAGATTCAAGAATCTTCAGCAATTCCTCTAAAGAGCCAATCAGATGTATTTTAGGTCTCTGAGGTACTTGGCGCTCTGCTAAGTTGGACTGCTGGTCTTCTCTCCCCACTTCTGACACCAATGTAGTGTCAGCGCTGAGCGCCACAATGGATGGATTCTCTGCTCTTTTCATAGGTATTTGAGGTGGCTCGCTATCCTTACGAGGACTGCTTGCTTTTTGCAGCACTAGTTGGGAAAGCATGCGACTTTGCAGGCTTGCCGTTTATGTAGGTGCCCCACAACTAGTAATGTAATGCTAGCTCATACTTGGGTGATTCATCCCTACCTGATGTAACTTGTCAGCGCCGTTACAATATTTTGTTGAGCCATCAGATCTATGTTATGATAGTTCTGGTAGTACAATGCCCACTTTGCAAATTATGCTAAAAATCTTTGTGATCGCAATCCTAAAGATGTGTTGGAGACAGAAATGAAACGCAAAGCTCCAATCAATAAACAGAAAGGGTAGTTGCTAGGTAACAGGTTTTGGTGTAGGGTATGGATTTCCATATAGTTGATCTTATCTTTGAAGGAAATGCAGTAATATGCAGAATGGTGCATTTTGGGGCATCTTTGTTTGAACATAACTTTATAAGAACATGAGAAATTTGACCAAAAAGAGGACACCACTCGGTCCATCAAGCCTGTTTGTTAAGCTGATATGTAAGCTGTCCCAATATCTCATCCAGATATTTCTTAAACATTATCAAGGTTTCTGCTTCATCTACATGTTTCAGTAGTTTGTTCCGGATTTCCACGACTATTTGAGTAAATAAATGCTTTCTGATTTCAATCCTAAATGCACATCCCCTTAATTTCCACTGGTGTCTTTGAGTGTATAATTAATGTTAAGCTGAAAGAATTCTACTAGAATGAATGTGTATTTGGAATAAATATAGCATTTAGATTTTTTTTAAATGCCCTGCACCTCTGTAGTCTTTGCCCAGTGTGGTCTGGACGGTCTTGTGGCCGTGGAACCCCTGCAGATTTTGTTTTTTTTCCTCCAGCCCTCTGATTTTTCTTTTTTTCTTTCTTCATCTTGTAAAGCACTTTGAGCTACATCATTTGTATGAAAACGTGCTATAGAAATAAATGATGTTTAAACTGGTGTACTTCGGTTTATCTGTGTTATGCAGCTACAGAAAAAAGACACAGGTAAAACATAGGTAAAAATAATAGTTTTATGGTGCAATGTTTTTTCTTATACCAAAGAATCTTTAAATCCCTTTAGTGAATGTTGGTTTATGAAATTACAAAATTTGCTTATGAAACAGATTTTACCGTCAGTTTCGCTAAACTGTGAGCAAACAAAACTTGCCAGTAGCTGTGAACAGAGTTAGGTTGGGTCATTTTTCGTAGAGGACTGTGGCTTTACTGGCTTTTTCCATAACTTCTTCCTGTGACCTTTTTAATTTAGTTTTTTATGAACTTAGCTGAATAGTCACATTCTTTTCAATTTGGTCAGTTGCATAATAAGACTTAAAAAAACTGTTTTCTTAATATGTAACATCATCCATAATAGCAAAGAAGTTCTGTATTAGTGTCTTTGGAAAATAAGCTTTTTGATAGATGACTTGTCACATCTAGGGTAGGTCTCTAGTTTGTACAAACACTTGCCGGGGCGTTTCCACCTCCCCTGAACAGGATAAACAAGTTTATATCTGGATGAATGTCACAGAAAGCCTTAATTTTAACTTCTTTGTGTTCATGTGATTTGTTGTTATGATATGTTGCTAGGGGTGTAAACATCCATAGATGTCACGTGTCAACTAAGAATCAGAAGGTCTTTTAATCAGAAAAATGAAATATTGTACATAAAATGTATTACTAAACCTGATAGTGGAATTAATTCTTTTTAATATTGTGCTACTGACACAGTAAGTGCTATATGTGAACTTTTGGGGATGCTGCAAAGCAAACCCCAAAGCAAAATCATACAAAAAGAAACTCAAAACTATATAAAAAAAAAAGTGTATTTTATTGACTACTAAAAATATAAGAAAGGATCTACACTCAGGGAGAACAAAAAGTAACAAGAAAACAAAACTATGAAAATACTGGGTCCCTGTCTACTTCCCAAACCACACAAATACTTGTCCTTCTCACTTCCCTGATTCTTCTTGAACTTCTGCCCTCACTTTCATCTCTCCGTCCCTGGCTGCAGACAAGAAAGACCTTTTGAATGATAATTGAGAAATCCTTATGAAGAAAGGGGTTAGTGATACTCTAGGGAACGCCTGCAGTTCTCTGGCTAGCGGTACCAAGGCTCCCTGCAAGACTGGATCACAGCACTTACATTACTGAAAGCACCAGGCCAATGCCAGGTTATCAGTTCACTGCATGAGGTAACAGGAGGCTACAGGTAGATTATCAGCTCTTTTTTCTGTCGCCTCTTTGTCTGGGTGGAGGTTTAATACTCTCCCTACCCCAGAATTGTTTTGTGCTCTAGGGGTAAGTAACTCCTGGGCAATTACTAAATTGGAGCATAGCATCTCCTGTCAGTGGTCCCACAATCCAGTGTTATATTCCAACTCCTGTCCTGCATCATTTTACAAACAATCCTATAATATCCATCTGAAAGTATCAAAGATTATAGAGATATGGTAAAACACTGCCATATTATACCATATATGTTATTACGAGGGCAATCCCAAAAGTAAGGTCTCCTATTTTTTTTAGAAATACAAACAACCGTTTATTTTCTATAATGTTTACATCATTTTAAAGGTTAAAGACTTATTTGTTTTTCTACATAATCGCCATTTCGGTCGATGCATTTTTGTAGACGCTGTGGTAGTTTTAGAATGCCCATGTCATACCAGCTCATCGCCATGTCCTTCAGGAAGCGTTGAACCTCATCTTTCACCTCTTCGTCGGAGCAGGATCGCCTTCCAGACAAATGTTCTTTCAACTTAGGGAACAGGTGGTAGTCACTGGGTGTCAAGTCTGGACTATAGGGTGGGTGGGTGATGAAGTTCCAACCGCCGATCTTTACGCATGTTTTCCTCAACCTTCGCGACTGTCTTGTCGGAAATTGACGGTCTCCTGCGTGAACTTCGCACTTGGCGGTAGCATTCAACGGGAGCTCCATGTTCAAGGGCTGCCAAGCCAAGACTGAGCATCCCAGTGAAGCCGCACATGCTTGTTTGGGAGTGGAGGATGCACCAATCACAACAGTGTGGCCAACAGCCACAAGAACAGTTTCTCTACGTCCCCACCGCTTTGGAGACTTTCCTTTTGGGATTGCCCTCGTATTTGGTATAACCATTACCCAGCAGTTGATTTTCAGACGTATGAGGGGGCTTTTATTATGTTGCTAGAATTCAGGATAAGGTTATGACCTGATGAAAGACAATGATACAGTATGTGTTCTCCAGGCCTAAAAAATGGGGTAGTGAAGGTCAGCACATGAAACACTTGGTTGTAGCTTGAGTTAAAAATTGTCTGGGGGCCTGGAAACTGATGGACCCCTGTCTACCATTTTAACTTAAATCCAGGGAATTAGGGTTCCAGCGTGTCAGGAGTCTGTCAGAGGATATGTGGTAGTCAAGAGATCAAATGCTTCTATGGTGGCTCTTTAATGAGACACCCGTAAGAATGATCTTTTTTAGAAGAGCTGAGTAACTCTTGAATCACAAAGTATGATAGTGGGATGAGAGAGACAGAGGATGACTTTGAGCGCTTTGTTGCTAAGAAGCTCCCCGGTTACATGAGCACCCCAGGCCTAATGACCAATTTTCCACATACTGTAAGTAAGATAGGACTTTATTGTTTTCTTTGGGCTTGTGTTCCTCTCCAATGTGAATGTTTGTTTGCTTTGCCCAATGAAGCTCTTATTCATCATAAATGTATGTGATTTGTTACTATTATGGCCTGGCTTCTGGACAGTGACAAGGACTGGTGCTGTATTCTACAGATAGACCTAGTGAATAATCTGGCTTCAGGAAATTTACAACCAATTAATTCATATCTGGACAGCACAGTTGCACAGAGTTTAGCAATATTGCCTCACAATTCCAAAGACTTGAGTTTTAACCTCAACCTGCTAACTCTATGAAGAGTGGACTCTCTCCTCATTTTCTTTGGGCACTAAGATTTCCTCCATCCCAAAAACAAGCAGGTTAGGTTGACTAGTGACTGTGATGGTACTGTTGAGTGTGAATATGTGCAGCAGCATGCCCTACAATGAACTCACTTCCTATGTGTGGTGGGTTCCTGCTCTAAACCATGCACTACTGAGATATGTCCCAGCCATAAATGGCTCTATGAGACAACAAAAGAGTTTCGCATAACTGATGGATTGGTATGACTATGAACATCAGAACATTAGAACAATTGTGATGACAACAGGCTAATTAGACCAATGAGATTGTCCATCCTATTCACCTAGATTATCCAAGATAACATCAGATTGAGATTTGAATTTCCCAAAAGTCCTGCTCTCTACCACAGTACTTGGTAAATTATTCTATCTGTCTATGGTTCCTTTCAAAAAGAAAAACTTTTATAACATTGGTGTGAAATGTGCCCTTAACAAACTTCCAACCATGACCCCATGTTTTTGTTGAAGAGTTTATTTTAAAGTAATAACAGGGGTCCACTATACTAATTTCCTTCATAATTTTATATTCAAAAAGTCTTAAGTTGAATGTATGTGAATCCTGATGGAGAAACATCATTGGGTTTACACAAATGGCACAGAAGGACAGATCATTGGTGTGAGACTGGTGGTTTAATCTAATTCCTTTTCTTTTGTCTCCCAAGGTTGTGATGAATGAAAGAACTTTGCCTTCATTTTTACCAAATCTGGTCACTTTTAGTCAAGTAGCCGAGTCCTTCTTTGTCCAAAACAAATGGGACCTTGTGGGAGCTGCTTATGAATCATGCAATGACTTTGCAGAATATGGAAATCAAAACAGTTCCAATTATTGCAATGACTGGAAGATTTTATTCAGTAATTTTCAAGAAAATGTAAATGAAATCAAGCAGAGCATTAGGAAAAATAAAGATAATGCCACACTGTACTTTGGTGACTTACTGGATTTTAAAGAGCTAATTAGTGAGACAGGAAACATGCAAAAGCCTTTTGTATACTGCTGTCTGGAAACATTAGAGGATTTGGCAGATGTCAGTAAAAGTCTGAATGGCACAATTCTGATCTACAAAGAAATACGAGTTGATAATGGTTTTTACAGCTACTTTAAGGTATGTCCCTTGACTGCTTTTTGCCTTGACACTGATTAATGTTGGTATTAGTTGGTGAAATGTTCTACTTTCATGGAAGATTGAACATTCAGAAATTTGTATGAAGAGCTTCAGCTAAAACTGAACAAGAAAAACTTATGACCTAAGAATGTTAATAAATCAGCATATATTTTTTGATCTTTGTAAAGTGTTTTAATGTTTTATTTAATTAAATATTAAATGTAGCTTCCTTTAATATTAAACTAATGCTGTAATTCTGTCTTTCCTCAGGAAGCCTTCAGAAATCTAAGCATCT
Organism: Erpetoichthys calabaricus; assembly: GCF_900747795.2. Classification (NCBI taxonomy): domain Eukaryota; kingdom Metazoa; phylum Chordata; class Cladistia; order Polypteriformes; family Polypteridae; genus Erpetoichthys; species Erpetoichthys calabaricus. The sequence continues at coordinate 39,253,035 of NC_041404.2, read as the reverse complement.
TTATGAATTCTAGCCAAGTAAATGTTACAGTGACGTGTCAAAATGACACTAGCGACAACATTGAATATCATTTAAGGATTCCAGTTGCAATGAGATATGTTTACAGTTTTATTCAGATACTTTATAAAGCAGTGAACAATACATGCCTAGGAAAAATGTCTGAGTGCCAAAATTCGACCATTAAGTTTCAATCTTCTACACAGGTAGGTTTTCATTAGAGTGCTGCCAAGTTTACAGCCTTCAATTAATTAACTAATTTTGCTGCTGAGGTGAATGTTCTGTATACCATTACTAACATTTTCTTAGTAAGTTTAACTAATTTAAACTCCTATATGGGTGTCTATATATTGCATAATATTTCTCTCTTTATGGTATAATTATGTTTTCTGTTTGTGGTGCCTTTTCTTTATATATAATATGTTACCATGGTTGTTCGTTTGTCTGTCCAGGATTTTAAATCACCTGTACCTCACAAACCGTTTGACCTGAAATTTGGTACACATATACTATGTGACATCTACTGTCCGCTTTCTTGGTGATGATTGATCTCCAAGGTTATTTCTCTTTTTACTTATTTTTTTATTTTATTGTACAATCAACTCTCGGCAGCGGCCAGCAGGGCGGCCTTGCAGTGCATGTGTACGAGCGCCGTTCTCATCCCCTACCACTTTCGCTGTCACTTCCCCTACCTCTTCATATCTTAAATCATTCCTGAGGCAGATTGAACACTTAAGTGCCAGCTTAAGTGAAAAATTAAGGAAAACGTACTAAATAATTGCAACACAAACACTGACTTAATCAGTTTTAGCGCAAAAAGATGCCGACAAAATAAGAGAAGAAGTGGGCCGCTAGGGTGGAGAAAAGAAGAGCTGCTCAGGAAGCAGCAAGCGCATCAACCTCTGAGCAAATGAATGATAAACATACAGAGAAAGAGGAGGAAAACGGTGAATGCTCAAGTCAAATGTATTCACTGCACGTTAATCATGCAGTGCGCCGTTACTAGTCTTTTCATATCAATACAGGGTATTTTTTCATTGTTACAGCAAGTTAAGCTGATGAGTGGAGATGTGCTTAATAAGAATTAATTGAATTAAATTAATGTATTCCTTCCCAGTGTTTAAATAAAATACTGCCCTCTGGAAGATGCTCTCTTTTCAAATCTGTAGTCCATGGCATTTTAGCACAACACTTTGTGTTGTTTCTACGTAGCATTGAATTACAGGCCCATCCACTGCAGCTCTTCTTGTGCAGCCTTTCCGCATTCAGCATCATTGTCCCTTGTGTCTACTCTTCTCATTGCTGGGTGTCATTAGTAGGATACAATGATGGAAGCAAACTACACAGAAAAAGGCAAATTAATAGGAAAACAACAGAAGAGAGTTACCCATTTAAAGTATAGTGAAAATTCAAATATTTGTAAATCTCTTATAAATATACATACACTAAGCAAATCATTACAGGCACTATTCTAATAGTGGGTAAAACTTTCTTTTGCTCTCAGAGCAGCCTCAGTTCTTCATGGCATGGATTTAAATAAGATGTTTTGAACATTCCTTTGTGATTCTGGTCCATGTTGACAAGATTGCATCACACAATTTCTGCAGATTTGTCAACTGCACATTCAGGCTGTGAATCTCCTGTTCTACCACATCTCAAAGGTGTTCTACTGGATTCAGATCTAGTGACTGGGAAGGACACTGAAAAAACATTGAACTCATGGTCGTGTTCATGAAACCAGTTTAAGATTACTTTTGCTTTGAAATATGGTGGCACTATCATGGTGGAAGTAAGCATTAGGAGATGGGAACATTGTGGCCATGTAGGGATGAACATGGTTAGCAATAATACTCAGATTGGCCATGGCGTTCAAGAGATGACTGATTGGTATTAACAGGCTCAAAGTGTGCCAAGAAAACATTTTCCACACCATTACACCACCACCACTACCAGGCTGAACTGTTGATACAAAGCAGACCATAGCATCTGTGTGCCTCAGCAGAAATCAAGATTCATCAGGCCAGGCTACATTTTTACAGTCTTCAACTGTCCAGTTTTGATGAGACTGCACCCACTGCAGCCTCAGCCTTCTGTTCGTGGCTGACAGAAATAGAACCTGATATGGTCTTCTTCTGTTGCAGCCCATCCACCTCAAGGTTTGATATGCTGTGCCTTCTGAAATGCTTTTCTGCTCACAATAATTGTACAAAGGGGTTATCAAAGTTACTGTAGCCTTTCTGTCAGCTTCAACCAGTCTGACCATTCTCCTCTGACCTCTCTCATCATTGGGGTGTTTCTGTCCATAGAACTGCCACTCACTGGATGTTTTTTTTACTTTTCGCACCTTTCTGAGTAAATGCTAGAAATTGCTGTGCATGAAAATCCCAGGATATCAGCAGTTGCAGCAATATTCAGACCAGTCTGTCTGGCACCAACAATCATGCCACAATCAAAACCACTGAGATGATGTGAATGGTGTTTGATGTGAACATTAACTGAAACTCCTGACCTGCACTCTGGGTCCTGATTTTATGCATTGCACTGCTGTCACAGGATTGGCTGATTAGATAACTGTGACTGTGACGGATAAGCAGGCTCACAGGTGTTCCTAATAATTTGGTCAGTGAGTGTGAAAATCTCAAATGCTGTCTGAGCACAAAATAAGAGAAGTGAAAAAAGACTAGCTAATTAAGTGAGGGAACGTGATTCATTGATGGTGGGACTTGGAGGAACAAGTATGTGTGGCCGTAGTGTATGGTTGGTGTGTGTGTGTGTGTTTGTGTTCTCCTTGCGATGGACTGGCATCCTGTCCAGGGTTTGTTCCTGTCTTGTGCCCTGTGCTAGCTGGGATAGACTCCAGCATGCCCCTCTTCTGGAATAAGCAGGTTAGACAATGACTGACTGACTGACTGACAATAAAAATAATATATAGTGGAAGTATTTCAAATGCTAAACCTTGAGTTTATTTATTTAATTTTTGTTTTGTCTAGAATGAAACTTCCCTGCTCCAAAATTATATTACAGTAGCAACTGAAAATGTTTATGACTTCAAAATTTATAGAGCTGTCACAAATAAAACAGATATGGATCTAACCTGCTACAACATCACTCAAACTGTAAGTACACTTGCATTTTTTCATGGAAACTTTCTTTTGCAGTTCACAGAGAATGTAAAAGTGCTTGGTATTTGAAACTAAAACACCAGAAAGACTCACTAATGTAACAGTGAGTAATCTTTAACAATTACAACAGTTCTCTGTCTTGTCTCAGACTATGTTTTTTGTTCAAAAACACTGTCTTTAAAGGAGAACGATCTCTGTCAACACTACCCATTTTACACTGTTTACAAAAGAATCTCCACTCACACTAAAACTCTAAACTGTAGTGACCAGAAAATTATTTGCATTTTGCGTATATATGCAGCATTCAAACTATACAAAATGCAATTCAGATGCATACAGATAAGCAACACAATAAGTATCTTGGAAAGGAAACTTTGAGGGTGCTATTTTGGAATAAGATTTTCTCCAGTAAATGGTGACCCATCAGGAAATGAGACATTGCACTGAGCAGGATTCCATCAGTGAAGGGCTTAGTAAAGCACAAACAAATCACAGTCTGTGTTTTCAAAACTCTACGTTTTTGCTCATCCACATTATGCTAGTGTTCTCAGAAGTATATGTTACCGACCTCAGGCCTAGGGGAACCTGGGCCAGGTACAAGCCACTGTTGCTACAGGGTGTAGCCACAGCGATATGATGTAAAGCATAAAAGAAACAGACAGCAGTCCCGAGTCTCAGACCATACTTTTCTGTTCTCTTCTACTTTTATTCTCATTTTCCCAGAAATATATATATGCTTCAATTTCTGCATAGATGAACATGGTAATTAGTGAAAACAATGGTGTAAGCCAATTTACTCTGTATAACAAATAGTGTAAACACATTTATTTGAGTACTTGATTAGAAACCAATGTCCCCAGAACTTGTTAATTTTCCAAGGAAGAAGACAGTTCTGTATCCCCACATTGTGCATAGATAAGATACTAAATCAAAGCAGTCTGACTATTCAAAGCAGGTGACTCTTTAGCAAGACAGGTAAATATTTGTGTCCTGTAGATAGCCATCAGCAATAACCCATAGCAGAATTTTCCAGAAATTCTGCCTTTTCTTTAAAACGCTGGTTTTCAACTCTTGTGTTCAAGAGTTTAAAACCCTGTGGTAGTGTGGACAAAAGGCAAAAACAATGACTAAGTTCTACATTAAAAAAAACAATGTAATAGTGTAGATGTACCCTTAAAGTGACGCCAGAATAAAACCTCAAGTCCACATCAGATGTAACCTACCCTGATTAGCAAGTCATTCATCTGCTCCTCCACATTCATTTGTAAAGAGTCACATACACGTGGCTTTTTGTATTATTGATCTCAAGAATAAAAAGCTAAGCTTGATGATTTATAGACTGCAAGGTACTTGCAGAACTCCATTTTTCACAGTCACTTTTCTCCCTCCATCATTCAGGAACACCAGCACACACATAACCGTATTCAAGTACTGTTTTTATACTAAAGCACAATGCTCTTCAACAGCTAATCATATTGAATACTATGTGATTGTTTTGTGTTTATATTGTTTGGTAAAGTGAAGAACTGCATTTCTTTTTATTTTTTGCAGTGTGGGAATAACCTTTAACATTTGGTTCCCTAGCAGGGATAATGAGTAAGCGACCAGAAGCAGGGTAGCAAATTACTAGACTACGGGTTAAACAACTTTTAGGAGAAAACTAGCTTCAAGATCGGGAGACAGGCAGGTGGTCAAAATATTGTGGACATTTAAAGAATATAGATTACCAAAACAAAATATGTCAAATCAAAATCAGTGTGTCAGAATGAAACAGCCAAGAGGCCTAAAAGTAGAATTTTTGTGGAGGTGTCCTTTCGTTTTTCCATTTTAAAATAGATTTTAATGAAGAAAAGCAATTCAGTGTTTTAACACCACATAATAACAAAATATCGAATACTGGCCTCAGTTCACAAGTTCCCATATTATTAAGGACCTCGGCCAATCACTTTTCTCACTTCTTCCTTCTGGCAAATTGCATAGAAGCATTGGCACTTACGCTAGCAGATTCAGGAACAGTTTCTATCCACACTTTCTAAGGTTACTAAACAGTGATTCACAATACAAAATACCATCTGTATTCCTGCATACAAAACCACTTGATAGCCAGTCATAATAACAAATATTATATGTGCTGTTGTCTTCATAATCTATACAGTAATCCCTCGCTATATCGCGCTTCGCCTTTCGCGGCTTCACTCCATCGCGGATTTTATATGTAAGCATATTTAAATATATATCGCGGATTTTTTGCTGGTTCGCGGATTTCTGCGGACAATGGATCTTTTAATTTCTTGTACATGCTTCCTCAGTTGGTTTGCCCAGTTGATTTCATACAAGGGACGCTATTGGCAGATGGCTGAGAAGCTACCCAACTTACTTTCTCTCTCTCTCTCTTGCGCTGACATAGGGGGGTGTGAGCAGGGGGGCTGTTCGCACACCTAGACGATACGGACGCTCGTCTAAAAATGCTGAAAGATTATCTTCACGTTGCTATCTTTTGTGCAGCTGCAGCTGCTTCCTGAAACGACATGCTGAATGGTGCTTCGCATACTTAAAAGCACGAAGGGCACGTATTGATTTTTTTATCTGTCTCCCTCTCTCTAACTCTCTCTCTCTGCTCCTGACGGAGGGGGTGTGAGCTGCCGCCTTCAACAGCTTTGTGCCTGGTGCTTCGCCTACTTACAAGCCAAACAGCCCTATTGATTTGTTTGCTCCTTTGAAGAGGAAGATATGTTTGCATTCTTTTAATTGTGAGACTGAACTGTCATCTCTGTCTTGTCATGGAGCACAGTTTAAACTTTTGAAAAAGAGACAAATGTTTGTTTGCAGTGTTTGAATAACGTTCCTGTCTCTCTACAACCTCCTGTGTTTCTGCGCAAATCTGTGACCCAAGCATGACAATATAAAAATAACCATATAAACATATGGTTTCTACTTCGCGGATTTTCTTATTTCGCGGGTGGCTCTGGAACGCAACCCCCGCGATGGAGGAGGGATTACTGTATATATAGAAAAGCCAAATACCACTGACTCACTCATCATGAAATCTCCTGAACCACGAGGACTTGGGACTTGAAATTTGGAATGTAGGTTACCCTTGGCCCATAAGTGCTCGCTAAGAAACGGTTTTAAATATTTCATGGTCCAAGCGCGAAATTTCTTATAGTTTTATTAGATCCGTTTATATGTCTGTCCGCTTTTCATGAGACAACTACTTAACGGATTTAGATCAGGTTTTTTTCTACAATTTGCTTGAACATTCCATTGACTTTGCGACTTTCTCATCGCACTAAGTATCATAGTTCGCTTACGGTACCAATTTATTAGCGCAAATCTGAGAGAGACTCATCGAGCAACGGGGACGGGACCCTCCTCACTTATGCATCCGCCTCGGGGCATAACCTTAACTCTGCTTAGTTAGCGAACGAGAGAAATACTTAAAGGATTTAGATCTTTTTTTCTATAATTTGCTTGAACATTCCGGTTGATTTTGCAACTTCTCTAATTGTGCTAAGAATGATAGTTCGCTTGCAGGAGCGATATATTCATGCTAATCCGAGACAGAGGCTGCGGGCCGAAGGGAGGGGAAGAGTGAAGTCAGGAGTAGAAAGCTAGGCCGGGCCCTCCTCACTGTCCTGTTTCACTAATATGCGGGCGAAGCTGCGGTGGATGGCTAGTATACTATATATGCAACCCCAAATCAGAAAAAAATTAGGATGGTTTGGAAAATGCAACAAAAAAAAAGCATTGTTTCTTAAATTTAATTTGACTTTTATTTCATTACAGACAGTATGAACCCAAGATATTTCATGTTTTGTCTGGTCAGCTTCATTTCATTTGTTAATATATGTCCATTCCTGCATTTCAGGCATGCAACACTTTCCAAAAAAAGTTGGGACAAATGTACAAATCTCTGAGTGTTTTTATCTCAGACATTTTCCAAGCATTAAATACTGTGTATGTTTGGGGGATTGGTGGTTATCATGTACAGGTGCAACAGATAAGAGCTTCTCTGTCTTAAAGTGCTTCCTACATTGGTTGAATGAAGGACAATTGGATTATTAGTGTGCTGACAATAATTTGTATTTACTGTGCCACAGAGCAGGGAATATAAAGAAGTACTGCAAGATTTTAAATCTATTGCAGATCAGGCTGGTGTATATTCATTGATCTGTGTTAATGTCCAGGTCTTTATGGCTTATATATTTGCTGTCCAGTAATAAAATTGAAGTTAGGTAGTGCCATGCCCCCTTCTGCTTTAGGTCGTTGTAGAGTTGCCCTTTGAATGCGTGGATGATTCAAATTCGAAATAAATGAAGTTATGATTGAATCTAATTTCTTAAAAAATGTTTTGTTAATTTATATGGAGATAGTCTGAAACAGAAAAAAAGCTTGGGAAGGATGTTCATCTTGACAGTGTTGATTCTCCCTGCTAATATGTTGATGGAGGGTGGACCGTTTATTCACGTCTAATTTGAATTTTTCCATGTTTACTTTTTTCCATGCAGACAGCAAAATTTTGTTGAAAAAGAGCTTTATATTTACTTGTGATATTTACCCCTAGATATTCAAACTGATCTGCTAAGATAACTTGGTAGGTGTCCAATCTAATACTGTGTGCTAGAGGGTTCACTGGAAAAAGCACACTTTTATTCAGATTGATTTTGAATCTAGATATCCGTTGAAAATCATGCCAACAAACTACATGGTGTTAGTAAATATTGAAAAAAAGCATTTTTGAGTGGAGTATTCCTTTAATATAGATGCTCTAAAATTGCATATTAACTCACTTTGTGACTCCATGAACCAATATATGTGTTACATTAAATGTTATTTCCTCAGGAGAAATTGCATTTGTGCGCTACAAGTTGTAACGTGTCACAGAAAATGACAATGGTCGGGACCTGTTGTATGCATTGTGAGGCCTGCCCAGAAGGGACATTCAGCAATGGAACATGTAAGTAATATCACAAAGGTGGTCCCACTTTATCATTAAACTTTTACTTTTTGAAGTCATCTCAACACAAATGATGAACCCTTATAGTTTAAAAAGCATATTAATTTGTATACATTTATTTATTTTTCCAAGATCTTCCCTTAGGTTTTCACCATCTGAACAAAAGCACTTTATGGTCATCACTTGGTTTAGCTTTTTTCTGACAAAAATTATAAATCCATGCTTTCAAAACAAGAGCTGTGTTTTGCTATCCTGGTCATTTATATGATGAAGCCAAAAAGTCACATGGCACACTATCTTTTTTATAAATGGAAACTTTTCTTTATAGCATTACTATTGAACAATATCTGTTATAAAAAAAATCTGTTACATATGCATGTATGTGTATGTACATACAGTGCATCCGGAAAGTATTCACAGCGCATCACTTTTTCCACATTTTGTTATGTTACAGCCTTATTCCAAAATGGATTAAATTCATTTTTTTCCTCAGAATTCTACACACAACACCCCATAATGACAACGTGAAAAAAGTTTACTTGAGGTTTTTGCAAATTTATTAAAAATAAAAAAATTGAGAAAGCACATGTACATAAGTATTCACAGCCTTTGCCATGAAGCTCAAAATTGAGCTCAGGTGCATCCTGTTTCCCTTGATCATCCTTGAGATATTTCTGCAGCTTAATTGGAGCCCATCTGTGGTAAATTCAGTTGATTGGCACACACCTGTCTATATAAGGTCCCACAGTTGACAGTTCATGTCAGAGCACAAACCAAGCATGAAGTCAAAGAAATTGTCTGTAGACCTCCGAGACAGGATTATCTTGAGGCACAAATCTGGGGAAGGTTACAGAAAAATTTCTGCTGCTTTGAAGGTCCCAATGAGCACAGTGGCCTCCATCATCCGTAAGTGGAAGAAATTCGAAACCACCAGGACTCTTCCTAGAGCTGGCCGGCCATCTAAACTGAGCGATCGGGGGAGAAGGGCCTTACTCAGAGAGGTGACCAAGAACCCGATGGTCACTCTGTCAGAGCTCCAGAGGTCCTCTGTGGAGAGAGGAGAACCTTCCAGCAGGACAACCATCTCTGCAGCAATCCACCAATCAGGCCTGTATGGTACAATGGCCAGACGGAAGCCACTCCTTAGTAAAAGGCACATGGCAGCCCGCCTGGAGTTTGCCAAAAGGCACCTGAAGGTCTCTCAGACCATGGGAAATAAAATTCTCTGGTCTGATGAAACAAAGATTGAAGTCTTTGGTGTGAATGCCAAGCGTCACATTTGGAGGAAACCAGGCACCGCTCATCACCAGGCCAATACCATCCCTACAGTGAAGCATGGTGGTGGCAGCACCAGCTGTGGGGATGTTTTTCAGCGGCAGGGACTGGGAGACTAGTCAGGATAAAGGGAAAGGTGACTGCAGCAATGTACAGAGACATTCTGGATGAAAACCTGCTCCAGAGCGCTCTTGACCTCAGACTGGGGCGACGGTTCATCTTTCAGCAGGACAACGACCCTAAGCACACAGCCAAGATATCAAAGGAGTGGCTTCAGGACAACTCTGTGAATGTCCTTGAGTGGCCCAGCCAGAGCCCAGACTTGAATCCGATTGAACATCTCTGGAGAGATCTTAAAATGGCTGTGCACCGACGCTTCCCATCCAACCTGATGGAGCTTGAGAGGTGCTGCAAAGAGGAATGGGCCAAACTGGCCAAGGATAGGTGTGCCAAGCTTGTGGCATCATATTCAACAAGACTTGAGGCTGTAATTGCTGCCAAAGGTGCATCGACAAAGTATTGAGCAAAGGCTGTGAATACTTATGTACATGTGATTTCTCAGTTATTTTATTTTTAATAAATTTGCAAAAACCTCAAGTAAACTTTTTTCACATTGTCATTATGGGGTGTTGTGTGTAGAATTCTGAGGAAAAAAATGAATTTAATCCATTTTGGAATAAGGCTGTAACATAACAAAATGTGGAAACAGTGAGGCGCTGTGAATACTTTCCGGATGCAGTGAATGTGTAGTACCCTTTGTTTTATAACATTGCGTGGTTTCACATTTTTATTCTGAACAATTTCACTATCGGTGAGTTCATTTTTACCTTAATTAATTTCCTTTTTGAATTAGCTGAACTTTTTTTTTATATTCTGCATTCCAAAAAGAGGCACAGTATGAGGTTTATATTTATAAGAAATTAAAAAATGCTTGTATTTTTAGCCTATCAATAAATGCTAACACACTTTTTTGTTGAGTTCACTTTTTAATTCAATCTGATTAAAAACAAGCAGAGCAGACTCCCCGGTTAAAAATAACTGATTGGCAAATAGTCATAGCTACTTCAGTGTTACCCACTTATGTGCTTATTTGTAAATTATATCTTTAATATCCACAATATTAAAAGAAATAGAATATTAAAAAGAAAAGAGAATTAATTGCTGCCCATGTAACACACATTAATTCTTGATTTATTTAGAAAAAAATGTAGTATAATCTATTCCTCATTTCTGGATTGATACAAAAATCAAAACAAAACACAGGAACTGAGAAATAACTACTTACTTAAAAATGAAGGAGTCAAATTAAAAGAAGATATTTGTTGGGACAAAAACTTTCCGCCACAGGGGTCTCCAGGACTGAACTTGAGAACCTCCGTATTACATGGTCCAGTGGTCTGCTCCTAGAATAATACTTAAGAGTAGGGCAGATGTAGTCCTGCTTTTGTTGCAGAGACATCACAGTGGAGCACCAGGTTAGAATTCTCTCTAGCAGCTCCTGCTCTCCTTGCTCCCCTGATTTATTCTTCTAAGCGGAACCCAAGCAACTTGCTCTACTAAAGGGCAAAACCTATGAGTCCAATTTAGGATCAAGTGCCCTCTAGGCATTCCTAGCAATGGCAAAGGAACTTGCCATCAAGTGTCCTAGGAGAACATTGCTTATGTCTGCCCAGGGTGCAACTTCTTCTTTCTTGAGCTTGGGCCTTTGCATTCCTTTGACACCCAGTACCACATATAGTACATACCATTACCTTACAACCTTGAACTCCAATGCTGCCATAAACAAGACCTCACCTGCTGCCAGTGTGACTCACTGTTTCACCTGGTGGTCTTACACTGGATGATGCCCATGTCCTTTGCAACTGCCTGCCAGCTAGACACCTGCTCACATATTCAACATAAAGGGTAGTGACACAAACACAGATGGCTAGTGTAGAGTTACACAGTTGTAGATGACAAAATGGTGAGGCAAACAGGGAGCTTAATATGGTAGATTGCACCAAGATATATATGTAGAATGGCAGTCTTGGGGTTGCTGATTCGCTTATCTTAATTAATTACAGTAACTGACACACGTCTGGCTTAGTAGTGAGCCTGTTGTGTGTTGAGGTTCATTCTTGTTTAGAGTTGATTTTATAGTGATTTGAAACAGAATTTCGTTTTGAATTTTCCAACCTTTTTAAAAAATTACAATGGATAAAAAAACAAAACGAACATTCACAATATACTGTATAAAAGGTGAAAATGATATTGAAGTAAACTCTTTTTGAATTCACCCAGGGCAGGATTTTTCACTTCTGTTCTGCTCCACAAAATATTTAAAGAATTATTAAGCTGCTTTCTTCAGAATAGATACTGTGAAGCTTAATATCAAGAAGACACAGTCACTCATATGTTTGGGAAATAATAGCATGTCTTGTTTATTCATGGCAGTATTTATGTAATTTGTTTGAGAAAATGGATCAAATTAAAATGTATTTCTTTCAGAACATTTAAACATTGATATTGACATAATCTGACATATAATGACTATGGAATAGTTACATGATTTTCATACTGATCTAATAGTGTCTTGGATTCGTAGTCAGCAGGGTTCAACTGCATGTCTTTTAATTGTACAAATCAGATTAATGTGAAAATGATGTCCTTATAATGAATGTTTTGCACAAAGAAAAAAAATATCATCTCTATGAGAATGAAATGCTGCCTTTTGAATACATACCTGTTTGTATTCATAAAAAATAGCTTTTTAATTGAGAATATCATTCACATTAGGAATAAATCTCTGTAATTCGTCACCTTGTAAGGGACATAAGTGGTTTAAGTATTGAATTAACTATTAGCTTCATGTTTATCAAAACCATGGTAAAATATGGGAGAAGAAAGAGGAAAAAAGATAGGGTTTCAGGACAGAAATTCACATTTAATGGTATGTAGTACTACACTGTGTGCAAAGACCCAGCTGGCATGTCCAAAACACACACACAAAGATCACAGAAATGAGTTTTGATCTACCTGTGGTGAGTCAATGGGGTCTGAGCCTTCCAAGGCATTTTTTAAGGGGCAGGTGACATGACAGAACAGAAAAGTTCAGCGGTCATGGGACTTATTCAAGGTTGACAGATTCAGACAGATATGTGAGTCCCCTGGTTTCTTCTACTCCCTTTAGTTTAGTCCTAAATTGCTTACATGAATAATCTCTCCCTTGCTGTCTGTGTTGTGGTGTGTAAAATCTGTAAATTCTGCTTTATATTTTCACTATATTTTGCTCAAGACAAATCAACAGATGAACTCAAATTCAGGTCACTTGCATGGACAGTTAACATTAAAAGCAATGTTTTCCTGAATCACAGTACCATTTGTTTAATCTGAGCAGGAATTCAGGAGATTCCTCAGGCTGTATTGATGATTTTATCACCTGTGAAGAGAAGGGCACCAGGACTAAATTAGTTTACAGCTTGAGACAGGAGATTGTTAAAACATAAAAAAACTGTATTGCTTGGAAAAATGGACGTACTCAAAATGGTGAAAGAGTTTGAGCAAATTCATTTATCATATTGACAGCCAGCCAATCAGGTGCATGTAGCAATCACATCTTGCAAAACTCCCATAGCATTTTAAAATAAATATGACGGATTAAAGAAAGAGAAGAGAGCGACATATGAAGTGGAACAGCAACGAAAGAAGAGCGACGTCAGAAGATCATCTCATGAACAACTTTGAGTGCTAGATCAATGCCACTCTGGGACATTCATTCTTGACTTCTTTTCATAAGCTTTTTCTAAAGATTATATATATCCAAACTTTACTATCAATCTTATTTTCTGTTATTGTTTGTTCTATTTGGTATTATTATTCATGTAATAAATACCACGCTGCTTTTAACTTTCTATGCTTTGTCTTCATGTCTAGAGTTATTGAAGTAATAAGGCAGATTACATTGAGCAGCTGGAAGTTTGCTATATACTCCGTGCTGTAAGGTTTATTAAGGCTGAGGGTGTGAGCTCCACCCAATAGTAGGGAACAGTATGTAAAGTAACGCATTCTTGGTTGATACATGGCCTGTAGCCAAAGATGTTGAGCCTTTGTATGTTTAAATGTATTCATAGAGACCGAAAGTAATATTTAGGTCTGAGATATATTTTAAACATTGTATGTTGTTCATGCCGATAAAAAGTAAGTCTCATGAAGTGCTAAGAGAGTGACAAGTAGTGTTATTCATAAGGCACTTGTGTGGTTTAAAGTGCTAGAGATTAACCAGCTGTGTGTGTCATTCATAGGACACTGTTGAGGTTCTGTGTATATGTGTATATCTATGCATGTGTGTTAATCTTAAGGTGTGACAGTAGATCAACCCGGTAATGAACCTGATGAGTACACTTATCTCTGAAGAAAATAGGCAAAGGGTAAGTAGAGGGAAATGTCACAATAACACAGTCTGTAATTAATGCGAGTTTGGTCAATTTTTCCTCATCTTTCACTCTGAATTTGAGTTCCAACTTTTAGACTTAAATTGAAGTAACTAGTACAGTGGTGAAATGGTCAGTGGAGTCCTAACTTTGAATCCTGGTGTAGTATTTGTCCGTGTGGAATTTGCATATTCTCTCTGTTACTTCATGAGTTTTCCTTATGGGATTCTAATTTTCCTTCCACATCTCAAAGACAAGAGGATTAAGTTAATTAATTACTAGCCCAGAAGTGAATGATTCAGTGTGTGTATATGAATCTGTTTTGTGATGGAGTAGCAACCCATCCAGGATTAGTTTTTGCCTTACATCCAAAGCTGGGATAGGTTTTGGCCCAAGTTACTTGAACTGGAATAAGCAGTGTGGCTGAAGACCAGGGGTCATATTTATAATGCTTTTATTTGCATAAAAGAGGACCAGATTATGCATATGCAACTTTCCACACAAATGTTTTATGGCAACTCTGACTCATCTGTACGAAACATTTCGTACAGATGAGTTGTACATTTCAGAGAAACTGAAAAATGATGACACCCTAAAAAAAATAGGAAAATGCAGCCAAGCCAGCTAAATGATGACTCATACACATAATAAATAATATCACTGAGCTGTTATTAGGATATGAGTTGATGTGACAAACACATCACACCTCAGTGTATAATTTTGATATGCAAATTGTACAGGTATTTTAGATCTATTTAAAGAGGGTCAATTCTGTATATTTGCACTTAAGAACCTTTTTTGGCTTTCATCAGTTGCCAAAAAGTCTATCAGACTTCCAATACAACTCGGAGTCCTGCCACATGCAAAAGTTCGGTGATGACACTGCTATCATGGGCTGCATCACGAGTGGGAAGGAGGAGGAGTATAGGGACCTAATCAATGACTTTGTTAAATGGTGCGACTCAAACCACCTACACCTGAACACCAGCAAAACCAAGGAGCTGGTGGTGGATTTTAGGAGGCCCAGACCCCTCATGGACCCCGTGATCATCAGAGGTGACTGTGTGCAGATGGTGCAGACCTATAAATACCTGGGAGTGCAGCTGGATGATAAATTAGACTGGACTGCCAATACTGATGCTCTGTGTAAGAAAGGACAGAGCCGGTTATACTTCCTTAGAAGGCTGGTGTCCTTCAACATCTGCAATAAGATGCTGCAGATGTTCTATCAGACGGTTGTGGCGAGCGCCCTCTTCTACGCGGTGGTGTGCTGGGGAGGCAGCATTAAGAAGAAAGATGCCTCACGCCTGGACAAACTGGTGAGGAAGGCAGGCTCTATTGTTGGCATGGAGCTGGACAGTTTGACATCTGTGGCAGAGCGACGGGCGCTCAGCAGGCTCCTATCAATTATGGAAAATCCACTGCATCCATTAAACAGGATCATCTCCAGACAGAAGAGCAGCTTCAGCGACAGACTGCTGTTACTGTCCTGCTCCACTGACAGACTGAGAAGATCGTTCCTCCCCCAAACTATGCGACTCTTCTTCTGTTTTTACCTACATTATTATCAATCTTTAATTTAATATTGTTTTTTGTATCAGTAAGGTGCTGCTGGAGTATGTGAATTTCCCCTTGGGATTAATGAAGTATCTATCTATCTATCTATCTATCTATCTATCTATCTATCTATCTATCTATCTATCTATCTATCTATCTATCTATCTATCTATCTATCTATCTATCTATCTATCTATCTATCTATCTATCTATCCTAACCATTGTCTATTCTCAGAGAATGGGCCTACAGGACAGCAATATCTCAGACAAGCTTCTCTCCATCATGTCCACTGTGTTGGAAATTATTAGCTAACTGATGAAGTACTACATTCACTTTTTGCATGGTGTGCATACATGAAACAAAACATGTTTTTGCCAACTTAAAAAGGCAATTTGCAGCAGTTTTTGATTTTCTTAATGTAATCGGAACATTATACTACACTCATATTGCAATAAGGACAGCTAGTGAAAATGAAGCTGGTTTTGTTACCCTCAAGCAGTTACATTTAATTAATGCACAAGTCATCTGTGATGCCAAGAAGAGACTGACAAACATGGCTTGGTGGCCTGGGTCAACCCGTGATTCGTTTATTTTGAAAAACTTGCTTTTGGTGCTGTATGCAGTGGCTGAACCCTCAGTTTAATATATGGTCTATACCAGGTGTGACCAACTCTGATCACTCCAACTTGTCCACTGTGTTGGAAACTATTAGCTAAATGATAAAGTGCTACATTCAGTTTTTGAATGGTGTGCTACATGAAACAAAACATGACTTCATAAGAAATAATTCATTGCTGATGAAGCACTTATTGCTCAAGTGCATGAGGTACAATAATGTACCCACATTTACAAAATAATTGTGATTTTGAAAGGTAAATTGCATAGAAATGTATATATGCCAGGTTTTATAAATTAGATTATGCATTTTCTTTTTTTTGGGATAAGCGTATCTCTAAGCTGGAATCCACGCAAAGTTTTATAAATGAGAACCCTGGTCAAGACCAGGACTGAAAGCAGTTTCATATTGTACACGACAGGATTCAGGCTGTATGAAATCTTATTAGAGTGTGCACCATCAATCAAACTCTTATGACCCTGCCATTGGTACTGGGCTATCATCAACAAGAAGTATGCCCCATTAATACCTAAGGCAGGGTTTCTTAAACTTTTACTTTTGTGGTGACCCAATCTTGTCCTAGCATCTTTGAGACCAATTTCTTGTTGACTACCCGAACGATCAAATGACTGGGGTAGGATCCCACTTAGGGAATCATGTATGATTGTTGGGGGGAATTAATAGAAGACAATCGTTACATCAATGTTGATTGGTTAATCAACCTGTAGCAATGCACGTCATAAACCATCCGTGACCTATTATCATTAAATACAATTGTAACTTGTGACCCAATGGCAGCAAACCACAACCGACCCATAATTTAACAAACCCTGACCTAAGGTGATCCAGAATGGTTTCTAATCGGGTACTTAGGGGGTTAGCAATGGAGAGCATTCTGAGGCAAAAGTAATATACTGTATTCCTTTAGTATGCAACAAAGCATTCAGTCCTTTCTTAAACAGTGTTGATTGACTCCTTGCCAAATACATGTATGCCACCTGGAGGAAGTAAAGGGCATTTTAGAGTAAGGGGCACCCCTCTGAGAGAGAGATGGACAGAAAGGATGGTGGTGGATGGAATGATGTTTGTTAGCAGTTTCCCAGTCCAGCAGAATTTAGAAAGATGATGATTTCTTGTGTGTGGCACCTATTTTAATGGCCATTTAATGAGATGTTGGGTTCTAAGAGCTCAAATACTGTTTTCCTCTAGGGGGCGTTAGCTCCTGGAAATACATTCGTTTTGTAATTGCGGAGTCTTAAGTAACCCGAAACTATATAGATATAATATTAAAATGCGATACCCCACCCATAGTGATACAGCGGTAAGAAATCACATAAGAGAAAATAACTTGGCTTTCTTTAATGACGATTTAGGCAGCATAAGAGACGGGAAGCTATAACAAGACCTTTGTGTAGAGTCTGCCATTTTCGTTGCTGCGCTTGAAGGATTGTCAAGATCAGATGACATTATCTCCCATTCGTCCATCGGCTTCAAAGGTGTGCCAGGCAACGTTCCAAGGTTTTATACTCTTTCTTCATGTGCAGGCCCCTACTTAGGTAAATCATGCCATTCCAAACAAGGAAAAGAAGATCCAATGTCATGCTGACTCTGTCACATAGAAATAGTACAATGCCCATTTTTGTAGTTGTCCCTTTCTTGTCTTCTAATGCTTGCCTAACATATCTAAATGATGAGCCCCAGTGTGCTAAATCTGGCCTTGTGCTAGCTGTATATGTGAGTGGATTTATAAAATATTTTTTGTACAGAGCATAATGACATAGCAAACGTATGTACTCATTACAAACACCTGGAGCTTCTTGGGTGGTGGGCGAAGATAGTAGGCTCAAAGTTACAAACACCATTCCAGTTCCCAAAAGTAGTTGTAGGGATGTCCCCAGAAGCTTTTTCTGGTCAGAGCTTACAGGCCCCTTCCACCCAAGCAGTGCATGAGCTGAGAGGCATTATGTTAGTTGGTGGCCAAGGCTGAGATGGTTGGAGAAAGAGAGGTAGAAGGCCAAGGTGGCCTTCACTCATGAAAATTACCAAGATGTCACTGCTGGCACTTTTTATCCAGTCTTGAATGAAGGTTGGAGAGAAACAAGGGGTAGGAAATAAAGGATGTATCTTGACTACAATAAGCACAGCAGTCTGTTGTCTGTTGTTTTACAAAAAAAGGTAACAACCACTTCCATCACACTCTAACAAATGTATGTGAATATTACAATGTACATATATACTTTATATACTGTCAGGAGTCTGTAAATTAATGTCAACACTTTAAGCACATTTCCATCCACCTAATATGAATCTCCCTCTTACCTTCTTTTTATGACTCTGTCTCCATTTTACCTCACAGTTCCCTTCCACATACTCTTTCTTGGAATAGGGGAAACTCATATTTATCACAGTCCTTTCCACTATACCCCTCAATCCAAATACAAACAACTTTGAAAAAGAAAATAAAAAATAAAAATAAGAAAGGTGAATTACAAAGGCACTCTAATGTCTACAACTTAATTCCTGTACTGCTTCGTGGCTGACATTCTTTTGTTCACTTTTTCTTTGCAGATTGCGTGGATAACACCATTGTACATGACATCTTGATCTGCATCCTGTCCCCAATAGGCATCCTCCTTTGTTTTGGTGTTTTTATTGTCTTTCTAAAATATGCCGACACCCCCATTGTGAAAAGTTCAGGAGGAAGCATCTTCTACTGCTACTTGACTGGCCTCATCATCGCTTTCTCCAGCTCCTTCCTGTTCGTTGGGAAGCCAACAGACGGTGTATGTATGGTAGGCCTGCCTCTGTCTGCACTGGGATTCGCTCTCTGCCTCTCCAGTATTCTTGCTAGATCTAGCCACATACTGCTTGCCTTTTCCCACACCTCAGAGAGGCCAACCAAGTTCCAGCGGTATTCCTACATTGTAATCATAGTGATCGGTACTCTAGGAGAATTAATCATTTGTTGTCTGTGGATGAGGTTGGATCCCCTCCATTTCCAGTTTTTGCCTTTTGGACAGGTATTTACTAACATGGGTTGTAAATGCAATCACATGTATTGGTACTTTATTTGCTTTGGCTACCTTGCTCTTCTGTGTTTGACTTCATGGACCCTGGCCTTAAAAAGCCACTCTTTGCCTCCTAGTTTTAGTGAGTCCAGCTCCATCTCCTTCAGCATGATGATCTTTCTCACCATCTGGAGCTGCGTAATCCTCATCATTGTGAGCAAAAATGAAGAGCTACAAGCAGTCATTCTTGGGGTGGCCATATCCGTGTCTTCCTGGGGTTTCTTGATGTGCATTTCTCTACCTAAGGTTTACATCATCCTGTTCAGACCAGAAAGAAACAGCCAAAAGTGGATAAGCTTCATTACATTAGAGTACTGCCATGAGGTTGCTTTTAAGGCTGACCTGAAATTTGAAGCCCAACGATCATCTATCTCGACATCATATGGTAGTCTAGAATGAAGTTTCTGCCTCTGCATTCTTTACAGAAAAAAATGATTTCCTTGCTACTCATCTTTTATTATGACCATCAATTAATTGATTCACAATTTTCATTATGGATTTTTATAATGTGCCCTTCATGTTTTTTTTGTTTGAATCTTCCCACTTCATTGGTTTTGACTAGAGGTGGGCAGAGTAGCCAAAAATTGTACTCAAGTAAGAGTAGCATTACTTCAAAATAATATTACTCGAGTAGAAGTAAAAAGTACTCATCCAAAAAATTACTCAAGTAAGAGTAAAAAAGTATTTGGTGAAAAGACTACTCAAGTACCGAGTAACTGAACATTATAAATTATTTATTTTTTAGAAATGTTGTAATAAGACAGACAAAAATATAAAATAATGTGCAAATTCTGCTATTTCCAAATAATAAAAAATGAGTACAAATAAATAACATCTTTACAAAATAAAGATGCACAAATAACACAAAGTTTCAAATCTCAGTTTTTCACAACAAAGCTTTTGAAGTCAATACCTACAGTAGGTAACATGTATGTTTGAACAGTGCCAACTACTTACAGTGACAAGATATACTGTACACTGACCGTATAATACTGCATATTCACTTTGTGGTGTAGCGGGTCCGCAGCTTCAAAAAAAAAAAAAAGGCCAGTTTCAAATCCATAAAGTCGTGTTACTGTTACTGTCCGTAGGCGCAATTGCATGACCGCGGGGAGTTAATGAGGTAGTTGGAGTGAGTCACACCTGCACGTGCGGGTGCGATCATTCTCGATTGCTTCATTGGCTTTCTGCAGCGTGTGATTAAGGCCCACGGAGACGGGAGTGTATATATACAGGTCAGCACAAAAAAAAAAAAAAAAGGGGGGAATCAAAGAAAAGAAAGGAGTCTGTAGGGGACTGGCATCGTCACACGCTTGACCTCCAAATAGCACAGCTGATAGAAAATAACATTAGAACAAGGCAGCTTGTGCACGTACAAGAAGTCTCACTTTACCTTGACTGTCCGTGTCTGTGCATGTTAGGTTAAAACGTGCTTGTTTAAAACATGCTTGTTCTTCACTCAGTGAAGTGATGGTTAAGCTTCAGCAGGAGTTGGCTTTCAAGGTTCTTGCAGTGAAGCTGTGACCGTTTAGCAGTGGACAGGAGGCCCCCATGACTAAAAAGTCTCTCACAGGCTGCAGACGCAGGAAGTTTGTGTGTGGTCATGTGACTGCATGGCTACATCTGATTGGTGAAACAGAGTCATGTGATTATTGTTGCTACGTCTGATTGGTGAAACAGTCATGCAGTAGATCCACTAGTGACTTCTCTCTAGGAAAAATGCAGCGTATCTAATGTTTAAATGGAAAAAACTAACGAGTCGAGTGTTGCCCAATGTAGCGGAGTAAGAGTAGCATTTCTTCTTCACAAATGTACTCAAGTAAAAGTAAAAGGTATGGTGCAGTAAAACTACTCTTAGAAATACAATTTTTTTTAAAAGTTACTCAAGTAAATGTAACTCGTTACTACCCATCTCTGGTTTTGACATGTTATCTTCATACAAAAAGGCAGTTTCTCCTCGGGTATTAATAAAGTATAACAAATTTATTAAAAAAAATCAAAAATCTTGCATATTTTATGTAGTATTATTGTAAAATTTGTGTGTGTCTGTGGAATTTCTATTTTTGTATGCTAAATATTGCAGATCACGTTTTTTTTAGAAAAGTGACCATAACTTGTTTGCTTATTTCGGCATCAGTAGATAAGTTTTCTTGTCTCTTCTTTTCTCTTCCTATAAATGTAGTAATTATGTTTAAGTGAGGGTATTCAAATTTTTATTGTGATTATACACAATGAACTGCATGTGCCTAACAGGCCCAGCCTGCTAATACTCTTTCAATCGTGTATATTTCTGCTGTTTTGTTATTTTGTATATTTTTGTTTCTGTTATTATATTCTGGAAAATAATACTTTGTATATGTTCTTTTTTTGTTAATTTAAAGCCTAACTCTGAATTCTGTAACACATATTGTAGCTTATCTTCTTTCACATAAGTTGACTGACCAGCAATGCAGTTTGTGCAGTGAGGCATTTTTACTTGTCACAGAAAAGCTCAAAGTTCAGCTGCAAATATTCTCAATCAGGTCCCTTTTAACAAGGCCTGCATTCAAAACGTAGATACTAGCATGACAAAGGCCATATTGGTCAGTTTTCTGTGTATTTCATATTGCCTCAAATATCACCAGAAGGAAGGGAGAGGGCCGAGGGCAGGCTGCATGTCTGAGGCAGTGTGGTGTAGCGTTTAAGGCTTTGCACTTCAAACCCTGAGGTTGTGGGTTCAAATCATGCTACTGACGTTGTGTGACCTGCCTGTGCTCCAATTGGAAAACCCAAAGGAATGTAACTAATTGTATCATAAATGTTGTAAGTCACCTTGGATAAAGGCATCATCCAAATAAGTAAGAACAAAGATTTTCAGCATTCATGGTTGTAATCTGTTTCTTGAAGTATTAATTTACCTAGTTGACCTGGAGTGCTGATATCATATTCTATACTTTGGCTTTCTTTTAAAGAGAGCATAAAATATATCGAGGCTGTTGGAGAGTGAGGCATCAGCAGTGAGAATATTTATTATGGAGCCTTTATAATTTGTTGAAACCGCAAGTATTGTCACACACTCCTTGAATCAGTACTTGTGTACCTGATTATAGTCCCTTTTAGATTGCCTAATAGCCTTCTTTAGAGGATATCTTGATAATTTGTATAGATTTTTATCACCAGAGGTAAAGGCCATTCTTTACATGCTTAGTCTTTTCCGTACCTCTCTGCTAAACCATTTTTTGGGGCAAAAAACCTCTATGAACTTAGTTCAGTGTTCCTCAAGCACTTTGGAGGATTCTTTAAATGCTTATCTGTTTGTCGCTAGTGAAATTACAAAGGTAGAACAGGGTCACAACACAATAAAGGCTAAGAAAAGCCGGTTTAGCTGAAACACAGTAATTCAATTATTTGTGCAGTGAAAGATAAAATAGTGGAAATAGTAATTACCTTGGCTTTTAATGTTGGTTTAAATTGGAGCAAATGGATGTGAATGCACCACATTAACATCATCAAATAAGTATGTCTGGTACAACAAGAAGAGGGGTAAGTTTCTTGTCACATGAATACTAGGCAGCAGTGTCCAGGATGCTTGGTTTGGAGTAAAGATCCAAAAGCTGGAGGGCTCAATGACTTCATAGAAGACAACACTCAGATATTAGGCTTTGCAGTAAGGAGACTCTGGAAGATTGTGGGTTCGCGTCCCGGTTCCTCCGTGTGTGGATAGCGCTTTGAATACAGTACTGAGAAAAGCGCTATATAAATGTAAAGAATTATTTTTATTATTATTATTAGCACATGAGGATACAACAGAGACCAACGACAGGGTGTGATTTCTTCCTACTTTTTACCCACCTTACTGAAATAATACATTATTAATAATAATAATACGTTTTATTATATAACACCTTTCCTATTTAACAATAACTGATGTAATTCTGACAGGGACTTTAAAGTCACAGTGCTTATGGGCAACACAGCAGAAGAGAAAAGAATGGGAAGTTAAACTCATGCTAAAATTTAACACACTGCAACATGGTTTGAATAGAGACAAGAGTTTTATGGCCAGGTGTGAAGATTATTTACAGTACATCTCTCTGACTGACCCAGACCACCTGACTACAGATCCACTTTGTATGGAAAAACTCATTAGAAACTTCAAAAGACTTTGTTGGACAGTTACCTTATCCAAAGATCTTGACCATACATTGTTGTTGTTGTTGTTTTTCTTCTTCTTTTAGCTGCTCCCGTTAGGGGTTGCCACAGCGGATCATCTTCTTCCATATCTTTCTGTCCTCGTCATCTTATTCTGTTACACCTATCACCTGCATGTCCTCTCTCACCACATCCATAAACCTTCTCTTAGGCCTTCCTCTTTTTCTCTTCCCTGGCAGCTCTATCCTTAACATCCATCTCCCAATATACTCAGCATCTCTCCTCTGCACATGTCCAAACCAACGCAATCTCGCCTCTCTGACTTTGTCTCACAACTGTCCAACTTGAGCTGACCCTCTAATGTCCTCATTTCTAATCCTGTCCATTCTCGTCACACCCAATGCAAATCTTAGCATCTTTAACTCTGCCACCTCCAGCTTTGTCTCCTGCTTTCTGGTCAGTGCCACCGTCTCCAACCCATATAACATAGCTGGTCTCACTACCGTCCTGTAGACCTTCCTTTGCACTCTTGCTGATATCCGTCTGTCACAAACCACTCTTGACACTCTTCTCCACCCGCTCCACCCTGCCTACACTCTCTTTTTCACCTCTCTTCCACAACCCCCATTACTCTGTACTGTTGATCCCAAGTATTAAACTCATTCCACTGACCTCCCTCTCATTTACACACATGTATTCTGTCTTGTTCCTACTGACCTTCATTCCTCTCCTCTCTAGAGCATATCTCCACCTCTCCAGGGTCTCCTCAACCTGCTCCCTACTATCGCTACAGATCACAATGTCATCAGCAAACATCATAGTCCACGGGGACTCCTGTCTAATTTCATCTGTCAACCTGTCCATCACCACTGCAAATAAAAAAGGGTTCAGAGCCGATCCCTGATGTAAGACCACCTCCAACTTGAATGCATCCGTCACTCCTACTGCAGACCTCACCACTCACACTTCCCTCGTACATATCCTGTACAACTCTTACATACTTCTCTGCCACTCCCGACTTCCTAATACAATACCACAGCTCCTCTCGAGGCACCCTGTCATATGCTTTCTCCAGGTCCGCAAAGACGCACTGCAACTCCTTCTGGCCTTCTCTATACTTCTCCATCAACACCCTCAGATCAAACATTGCATCTGTGGTGCTCTTTCTTGGCATGAAACCATACTGCTGCTCACTAATCATCACCTCACTTCTTAACCTAGCTTCCACTACTCTTTCCCATAACTTCATGCTGTGGCTCATCACATTTATGCCCCTCTAGTTACTGCAGTCCTGCACATCCCCCTTATTCTTAAATATCGGCATCAGTACACTTCTTCTCCACTCCTCAGGCATCCTCTCACTTTCCAAGATTCCATTAAACAATCTGGTTAAAAACTCCACTGCCATCTCTTCTAAACACCTCCATGCTTCCACAGGTATGTCATCTGGACCAACGGCTTTTACATTCTTCATCCTCTTCATAGCTGTCCTTACTTCCTTCTTCGTAATCCATTGCATATCCTGATTCACTATCTCCACATCATCCAACCTATTCTCTCTCTCTCGTTCTCTTCATTCATTACCCTATCAAAGTACTCTTTCCATCTGCTCAACACACTCTCCTCGCTTGTGAGTATGTTTCCATCTTTATCCTTTATTACCCTAACTTGCTGCACATCTTTCCCAGCTTTGTCCCTCTGTCTAGCCAATCGGTACAGCTCCTTTTCTCCCTCCTTAGTGTCCAACCTCTTATACAACTCATCATACACCTTTTCTTTAGCCTTCGCCACCTCTCTCTTCACCTTGTGCCTTATTTCCTTGTACTCTTGGATACTTTCTGCATCTCTCTGACTATCCCACTTCTTCTTTGCCATCCTCTTCCTCTGTATACTCTCCTGTATTTCCTCATTCCACCACCAGGTTTCATTTTCCTCCTTCCTTTGTCCAGATGTCACACCAAGCACCCTTCTTGCTGTCACCCTTACTTCATCTGCTGTAGTTTCCCAGCTGTCGGGTAATTCTTCACTATCACCCAGTGCCTGTCTCGCCTTCTCCCTAAACTCAACCTTGCAGTCTTCCTTTTTCAAATTCCACCATTTGATCCTTGGCTCTGCCCTCACTCTCTTCCTCTTCTTGATCTCCAACGTCATCATACAGACCACCATCCTATGCTGCTTAACTGCACTTTCCCCTGCCACCACTTTGCAGTCTTCAATCTCCTTCAGATCAACTCTTCTGCATAGGATGTAATCTACCTGTGTCTATCTTCCGCCACTCTGGTACGTAACCCTATGTTCCTCCCTCTTCTTAAAATACGTATTCACCACAGCCATGTCCATCCTTTTGGCAAAATCCACTATCCTCTGACATTCTTCATTTCTCTCCTTGACACCATACCTACCCATCACCTCCTCATCTCCTCTGTTCCCTTCACCAACATGTCCATTGAAATCCACTCCAAGCACCACTTTCTGTCCCTTGGGTACACTGTTCATCACTTCAGCCAGCTCACTCCAAAAATCTTCTTTCTCATCCATTGCACACCCAACTTGCGGGGCATATGCACTAACAACATTCATCATCACACCTCCAATTTCCAGCTTCATAATCATTACTCTGTCGGACACTCTTTTCACCTCCAAACACTCTCGACATACTGTTCCTTCAGAATAACCTCAACTCCATTTCTCCTCCTATCCACACCACGATAGAACAATTTGAATCCACCTTCGATCCACCTGGCCTTACTCCCCTTCCATTTAGTCTCTTGCATGCACAATATATCAACCTTCCTTCTCTCCATCATATCTGCTAACTCTCTCCCCTTACCAGTCATACTGCCAATATTCAAAGTTCCTACCCTCAGTTCCACTCTCTTTACTTTCCTCCTCTCCTCCTGCCTCCGGATACGTCTCACCCCTCTTCTTCTCCTTCTTCTTCTTCGGCCAACAGTAGCCCAATTTCTGCCAGCACCCTATTGACTAACAGTACTGGTGACAGTCGTTGTTAACCCGGGGCTCGACCAATCTGGTATGGAAATTTGTATTGTTGTCTGCATATTTGATTTGGCAAAATTTTACACCGGATGCCCTTCCTGACGTAACCCTCCCAATTTATCCGGGCTTGGGACCAGCACAAAGAAACACACTGGTTTGTGCATCCCCTGTTCTTCTCTCTTGTTAAAAGAACCCTAGCCTGAAGGAGTCTATTAATTTTTTACATGTAAGATGTCTCACTTAAAGGTTTTGCAATGTTGTTTCTTGTCCTAGTGTGTATATAAACACAGGGAACTCCAGTTTCTGTATTACATCTTGCCTGAAGAAGGGGCCTGAGTTGCCTCAAAAGCTTGCATATTGTAATCTTTTTAGTTAGCCAATAAAAGGTGTCATTTTGCTTGACTTTTCACTACTGATGTAATTCTATATACACTACTTGTCAGACTGTAACAAGAATTTCTAGGCCAACATCTGTAGTCTTGCTTTGTAATTAACTCTCAAGATGCTTACATTTGCAAAAAGGCACTGTTCTGCAGCTCATATTATGCCATATATATCTCCAGTACAAGGTAAAATACTTTTATGTGTACATGGGAATACCTGTTAAAGCGATGTGTAAAATGTGGAGATGGTGTGGAATTATGTGCCCAGTGTATTTGCAAACCTTTTGTGATATCATCAGTAAACAGTTGGATGATCAAGTAAATGACATTGGCAAACCAGTAGATAGTAGAAAAAAAAACAATAACCAGTTTTTCCAATCACTCAATTTCAATCTCAAATGTAAATTCAGAGGCAGCAGAGGAAGCCAGACAAAACAAAGATGTAGGCAATTGGAACAGCTACTGTACTGGGTTGTTAAAGCAATATACAATTTTACAATAGGCAGGCCAAGAATGGTGCTGGTTTATTACATTCCTCACTTTTATTGTCTATATACCTAAACCTTTCTGTGTTTGTTCTAAACTTTTTTTGTTTTACTTGTTTTACTCTTTAATAAATAATTGAATGCAAAAAAGTAAATCTCTTCTTTTTTATACTTCTGAGACATATACTGTTATATATATTAGGGCTGCAGCAATCAATTATTTAAGTAATTGAGTATTCTACCGATTATTCTATCAATTAATCAAGCAATCGGATATGAAATACTTTTGCTTTATTTAAGAGCAATAGTAAATAAAAAAGAAAATAACACATTGTAAAGGACAGCCGCGTCCCATGCCCGACAGGGACGCCTCTGCTACATCTGTTCTGGGGGAGCAGCCATGGACTGTTCAATACCTCCCCCGGGACGCTTGGTGGCAGCCTCCCTGGCAGCCAATGATTCCCCAGACCAGCGCATGGCTCCATGGGAGATGGAGTCCTCCACAGCCTGGTTGGGGGCTCGGATGGCCGCCAGGGGGAGCTGCGTGGAGTCAGCAGCCTGGCTGGTCATACCTTCAGCCCCACCCGGAAGGGCAATTAGGACCAGGTGTCCAAGCACCTGGACCGCTTCCGGGTGGGGTATAAAAAGGGCCAGCCACCACCACTCGAGAGAGCCAGAGTCGGGAGGAAGAGGACTAAGCCTGAGGAGGAGTGGTGGTGCTGAGGTGGAGAGAAGTGTGAGTTATTTGTGTTGGAACTGCTTTTGGGACTGTGTTGGGCCTGTGGGACACGGGGAAGGCGTGCCCCACGGCTGAAGAGAAAATAAAAGTGCATTTATTAAAGTACGTGCCTCTGCGTGAGTCTGTGCCGGGTCGGGCGCTATAGAACGCCTTTTACAACATCTTTCTTAAAATTAACAGCTAACTGATTTCCCTTTTAGAAAAAACAACATTTTTATTGTTTAAATTGCATACAATAGAATTATTTGTCAAAACTAAACCCATTTAGTGCATTTCAGTGCAATATTACGTTCTGGGTTTTAATACAATACAATACAATTTATTTTTGTTTAGCCCAAAATCACACAAGAAGTGCCGCAATGGGCCTTATCAGGCCCTTCCTCTTGACAGCCCCCCAGCCTTGACTCTCTAAGAAGACAAGGAAAAACTCCCAAAAAAAACCCTTGTAGGGAAAAAAATGGAAGAAACCTCAGGAAAGGCAGTTCATAGAGAGACCCCTTTCCTGGTAGGTTGGGCGTGCAGTGGGTGTCAAAAAGAAGGGGGTCAATACAATACAATACACAGAAAAGATCAAATCCTCCATACGGTATAAAAAATAAAAAATGTACAAGTATGGAGTAGAATGTAACAGTAAGTACCGAGAAGAGAAACGGAATTAATTGAATTTAAAGAAAATATTGCCTGACGAGGGCATGATATGACTCATGATCAAATTTTAAATGATGTTAGGATCAATCTTTTTATCTCCTTTTCTGCTTCTTTTGGAGAATTGAAGGTACAGAATTGGTCATCAAAAATCACTTTCAATTTGGCAGGAAACAAGAGGCTATATCTTATTTCGGCGTTGCGTAAGCACTGTTTAATGCTGTAGAATGTGGCTCTTTTAGCAGCTGTTGAAGGGGGAAAATCTGTGAAAATATGAATGCAGTTATTTTCAAATATGATACAGTGATCCCTCGCTATATCGCGCTTTGCCTTTCGCGGCTTCACTCTATCGCGGATTTTATATGTAAGCATATTTAAATATATATCGCAGATTTTTTGCTGGTTCGTGGATTTCTGAGGACAATGGGTCTTTTAATTTCTGGTACATGCTTCCTCAGTTGGTTTGCCCAGTTGATTTCATACAAGGGACGCTATTGGCAGGTGCAAAAGAGCGTATTTAAGGTCTGTACTTTCCAAAGCATGGCTGCATTGGAAATGGGTATACAAAGAGTAAGCATTTAAACTAATCTGAGTACAAATTAAAAACAAAAACACAATACATGTGTATATCTGTTCAATTATTGCATGTTTGTTGTTGCCTTTAATATTGTAGAGTATTCTGAGTATACTATTGTAATATAACGTGTCATGCTTTCAAGTGACACTTAACTTTCACTGATTGAATAAATCAAAGGTGTATAACCACCCCAACAAAGCAGAATGTCCTGTTACACCAGGCTACCTTTGGAATCTGGACTGTAAATATTCGCAGCAGCCTAGCAGGAGGACTACAGTGGAAGTGTTGTAGAGTAACAAATCAGGAGCTGCCAAATGTTTCAGCACAAGTCCAGCTGTCAGAACAATCCGAAAAGATAACAATGATGTGTTACCACGACAATGACTAGGTTTATTTCAACAAAGTCACATTGGGTATGGAAAACAGGTCATTTTCCTTAGAAAGTAGCAGCTTGTCTTTACTTAGTCAAATATGCAAAGTGTTGTTTTGATCATTCATGGCTTCCTTTTCACATTGGGCCTGATTACAATGTATGCAAAAAAAGAAGAATTTTATATGCGTAGAACATTTGTGTGGATGATGCATAGAAGACTGACATCCAGAACAGCAACTTCTTCAAGCGGCATAACTGAATTCTGTGACTCTGCTTTTACTTCATGGTTTGTATTTTATTATACCTTATTATTATTGTCGAGAGTTGGGGAGCATGCTGGCACCACTGGTGTTTGCTATTGTCACACAGCTATAGGAGGCTGAGTTAGTATCTGGAAATAGTCACTGTAAGGGAGGAGTTCACCCCAGGTCCTTGGAGATTTCCTTCTGTGAGTCCTTGGGATCTCCACCCACATCCCAAGGTGCTTGGTAGGTTATTTGGTGGCTCTAAAACAATCCAATAAGTGTGTGTGATTGCAGGCTTATGAAAGACTGGGGCCTAAGAGAAATGCTGTGTATTCCCAGTTTGGTTCCTACTTTTTGTTCAGGGCTTCTCTTGTCGGTTCTGGGTCCATCCTATTCTAAAAAATGTCTGAGTAAATGGATGGAAAGATTAACTAAATTTAGTATTTCACAATTACATTGTAATGTCGCTGAGACTAGGAAGGATATCATACTGTATTTGTCACTGTCTCTGTTGTAGCTGCCTATTGGATCTGAAATATGCTTCATGCATGTGACATGTAGTGCATTTCATATTTACCTATTTCAGAATGTCTATTTCTAGAACTCCCACTGCCCTGAACTGGACTAAATGAGTGTAAAAATCTATGGATGTTTCTACAAGGAGCAAAAGTACATATTTTTATGTCTTTTAAATTAGCCTAAGATTTGAAAGCATATATGATTAAATCATTCAGCCTAATTGTTTGTTTCTGAAAAGATTGCAGAAATTGTTATTCAGTATATAAAATGTAAAGCCAACTGACTGACTCACTCACTCATCTACAAAAACACTATTTTCCATTTAATTAAAAACCTGAAATTTTTGCAGTATGGTACATCTAGATCAGTAGGTATCTGCTAAGAATGGGGTAACCCCCAAAAATAGAAAAACCAAGTACCTCAAAATCTCCAAAATGTTTTGGTGGATTTGACAGAAATTTGATGATGTTGTAGAAAAAAGAAAATTAGCAGGCATGTTTTTTATTTGTCAATATTAATTAATTATATTATAACTTGCATACTTACTAATGAAGGACACAGCAGAAGTGACTGACTGGTCATGCAAAGAGCTCCATTAACCAATATGGTGGAAGGACGACTGAAGATGGGGTGGTATCCCGGATTACATTGTGAAATGGAAAGAGAAAGTTCAGTGGAGATCAAGGAAGGAGAAGCACTTAATTCACGTAATACCCCAGTGTTGGTCTTAGATAGTGGCAATTAAATTTCTAATGGGGAAGCCACAGAAACTGTGTCACAACATTCAAAGCTACTGCACCACGCTCTTTGCTCTTCACATTAATACATTAGTGTAACACATATGGTATCAGCACTTATGGTTATCCAATTCAAGCACTGCCTTACACATATGCAGAGTGTGGAAGAAATTTACGGGCACCTCCCACTGGGTGCCTCTTATAGGCAATAAAGACAGGCAGGAGAAAAGCGTCAATCATTCTTCTTTATTGTCTTGCAAGAGGTAACCCTTACAGGGGCACAAGCACCTTATTTGTAAGTGTTAGAAAGGAGGGGCACCTGTTGGGCTCTAGTTATACACTTCATTGATTAGATCACAATTCCAAGGAATTCATTACATAATCAGAAAACTTTTCACATGATTGGTTACATCCAGTTGCTAATTAGACATGACAAAACTTTGAACTTTTACATGCAGGACATGCACATTCATTTTCGTTCTCAAAGCTTTGCGTAACCATATGTTTCATTTTCAGTTCATCAACAGGAAATTTA
The DNA here is from genome assembly GCF_900747795.2 of Erpetoichthys calabaricus. Taxonomy (NCBI): domain Eukaryota; kingdom Metazoa; phylum Chordata; class Cladistia; order Polypteriformes; family Polypteridae; genus Erpetoichthys; species Erpetoichthys calabaricus. Next base: position 39,221,667 of record NC_041404.2, on the reverse strand, counting down.
ACTTGGGCATAACAACAGAGCAACCAGCACACTTTAAATGATAACTTTTTTTTTATATCAAGGCTTGCTTTTTCTTTTTTGCTATAAAGTTACTTAAAATTCCTTTTCTTAATAATTCAAATGGTTTATCATAATATGAAAATAACACCTTTAGCATTTAAGCATAAAGTTCAGAAGAACGCGAGAAAGAAAATCATGAAGCTGGGTTACTTTTAACAGTGCATCACATGCTAGGTGCACATTGAATCAAGGTTCAAATTCAACTTCCACTCTAGTTTAAAGTGAGACTACATAAAACTGACTCAGAGTGAATGATGTAAACAAATATATACTGTAAACATCTGATAATATAGACTCAAATTTCACATTATTCCTACTGACTACTCATTTGAATTCAAAAGAATACACTTTCTTGTAAAATTGTGCTTGGCAATGACCACTAACAAAGGCCAAGTCACTAGGCAAGCAGGGATCAATCTAAAGTAGGAATGTTCTACTCATGGACAGTTATACAGTACATAGCATGTTGAAGAGTAATCAGCTCTAGTGACATAATAATATTATTATTACTTACTATTTGACTGACATCTTCTTCCAAGGTGGATTACAACATTTTCAGATACAATTAGTTGCATTTCTTTTGTTTTTCCAACTGGAGCACAGGCAGGTTTAATGACTTGCTTATGGTCACTTAGTGTTAGTAACCGGATTTGAACCGACAGCTTCAGGGTTTGACGTCCTGTGTCCAAAGCCTTGCCCACTACACCACGCTGCCTTCCAGATGCTAACCCTTGATAAAAAAAAAAACATTCTACAAATATTATGTACAGAAAATAACTTAGTAACATGTCACTTCTGATACACCTGATTAACTGACAGCACTATAACTGAGGCCCATTTTCTTACGAAATTTCCTGGGCTAGTCAGGTGATGCTTGCCTACCATGTAGTCAATGGCTCAGCACCAACATACTGCTTATGGAGACACTTGTGAGGTCCAGTGTACCTCCTCGACCACTCATGTCTGCTGGTGAATGGCAACTAGTGATGCCACCACTGCCTGACATCACAACTCAATTCAGATTCTTGTCATGTGTAGCTCCTAGGTGGTGGACCTACCCATCTCCATTTGAGATGGTGATCCCCTTAATGTTTTTAGAAGGAATTTGAAGACTCTCTTTTTAAGTGAATTTCTCTTCTTATGGAGCTGTTACTATTTTGTAACAAAGGATCTTTAACTAGCTTGCCTTTTGTTCTGAGCTTTTCTCTTGCGATGATCAATGTTGTGACCTTGTATTGTACCAATTGTTTCCAAACAGTCCCCAAGACTGATCTTTGCTTGATTATGTTGACCTGGGGGGTATTTTTCGTATGTGGATTAGTCGTTTAGCCGGATGTAATTGTTGACGATTTGGCCTGATCCTGGATCTGTCGGTTTTTCGAAACTCTTGCTGGAAGTGTTGTCATAGCAACACATCCGAATCCTCAAACCTGCTCGGAGCAGGTTTGTTCTACTTAAACAAGGATTAGTTTACACATGTAATTGGTAACGGTGCGTGGAAGTCATCCAGTCATGGCTTCGCCGTTCATGAATGAGCGACCAATAGATATTGGTGCGCAAATTATACGAAGACATTCCCTGCAACTGACCCAACAAAAAAGAGGGCTATATGGAACATACCTATGGCACACATGGAGGACAAATATATGCAATGACCATCCTTTACCTGAACTGAAGTGACCACTGCATCCTGCCACTGGTTCTGAGGAGGAGCTTCCCCCTGGAATGCTCTCAGAAACAGGGTGATCGGCATTTTGCTGGAGAGCCAACTCTTCTGCAGGGGTTAGGTCTGGACCGTGTGGACCTCCACCTGTGTTTTGCTTGTCTGCCTTCTTATTAGCTTTAAAATTAATGTTTTTTATATTATATATGATTATTTATGTCAACAATTCTTTAAATAGTTATATACCAATATTTACCAGTTTGAAGTATATTCTTGTACTTCACTTTAACCTGTTCCCATGTTCTCCTTGTGCTCACGTTTGATCTGGAATTATGACATATTAAATAATAATTAATCTGACACATAGGAAATGAAACGCTGCATTCAGTAAGTACAATGCACACTACTTAGCGTTTAATTTGTCGGCCACTTTTTGCCAGCCGTCTTTTCTGGTCTGGGCTGCTTTTGCAGTGTTACCCCTTGTGCATATTAAATCTTGAAATACTTCATGTCCTTCGAATAAAAGGTCTTGTGCCGTGTGTGTGAAAAAAATATGTGCCCGTTCTTTCGTCATTTTGTTACAGCCTATCAAAGACTTGCTGATCATGTTTTCTAGACTCAATATATATGGGCTTTCACTCAGCGCGGGCGCGCGCATTCATCTCGTATGATTAGATCCAGCTAAACTAATCTAATACACGGCTGCGTTTGAAGAACCGGATGAGCGTCACCGGCATTAACTTATCCAAGATGAGGCACCTGATCTCGGATGATTTAAGTGACGTACGAAATATAACCCCCTGGTTTGTACGTTGATTTAAATAACAGCATCTTCTAAACACATACATGTAAATGTAAATGATCTTTACTACAAATAAGAATTCTGCCAACAACCTACAACAAAACTTGTGTGAAAATAGGCAAAATCTGAGAAATGTGATTTTTATCTTGCTGTTATTGCTCAGTTCTGCCAGGTCTATTCTAATTAAATATTGGGCTTTGATTTCTTCCACTTTATGTGTAAATGTAAGAGAGCAGGAACTCTGCCAGCGCATTGTGTTCTCCTTGGTTCCATTCTTTTTATTACTTCTTGTGTAAAGGGAGACATTTCTTCTTATGTCCCTGGGATGAGACCCAAATACTCTTTATTGTATTGCAAAGATTGGGTGACAATAAATTTAAATTGAACTCTGGACTGCACACCTTTATCTCACTGGACAAATTTTCTCACTCACTTTCTTATATTGGGCAAAATTAACGTCTTTCAGATGTGGGAGGAAAACAAGATCACCACAAAGTCATGGGTAGAACATTCAAACTCCACACATAGCTCTGAAACTGCAGGGCAGTAGTGCTAACTGGTGTGCCATCTGAATGTTGTGATGTGTGTGTGTTTTTTTTTAGGGACAATTTCAGAATGCAGTACCAAGAAAACATTCATGTTGTGTTGCTGTTAGGATGTTGTTGGGGAACTCTAACATCTGCAGAACCAGAATGTGTCATGGAGAAAGAAGGAGACTTGTATGTTGTAGGGACATTTTCAATTTGCACTTATTACTACACAGAGTAAGTATGGAGGTAATGAGTTTTTTTACCCTTTCATTGTGATTTGTTCCAAACTAGATATTTAAACATTTCAACCGTAACCTGTTATTTTATTATCTAAAATGTTTGAGAATGAACCCAAAATATATAGGAAATGCAAAACATTTGAAAAATAAAGGCTATTTTGAGAGGTAATAAACAAGCAATTATTTCTCAGATAGTAAATCCTTCAGAAGATGAATTTCATGCTTTTTCGGAAATGTCTATTATTGTTGGGTAACCGCAGAATCCTGCGGTATATGAAAAACAAATAAATAATAAACTTCTACCAAGAGATCTGACTGCATTCCATTTTTCCATTCCATTATTAACGGTCAGACAGTGTAGTCTAGTCTGGTCTAGCGAGCCCAGTGTTCATTATTCAGACCCAAACCCCAACTCTCTTCCAACTGTGGGGAAAAAAATACATTTATGGTCTACCCATAGGACACCAGAGACTGTTGTTAGCTGGGATCTGAAAGGAGACTGACATACAATATAAAAGGTCCTTGATTCATCTGTTGCAGTGAGTTTGGAGTCAGGAGGCAGATGATGACAAGGACAAGGACCCAGCTAACCAAAGGGAGGAAGGAGAGCAGGGAGAACAAGTAAAAGAGTAGCCAGGGTCTACTGCCACGTAGTTAGGCCCAGACGTCAGAGGTGTGATTTTTTTTTTGTTCTGTAGTATTTTGTTAATTCCCTGCATTGTTTTTTCAGTTTTTTGTCTATAGCTATTTCCTTTTCTGTGGATTTGTGACCACTAGGGGGTGTTGCAGCACCCCAAAGCCCAGACACAACATGACAGACGCATGTTCTGGGTTCAAATAATAATTTATTTGATAAAAAAAATACCTGCAACAGATTTCTCAACATATGCACAAGCAAAATATACTTTCTTTCTTTCTTTTCCTCCACTCTTCCCAGGCAAGCTTTGTCCTCTTCCACCCAACTCCAACTCCCCAGCTGAAGTGGAGCAGCTTCTTTTATACCGCACACAGGAGTACTTCCAGTGCTATCACATCGCATCTAGGAAGCACTTCCGTGACAGGATAGTGTGCCTCCAGCAGCTCCCCCTAATGACACTTGTGGACCCCAACAGGGTTTCCCATCAAAACTACAACTCCCTTGCAGCCCTGTGGGTGTCCAAATGGGGTGCACGCCAGAGGGATGTTGCCACCCAGTGTACTGGGGAAGAACATGGCCCTGTGAAACAGCCTTCTCTTGTCCATCAATTTTAACATCATCCTGACCAGGAAAGGTACCACTGACCTATCTTGTCAGGATGCCCGTCCACCCGCATCCTTCCATTAAAAAGGCTTCTCGGCCAGGTAAGGAACCATCCATCCCAGCCAGGACAGCAGCCAACCCATGTTGTCTATTACAACAAACATACTGTTGTATAAATAATCAATTGCATTATATACAGCATGCGCAGTTGCAAAGCACCAAGGGATGGCGATTTTAATCAGAGGCATTACACAAAACAAAGCTTTTTGACTAATCTTTTTTTCCTTCAAACAGCCTCCTGTCATATTCAGTGTTAAGAGCTGTTATGGTTGCAATGAACCACCTGCAAACCAACTATTCCAACATCAAGATGGGCTACATATTCTTCACTTCCTGTGGAGACTGTTCAGCAGATTATTTGCTAGACAAGTATCATGTGCTTCTGCACTTGACAGATAGCAATGCAATCTACGACAATTACCCGGACTTGCTTAATGTACCAGTAAAGGTAACCGTAACAATCACAATATTGTCATTGTCTATTTATACATGTTATGTTTTTGCACATTAAATAGTTTATATTGTATCAGAGGTGGAAAGAGTACTTTAATTACTTTAGAAGAAAAATTAGCCTAAATTAGTAAATATCCTCAAATATCCATGATGTGCTTTGGAAAGAATAAAAAGACTATACATAGCAAAACAATTGATTTTATTCATCACAAGTTGAAACAATATATCCAAACTGTATGTGACACATATTTCAGACACATTTAGTCTGAATATGCCTTTTTAAATGCAAAACTATTTGTAAGAAACTCTAAACAAACCACACAGTAGCCTTATAGATTTCATCACTTTTAATTGTTATTGGACACATGTAGCACCATGAGTTTCATAGCATTTTAATGCCTCCTCCACTGGAATTACATTTAAAGTTATGAAAGCAGACCACATATTTGAATTGCTAGAAGTGCGCAATAATAATAAATTGTTTTCATTTACATAAACTTAGTAGAAATCTTTAAACGCTCAACTGCAACTGTCACTTTTTCTATTAAATGTTAACAAAATTACTGATTAAATGCTGCATTCCCAATCATAAAATAAATATGACAGAAGGATTCAGTGTCATCTGTGTGTTTGCAGCTTTCTACCGGATTTGCACATATAAAAACATTTGTTGGTTTCATTTTGCAATAACACTTGCTTGCATATTTTTCAAAAATTTTAGGTGTTCTTTTTAGATTTGAGAGTGCTAAATCCAAATCAGGCAACAGAATTACCCTATTTCATCCCATTTTTGAGAGGTGAAGGTTTAAAATAAAAATATATAATATTAATAATTTTAATTAATAATTTTACATTTACATAGACAGTTGTAGACACGGAACACTCATGAAATGCATAACAATAGATTATTTACCATATACAACTCCAGGCACCTCACACCAAGATAAACAGACTTGATCTGGGAGAATGTTTTGCCTCGAGTTGAGCTCCATCAAGGTGGAGGATGGGATAGCAGGCTGCTTGCTGCTTGTGCCGATTGACACATTTGCAAAACAAAAGACACTAATGGAGAGGTGTGAAAGAATTTAAGGTGGCCTGGGATTATGACATTTTTCGTAGGCGTCAGGGATTCCAGTGCTAGATAAAACTCCTGACTATTTTGAAGGAATAAGAAGAGAGAAAAAGAAACTGATTGAGAGTCAAAAATGTTAGTAAATACTTTTTTTGGATTCTTTCCATCTCAATTAAGCAAATGGAAGACTGCCATTTTTCTGCTCAAAATAAAAAATATTTATGCCATTAATCTAACATAACTTTTTTTTTTTAATATTTTTTTTTTCAAAATGGCACCACCACTGAGTCTGATTACCTGCAGAAATGGCTTTGTAAAAAAACTTAAATTTCAGAAATGAATTTAACACCTCCTGCGGTGGGTTGGCACCCTGCCCGGGATTGCTTCCTGCCTTGTGCCCTGTGTTGGCTGGGATTGGCTCCAGCAGACCCCCGTGACCCTGTGTTCGGATTCAGCGGGTTGGATAATGGATGGATGGAATTTAACACCCCTATATTTATAAAGTACACAGATTTTTTGGTACAGGATTTTGGTGCAGACCAGTGTTATTATTGTGTACTTCAAGCAAACTGGACCCTTCATCAAGAGTAAAGTACCTCAAAAAAGAGTCAACATAGTTTTATTACTACACGTGCTCAATAATAACTACAATTTAAATTCAACAATAGGTCTGTTACAGTAAATTATGTAATTATTTAGACTACTATTAAAAAATTGTTGTCAACACACCAGACAACAGAAAGAACACAACAAAACACATTACAGACAGATCCAGACAATGAGATACAGACAATGATTTAGCGGATGCCTTAAACTTACATTTTTCTGAGGTCTTCACAAGTGAGCAAGTGGATAACCTCCCAGAGGTAAACGTGACTACAAAGGAGGTACTGAGGATTTTGAAATTGTAGAGGGAGAAGTGCTGCTCAGATTAAATAAGATGAAATCAAACAAATCACCAGGACCAGATAATATTTACCCTCGAGTTCTTAAGGAGGCTAGTGAGTACAGATATAAACCCTTGACACATATTTTTAGGAAGTCACTGCACACGGGAGAGATTCCGAAGGAATGGAAAATGTCAAATATCATGCCATTATATAAAAAGGGTGACAGGGCAGATCCAAGCAACTACAGACAGACAGATAGATAGATAGATAGATAGATAGATAGATAGATAGATAGATAGATAGATAGATAGATAGATAGATAGATAGATAGATAGATAGATAGATAGATACTATAGGCCAGTAAGCTTAACGTGCATCATCGGAAAATTAATAGAAGGAATTATTAAGGATAAGATTGAGCAACACCTGGCAAGGACAGGAGTTATTCTAAGCAGTCAGCATGGGTTCAGAAGAGGGAGGTCATGTTTTACTAACATGCTGGAATTCTATGAGGAGGCAACAAAAGGATACGATCAAAGTGGAGCTTATGATATTATTTATCTGGACTTTCAGAAAGCATTTGATAAGGTGCCACATGAGAGGTTGAGCATCCAACTTAAAGAAGTGGCAGTTCAGGGTGATGTTTTAGATGGGTGCAGAATTAACTCAGACACAAGATGCAGAGGGTGATGGTTTGAAGAACCTCATCAGAACTGGCTGATGTTAAGAGTGGTGCTCCACAGGGGTCAGTGCTAAGGCCGCTGCTATTTTTAATATATATAAATGATTTAGATAGGAATATAAGTAACAAGCTGGTTATCTTTGTAGATGATACCAAGATAGGTGGATTAGCAGATAATTTGGAATCCGTTATATCATTACAGAAGGACTTGGATAGCATAAAGGCTTGGGCAGATTTGTGGCAGATGAAATTTAATGTCAGTAAATGTAACGTATTACACATAGGAAGTAAAAATGTTAGGTTTGAATACACAATGGGCAGTCGGAAAATTGAGAGCACACCTTATGAGAAGGATTTAAGAGTCATAGTGGGATCTAAGCTATCGACTTCCCAACAGTGTTAAGAAGCCATTAAGCAGGCTAACAAAATGTCAGGTTAAATAGCACAATGTGTGGAGTACAAGTCCTAGGAGGGTCTGCTCAACATTTATAATGCACTGGTGCGGCCTCATCTTGAGTTCTGTGTGCAGTTTTGGTCTCCAGGCTACAAAAAGGACATAGCAGCACTAGAAAAGGTCCAGAGAAGAGCGACTAGGTTGATTCCAGGGCTACAGGGGATGACTTACTGTATGAGGAAAGATTAAAAGAGCTGAGCCTTTACAGTTTAAGCAAAAGAAGATTAAGAGGTGACATGATTGAAGTGTTTAAAATTATGAAGGGAATTAGTCCAGTGGATCGAGACTGTTATTTTAAAGTGAGTTCATCAAGCACACGGGGACACAGTTGGAAACTTGTTAAAGGTAAATTTCGCACAAACATTAGGAAGTTTTTCTTTACACAAAGAATGATAGACACTTGGAAAAAGCTACCAAGTAGTGTGGTAGACAGTAAGACATTGGGGACTTTCAAAACTCGAGTTGATGTTTTTTTGAAAGAAATAAGTAGATAGGACTGGCGAGCTTTATTGGGCTGAATGGCCTGTTCTCTTCTAGAGTGTTCTAATGTTCTAATTAAAGCCGCCATCAGACGACACACCCAAGAAGCACTCAGGCAGCTGTCAGTACTGAGTGGCCGTATGAACAGTCTTATGACCTGAGGATAAGATTTACTCCTGAATCTAGTGGCATAACTGAGGTTTTCCAAAGTGTATAATAATTTTGTTTGCCATTCTAATGCAGTAAGTGTTATTAAGACAGCAGACTAATGTAACAGGTTTGTGTTTTAAGGATCAAAATCGTAATCATTGATGGTCCACATTATACACAAAACAGTTTCTTGGTCTTGCCAGGTTTTAATCAATGAAAATGAGATACTGTTAAATGCTTCTCAGTCGGATGCCACAACAGCAATCAGTCAAGCATTCAATGACTTCTTTAAAACCCAACAATGGAACATCGTTGGAATTATATATGAAGCTTCCAGCAAATTCCTAGAGTTTCAGAATCAAAACAGTCTGAAATGTTGCATTGACAAGATCTCAATATTTTCTTTTTTTACAAATGAGAGAGACTTCAGAAGTCACTTCATGAAAAGTAGAGCTAATGCCACCCTTTTCTTTGGAGAAATTCAGAACTTCAGAAAGCTAATCAGTATGTCAAAGAAAATGAACAAAACCTCCGTTTACTGTTGCCTTGAATCACTGGAGGACTTGACATCTGTTTATAATGACCTAAGTGACACGATTCTGCTCTACAATGAGCTACGAAGTGTTGACGGTTTTGAAGTATACTTTAAGGTATGTCACCTGACTTTTTTCCTAATTACATTAACTTTGTGTGTTGGAATCACTTGTTTAAATTTTGACACTTATTATTGATTAGACTCACTGTGTTAAAAGAAATTATTGTAAATCTTGGAAACAATCAATATTATAACTGAAAAATGTAAAAAGATATATTAATGGTTTATCTAGACTGTAATTACCTGACCTGTCAGTTCACTAATTGGAGGTATCACACAAATGCAAATAATACATACCTAAATTTCTCAGTATATCCATCTATTTTTCGTTATCTTCATTTTCATTATGAACTCACATGGAGCTAACAGCAACCGTTGCTGGACACGAGGGTGGAACAAAACTATAAAATGTACAATTTTATTTTATAAAATGAGTTATAAACTATTTTAAATAGTTACAGCAGCCATACCACCCACTTAAAGCTAAACATGTTTGGGCCTGAACAGATGGGAGACTTTCTAGGAGAAGCTTGGGTTGCTGCTGGAAGAAATAATATTGAGGCCATCAGCGGCACTTGCCCTGTGGTCTGTGTGGTTCCCAATACCCCACTGCAGTGACAGGGACCCTGTGCTGTACAAATTTGGCACCATTGTTTGGATGAGATCTAAAACCAAGGTCCTGACTCTCTGTGGTTATGAAAGATCATAAACAGTAGGGGGTTTCCTGATGTTCTGGCTAAATTGCCTACTACAGCCTGGTCATTCTGGTCCCCTAATCATCCCCAGTCAGTAATTGGCTATCTCTCTCTCTGACACCCCTTCACCCCCTAGAAGCTCATGTGTGGTAAGCATATTGGTGGAAGAATGGCTACAGTTGCATTGTCCAGGTGGATGCTACACATTGGTGGTGGCTGAAGTGGATCCTCGCTGACTATGTAAAGCACTTTGAGTTGGTTAGAAAAGCACTATATAAATGTAATTCATTATTATTAAATATCTAAAATGAACAGAGTTATAATATTGAAAGTTGCTTCTCTAAGAAATGATTAATATTTGCAATATGATAATGAATGGATATACAGTAAGGTTATATCATTCTGTTACATTCCTTTTATTTGCCATGGAGGAGCAGGACTGGGTATTAGGAAGTAGGGTGCTAAATACTGTAATTCTTAAATTTTGTAACTTTTTCAAATTTTCCTGGATGTCAAATCAGTTAACATAACACTGTGGATATGTCTTCTGTTGTTGTTTAGGCACTCATAGCAGATATGATACAATCTAATCAAACGTATATCAACACAGGATCTAGAAACAACGTCAGCATCACTGTGAAATGTCAGAAAAATATTTTGGATCTTGACAATCGTTTCTATAATTTAGAGAGGCCTTTGATCAGACAGATTTACAGTTTCATCAAGAATCTTTACAAAGTTGTCAACCACACATGTATGAAGGATCTACAGAAGTGTCAGAGGTGGACCAATCAAGCAGATTATTTCACAGAGGTAGGTTCATTTGGAGCGGCTGTGAACTGCAAGGTTTTAGTTGTGTCTTTAAACAGCTACCAGTCATTCACTATCCTTTTGATAATTATAACTAATTATAATTAGGAATGCAGTAAAACTGAAATGTTATTGTCATTAAGGTAAAAAGACAGCATACTGTAACTACATTAAAGTCATAACTGAGATTTAGACAGTTGACAGATTTGAGGAGAAAGACAAAAACTCCAGTCAGCAGAATTTCTGATGAAACAGTGTTCCTGTAACATCTGAACAAACTGATTGCTTCTTGTTCTAGGTATTGCTACATCTCAACTCCAGACGTGTAAGCTTTCATTTTTAATTCTGCAATGGCATCAGCAAATCTTGTGAGATACATTATTATAGGTTTATAGTCATTATTGTTATTTGTACAGAATACAGCTGAATTCTTACATTTATGTGCTAATCAACATGCAGCAAGTATTATGCTGATTTTGTTGTGGATTAGTTGAGTTAGGCAATGGTGGTATGAATGGGTAAGAACTTGTTGATTTGTGAACTGCACGTTGATTTATACTGCAGGTTTTCCTCAGGTGCTCAAAAATATCCAGTGTAACTCCTCAACTATAGTGTTTTTCCCAAAGTGATGCACATACACTATTAATAACAAATAATCGTATAGTAATAGCTGAAACAAATCAGAATGTCTTCAAATCTAAATAAGCAGCTGGATGGGGCAATGTTTAGCATGACTGCCTCAATGCCTGAGTCGAGACTGCAAATTCTCCAAACATCTGGATGCAGTTCCCACTGTATTTTGAAGGGGCGAGATCCCTGAAAAACAGGTTCATTTTATCTTGCAGTTTATTTCTAGCAAAAGAAAAGACACACACAACACACATCCCCTTCAAAACACTGCAGAAAAACAACACTTAGCTTGACTTGTAATGCTGATTGTACTTCTTGAAATAAACGTCAGTGAAGGTGAAGGAGGCAGCACATCATCAGAATGAGAGTCTTAATTACAAAAGGGTCATTTGCTCATTTCTTGTTCTGGTGCTTCGGCTGAGTCAGTCATTCAGTCATTATCCAACCCACTATATCCTAACAAAGGGTCACGGGGTTCTTCTAGAGCCAATCTATGCCAACACAGGAAGCAAGGCAGGAACAAATCCCGGGCAGGACACACACACCAAGCACACACTAGGGACAATTTAGGATCGCCAATGCACCTAACCTGCATGTCTTCGGACTATGGGAGGAAACCGGAGCACACGGAGGAAACCCACGCAGACATGGGGAGAACATGCAAACTCCACGCAGGGAGGACCCAGGAAGCGAACCTGGGTCTCCTAACTGCGAGGCAGCAGCGCTACCACTGCGCCACCATGCCACCCCATCAGAATTAAAAGCTTTAAAAAACAACTAAATATTTCAATTAAGGTCAAAATTGAAATCTGTTTTTTTCTACACCACTTTATACGTTCATTTGTATTGAACGAGTATGAATTGTGGAATTGAAACAGCAAACTTAGAACACATGGAGGACGTGGAACAAATGCACTCTCTCTGCTCTCTCTTGTCGCTATAAACGTAATGCTCTTTCTTAGCCAAATATGTACCTTACCTATATCTGTGTAAAGAATGCTGATGAGATATGAAACATAACTAGTACTCAATGTGCCTGCTGAACCCAGGTCTCCTTATTGCGAGGCAGCAGCGCTACCACTGTGCCACCGTGCTGCCCTCGGCTGAGTCTAATTTTAGAAAAAGGTTAAAAAGATGCACAGCTTAATGATTTCTGACAAGGCGGCACTCGAACAGTAAACTGCTGTAATAGACAATCCAATATGTGAGCAAGCAGCAGGGTTTCTCATCTTATTCAAACATTATTTACAAAAATTAGTCTTATAAACCTTGTATACCCAGTCTTTTTCCCTTTGTAACCAGCATCCTGTGGAATGTTCTTGGTTATATCAAATTTGTTTAACATTCAGTGCCATCTTGGCTTATAATCTGTTTTCAGGTGTGAAAATTTGAAATGGGCCTGCAAACACCCTTGTCTAAAGATTACGATTCAGTAATATTCCTAGTACATGCTAAAAAGTTAAATGTATGTGAGGGTAAGCTCAGGCTAAGCCTTGGTTTAAATGTGTATCTTTAGCAAAAAAATTCCTTATACTGTATGTCTTTATGTCCATTGTATTCAGAGCAACAGAGATACAAATTAGTTTTAAAAGAAAAATCTGTAAGGAAAAATCAGACTTGCAAAGGTCAGTATCCAAAGTGCCAGTGAAGAAAAGGATGTTTAAAAGAACAATCTAACTATAAGAGAAGGTTAAAACATAAAAACAAAGAAATCCAGAATATCAAACCAAAACAGTAATGTTAGTTTTAGAAGCACCTTTTTGACTCTGCTGCGCTACACCTCTGGATCTTTCCTTTGCTTAAGTAACAGTCACTACGTTTATATACACACATAAAACTGTGTAGAAGGCAAATATGGGAGATGAGAGCCAAAGGAAAGTTAGGGTGCCAACTAGGTCACCAAGTTTACTGCCAGTGTGCAAAGAAAGAACAAAAATGAGTGTGCGGTGGCACAATGGAAAACAAGCACAATATCTGCCTCTTGAGCATGAGCGGCTTTTCTAAATTATTGGCTCTCTCAAGCAGTTCTGAGCCTGGAAGGTCAATCATTCCTCTAACTGAGATGCCATCTTCTGGAATCCCTCACGTTTATATTGTCCCGACCAGAAGAGCTGTGGTTTAGTTGAGTGGCGGCATGGCTGAGGTGCTCTCTGGCTTCTCAGAGCTACAGAGCAGAAAAGAGATGGTATTGTTAGTGTGGGTGCCCCCTCTTGTCGCAGTGGGTTATTGCATACCTCATCTGAGCTTGGAAGGCGTCCATGCGTGACAGCTGGGATAAGTTGAGTAACCCAGTTAAGGTGGAAACCTGGTTTCTAAAAATCTCCATTTACATGAGCAAGTCTCCCACTGTCCCATATATGTGGCCTCCCAACCGGGAAAGGGATCATTACCCATCCCAATCAGAACACTCTGCTACAGTATCCCTTAATAATTTTAGAAAATCCCTGAAGTAGTTCTTCCTCAAGAAAATTCTCTATATAGCGCTGTACTTTTCTGTAATAAATAGAATGTGACTTTAAAACTTTGACATTTTGAAATTGTTCTGGCTTGAGGTTTTATTTTGTGCATCCAGGATCAGTCACAATTCTTGAACAGCATTCTCAACGTCAGCCTAGATGGTTACACCTTCAAACCTTACCAGTTAAAAGCTGATCAAACACAAGTAACGCTCACATGCTTCAATGATGTGAAACAATCTGTAAGTAATTTTTACTTCTAAGTTTCATAAAACTAGACATTGTGTTGCAGTGTATCTCATGACTGGATATAAAACTGGGATATTACAAATATGATGGGCATTAGATAAGGAAAAGATATACTGTAAGTAAAATTGTGATGAAAAGGAAATTTCATAAAACCAGTGTTGGTAACCAGAGGTGGCAATGGTCCTATTAATGCCTTGGACCTAACTGGCATAGTTGGGACAAACATAATAAGGGGTTGGTTTTAGGGGTACTGAGCTTTAATTAATTCTTTTGGCCATTTTTCACTGAGTCTAGAGTTGGGAGTGGAGTTGGGTTAAAAATTCAGTGGCTTGGAGGTAGTGGCTGTAAATTCTTGCAAAGGGAGCACAAGAAAGTGAAAATGGAGCTTTTGTTCACGTTCAGTTTTATTTGGAGTACGTGATGGAGGACACATTTTTTGTTTTGAAAAATGTCTCAAACTAAGTGTTTAGGCTGCAGCTATATACTATTTATGTATTGTAAAGAATGTCATTTTGTCAGGAAAACTTTATGAGCCTTGGCTGTACCGAATTTCGAGATTAGTTAACCCTAGATAGAAGGTGCTGTATAATTCTGAAGCTAATAAATGGATTAAAGGGATAAAAAATTTCATATATTTGAGCAATTGTGGGTGAAATGAGGCCACCCCAATGCATTTTATTAACTGTTATGTGTTAGTCTAGTAAACATGCCATTGTATTCTTAAATTTTTAGCTGGAACCCTCTTGGTGCAATAAATCCTGTTACATTTGGGAAAAAACTACACAGCAGGGGCCCTGTTGTGTTCAGTGCCAAGACTGTCCATATGGAAAATTTAGCAATGGAACAGGCAAGTAATTTTATAAACCTCTTATATTTTTGGACACCCTTGAAAATCCAAGATACCCGAATATTTGGAAAGAGTCCCCATTTAGGTTTCTGCATTGAAATATTTGTTGTATTACTATTATAACTATCTTTGTGTAATTTAGCATAACCATGCTACGTCCTAAATGCACACATTAGGTAAATGCTTGACGATACAGTGGCCCTGTGTAGGTGGGTATGATTGTGTGCATAAAGGTGCCTTGTGATGACTCCCGGCTTGGCCCTAATGCTGCAGGAAGAGACTCCATCCCCTGTAACCTTGAAGCGAGTTAATCAAAAGTTAAAACAGATGGATCTTGGCCTCCTGTGATCCTGATTTGGACTAAACAGATTTGGACATGAATGGGTGTATAATTGATTGTTTATTCAGTAAATACTTCTACCTAGAATATGTCACAATTATTTACATCAATATGTTTTACTATTGGACCATGGCATGCTCAGTGAGTTACTCTTTGTCTCATAATTAACCACAGGGTGTTACCTCTCTCATATGGATGGAGGCTAAGGATCTGTGCTGGTATCTGGAAGGTTGCTGGTTCAAATCCTGTTACTGCCAGAAGGGATCCTACTCTGTTGCACCCTAGAGCAAGGCCCTTAAAATTCCTCCAGTGGTTCTTGCACAATGGCTGACCCTGTGCTCTGACCCCCAAAGGTCATGTGAAAAGACAATTTTCCCTATGGGATTAAAAAAGTACAACAAACCAAAAATCAAATATTTAATTTAGTACAATGATACATGAGCCCTGTGTTGGCTGGGATTGGCTCCAATAAACCCCGTGACTCTGTGTTCGGATTCAGCGGGTTGGAAAATGGATGGATGGATGGACAATGATACATGAATGCCATGAATGTTTCAGTTCTAGTATTAAATTCTGCAGTAGGACATCCAGAAGCTGAGATCTGCAAAAATAATAGTAATAATAACAATAAGATAATATGTTGCATGGCATAATTTGTGACATTTCATTAGCATTTACTGATATTTTTTAGTCCACACAGGGTCAATTGTTGTCCTTTTTTTTATTAACTTTTTTGGTTTTGTCCAGTCTGTGAACTCTGTGAGTCTATTGTTATGCTGTTTTCTTTCTTTAATGCTCTATTTAATTCCTAAGTAAGGCATTGGCTGTGTAAGACTAAATACCAAAATAAAATGAAGTGTAAGTCTTAATATGTATATACGAGGTTGCTGAACC
The DNA here is from genome assembly GCF_900747795.2 of Erpetoichthys calabaricus. Lineage (NCBI taxonomy): Eukaryota > Metazoa > Chordata > Cladistia > Polypteriformes > Polypteridae > Erpetoichthys > Erpetoichthys calabaricus. Next base: position 39,205,376 of record NC_041404.2, on the reverse strand, counting down.
TGAGGTTTACATTGGTTTGAAACAGAACTGATATTCAAGGTGTCTCTCCTTCTCTCTCTCATTGTCTCTTTGTTTCATTAAATTGCCACATTCTAGCTGATGTGCATGTTGTCTTTGCAGCCTGTCTGCGTTTCAGTATTGTCCATGAAGTTTTCATATACATCCTGTCTCCTGTGGGTGTCCTCCTGTGTACTGTGTCACTGTTCATCTTTCTAAAACATTCCAAGACCCCCATTGTCAAAATGTCTGGAGGGAGCATCTTCTACTGTTATGTGGCCGGCCTCATCATTACCTTCTCCAGTGTGTTGCTGTTCAATGGTAAGCCAAAAGACAACACTTGTAAAATAGGTCTGCCTCTGGCTGCAATGGGTTTCTCTCTATGTCTCTCCAGTATCATTGCCAGATCCTGCCGCATACTGCTTGCCTTTTCCAACACCTCAGAAAGGCCAAGTAAACTGCAGGTCCATTTCTACATTGTCATCATTTTGATGGGGACTCTAGGAGAAGCAGCCATTTGCTTCCTGTGGATGTGGAATGATCCCCTCAGATTCACTTACTTGCCACAAGGGAGCATAATTACGAACATGGCATGCAGTTGCACCAACTTTTATTGGTACTTCATTTGTTTTGGCTATCTCATCCTTCTGTGTTTGATCTCATGGGGGATAGCCATCAGGAGCCACACTCTTCCACCCACTTTTAGCGAGTCCCGCTCCATCTCCATCAGTATGCTGATCTTCCTCACCACCTGGTGCGGCACACTTCTTGTGATGGTGAGCTCAAACAAAGACCTACAAGCAGTGATACTGGGGGTGTCCATCAATTTGTCTTCCTTCTTCATTTTGGGTTGCATCACTCTGCCAAAGGTTTTCATCATCCTGTTCAGACCAGAGAGAAACAGCCTTCAATGGATAAAGCACGTCACCTATAAGTACTGCCGTCGTGTCGCTTTTAAGGCTGACATGAATTTTGAATCCCATCATTCATCTGTCTCCAGTTCTGCAGATACAGTGTTTTCAGTTACTTCCTGAAAACAACCCTGATCATTTAAATAACAGCCATCTTTAATGAGAATTTCTCCCACCTCTTCACTATTGTCATTGATTAAGTTTCATTTCATGATGTAACTGTTGTGATTCTTAATAGTTTTCTGTTATCAATCATTGGGGTCATTTTTGAATACAAATATTTTCCTTATCTGTTATTTATTTGTTTCTAGCCTTGTGACAGTAATGCCATCTTGTAGCCTTTATAGATTGTGCCACCATTTCATGTTCATTTTCATGGTTGTGAATGTATTGTGTATGGCAACAACAACAGGTTGCTAACCATGTAATCACTAACATTGAGGGATATCACGCTAGGACACTGAGGGATTAGTATTTAAGATGTTGATACAGAACTTTGGGGGACCCAAATATTACCAGAATTGTTAAATATATATATATATATATATATATATATATATATATATATATATATATATATATATATATATATATATATATATATATATACTTTTTAAAAACCACGCTTATATTGAGTTAAAAAGTGTACTAAAAAGTAAAAAATAAGTCTCTCATACGTCACTTGTACAGTAAAATAAAAGATGGGCACTTTTGCTAAGATTTTAAGAAGTGTTTTTTGAATCTTGATTGATGAGAAGCGTCCACGCTGTTATTTTACGAGTGATGTATGAGAGACAGAGAGAGAGTAGGAGCACACACTGATAGAGTGCATTGCCGCACCCACCACATGACAAACCAACTCAGGATCCCAGATTAGGACCCGAGTGCAGCCATACGACGGGTGACACCTCAGTACCACACGAGTTCAGATGGAATGGAACAGTGTGAGGTTTTTTATGGTGGCTGGAGTGACTTATTTTTTACTTTTTAGTACACTTTTTAACTTAATATAAGTGTGGTTTTTTAAAAGTATTATATATATATATATATATATATATATATATATATATATATATATATATATATATATACTAGACAAAGAGCCCGTTTCGACAACGTAAAATGAAACAGGCACGAGTGGAATAGTAATAAGTATAAGCACCACAAACCTGATATAGGTGTATTGAATGAATGCGTAATTGAATCAGAATGCGTAATTAGGCCTTGAGCTGTAGTCGAAATCGCCTTTCAGGCCTCTAGAGCTTTAATCGAAGTCGCCTTTCTCTTTGAATTTTTGCGGCCGTAAATCCGCCGCCTGCCGCGATGTCGGTCTCGTAAGGTTTTTCGGGCAGCTGTGCAGAAGGCGACTGCGCATTCAGCTTCGGACGGAGTGAGTGAGTGAGGAGGCTGGCGAATTATGTATTAAGATTATTTTCAACTTTTTAGTCTTGGGTTTGTTTTAGTATAATTTGGTAATCAATATTTTAACACTTCCTTTAATATTTCTATCCGTTACTAGCGCCATCTATTGGTGAAATCTTTAACTATTCTTCATATGAAAATTTCATTTCTTAATTAACATGGATTCAATGATCAATTAGTGAAACTGATTATTGATTCATGTATTGTCATCGGAAGTGAGTAAGTGTGCAAAATTTCAAGTCATTTGGACAATAGGAAGTCGGTTAAATATAGATTACAAGATTTATACCAGACAATAAACAGGTGAAGTTAAAATAAGCGTGGTTAAAAAAAATTATTTATTATACTGTACATCTTACAGCAATTTCACTTTAGGCACCCTTAATATACTCTTCTTGAGATGTAATGCACTGTTTCCAGGCAGACACTTAACTTCTAAACTACTCACTCATTGCACTATATGTGACACCCCGGAGATCTTATTATCTTTATATGCAGAAAAAGCATTTGACATGGTTGAATGGGACTACCTATTCACCACATTACACAAATTTGGGCTCGGCCCAAACATATGTGTATGTTAGGTAGGTCATTGATGTTAGGTAGAATGCCTAGAGGGGCCTGTGAGGTCTCGTGGTCTCAGAACCCCTGCAGATTTTGTTTTTTTCTCCAGCCATCTGGAGTTCTTTTTTTGTTTTTTTCTGTCCTCCCTGGTCGTCGGACCTTACTTTTATTCTATGTAAATTTTATTTTTTATATTTTGTCTTTTTTCTCTTTCTTCATCCTGTAAAGCATTTTCAGCTACATCATTTGTATGAAAAAGTGCTATACAAATAAATATTGTTGTTGTTGTTTTTATGGATCAAACTACTCTGCACTAGTCCAGAAGCCTCAGTTAGTATTAACAACATTATTTCAGGCAACTTCAAATTAGAACATGGTACTCGACAATGATGCCCCTTATCACCCCTTTGCAATCGCCATTGAAGCGTTGGCTATACACTTTTGAAATGCACCAGAGATAAAGGGGATTCTCAGAGAAGGACTTGAACAAAAAATATCACGATATGCAGATGATATGGTTCTGTATATATCAGATCCACAAAATTCTGTGCCAGCAGTCCTAACAGTACTAGCAGATTTTCAAAAGAGATCTAGACTTGAAATCAATTTGAATAAAAGCGTGCTTTTTCCAGTTAATTCTCTAGCACGTAATATCCGACTGGACAGCTTCCCATTTATCTTAGCAGATCACTTTAAATACCAAGGGATAGATATTACAAGTAAATATAAACTCTTTTTCCAGAATATTTTTCTGACTGCATGGAAAAAATGTAACAAGATGTGATTAGATGGTCTACCTCTCCACTTTACATTAGCAGGGAGAGTTCCTAAGTTTAATTAACTCATGATCTCTGAAGACTTAATTCCTTGACTTTAGTGCCCTCTGCTGGTCACATATGGTGCTACTATTCTCCAATACTTTACACCAGTGGTGTCAAACTCAGTTCCTGGAGACCACAGTGGCTGCAGGTTTTCATTCCCTCCATTTTCTCCATTATTAATTAATTTCTAATGCTAATGGAACAGACACTGTTGCCTTGATTTAAATTGATTTGCATGTTAATTGTTTCCATTTTTCTTTAACCAGCAGCCAGACAATAATGAACCAACAGATGGCCATTTGTACCTGTTTCTTTCTGTCAGCAGCTGTCTCAATAAAATATTTGAAAGGAAAAAAATAAAGGTCTGAGGAATACTAAACTGCTGTGGTCCACAAAACATTTAGATTGTGATCTCAGAAAAAAGCAGAATCTTTTGTTGGGCAGAATGACAACACTAACAGGGCATAGAATTAAATAACAGGTTTCATTAACAGCTAAATTGGTGTAAATGTTGGCCCTCTGAGACTGTTTGAGACCCCCGAGTTAGCTGGTCATCTGTTAGCTTGCTTTGCATCTCTTTATTGCTGCCAGTTAAGGCTAAAGACTTATGTTAAATAAGCAGCAGTAACTGGTTATAATTAAGGAAAGTAGCTGGAACAAAAACCTACAGCCACTGCGGCCCTCCAGGATCTGCATTTGATGCCCCTGCTTAACACAGTCTGTACTGCACCTTCTCATTCTTAACCTAAGCCTCATTCAAATGTTCTTGTTTTTTTGATTAGTTGGTCTTAGTTGTTGTTGGGAATGATCATTGCTGATGTACTTATGCTGTATATTTCAAATCACGTTTAATTTGTACAAGTTTCACCAATTAAAATTAAATACAGCTGACATTATTGTGGCAATATGTTATGTTTTGCTCTATAAATTGAAATACCTGACCACTCCTCCACCTCATGTTGTGTGCTGCCAGCTTTGTCTAACAAGACTGGATTTACTATTATAGATGTGCCTTATTTTGTTCCTTCTGAAGCTCACAAATCAGGTCAGTGTATTTCAAATTTCAACTAAATATATCCCTGTCTAGCACTGTTCACTGGATATACTCACACACTTTATAGCTACTGTATAGTATGATAAAGGTAAAGTAGAAAAACATTTGCATCTATAAATGCACCTGTTAGGTGCACAGGCAGTGAAAGTAAAATCAATCTCAGAAACAAATTCAGACTAATAAAAAATATCTGTTAGAATGCGAACAGAAATGTAGCCAGTCGAAATCTCCACATTAACCTTTAGTACTTTAGTCATTTGTATTGGGCAAGGTAACAGTTCAGCTGATATAGGGGACACCCTACAGGCCTATAACTTTATAAGCACTTGCTGAAACCCACAACAGTATGAACTGAAAGGAAACTAAAAGGTGCAATTGGACCAAAAGATTTCCAAATCCTTTTGTGTTCAACCCTGTTAAGAACAGCAGTCATTTTATAAAGTAGCCGTGGCCTCAAGAGCCACAGCAGGATATCAAGACGACAAACAGAATAGAAGAGGCAACAGATGACTGACCATCAGAAAGCACATATGTACTGTAGGTGCAGAGCTAAATGTTTCTAAATAAAAATCCAGATTTCATTCGAATTTAGACAAAATCAGAAAAATCTTGTGTTCATTAAAAAGTAGAAAATAAGTGTATCATGTCCCCATTTCTTTTCCATCACAAGGAGACAGAGAGCTGAAACCTGTTCAACAGTTTAGGACTCAAGGTAGAGAGCAAATGTGAACAGGATATCAGCACATCATATTCATTTAAATAGGTTAATTTAGAGCCACAAATATATTATATATGTATTATATCTGGGACAAAATATGTTATTGAGAGGAAAACCCCTTTGAACATGCACAATCTATAATATGGTGGCTTGACTGAGAGTAGCAGGAAGGTTTTGTGGAGCTGTGAGACAGTAATAATCAGTGCCACAAAGCTCCTTGACATGTTTACTTCATTTCAACAGAAAAATACATTACATTTCTGACTGTTAAAAATAATTTACATTTAAGGAAAAGTGGAGGAGCATTACAATCTATCATTAAATGATAATCATTTGAAGCTTATCTCCTAAGATGAATTAAACAAACTGAATGCGTTCACAGAGATGAGGCTTTTTTAACAAGTTATTTTGATTGCAAATATACTCCAAGTTCTAATTAAAAAATAATTTATTTTAAACAAACAATTTTTTTAAACAATTACCAAACGTTAAAGTTATTAGATAGATAGATAGATAGATAGATAGATAGATAGATAGATAGATAGATAGATAGATAGATAGATAGATAGATAGATAGATAGATAGATAGATCCTGGAGAGGTAATTCATTATTCCACTACTGATTCACAAATGACACATAAAAAGCCATCTTTAAATGTTAAAGAGACCATGAAGCGTCTTCTGTGTACTGAAGTCCAGCTACGTTTAAAGCAGAAGTAGAAGCTGTGATGGTCGATGTTTGCAGTAGTTGTGTATTCTGGTAATATTTAAGCTCCATGTTTTTTGCATAAATTATCATCTAGAAGGAAAGTCAAAAATGAGAAGAGGGTCACTGTGCATATTTTAACAAGTAAACACACCCTAGCCCTGTTTAAAATTATTAAATTGTTTTTTTTTTTGTCATTTTGTTGCACAACATTTATTGATGAATATCAGACCTCACCCTTCTTTTTCATTTGGTAATCCACTTCTGTATTTGGCTTAGTTGGGACTATTTGGCAATTCCTGAAATTTATCTTCTTTAATGTTACACTTATCCTTGGTTTAACAAAGACTGCCATGGTGCCATCTAGAGATGGATGGCTTTCTGCAAAAGTCTCAAATACACTCACTGGACATTGGTAGATTTCTTAATTTGGGATGGTTTGTTGGATTGCCTGGAGATCTAAACCCTCAGATAATTTTATATTTCCAACTTGTAGAGCATATGGGGTATCAGTACTGCACAGACTTATTTCTGCTTCAACTTCCTTTGAAAAGAATGCAATTGGGGAGAATCCCTGGAGTGGCTCAGTTCTGAAAAGATGGACTGATAAAGACATGGTGGTGTCCTGTGTCTGTTTTCTTGGATATGCCTATCTTTGCAAAATATATTTGTAGCATTGCTTTTAAGACTGGGTGCCAGTCACTTTTAAGAACATAGTTAAACTTAGAAGTTTCTGGTTCGTTTCATCTGTACAAGTACAAAGCTTTTATTTGTGTATGATGATTGACTGGTCACTCAGGCTTTCAGGACAGTTTTGAACCTGTAGCTGTGGTGGTCTTTGAGAAATTGACGAGAGTATAATTCAAAGAAATGAGGGCCACACATCAGGTTCATGTGGATTTTTAGGGTTGTGCAAAACTTAATGGACAAGTATAAACGGTGATTTATGCCATACAGTTGCTAGGCTAGACTTTTAGATTTATGAAAGCATTCTGACTAATACATTAATCCGGCATTTAATACATTGTTCACTATTATTATCTATTTTATTCAGTTTAATGTCCAACACTAGGACTTGCGGGAAATTACTAGTTGGTCTAAACTACTGTTCTTGTAGTCTGAAGTCATGCTGCTTTTTAAAGAAAACAATCACAAAGAAATCAGTGAAAAGAAGAACTATGCCAAGTTCTTAATGTGCAGGATTTTCTTTTTCTTTTTTGCATCCTTAAGTCTTTTTATCATTTGTTTGCTGGTAATCTCCACTTAATAATCCAAGATGGCCACTTTGTCATGGTCTTGTCAATGGTCTTGGCTGCATGTTGAGATGTGTGTGGTCAAATGATCTTGATGGCTATTTCTGAGACACTAGATGCACTGAATAAGATTCACAAGCAGGTTCAAAGTGTCAGTTTTTATGAAATTTTTGGAGATGCCAGACTTTTTGTGAAGTTCCATTGTCTTGGTATATTAAAGCAGTTTTCCATTCTGTACCTGTACTCTCTCATGTTATATTTCTTTGTAATTTTGACAATTACTCCTTCTTTCAAATGTTTTTCATTGTTTGTTTCGGGCTGCTCATGTTTTAGTTGAACACTCTGCAGTTTATTGCACCCAAACAATATTATCTCAAAGTTATAAAAAACATCACTACACCCTGGCAATCAGAACCTCACAACCGCTGGACCCCATACCTGATGGAGCATCACATCTACTGAGCTGCTCAGCCACAGGACTTTTGTATTGCAGCCCTCCATAACCTTCCACCCTCCAAACATCTGCACATCCTGGCAGCACCTGGAGAACAAAACAGCTGGAGCACAGCAGCAGCTCTGATAACAGAGACGGAGAGAGAGAGAGTGTGCCCCGACTGCTGCAGCTGGATTCATGGGGTTTTACCAGAAGAGCCTGACATGGATTGCATGCTAAATGATTACAGGTAGTCCCCAGGTTATAGACATCCGACCTACGTCTTACGAACGAGGATGCAGCTGCGACAAATGCCCCTCAGTAATTGCTGCTCCGTCATCTTCAGCCTGGGGATGCTGCAAGCGGTGGTTGGAGGGAAGCGATTTCGCTGCTCGCGCAGTGTAGTGTTCTTCGGGTGGCTCCCAGTGGCAAGCGGTGACCCGTGGTCAGGGCCGGATTTATATGAAAAGAGGCCCTAGGCTATTCCACTTATGAGGCCCTTTCACCTTCCATTTTTAAGTTTGTAAATTACATGAGAGATAATAAAATACGTAATACGCGTTGATCTTAACCAATACATTTTTATGTTTGTTTATTAGTCATATGCGTAGAATTTCTCCTTATTTTCGGTTCAGTGTTTTAGTGTTCACTGTTTTTAGAATAGTGTAATTTTAATTTTGCTAACAATTTGAATGTAGGCCCCTCTTGATCTTGAGGCCCTAGGCTGAAGCCTAGTTAGCCTATAGGAAAATCCGGCCCTGCCCGTGGTCCATAGTCACCGGGGCCACAGCTATCACTCGTGTGCAGGACGATGGTTCGCTGCCCGCCCACTACGCCGCCGCAGTTGCTGCTCCTGACTGGACGCAGGCTGGAAGGAGCAGAGGGGGGCTTTTCACTGCCTGCCCAGCACACACGGCTGGTAATGCTGCAAGCGGTAACCCGGTTGTGGCTGAACGGTGCGGTGGGGGTAGTGTGCCTCGGATGGCTGCCTGCTGAATTGGGGTTGGGCGATTCACTACACGCCTTTGGCCGCACTGTGTTCGTTCTTGGTGAACGGACACTGCAAGCAACATACTGTAGTGGAGGTGACTGTGAGGTGGGCTGTTGATGAACTGCCCCCATTCATTCTCAATAGCAAGCCTGCTTGTACTGTTATGCACATAGCAGGAAGTTGTGTCTGGTCAGTACATCAGATGTGTTGACGGGTGCCATTCTACTGTGATAGCGTGTACAGTGCTGTACAGAAGAGCCCATCTTAAGTTTGTCTTCACCCTTCAAGAATGTCTCTGAAACACAAATCTGATGCAAGTGCTGGTGCTACAGTAAAGAAGAGAAAAACCATCACCATTGAAAATAAAGCAGAAATAATAAAAAGGTCAGAGAGAGGTGAAACTCCATCATTCATTGGCAGAGCACTTGGTTACCGTCGGTCAACAATAGCCTTTATTAAAATAATATACCTGTTCCGACTTACATACAAATTCAACTTAAGTACAAACCTACAGTCCCTATCTCGTACGTAACCCGGGGACTAGCTGTATTTAATGCTTGTTAATAATCAAATTATCATTTATATCATGACTATTTCTTGCTGTTGTGGTAATTTTGTCGACATTGTGCCTTTGAGATGGTACTACCATTCTTGGGGCTATTGCTGCCAGCTATAAATACACACACAATTTTCTACCTTTCTGCTGCAAGTTTCCCAGACTTTTGTTATTCATCATTATTTACAATATAATAATATCTGGAGAATGTATACATTACTATTCATATGTAAACTGGGCAGCAGTGTAAATTTTGCAAAGTAAATTTGTGTAAAGTCTTGTCATTTTTGCAAACTCAGATGTATTTCATCCTTCATTTTCTGTTTTCCAAGCAGGATGAAATAAATGGAAGTGCTGCTGATGGTACTTAAAGTACAGTAAGTCGATTTCAATTATTGAAGAGCACCTTGAGCAAGAGCACTCTAGCACGTCTGTACTGAATGGTGCAGTCATTCTCTATGTTCTATTGATATTATCTCACTAAACAAGTTTAGAACAACTGAAGCTTGAATAGGAGCTGTGTTATTTTATGGATCCAACTAACAGATCTGTTTTATAGGGTATCCTTCAATAAGGGCGTGCACAAAAAGGCGAGCTTCAAAAGGGCAACCTCAATTGGGTGCGGCGAATAAAGGTGCGCGTAAATAAAGGTGAGCTTCAAAAGGGCGTTCTCAATTGAGTGAATGTTTTAATATTCTTGCTTTCGCCTTTTTATACGTTCAATCATTGCCTTTATCTAATAAATTTTCTGTAATAATTTTGTTGCGTTTGCCTTTATTCGCTGCACCCAATTGAGGTTGCCCTTTTGAAGCTCGCCTTTTTGTGTGCGCCTTTATTGAATAGAACCGTTTTATAGTCACATCCTTAAATAGAACTATAAGAATGACCAAGGGAGAGGAAGATTAGCTCACTGGCGACTTCTCATAGAGCACAGAGTCTGCTAGGAAGGCCTGGGCTTGCCTTCTAAGAGAGTGGACAGATCACCATGTAGGACGCAAACATTTTATAAGAAAACAAGTTACTTTTTATATCTGAACTGTTTGAATATTTCAATAATTATAATTTCATTAATACACAATCTATATGCAAGCTTTCGAGGCAACTCAGGCCCCTTCTTCAGGCAAGATGTAATGATTAAAATATTAAATAATGATTAATGATTAAATAATGTAAAGATTACATCTTGCCTGAAGAAGGGGCCTGGAGTTGCCTCGAAAGCTTGCATATTGTAATCTTTCTAGTTAGCCAATAAAAGGTGTCATTTTGCTTGGCTTTTCTCTACTTTCATAATGGCTAACACGGTACAACACCCTAGTACTACACAATCTATGTAATCTATTATTATTATTATTATTACTACTACTATAGCTAGTTGCTGATTCTGCAATTTGTTCTGAGTAGGTCTACATCACTTTTGGAGTCCTGTTCAATTGATTACAGTTGGAGTTGCTGAGGTCTTTAGGGCTAACTAAACCCTGCTTCCAAGACAAGCGGGTAGATCTGTCAGTGACTCTGATTAGTGAAATATCGCTCCTGCTCCTACACCTCAAGGTCCCTCTACATACCGTGCTTCTCTCTGAAGGAGATTTCGTTATTTTTCACTCTGCAAAGAGTCACTTTCCTAGTGTCACTAGAGCAAATATGAAACAAAAGCCTTACAGTTTATCAGATAAACTCACTTCAGAGCAAGGAATCTGTCCCCAAGCACTGATTCTATATCTTAAGATACCACATGTCTCAGAAAAGTCATGTCATTTTCTAACCCATTGAATCCAGAGCTCGGGGCAATAGCCTAACCCAGCATACATCGGGCACAAGGCAGAAAAAAATCCCCTGGACCGGGTACCAGCCCATCTCAGGGTGAACACACTCACACCACACCTCTGTGAATTTAATGTCACAAATCCACTTAATCTGCATGCCTGTGAGAGGAAAGCAAAGCACCTGGAGAAAACCCATGTAGATATGGGGAAAACATGCAATCTCTACACAGGGAGTACACCCGGGATGTGAACCCTGGTCTCCTTACTGCAAGGCAGCAGCGCTACCTGTGCACCAATGTGCCGCCTTCAACTAGTAAACATTCCCTTTAAAAATAGGATGGGTAAAAGTAGGTGCTTCATGAAATGGTTTAATTATAAAACATTTTTAAATTAAATGCTATTAAGAGCAATGCTGAAACACCAATAAGAAAACAGTTTTAGATTTAAAGTCTGCTATTACAATGTTCTGATCATAGATAGATAGATAGAATTCTTTATTGTCATTATGCATACACATAACAAAATTTTTTGTTAGTAGGACTCGGCTTTAAGGCAGAATACATAAATACACAATACACTATAAATAATAAAATAAACATAATAAGTATACAAGACAGCAGCAATAAAACATCATCAAGTCCAGACGTTTCCTGAGGTAGTACGCCTGCAGCGACCAGTGATCTGTGTGCGTGGGTCTGCAGGGGAGGAATACAAGTGTGTGTGTTTGATTATGAGGGAAAGTGCGTGTGCAGGTCTACAGGGGGGCAGGTTAGGGGTAGATGTATGTGTGTGTATCAGCAGGGGCAGATGGACTTCACAGCTCTGGGGAATAAGCTGTCTTTCAGTCTGCTGGTACGTGTTTTTATGTTTCTGTACCGCTTTCCCGAAGACAGTGGTACAAACAGTCCATTTCCCGGATGGGTGAGATCCGCAGCTATATATTTGGCCCTCTTCTTCACCCTTCCAGCATATTGTGACAGAAAGGGGGCTCTCTTGCTCCCTTGAACCCTCAGACTATATGGCAGACACCAGGTAAAAGTCCAATAGTTGACTTTATTATTAATAAACAGTGCACAAAGCACCTTCCTCTCCACAATACTCATATAAACACTACAATAATCAATAATAAACAATCCTCCTCTCTCCCAGACGCGTTGCCAGCCTTCCACCCAGCTCAGCTCAACTCTGGGATCTCCCACAGTCCTTTATATAGTGTGTGACCCGGTAGTGCTCCTGAAACCCTATCCATGTGACTTCTTAGCACTTCCGGGTCAGATCAAAGTCTTCTGTTCATCCCGGAAGTACGTCAGTGTTTTTGTTCATGTGATTATGATGCACTTCCGGGTTGTATGCAAAAGTCTTGCTGCTCCTCCCTGCAGCGCCTTCTAGGGGCCCCTGTGTTATCCAGCAGGGTTGTGGATGAAAACTCCAATGTCCATGATTCCCTGCTGGCATTCGGGGCACCTCCATGCTGCAGGGAGGGCTCCATCTGGTGGCCTGGGGGTATTGGCCGGGATGAAAGGCCGGCCATATCCCACAACATACAGAGTCCAGGTCTAGGAGAGGACTTCCCATGATCCCCTGTGCTGTTCTCACCACCCATGCCAAGTCCTTCCTGTCCTGTGCTGTGCAACTGCCATACCACACTGTCATACTGTGACAGAGAGTGCTTTCTATAGCGGATCTGTAGAAGTTTGTGAGCAGCTGGGAGGAGAATCCAGCACGTCTCATCTTCCTGAGGAAAAAGAGTCTTTGTTGGGCCTTGTTTACCAGGTGAGATGTGTTCAAAGACCAGGTCAGATCTGATGTGATGTGGATACCCAAGAACTTGATATTGTCCACACACATTACAGCCTCCTCATGTATGAATATAGGAGCATGTTCTGTTCTTCTGGACCTCCTATAGTCCACAATGATCTCTTTGGTCTTGCTGGTGAAAGCAGACACATTGCCACTCTCTGGTGTCATGAGAAAAGACAAACAGATTCATTAACAGACAAACATATTCAAAACATTTAAAATGCTTTCAAATAAAAAGTGGAGGATAAAATTCTAAGAGTAGCGATAAAAAAAACATAACTGTTAATAATGAGTAATGAGTGGATTCACCTCAAGGGAGCAGCAATAACAACATTTATTTATATAGCACATGTTCATACAAATGATGCAGCTCAAAGTGCTTTACATGATGAAGAAAGTGAAAAAAGACAACATATAAAAAATAAAATTAGGAAATACTAATTAACAAAGAATAAAAGCAAGGTCTGATGGCCAGGGAGGACAGAAAAAACAAACAAACTCCAGATGGCTGAATCTGCAGGTGTTCTGAGGCCACGAGACCACCCAGTCCCCTCTAGGCATTCTACCTAACATAAATGACCTCAATGAGTCCTCATGGTATTCAGGGTTAAATGGAAGAACTTGATGATGATGATGGTCATGTGGACTTCTGGCCTTTAATCCATCAATGTAGGGACATCACGGTGCTTTGATAGGGTGGTGGAGGTGCAGATCGCCACCACAGAAAACCAGAAAAAGAACAGCAGAGAAAGTAGGGGTTAGTACGGATTTTGGAGCCACCATGAATCAGTCATTTCTCAACCTGCTATATCCTAACACAGGGTCACGGGGGTCTGCTGGAGCCAATCCCAGCCAGCACAGGGCCACCAAGCACACACTAGGGACAATTTAGGATCTCCAATGCACCTAACCTGCATGTCTTTGGACTGTGGGAGGAAAACCACGCAGACACGGGGATAACATGCAAACTCCACGCAGGGAGGACCCGGGAAGTGAACCCAGGTCTCCTTACTTCGGGAACTGTGTGATTGCTAAACGTGACTGAGCAGTGAAAATAGACATCAATGATGCGATAAGTCAGATAGTGCAATTCTCATTTCATTCAATATCTTTTGAGTTAAAACAAGTTTTTATTCTCAGCTTACATATTGATGTGAATAGTATTTGGCAAGAAAAGCTGCAAATTCCTCCCTTAACATCATTTGTCACTGTAAACATCTTCTCAGATGTGCAGAATGATTAAGAACAAAATGCTGTGGTGCACACTCAATAAATCTGTAAGAGGGTAAACCGGTATCCTACCCTACATGACTCCAGAAAAACCACAAAATAAGGAAAATCATTTTGACATGCATGCTGTCACTCCATGTTCAGACACAAAGTCGCATGGTCATGACAAAAGAGTGCCCAGGCCCATAAAGTTAAGGGCAGTGTAAGTGCAGGTCAGCAGGGGAGTACGGAGGGGGGACAATCGCTCTTGTATATGCCATGGAAATAAATGTGCCTAGTGTGAGTACACCCAGAGAGAGAGAACCCCAGGGCCAACAGAGGCAGACATACAGTATGCGACATACACCATCTGTTGGCATTCCAGTGAGTTAGAAAGCACAGGAGAAAGCAATGATGAGGTCTGCTAGATAGCAGTAGAAGATACTCCCACCAGAGGATTTCACAATGGGCGTGTTGGCATGAGTCAGGAAGTGCCACAGCACACAGGAGGATTCCAGCCGGTGACAGAATGTAGATCACATACTTATGGCTGACCATGATAGGCAGGCAGTCTGCAAAGACAACAAGATGCACAGAAGAAAGGAACATTAGAAATGCTACAGTATGTGGACAATTCTTAAACTCTGGACTGGGCGATCACTGAGATCCAGTCCTTTAAAACCAGGACTTGCTCTTTTTATCTTTTACAGAACATTTCATAATAATCCTTTCAATACTTTAATGTCATGCCGTGATATGTGAATGACCTCCTGATACTCTGAGCTGGGTGTTCAGCACCTTTAGAAAGTCTTCAGTCCCTTTCACCTTTTACACATTTTGTTTTGTTGCAGCCTTGTGCTAAAATCATTTAAATTCATTCAGTACTGCAGAATGAAAAAGAAAAAACAGGAATTTTAAATTTTTGCAAATTTATTAAAAATAAAAAAGTGAAATATCACCTTGAGACAAGTACACGGACTCTTTACTATAACACTTAAACTTTGGCTCATGTGTATCCCATTCTATTCATCATTGTTGAGATGTTTCTACATCTTGTTTAGAGTCTACGTGTCATCATTTTTGTTGATTGGACCCGATTAGAAAGGCACACACCTGTCTATAGAACAGTCCTACAGTTGAGCAAAAAACAAGACGTGAGTTCAAAGGAACTGCCTGTTGAGCTTAGACGAGGGTTTAGTCAAGATACAGATCTGAGGAAGGCTACGAAAAGATCTCTACAGCACTGAAGATTCCTCTAAAATTCTTAAATGCAAAGCTTGGCAGATCAGACCCAAGAAGACTCCAGACTGCAATCGCTTCCAAAACTGCTTCAACTAAGCACTGAGTAAAGAGTCTGTATACTTGTGCAATGGGATATTTTACATTTTTTTTAATAAATGTGTACAAATTTTGAAAATCCTGTTTTCACTTGTCTGTCTGGGGTACTGATCAATAAAAGTAGCATAAGGCTAGAACAAAGCAAAATTTCAAAAGGTGAAGGGGTCTGAATCCTTTTTTGGATCTACTTTACAAAACAATACAATACAATTTATTTTTGTATAGCCCAAAATCACACAAGAAGTGCCGCAATGGGCTTTAACAGGCCCTGCCTCTTGACAGCCCCCCAGCCGTGACTCTCTAAGAAGACAAGGAAAAACTTCCCAAAAAAAAAACCTTGTAGGGAAAAAATGGAAGAAACCTTGGGAAAGGCAGTTCCAAGAGAGACCCCTTTCCAGGTAGGTTGGGCGTGCAGTGGGTGTCAAAAAGAAGGGGGTCAATACAATACAATACACAGAACAGAACAAATCCTCAATACAGTATAAAAATAAAAATTTTAGAAGTATGGAGCAGAATTTAACAGTAGATGATATCACATAATATGATTTGGATTTGTTTAGAGTCCTGGAGACCTCAGTTATCAAGCTGCCTCCCCCATTTGGCCATTCTATGGCTGAAACAACGCTGGGCCAGCCAATCCAATGAAAGGACCCCTCTACCCCACGATTCCTGTGATCCTCCATCAGGGATGACTTTACCTTAGGCAGGCAAAACAACTTGGCAGGTGGGCCATCACACCAAGTGCCACATTTGAGTACCGAGAAGAGAAACAGAATAGGTGAGGGTTAGTGTCCAATTCTAACTATCATGTTACTTATGTTTTAGTGCTAATGACTAACAACAGAGATGCAGTCTGTACAGTTAATCAGCAGCTCTAGTCAGGATATGCTAAACTGAAGTAGTGATTTATTTATTTATTTTCTCCCATATTACCTGTTCCTTTGCTGAATGTTCCATTTGGGCAATCGTAACATTTGGCACAACAAGTCCCATTTTTCACCTTTTTTTCCATGTGGGACAGTTGTTATTTCAGTTTGAGGCATCAAAGAATACTGTATATCATATAGTTAGTGCGTGGAAAAATATTCAAAGGCCTTTGTAATCAATATGCACTCTGAGTTACATCCTTAAGAAATCACAGGTGGGGATGTTTTCAGCGCAGAGCAAGAACGCATTTGGATTGATAACGAAACAAAATTATAAATTGTAAATTAGTTGTTTATCTTCCTGGAAATTATTTATTGGTGTAATGTTTATGTTTATTTTTGTTATTGCCTCATAAATTTCAACTGCTGTGTCTGATACTGTCACAGAAGGACAGTCTGAAAATTATTTTTGAAGCATTTGTGGATAAAAATCAGAGAATTTTACTTTTTTCATTAATGAGTGATATTTTTCCGAACCCTGCTGCTTACACACAAATTGTACTGAGCCTTTTGGCCAATAATGCCAAATGCCCCCAAAAATGTGCCACCTGGGGCCCGCCCCTAGCTACGCCACTGTATTCACTACTGTATTTGCTTTATCTGTTTCTAACCTTTTTTCAGAACAAAGCTCTTGCCTCATAGCTCCAGTATTCTGGGTTTACATCCCACACCAGTGGTCAGATTTATAAAACTTATATACGCACAAAGAGATGCTCAAAATGTATATACAAGGAGTCCTAATACACATCAGAATTTCTAAAGGAAATCTTAATGGGAGAACGTGCACATAATTATGGCAACTCTGACCGATCTCTACACAACATTCCTGAGAATATGAGAAATGATGACACCATCAATAAACTAGGGAAACACAGCCTAACAAGATAAATGATGACTGATGTGTATAATAATTCACATCACTGAGCTGTTGTTAAAATGTGTGTGGATGTGACAAACATATTACATCTCATGATGTACAAAATGTATTTTAGTTACCTTTAACAAGGGCCAATGCTGAAGAACATTTTCGGGTTTTCATCAGTTCATATCAGCTACCTCTTGGCACTTCTCAGGGAACTGGCCATCAGTTCAGGAATATCTCAGCCAAGTTTCACTCCATCATCCATGCTGTGCTGGAAGTCATTAACCGACCAGCAAGGCACTACATTTAGTTTTTGTATACATAAAACAACATGTTTTGACCAACATAAGAAGGCAATTTGCAGCAGTGCCTGGTTCTCCTCACATAATTGGGGCAATTGACTACATTCATATCGCATTAAGGGCACCTAGTAAGAATGAAGCTGCTTTTGTTAACTGTAAGCAGTTATATTTCATTAATGCACAAGTCATCTCTGATAGCAAGATGAGACTGACAGACATTGTGTCTCAGTGGTCTGGATCAACCCATGATTCAATTATTTTGAGGCAAAGAAGTTCTGGCAGATGTAATGGTGCTGTATATGGTAAATGGCTTGTTGGTAAGGCATGTGGCCAAACCCTCACTTTTTCATACAGCCTGGGCTATTCATTGCAACAGTATTAATGTCATTACACGTGCCAGGTAATAGCAGCTACCCCCTCAGACACTGGCGCCTTACACCTTTCCCCAGCCCCCAGAATACTCCCAGCAGCTGTAATGTCACACATGATTGTATGTGCTCAGTTGCAAGGAGCAGCTAGAAACTCTTGAATTCAGGTGGTGGGGTCTCAATATGTTAGGAGGGATGCTGGTCTTCCAGCCAATGAAGTTCTGCAGCACTGTGATTGCACATGCATGAGGTTGATTAGCATGCTCAATATATGGATGTATCAGAGCGGCAACCAGGCAGGTTTCAAGGCACATTAATGTGCACACATTTAAAAGATGATTATGTTTTATAAAAGTAAATTGCAGATAAATGTGTGTAAGTCAGGTTTTATAAATCAGATTTTTTTTATTGGTGTTTGCATTTTCCTGCATTTTGGCGTATGCATATTTTTTCACTTGAATCCTTGCAATGTTTTATAAATGATACTGCTGGTCACTGGTTGTGTGAGGTTTCTTCTTCCTATGTATGAGTGTTTTTCCAACATCCCAACGATATGAACATTAGCTCAGTTGGCAACTGTAATTGCTTATGTGAGTCGATTTGTAGGCTTGAGGGTCTGAGTGTAGCCCAAACTAGAATGATGCCCTGTGCTGTGCTGGTTCCTGCCTTGTACCAAATGTACTTGGGAAAAGTGTTGGCATTCAGTGACCCTGAGCTAGGTAAATAGGTTAGAAATAGGTTTTACATAATATGGACCTCAAGAGTAGGAGAAGCTCCGTAAGACAAAGTGCTGCTGGGAATTTCAATTACTTTGACAAAAAGCTCAGCAAAAAAGTACTTTTAAAGGAATTCTGTGCCTGATCTAACCAAACCTGTCACCTCATTTCAGAATTGACTGCAATGTGAAATATCAGCTTGGGTTGATGTCCTGGATCCAAAAATGACCACTTTTTATTGTTACTTCCTCTGTCCTATACAAAATGTTACAATGACAAAGATGGACACTTGTGAATGCGGCCTTTGAACAAAGTCGCGTGTCATATGAAAAACAGCTTGTCCTCACTGCACACAATACTCTGATCCTTATTTCATCAAATATGCAAAGTGATGATGTTTTTAAACCATCACTTCCTCTTTTAAAAAGTATAAATTTGTTCACACTTTGTAGTTTATTGTTGGGTGGTTTTTTAGGTTTGTTTAGTGAATTTTAGACTTAGGAGACTAATAACATACTATACTACTGTAACTGAGACAAATAAGGGTCGTCTGCGTTGCCAAGTCAGCAAGCAGTTCATGGAAATTGATTGATTGTTCATTTTAATTTTTAATTATTTGATTGTGTTCATTCTAGCATTTCACTTTTAAAGAGTTTTTTAGATTGTGTATTGAAGTCAAGCTTGAAGTAGTCTTTACTTTTTTTAATCTCTAACATTGATGTCCTAAGTGGGATCTTTCATCTAGAAGGGACTTAAACTGGCAAGTGCTCTTGCTGCCATTTCACTCTCACTGAATCAAATTCTGCACACTGTCCTGAGCAGGTAAGGTGAAATTAAATCTTTTGTTTATAAGTTAGATTATTTTGTTCTTGATTATGGAACATTTAATATTCTTTTCTATATTTTATTTTTCCTATCAAAAGTATTCATATTTTCAAAAGTCTTTATTATCATTTCTTTCTGGGAGTAAAGGATGACATCCAGAATATACTGGCTTGTGTTTACTATGTGTAAAAGATTTTGTGGTTCAAAAAGTGCTGTTCCTCACTAGTGTACCACCCTATTTCTCAAAACTACCAAATCCAATTCACGGGTGTGGGGGTGCTGGCCAAAAACTGCAAGGCACGAAAAAGCCCTGGATGGGGCTTCGGCTTTCACTTGACCCTGCTCTGGATTGATTTCCTTCCTTTAATGTGCAAATCATCTAAAACAAGAACGTTGTTAGGAAATGGCCAGGAGCTACACAAGATGCATCACAGTTTTCTATCAGTCAGGGAGTGCCCTGCAGCATTCTCCGAAATTTTGTGAAGGCACTGTTGTAATCAGTCCATTTTTTCCCCAGATACCATCTAATCGTTCTACCATAATGTCTAATCTGCAATTTTGACCCTTTGACGCAGTCAACAATTTAATTTAATGTTTACGTGTAGAAACTTGACTTTATTTCCTTGTACATCTCATATATACTTCATAAAATATAAATTCCTTAAATTCATATTTTGAATGTCCTCATTATTTCAAACTTATATTTTCCTTGTATCTCATCAGATCCATGTTTTAAATTGCTACTTTCACCAAAATTTTAGATGAGCATGCGTCTAAGGCCAGGTTTATTCTTCACACGACGCGTGATCCAGCAGACACTACTACTGCGCAACCGTTGTACTGTTTATACTTGCGCGTGAATTTTACATAAATCTGGAAGATTCCAGCAGAAAGCAGTGTGAGTAACAGTGAGAAAATATTCGGCTTCGCTGTGTTGTGTATTACTAGAAACATCCATTAAATTTCAAGGACACCTTGCCACAATATCGCTGAAAAGGATGTTTAATGATTCCATCCATCAATCCGGGGATGCGCCCATTCCAGTAAGCATTGGGTGCGAGACAGAAACAAAATCCTAGGATGGGATATCAGCTCATCGTAAGCTGAACACAAGCACACACACACAAACTGGCGTCATTTTAGCGTCACCAAATCCCCAAACCTTCATGTCTTTGGAAGGAAACCACAGCACACTGTGGAAACCCACCAGGAAAACATGCAAACTCCAGGCAGGGAACACAAGGGAGGCAGAGACAGTAGCTCTACCGCTCTGCCATTGTGCCGCCCCCATATGTGTAATTATTAACAGTATTTATTATTTAAACGAAGTTAACAATTTATCTGTAAAATGTAACATACATACTTGAATGCATTTCATCATGAAGGTGATATCAAGTATAAATCTTAAGATTCTAAATGTGCAGAGAGCTGGAATATCATAAATGTAATGCGTTCTATGTGTGGTGATTGCTGCTGTAAGTTCAGGAGGAAGCCCCAGAAGCACATAGCGATTAACAACTGGGTCTGTTTTAAGATGACATTTACGACAGTCTACTTTAATGATAAAGTAAACTATGAGGTTAAAGTCTACATTTCGAGATTAAAGCCAAAATTTCCACTTTAGTCACAAAATAGTCCTTTTCATTGTGTCCTTAATTTTTTTCTCTGTGGCTCAAATAGCATTTGATGCTATTGTGAAGGTGCAAAAAAAAAAAAAAAGACGGCACACAAGATGGTATGTGAGACTTTTAAAATGTATCGTGTCATTATGTTGGGGAATATGCAACGTTTGAAAATAAAACCACCATGAATGCATTTGTATGTCGGCATTTTGCTTCACCGCATCGAATCATTTATCAAACATTTTATTTATCGATTCTGTAGGATCCTCAAAGCGGCCTTCTGTCACATGTAGATAGTAGACGGAGATTTTGACGTCACATTCTGACTTGATTTCACTGTACCCACCGACTTTTTGCTGGTACTGAACTTGCACATGCGTCACGTTAATTTCTGAGGAAGTGCTCAGAGAACGCGTCAAATAGAACGCTGGGAACACGTGGCAGCCATGATGCGTGCATGTACACATTCTGAGCATGAAGTATAAACGAGCCCTTAAAGAGAAGGACTTTTGGTACAGTATGTGGTTTTATTTCACTGGCAAGAGATCCTTGCCTCTCCAGGGCTTTCAACAACGGACGAAGGAGTGTGGTGGACGGCTGTGGCCCTCACCCTGCCAGGACGTCTCCATGGTGGAAGGACTGGGGGAGAAAACATACGCGGGGCATTATCTGCCCCACAGCAATGGATAGCAGTCCACCTGGGTTGCAGCAGCACTACAGTTGCCCACAGGGCTTCATGTGAATTGGAGTTCTGTAACTCAGCCCTTTTGGGTGCCATGGGCACCACCAGGGGGTGCTGTGGGGACTGGCGAGCCCTACTCACTAGGGCTGCAGCCTTACCCAGAAGTGCTCCTGGGCCAAGCCTTTGGGACACTGGAAGTACTTCCAGGGATCACTTAAAAGGAGCTGCCTGCCTTCATTCCGGGAGTCAGAGTCAGGAGTTGGATGGCAAAGCTTGCTGGAGGAGGAGTAGAGGCGGGAGGCAACAGGGAGAGAAAGAAGAAAAATGTGCTTATTGTGCTTGGAGTACTGTGCTTGGTGCTGCACTAGTGGGAATCAATCAGAGAAGAGTCTCCCACTGAAATAAAGCCTTGTGTGTTGTGCTGAACTTGTGTCCACATCTGTTTGTTTGGAGAACTGATTTGCTCCCTGGTGGCCAGAAGAGGTTGGCAGGAAACAAGTGAGAAGTGCATGAGTGAGACTCTCACTATTTGCTATTGGGAAAACTGTTCCAGAGTCTTGATCAGTGGACAGGAAAAAAGGTGAAAAGTAAAAGACAAAAATATCTAGCATCAAAGCAAAACCCAAAAATCAGTGGTCAAAAGAGAAGAACCAAAGTTGAAACCCAAAACAGAAATAAAGAAGTCCTTAACAAAAGATTGTTTAGAAAAGCGATCGTGAGTCGGTTTGTAAAACACCAAAGCAAGGATAATGTGATTTCCATGCCACCATCTTAAAAAATGTCTCTGATTTAACATTACGCACTGCAAGGCTGGTGATCGCCTAATCGTCAACTGTGATTGCTATAAACAAAATAGCAACGGAAACTAAAAAACAGTATTATTAAATGGTTACGCATGGTTCTAACATAGCTTTGAATGATGTCATTGTAATAATAACAAAAATACATGTATGAAAAATGCAATTAATAAATAGAAAAATAAACAAAAAATGAATCTAATATGCCAAAACTAAAATTCACAACACTGGTCTTGTACCCAATCCTGCCAGTCACAACCCCAAATTAGAGTAAGTGGGCTTGAGTATTTTTTGTTATGTGTTGATAACTAAACATAACTAAAAATATTTTCCCACTGGAGTATACAACTAACAATGGTCCTCTGTAACCTCAGCCTCCAGACGCTGAGTTGTTCCTAAGGTGAAGGCTTTGTTAAATTGTTTCACATGTGTTCTGCTGGAGATTTATTTATATGGAGCACAATTAAAACATTTGTTGTCTTCTAGCCCTTTATTACTATCAACTTACCAAAACATGTAAATGTTCTTTAGTACTGTAGGAGACATTGGCAGCAGCGAAGTACTGTAATTACTGTAATACTGTAATATGAAATATTCCTTTGACTCATGCTGGCACTAAATTCAATCTTTTTGACCTTCTGTTTTCTTAAGCTTTTGTTTTTCAGAGAATTTTTGAAAATGCTACATATACTGATCATGAGTTTCTTTATCATGGGATATTCTGGGAGATGTAGAGAGATCCCAAAATGTGTGCTGCAGAAAAATGGAGATATGTATGTCATAGCAACATTGAAAATTTGTTCCATTTATTCTAGAACATTTACTTTAAAGTAAGTATGCGGGTACTTAACTACTGGTAAATGTTTCAAACAAATCAGATAACAGAACCAGATAACATTTATTCTGGAGTGCTTAAGGTGGTTAATGAGTTCAGATATAAATTTTTGGCACAAAATCTGCACACTGAGGAAATTCCTAAGGAGTGGAAGTTAGCAAATGTTATCCCATTATATAGTAAGTAACTATAGGCAAGGTATAGTCTATATTACAGGTAAAGTAATGGAAGCATTATTAAGAACATAAGAATAAAAGAAATTTGAAAAATGAGAAGACCAGCCTTGGATTCAGTATGAACAAGGCTAATTTCATCACAGGCGCACCCTCTCAAGGATGCTGAAGTATTTCTCGGAGTTTGTTAGTCTTGGCAACAGCAGATCCAGCTCAGCGCCAGTCACACAAGGAGTTCCTCAGGGCTCTGTCCTCGGTCCTCTGCTTTTCTGTATGTACATGCTTCCCCTTGGCCATATTATCCGTAGCTATGGACTGGGTTATCATTTTTATGCAGATGATACTCAACTCTACTTCAATGTTAAAAGTGGAACTTCATCAGAGCTTTCTCAGCTCACAACCTGCCTTAGTGAAATTAATTAATTACCTGGATGAAGCAGAACTCTTTAAAATTAAATTGCAACAAAACTGAACTCCTGCAAATTGGGACTAAAATGCAACTTAAAAAATGAGCTAACTCCCAGTCCGTCTTGGCGGTGATCTCATCAGACCTGCCTCTACTGTAAAGAATCTTGGTGTCATTTTTGATTCCTCCCTTTCTTATTCCGCTCACATAAATCACATTAAGAAACTTTCTTACTTTCACCTCCGTAACATATCCCGTGTTCGCTCCTTCCTCTCCTTCTCTAATGCTGAGAAACTTGTCCATGCTTTTATCACATCCTGCATCGATTATTGTAATTCCCTACTGGCAGGTGCCCCTTCTAATCTTATATCTCAGCTCCATCTTATTCAAAACTCAGCTGCAAGAGTCCTTACTCGAACCAGCAGCAGCGAGCACATCACACCCATCCTGCTCCGTCTTCACTGGCTCCCTGTGTCTTACAGAATCGAATATAAAATCCTACTAATAACTTACAAAGCCTTAAATAACCTCACACCAAACTACATCAGTGACCTTCTCTATCACTATGTGCCTGTCCACCCACAAAGGTCCTCTGATCTGGCAATCTTCAGCTGTATAGCGCCCAGACTCTGGAATGACCTACCAAAATTAATTAGATAAGCTGAGTCCATGAATTCTTTTAAAAAACAACTCAAAACTCATCTCTTCAGGAAGGCTTTTAGCTCTATTTGACTTTATTACCCTTCTCTCAGTTTACTTCTCTGTCAAGATGCTCATGTAACCTGTATGTGTGTGTGCGAGACCATCAATTATGTTGTCTGTTAGGTTTTTTATTTTTCTCTGAATTCACTGTCGTAATCTTCTTTATTTATTTATCTGGTTTGTACAATGCTATATACTGTATACCCTGTCATTCTTTCTTATATTCTGTAAGTGCCTTGAGCATGGGAAAGGAACTATATAAATAAAATGTATTATTATTATTATTATTATGCCCAAACAGTCTATACGTGTTTATTGGACTTTGAAAAGGCATACGACCGCGTCCCTTGAGGGTGATGCATCAGGAGTATGGGCTTCTGTGCCAGCTGTTATGAGCTATTCAGTCCCTGTACAGCCAGAGCAAAAGCTTGGTTTGCATTGATGACAGTAAGTCAGACTGATTACCGGTGGGTGTGGAACTCTGCCAGAGCTGCCCTTAGTCACTGATTCTATTCATAATTTTTATGGACAGAATTTCTAAGCATAGCCAAGGAGTGGAGGGTGTCCAGTTCAGAGGCCTCAGGATTACATTTCTACTTTTTGCAGCTCATGTGGTTCTGTTGGCTTCATTGGGTTGTGACCTTAGACAAGCACTTGGGCTGTTTGCAGCTGAGTGTGAAGTGGTTGGGATAATCTTGTATTTATAATTGGTGTTCTTTTTGCCCATATGTAGAACCGCAATGCACTTTTCTACATTAAATTAAGTGTTTGTCCAGTTCTGAAGAACTTCCAAATCTTTCTGAATTGTTTTTTGCTGCTTCCTAAATGTCAACCATTGCTCCAATTTTAATATCCTCTGCAAATTTCACAAGTTTACTAACTACGGTACCAAAATAAATGTTATTATTATATATCGGAAAAATAACAGTCCTAGGACAGACGCCTGATGGACTTCACTGATGACCTCACTCCATGTGGAGCATTCTCCTCTTATCAGAGGTGAATTCATGAGCAGTCACTCTGGATTTACACATGGGAGAGTGTGTCTCAGCAATATGCAGGAATTCTTTGAGGAAACAACTAAAGCATACAATCAGAGGGGTGCATGTGATATTATTTATCATGATTTTAAGAAAGCATTTGATAAGGTCTGACTTGAGAGGCAAGCGGGAATTCATAATGAGGTGTGTGAGTGGGTACAAAATTAGCTTAAACACAGCTTAATAGTTGGTTGTCTTTTCAGAATTAGGCGATATTTTTGTTCTTCAATAAACACTCGATAACCCATAATGGCAAAATGAAAGCATGTTTTCAAAAAAGGTTTTCAAAATTATTGAAAATCAAAAACTGAAACCTCTAATTTATAGAATTATTCAAACCCTTTACTGTGCCACTCTGAATTGTGCTTGGGTGCATCCTGTTTGCTTTAATTTTTCTTGTGATTTGCCTAGAACTCGATTGGAGTTCATCTGTGGCAAACTGAATTGAGTTGACATACAATAGCTTATAAGGTCCCATAATTCACACTGTCAGGACAAAACCCAAGCCATTAAGTAGAAGGAACTCTCTGTAGACCTCCACAATCAAGCTGTGGTGAGTCATAGATCAGAGAAAGGGTAAATAACCATGTCTAAAGCTTTGAGCATTCCCAGGAGGACAGTGGCCTGAATAATTTTAAAATAGAAGATGTTTGTAACCACCAGCCAAGCTGAGTAACTGGGCAAGAAAAGTCATGGACAAGGAGGTGATCAAGAACCCATTTGTCTCTTTTAGAGTGCCTGTGAAGTTTTCTGTTGAGATGGGAGAGCCTTTTTGGAAGAACGACCATCTCAGCAGCACTCTGCCAACCAGACGTTTATGGTAGAGTGGCTAGACAGAAGCCACTCTTGAGTGGAGTTTACTGAATGGCATTTAAAGGACTCTGAGAGCATAAGGTCTGATGAGACAACAATTTAATTATTTCGGCAGAACTCCAAGCTATATGTCTGGCTAGGATCAAACAGGGCTCATCAATTGCCTAATACTATTCCTATGGTGAAGCCTGCTGGTGGCAGTATCATGCCAAGGTTTTGCTTCTCAGCATCAGGGACAGTGAATACGCTCAGAAATGAGAACTGGATGAATGCATCAAAATACAAAGAGGTCCTTGGAGAAAACCTGCTCCAGAAAACATCCACCCTCAGATTGAGGGGACAGTTCACCTATCAGCACAACAATGACCCATATCATAAAGCCAAGGTGACGCTGGAGTGGCTTTGTGACAGGTCTCTGACTGTCCTTGAATGGCTCAACAAAAGCCCAGACTTAAACACCATGGAACATCTGTAGAGAGACCTGAAGATTGCAGATAACAAATGCTCTCCATCCAATGTAATGGAGCTTGAGAGGACTGCCAGGAAGAATGTGATAAACTGCCCATATCCAGGTGTTCAAAGTTAGTGGAGATTTACTCAAGAAGACTCAAACCTGGAATTGCTGCCAAAGGGGCATCTAGTAAGTACTGTATTAATGGTCTTTATATTTATATGATTTTTAACAAACTTGAAAACCTTTCTGAAAACATGTTTTCACTTTGTCATTATGGGTTATTGAGTGCAAATTGATATGGGAAAATGGCAACTGTATCCAGTTTAAATTAAATCTACAACACAATAAAATGTGCAGAAAGTGAACTGGTCTGAAAACTTTCTGAATCCACTGTAAATTCATGATTTGCTAATATGGGCTTAAACTTAGAGCAGTTTTTTGGACCACTGAATTTTCTTCTACAATTTCTTATGCATGCATTGATTTGTGTGTCACACTAGCAATTCTACAAAAGCGAAAGTTAGACAAGGTTAATAACAATAATCCAGTATTCAAGTTACTGGAAATGCTTCTTGGGGTTTTGGGAAATGAAACCTATGCTGGCAACATTTAGGACAATGGTGGCATAAATTGTGGATGGAAAGGCAATATAATAATAATAATAATAATAATAATAATAATAATAAAATAAACATCATCCCATTATTAATATCCTATTTATTTTGAACAGCCTGGGAAAGTACACAGCATTACATGCACTCAAGGTTGCAATGAAGACACTCCAGACAAGGCATGACAGTTTTGAGATAGGATACAAGTTCTACACTGGGTGTGGACACTGCAACTTCAGTGATATTAAGAACACGTCAAATGTGCTTCTTCACATATCAGATGAATTTTTTGGCTTCTCTGGTTTTAATCTTCAAGCACCCATCCAGGTAATTAAACTGAAGTTTAAATGATATCATTTTGTGTTGTTTCCTTGTGTGACTATCATCTCAACAGTCACCTGTTTCACTATCATATAGCCCTTCTGCTTTACGCTACAGTTTCTGTGAAGTTTAGATACTGATGCTCGTAACAATTTCTTGAATGTTTAAGTATCTACTGGTCCAGATAACATGACTCTTGCATTTGCTTGTATTCCCTTTTATCAGCAAAAAATTAAGGGAAGAAAACTGGTACTGAAAAAGGAGGTGGACTTTGTCAACACTGTGGTCGTCTTTGAATACTTGTGCCTAGCATAACAGACAGAGAGAGAGTTGTGGCCTGGGCAGAAGTGCATACATTATTATTTATCTTGACTTTCAGAAAGCATTTAATATGGTACCACATGAGAGGTTGGAATTCAAACTAGAAGAACTGGGAGTTCAGGGTGTAGTGTGTAGAAGGGTGCAAAATTGGCTCAGACACAGGAAGCAGGGTTTGCCACTTACTTCATGTAGCGCACGGCACATACTTTTTCTAGATGAAATAGACAGGCTACACACTAAGGCAATTAACATATAATGCACACACTTAATGTTATTACCAACACAAGAAGATAACTATATTGAGAGAACATGCCAGTTAACATTGATATAATTAGTTCAAGAACTTCAGAATGCATCATTGAAATACTCAATAAAACAAGATTTTCTGTTCACTTCATTGCCTTGCCACTTGAACTTTCTAAAATGCCGACACTAAAAAAGTCTGCATAGGACTTATGGATGGTCGAAATTTTCCATAACTTTAAGCCAATTTCACACAAATTTCCTGTTTTATAAATTGCGAATTGTGTGTCGAGAATGGCTTATGCATTGGCTGTTCCTCTACTTGAAAAGAGAGAGTGAATTAAGGGAAGAAACCCTAAAGTTGACAACTGATGGCTGTTAGTTGGCACACAATCTCAAAGGGAACAAAGGCACACTGAAAAGATGAATGGTTGGTGTCACAGATGGGAAAATCATCATTAATGGCTCAGCTGGACATTGGTATTTGAGGGTCTAGGCAAGAAACCCTACATTTGACAACTATTACCTTCTAGATGGCGCACTGCCTTAACATCGTATTTGTACAAGAATGCTGTTCCTCTGTTAAAGTAGAGAGCAGGGAGAACTTTAAGGATGACTGAAGACTCAGAGTTTCCCAGGGGTTTAAAGCCTTTCTCATGCCCCAATAACTTTTCAGTGTACATTCAGGAGTAAGAATAGGGTGATCACTCAAACTGGCAGGGATGTGAGAGGCTAGAGTTTAGGGGGAAAGAATCAGAAAGAGTCAATGGCAGGAGAGGAGAAAGGGAGTGCTTTGCTTTGGTACGATGGTGTGCAAGTAAGTAAACTACCCCACTGGACAGACAGGATGGCAAAATCTGTATAGGTAGGCCCAAAAGGACAACAGGAATTTATTCACCTGCAGTTTATTTCCTTCCTTATGCTCTTCTTGTTGGCACAACCCCCTTCATTATTTTTGTGATCAAAGACTTTACTTAACTTCAGCCTCTTTGGTATTTTCTGGATGTGAATGGCATTGCCACCAGATCTCTTTTACATCATAACAGACAGACTGAGATCAAGTCTCTTTTGTTTCACCAGGTTATATTCCGTGGAACTGAATTATATCCATTACAAGAACTGACTGAACCAGCAGTGAATAAAGAATTTGATGAGTTTTTTAAAGCACTGCAGTGGAATATTGTGGATATAATTTATAAATCATCCAGTGAAGACATAGAGTTTATAAATGAAAACAACTTGAATTATTGTTCGGACAATCAATGGATATTTGTTGACCTTAGTGCCAGAAATGTGACTGAAATTTATCAAGAAACACATCAATCTTATTCAAATGCTATTTTGTACTTTGGTAGTTTTGATCAGTTTTACCAGCTAAATGATTTAAATACAAAATTAAACAAAACTTTAATATACTATTCTCTTAAATATCTAAGTGTGTCGCAAGATGATTATAGTGACCTAAATGGGACAATTTTGATCTTCCATGAAGTACAAAGTGCTGATTTTGAGGAATATGCTGGGGTAAGTCAACCAAATTCAACTAAACTATCACACATGTGGACTTTGAATGTTTCTATGTTACCAGTCAGACTTTTGCACTTCATTGCAGGCTTTTCATTTTGGTAATTATGACCTCATTGAGACTTTCATCTGCTAATGTGAAGAGGATAAGCATAATTTTACAATGTATTTTTAATCTTATACACATCCCAAAACTTGATGAAGTCTATTGTTTTCACATCCCATTATTAGCTGTATTTACGGTATTATTCATGCTCAGTACCTCCACTTACTGTTAGTCACTGTTCACTTTTCTCTTATCACTCATCACTGACCATTCACTATTTCCAGGTCATCACTTATCCAAACATAATCAAGCAGTGTTGAGACGGCAGAATCGTGTAGGTCTGCATGGTAAAAGAATTGATAAGGCAAACTGTTAGGTTTGTTAATATATCAGTAAATATGGCTGCTTACTAATCTTCCCAGCTTCTACTCAACAGCAAATGTATCTCTCTATTATATAAAAAAATCCTGGGATGAGACAAGACTTTTTTCAAGAGATTTTTTCAAGTTCCACGAGACAAGACTTTGGCCATGAGATTTTTTCAAATCACACCCACACCCTCCTCTCAACAATATTCAACCGCACACACGGTACTCTCACATCTCATTCGTGTGAATGCTTTAGACAGACACAGTTCTTGCTCTCTCAGCTCTTATAAATTTTAACGTTTTCCTCACTTTAAGTTCCCAATTAAAGAAGACTTATAATCAATTTCATCATGAAAGGTTATCAACAGAAAAAATGAGTGCATGGGCAAATTCTAGCACTGAGAAATGATGAAGTCAAACGAATTAACAACAAAAATGTTGATCGGTTACACAGCAAATTGGTTAAATGTGTATCAATAGACTATGCTGAAACAGTTGGTGGTGATTGTGCAGAACATGAAAACATCAACATCAATCATACAATATCCCATAGAATATCTACAACCGTTAACATCGTCTGGTCTTTCACCGCACAAATTACTGTAGAAAGAAGGATGTATCCAAGAAAGGTAATGTAGTAAATCTTCCACGGATAACATTAGACAACAAAGAAGATCTTAATATGCCATTAGTATTAAAACATTAACAGTTTCCCTTTAGAATAGCTTTTGCAAAAACAATTAATTAAAAAAAATGTTTTTACTGAAGTTTTACAGTAAAAGTGCAAGTTTAAAAAGTATTTGCGTGTTAATTTCAAAGCCAAACAGAACAAGATCATATTATCCAATGAATAACTCTAACGCAACATGAAACATAAATTATTACGTTTTACTATTTTTTACTATAGTTAATTATTCGCTGTAATGTAAAATAGTTAGTTCTATTTTATGCTTATGTAACAGCTCCCATGAAAATAAAAATCTGTTTAAATTCTACATCCGCATCCCCATACGCAAGTGGCAGAACTACAAAGAGGCTAGTATGTAGCACAGGCACAGGGGTTGGCGAGCAAAGTGAGCATGGGGCAAAGCCCCAGAGTTTTGTTAATAAAGAGAGCCTATGAAAGAAATGCAGCAATGAAGAGTAAGATGATGAGTGACAAGCTTAAAGTAACAAATTATGAGAGAAAAGTGACAAGTGATGACTAATGCCAGATGAGTAAGAAGTGATGAGTAAAGAGACATTATTAACAAGAGAAGATGAACAAGCAATTACTGCCTAGTAGGAAGTACCGAATGACAAGTATCAAGCAAGAACTATCAAGAAGTAAGTAATGAGTGAAATATGTCAAGCAATATTTACAAGTTGTCGCATTCTGGGGTTAGAATTGCACAAATTAAATTCATAAACAGTTCTTTTGTAAAGCACTCTTTTTATTTTTGTAGTTGTAGAAACAGATTTAAAGTCTTCCAACAAAAAGTAAATTAGTTAAAGAAAACTTGATTAACTTCAATTAAACTTGACTCTGTTTCTGTCTTCTCAGATTTAATTAAAAACAAAAGCACCTTCTTTAGAGCTGCTCTCCTAGAGAAGAGCAAGAATGCTATGTCAAGCCAGGGAAAAGCCATTTGTATTACATAGAAAATAATTGTCTACACAAAGGCTTATTATCATGAGATATGAAACCTGATCCCACATCTCTCAGACTTGTAAGCAAGTGTTTTTACTTTGAATCTAAACCATCTCTAGAAAGTGAAAGCGCAGCTTTCTCCCCACACACAGTACATCACACTGTCCCACTCTGCGTTGTTCACTTGTTTAAAAACGTGACCATCTGTTAAAAACTCTGTCAGTCGCATAGAACATTTGACTTAATATGAAGTTTACCAGAATGGTGTTCACCTGAAAAAAATAAAAGGCTGTAGTGGAAGAAACCATCTAGTTAGTCTTGCATTTGTCACTTTAACAATTGTAGTGATGCATGATTTGTAACAAACGTAAGTCTGCCTTCCAAAAGGTAGTAATAAAGTGTTTCAATTGCCAGACAGTCTTTTTCAATAGTAGAATAATTAGTTTTTCCAGGCAACAATTTATGGCTTAAATGCATGTTTGGATGTTCTTGTTGATCAAGAGCCTGAGGCAACAAGACACCCAAGCCAACAGAGCTAGCATCTGCTTGAAAAGTAAAATTCTTTGAGATGTGGAGTATAGGTTTTGAAGACCAATGTTAAGAATTACTTATGAATGCTTTGAAATAACTTCATTTTTTTGTCTGGTACCTCTTGACTCATCAGTATGAAAAAAAACCCCACCTATGATATGCCATTTTCATGTCTAGTTATACAAGATGTTGAGCTTTTTGGGGTTCACCTCTTATGATAAGAGAGTAAACCAGAAAGACTTGAAGTTTCGCATGCTACATCAACCGACCCTGAGAGTTCCCCCTCCTAATGGGATACAAGGAGTCACAAAACTTTGAAAAAATGGTAATCAGTAATAAAAGCATGAAGTTTGCTTTATGCTATTTCAAACTTACTGATCATGAATATACTATTTTTGATATTAAATTTTTTGCCGGTCGTCCTAAACCTCTAAGGGCTTAAAGGTTAAAAATGAGAAATTTCAAACATAACCATGTGAGGTATTGTTTTAGACTATTTCAAGATCACTGACTCGGAGTAGGGTGTTATTTTGATTCTCGATCCTTTACTAGAAATCTAGTTCTCCATGGACCTCTATCAGAGAATGACAAATATAATATTTCGATTACAATCTTTAAACATTTAAATTGAAGCACACATTTTAATATTTCAAATATATGACGCAATTATTTTTGTTTAATATGTACTTCTGCCTCAAGAAGTAAATCATTACATTTCTTATTAACACCCTGAATTAGGCCAACATATTATAAAGTAGACTTTTTAAAAATCTTTAAAAGCCTTTTGGCAAGTGTCTGTCCAGACGATGAAAATGCTTTTCTTTCGAGCCTTCATCAAGTCAAGTTAAAGGGCAGCATGAGCAGCAAAATTAGGTATAAATTGGCTATAATAACTTGCAGGTTTTAAGAAAGCACAAATCTGATTCTGTGTTTCTGGGCAAAGATACACAAGTACTTCACTGATCTTTTTCATTTGTGGGTTGATCAAACATTTTTCATTTGAGTAACCCACAAAATCAATTCCTGAGATAGTCAGTTTAATCTTTTTTTTTGGTTGGCATTTAAAATAGCAACCTTCAAGCTGTTTAACACTTCCTGAAGGCAAGTCAAATGGGAATTTCAGTAATTGCTTAAAATTACAACATCATCAAAGTTATGAACAGGAATATTCAGAGTGAGACTCAAAACAGGACAAGAATGAGCACATGAAGTGAGAAGTAATGAGTGACACATATAGTAGCAAATGAAAAGTGAGTAACTAGTGAAGGGTAAAAAGTGATGAGTGAAGAGTCCTAAGCAACAAGCATAAAGTGATAAGTGAATAGTAACAAGTGAAGAGGGACAAGCAATGATTTACAAGTGAGAAATGGCAAGAAACAAGTCTTGAGTAAGAAATGAAAAATGCCAAAGGGTGACCGACAAATGAGAAGTAATGATTAAAAATTGACCAGGAATGACTGGTGAGAATGAATAGTGAAAAAAGAGAAGTGAGAAGTGATGAGTGATGAAGTTACAACTTAATATCTTACGGGATGATTGTTGAGATGTGAAAATTAAACAGTGCTTTAAATTGGACACCATACTTCATTGGATAAAAACTTTCTAATTTCAGTGCTTTCTTTCCTTAGAGATTCGTGGAAGTTCTGAAATCTTTGGGCACGAGTCTTTACAAGTACTCAGATGTCAACATTACTATGAAGTGTCAAAACAATGTATGGAACTTGGAAAACAGGCTATCTTCTTTTAATAGGATAATTGGTATAAATATCTTCAATTTCATTCAACGCTTTTACAAGGTTGTTAATGACAAATGTTCAAAAAATCTGCCTGATTGCCTGTCAAGGAACACGTCAGCCAATTTAGCTGAGGTAGGTTTCTATGAACACATGTGGAACACAAATGTCAAACTTTAGGTTTTTACATTTTCAGCATGTTTTTAAACAAGCGATAGTTAATTGCTGATAACATTAGATGTTCTCTCTACAAGTTCTGCTGCTGATTTTATGAAATATTCACATTTTTGTTTATTATTTTTGGTACTCTTCTAATATAATTCCTTCAGCTTGATGTCTTATTTGTGCCCTTTGTGCTCAATTCCATATTGATTTGGACTTTGTCATTTAGTTGTGCCATTATTTTGTTGAACTTTCATGTTGCTATTTTGTTTTACGGTTGCCGCCATTTTGAGTGTTTTTCCAGTAAAGGTTTCCTAAGATGTTTTTTCCATAGGCCATTTAGCTATATGTGTATTACTATAAGATAGCTTTTTGAAATCAGAAAGGTAAAAATGAGCATGACAACAGCAATACCCAATGTATAACATCCAGCTACTATACATATTATACACATGGGTTTTGCAACCAGAGCTTGGTTTTGCTGGCCTCCATGTTTTTCATTCACAAAATGTGTGCTCTTTGTGCCACATCTTTTGTTATTGAAGTAGCCACAGCCATACTCACTGCAGTTGCTGCACAATGAATTTTGGGATATTTGTGGTAACATCAAAATAAGTCCTCACGAAACTGCTCGCACTGCAGGACAACCCACTGAAATTTCTGATATGACAGAAATTCTGCCAAGTGTATGACAGCTCACTCATAAGATGCAATGTGGCATAGCAGCCCCTCTCATACTGCATGTGAAACAGCGGCAAATGAAGCAGAGACGTGGCCCAACTCAGAAAATCAGCCAGCAAATCTAAATTGGGATTAGAATCATACAAAAAGTGCACAGTGCATGCAAGATTGTTCTATTTAAACTCCCAGTAAAAGAAAAAACAGTCTAATCACTGGGCCTTTGACGTTTCCACCTTGTGTTTGTCTCCTCATCTCCGACTTGTTGTTTTACTGTTTTTTTAGTTATTTATTATAAGTAGCATTTAACTCTTTGGAATTTCTCCTTTTTTCATAATAGGCTTAGCCTGTTCTGTGATTCAGAGTTTGTGTTAATGTTGAGAATTCCTTTCCTCATTAAAAAAGTTCAGATTTTTACCATTTCTGTCAATTACTTTTCAGTATTTTTAAGTTTTTCATTGCTTTTTTTGGAGTCTTCACCTGTTTACTAAACTTGTCTATTTTGCCTTTGTTTGTATTTTATATGGAATAGCTTGTTTAATGTATCAGTCTCCTTAGTAAATATTGTTAACTTAATGCTTAATTAAGTTTGTTTTGGTTTTTACTTTACTTTTAATTAAAAAATATATTTTTGTTTGGTTAATTGTTTGTGCTTGGGGTTTCTCTAAAGTGTATTCAGAGGGTTTGTTCATTAAATCCCATGTCACGCATGTGCGCCAGAAATTCACCTTCCACGTTCACCTGAAGTAAGTAATACAACCCCGGTATAAGAGGGGGCGCTGTTGCTAACAGTCTTGTCTCCTTCATCCTTCACTGCCTTCAAGAAACCAACCCTTGAGGGCACTGAAGTGAAAGAAGCCATGCCCATTGCAGTATGCATAATATAAAAGGAGATTGCTCACAGAAGGTGGCGTCTCATTCAATGTTGACCCTACTTCTGTACTGAACTAAACCAGAAACATACATAGTGACATAGGACAAGCAAGGCTGTTACAAAGGTGCGTTGAGGTATAATTTATGTTGCCCATTTGGTACTGCAAGCACCTGATTTTTGTCTTACATCCTCATTTGCCCTGCTACACCCAGTTATCTAATTTGCTTTAAGTCACAAGTTTTGGTGTATTTGTCCTTAACCTTTCTTGCAGGCCCCCAATCATAACACCTACAAACTTAATTAATTTTACTCTTGAATGTTCATTGGTGTTCTTTTGCTTCAATACACTTGTTACTTTTGTAAAATAAATACAGAGGAGAAGCTAAAGATTTCAGATTCCAAGAAGAAAAAGCCCAATTTACGAAGCTGTTGATAATGCAAACAAAAGAACTCTGGGCATATTGACTATTATTGTTCCTTGTATTGGTGAGCCTGCCCTTCTACCTCTTGCGTATCAGTCTTTTTTGCCAGTTGCCCAGAGCATCCTTTGTGGATTTACCAGCAGATAGAATCATGTTGGAATTACCGTTGTTCTTGCAGTCAGCGAATGTGCATCTGTAGAAGAAACAGACAGAGATGTTATATTTTCTGAGTTCCGTTTCTTTTATTTCAGTCCTCATGAGGGTGGAATAGAATATTCACGCTCATGCCAAACCACTATATGTGTATAGGCAGATGTTAAGTGTTCTCAACTGAACCAGCTTCATTACAACCTAGTGATGAGCCAAACCTGTTGAATTTGCATCAATGCATGTTCATCAAAACTGTGGAAAGGTTTGGTAATTTCACTGATGACATTGTGTTGTGTAGCACTAGAAAAGAGGAAGTTGGAAGAATGGAAAAGAACTTTGGGAGATAAATAGGAAGCAGACAGAATATATGAGGTTTAATGATAATTAGAATTCTTTTGAAAAGAGTGGAGAAATTTAAGTGTCTAAGATCAGTGATAGCCCAAGCTGGAAAATTAGATTAAGAGAAAACCAGTAGAGTGCAGTGTGGATGGAACAATTGGAAGAAAATATCAGGAATGTTGTGTGATCGAAGAATTAAGGTCAAAGTTGAAGGTAAGATTTTTCGGACATTGGTAATACCAGCGATGATATATGGAGCTGAGACATGGGCAGTAAAGGGATCACAGTAGAAGAAGCCAGATGTGGCAGAAATGAGAATGTTGAGATGGCAGACCCTTGCGACCCTGTTCAGAACAAAGTGGGTTAGAAAATAAGTGACTGACTGACAGTCAGAGGTATAACAAAAGTGGGAGAGATATCTAAGAAAGTACAGATAGTAGATTGGAAAGGAAGATTGAAGTTATATGGACATGTGATGAGGACATACAATAAATATGTGAGCAAAAGAGTGATGGAAATGGAAGTGGAGGTGGATGGATAAAGTAAAAGAAGATCTGAAGGAGAATGGCTTGACTGGAAAAGAGGTTCAGGACTGAGTTGTATGGAGAAGGTTGATCAAGCACATCGACCACACATAGAAGTGGCAAAAGATAGCGAGGAAGAAGGGCAGCTAATTCACCCTTCAGATAAAAATACTGTGAGCTGTGTATTCATATGTGCAGACTGTGTCATAAAGTGTAATACTGAGTAAAGTTTTTTTTTTGCTAAGTTAATGGTGCTGGAGTACTAATTGGGTAGTGACATCACGCATGTGTGCATATGCCATAAATTACACACACGTGTAAATCAGATCGGGTGGCACAGTTAAAGTGTAAAATGGACAAATCAGAGCAGATAGCAGTGGTCATGTGATGCCTCCAAATGGTGTTACATTAACAAAGAAAATGTGAGAAAAATAAGCTTTGTCACCTTAAGTTAAAACAAAAAAATAGAATCCTTGTGTGAAAAAAATACAAAAATACGCACATAAAAGCATGTTGATGACGCTTATCTCACTTAGTTCAATTTCCCACACCACTATACTTGAAATGTTCTCATTTCTTACTTGATTTTAGGGTCTTTCATACTTAGTTGGTGGCTGCCTTTGTCAACAGACCAGTCTTGTACCAGACAAGGAAGTTTAAGCTAATACTGAGAATTGCTTTTCAGAGGCCATGTGAAATACTGTAACATATTAATTTATACTCATTAAAGATTGTGTGGTCTAATTTTACTTTGAACATCACAAGGCTGTCTGAGGTTTGAAGAAGGATGGGTGGATTCTTTAAACCAAATATTTATTAAAAGGAACAGAACTGAAATCTGTTTAAATGAAGTTAAATGACAAAATAGCTTCTGGAAAGAAATAATTGCCAGTGGCCCATTTTATTGACTACAATGGGGTATTAAAATTGAACTTTATTTGTGTCTAGGATGTTAAATCCCAGTTTGTGGATAGAAATATCAATTTTGATGGACTTCTCTCAAGAGCTTATTTTGTGGAAGCAGAAGTGTCACAATTAACTCTGACGTGCATCAGTGACGTAAAACAGTCAGTAAGTACGCTCTACTGGGTATACTACAATGATATTGGAATTTATGTTAGTGGTTAAGGTACAAAACAGAACAAATCTCACTCCAGGACTGTGCTTTGTATGATTTGTTACAATGTTATCCTGTATTGCTTCTAGAATTTTTTTTTCTTTATAACTAAATTTTTTAACACATGAGTGTGTATTAAAGTGTGCACATGTTGATACTTTATATTTACAGCAGATTCAGCAATTATGCTGACACCTTCACTTTCTGCTCACTTTATTGTGGTGTAGATTTAATTTCAATCAGATAAATTTGCCTTTTTTAGTCGTCTATCTACACTCTGTAACCCATAATGACAAAATAAAAACGTCTCTTCAAAAAAGGTGTACAAATGTATTAAAAATCAAAACCTGAAATCTCTCATTCACATAAGTATTCAGACCCTTTGCTGTGACACTCCGAATTGTGGTCAGCAAGTAGTGGTTTGCTTTAATTATCCCAGGGGTGTGCCTAGAATTTGAACTCAAACCTGTGACCGATTGAATTGACTGGACATCATTTAGAAAGGCACACATGTGTATATAAAGTCCCACAATTTGCACTTCATGTCAGGACAAAATCCAAGCCCTGAAGTCCAAAGAACTCTCTGTAGACATCTTTGATCAAAGTGGCCATCATAATTGTAAATGAGGAGAACTATGGAACCACCAGAACACCAAACTGAGTAACCAGTGAAGAAATATCTTGGTCAGGGAGAAATAACACAGAGCTTCAGAAGTCCTCTGCCAAGATGGGTGAACCTTTTGGAAGGACGACAATCTCCGAAGCACTCCATCAATCAGCCGTTTATGGTAAAGAGGCTAAACAGAAGGTACTCTTGAGTAAAAGGCATTTAAAGGACTCTGACAGCATGAGGGAATAGATTTTCTGGTCTGACAAAAAATGTAACTGTTTGGGCAGAAACCCAGGCACTATGTCTGGTAAAGATCAGGCACCAGTCATCACCTGCCTAATGCTATCCCTACAACGAAACATGGTAAACATGGTGGTGGTAGCATCAGGCTGGAAGGGTGCTTTTCAGAAGCAGGAAGATTGGTCAGAATTGTGGGAAGGATAAATGCAGCAAAACACAGAGACTTCCTTGAAGAAAGCTCGCTCCGTAGAGCGGGGTGATGGTTCACCTTTCAGCATAGCAAAAAAGAAAAAGGGGAAAAAAAGTGAATGTAATCATTTAAAATGAAATCGACAACACAATAAAATGTGCAGAAAGGGAAGAGGTCTGAACACTTTCTGCATCCACTGTATGAACATTTGGATGCTTATAACTGCAGGCTGCTGTTTTTAGAGGAGACTGAATTCCACTACCATTGGGAAAATGTCTAAAACACCAAGTGCATTCCACATTTATTTTTCTCTTTTAGCTTCCATCTTCTTGGTGCCCAAGATCCTGCTCTGAATGGGAGAGGACTGTAAAGAAGAGCAGTTGTTGTGTAGAATGTTCAAACTGCTCAGAGGGGACTTTCAGCAATGGAACAGGCAAGTATTCTGGCTAAAATTAAGAATATATGTACAATCTCTGATCACGCAGCTCACGTTTAAATAAGATGTCTGCCAAAACCATGTGACCACACACCTGTGACATCACGTGTGCGCACACATATAGGACACACCCCCAAGCAATGTGTGGAATTATAGCAATCAAAAATGGTGTAGTAATGACCTCATTATCACATGACGCTTAAATTGATATAAACTATTAAATAAATGGCTAAAAGAAATTTAAGCATAAGGGTCAGTATGGCCATTTTGGTCCAGATATTTGTGTAGCATCTCCACATCAACCTGTTAATCTTTCTCAATATTTGTGGTGTTTCTTTGGCATCATTTTTATCTCTTCTGTTCTCTCTGAAGAATGAATGCTGATGATTTTTCTGTACTGCCTTTACTGATTCTTGCGCACTTAGAATTATTTGATTCAACATATAATTTCATACATGGTTCAACCTGAAATGTTTAGGCTATGTCCACACTACTACATTTTTATTTAAAAAAATTGCAGTTTTTAAATGAAAAAAACATCTCTGTCCTCATTATCATTTTCATATTGTTTATCTCCTCTCACACTAAAACGAATGAAAATGCAAAATGGCTGAGAACATGGAATGATCAGGTGCTCCTAGAAAGTTATGGAGCTTAGGAAAACACCTGGATTATAGTATATTTTAAGAAAAATGGGCAAGAACTAAGCCACCCTGGAGGTAAATGCCAAAAGAAACCATCAGTACTGAACATCAAAACCAAAACCATCAAGGAAAATGTTTCAGTATAACAGTAGCATTTCAGCTCTGTTCCCAGATTTTCTGATTCCTGTGTGTAGTTTGCATTTTGCAGTTTGCAATGTACAAAGCATTTTTTAGGAACCTTTGTTTCATCCCTCTGCTGAGTTGGCTGACAAATCTAAATAAGTGTGTGTGTGACTTTGTACAGTCTGTGTGTGTGTACTGTATACAGATGTGGACAAATTTGTTGGTGACCCTCCACAAAAAAAGAAGGACCTACAAGTGTCTCTGAAATAACTTGAAACTGACCAAAGCAATAGTCACCCATCATTGTTTATTGTGTATTTAACAAAATCAGACTCTGTTTTAGAGTTTTGATTCAACAGAATATTTCATTTAATAACACAAATGACAATGGTATGGACAAAAATGATGGGACCCGTAACCAAATATTTTGAAGCATTCACTTTAAAGGCAATCACTGCAAACAAGTGACTCCTGGAGCTCTCCAAGAGACTTCTGCACCTTTCCACATGTCGTTCGGCCCACTCTTCCTGAGCAAACTGCTCAATCTGTGTCAGGTTTGAAGGAGATCTTCTCCACACTGCATGTTTTAGTTAATTCCATAGATGTTTGATAGGACTCAAATCAGAGCTCATGGAAGGCCACCAATTTTTTGTTCTTAGCCATTCTTGGGTGCTTTTAGCTGTGTGTTTTGGGTCATTACCCTGTTGGTGGACACACTGGGCAGTATGTTTTGCTCCAGAATGTCTCGATAGTCTTGAAAGTTCATTGTTCCCTGCACAGACTCAAGGCACCCCATGCCAGAAGGAGCAAAGCAGGCCTAAAACATAACCAAGCCTCCTCCATGTATGACAGTAGGTATGCTGTTCTTTTCTCTAAAAGCTTCATTTTTTTCATCTCTGCACATAGAACTGATGTGAGTTGCCAAGACGCTCCAGTTTTGTCTCACCACTCCAAAGCACATTCTTCCAGAATCACTGTGGCTTGTGAATATGCATTTTAGCGAATTCCAGTCTGGAATTTTTTAGGTTTTGGTCAACAGTGGAATCCTTCTGGATCTTCTACAATTGAGCCCACTCTCACTCATAAAGCGATAAACACTGAATGACCTTGACCTTGCAATTCAGCTTGTATCTCTTGGCTTTTTACCTACCATTTTCACTGTCCTTCTGCCCATTCTAGGGTTGATTTTCCTCTTGCAGCCATGTCTATGGAGGTTGTCTACAGTCCCATGGACCTTAAACATTTTAATAATATTTGAAACTGTTGATATAGGCACATCAAGCTGCTTGAAGATGCAGCCTTTGCCTTTAACATCATTTTCT
This sequence comes from Erpetoichthys calabaricus, assembly GCF_900747795.2. Taxonomy (NCBI): domain Eukaryota; kingdom Metazoa; phylum Chordata; class Cladistia; order Polypteriformes; family Polypteridae; genus Erpetoichthys; species Erpetoichthys calabaricus. The sequence continues at coordinate 39,163,158 of NC_041404.2, read as the reverse complement.
TATTATTTTCTTTCTAATCTCCTCAGAAAACATTCTCCTTCGCTTTCTCTGGTCCATATTCAGTGTGGAACACACAATGATACCTAACAGCAGAGTGATGACTTTCCCCCATTTAAATCAGCTGAATTGCACAATTGGAGACATGTGTGATACTCATTCACAGCAAACAGCTAGTTTGAAAAATCACTCAAATCCAATTATTTATGATCTTTCCCAGAGGTAGCAACAAATGTGTCCAGGCCATTATAGAATATCTTTGTAGAATAAGCAATACTTGATCTCTTGTCACACTAACTTTGCTTTACTCAATAACCTATCAAAGGCATACAGGTATACTTTGGACAGTTGTTCTTCATTTAATCACTTTTCGGGAAGCATACATCACTTTTTCAATGAGTTGTAAGGATACCAACAAATTTGTTCACGTCTGTATGTATGTACACTGTCGTAGACTGTCACATTCTCAGAGTAGATTTCCTCTTCACCCATATAATTAAAAAAATGGATTTAATTAAAACAAATGGATAGCTAGATGACGGGAAGCTAGGCAAGAAAAGTAAAGCTTCATTGATTTACTGCAGCCTGACGGTTGACTCTTTCTTTTGTTCATTCTCTTTGATACAGCATGTCTCCATCTCACCATTGCCCATGAGGTTTTCATCTACATCCTGTCCCCACCGGGTATCCTGCTATGTTTTGTGTCACTTTGTGTCTTCCTAAAACATGCAGATACCCCAATTGTAAAAATCTCTGGTGGTTACATTTTCTACTGCTACCTTTCTGGGATCCTCATTGCTTTCTCCAGCACCTTCTTGTTCACCGGGAAGCCAACAGATAACAAGTGTCTCACTGGCCTGCCTCTGTCTGCTCTGGGGTTTGCTCTGTGCTTCTCCAGTATGATTGCTAAGTCCTGCCAGACTTTAAAAATTTTGCAAAAGCTGAGTAAGTTCCAGGTACATTTGAACATTGGCTTTATTGTGGCAGGCACTCTAGGGCAGGTAGCCATTTGCTTGGGATGGATGCTGAATGATCCCCTCAAATTCATTTACCTGAAAACAGGACAGGTCATCACAAACATGGCCTGTGACTGCACCAGCCAATATTGGTACTACATTTCTTTCTGCTACCTTGCTCTTCTGTGTTTTATTTCCTGGAGCCTGACAATCAAAAGTGATGTTCCTCCAAGGTTTACTGAAACCCGTGCTATCTCCTTTAGCATACTGATCTTCCTGTCCATCTGGGGATGCACAATGTTCGTGATCATCAGTGAAAATGAAGGCCTTCAATCTGTGATACTTGGAGTATCCATTGTCTTGTCCTGCTGGGGTATCCTGGGTTGCCTAACTCTGCCAAAAGTATTTGTCATTTTTTTCAGGCCAGAAAGAAACAACGAGCAGTGGATGAGCTATGTCACATATGAGTACTGTCGCCATATTGCTTTTAAGGCTGACTTGAACTTTGGAAGTCATCGCTTACATTTCTCTTCTCCACAAGCGAAACAGTAATGCACAGATTGGAACACAGCAGGCTACTTTATCTTCTGATGGGCCTCAGCAAACAGCGCAGAGTAAAAGAGCAGTGAAAAGGAAGCAGTCACAGTGTCCATGCTTTTGATAGCCTAGAAAGAGGCCTCCAATGTCTGAGATGATATAGCATTTCCTACATCCCTTTATTGTAAACTTGAGTTGCCACCATTGAATTGTCTTAATTATTTTTAAAGTGATTTTAGATTGTGTTTGTGGTGCACTGTAGGTTAACAGTTCTAAACTGCTTTGGCATGATTTATTGTTGGTTGTTTTAACTGATTCCTCAATATTAACTTAATTGTTCTTGGCATTTCTATTGTTTTGTCATGCTAATTTTATGTTAAGATATTTTAAATGTTTCTGGTGTATGTTTAAATATTAAACACTTACGATGAATACCCTCCAAATAAAAAGAGATCTTTTAAACCACAGGTCATGAATACAAGCAATGAGTCTCCTTTCACAATTTCAATGTGTCATTGCAGGTCTAAATGGAGATAGAAAGCAGATATAAAGGCAACAATTAAAAAAGAATCTAGAAACACAGCAGAATCCATCCATCCATTTTCCAATCCACTGAATCCGAACACAGGGTCACGGGGGTCTCGGATTCCCAGCCAACACAGGGCACAAGACAGGAACCAATCCCGGGCAGGGTGCCAACCCACCGCAGGACAACTGGAATCATGCCACACTGGAGTCCATTATTAACTGAAAACATAGACAGTGTATATTTTAGGTTTACAAAAATGCTTCAGTTTAGAACACAATTTCCTCTGGTAAATGAATAAACACCATAAATAACAAAATATATTTTTACAGGAGACTCGCTTAATCAGCAAGGATCAGTCTCGGCTGCAAAGAGACTGGACTGGCCTAACATTCCACTCCAGCTATACAAAGAAAACTAGAGGTGTGGGAATCTTAATTCATAGAACAATTTAATTTGAAGTATCATATGTAGTATCTAATCCTATAGGGCGATATGTGATGGTGATGAGTAATTAATTTAATTATAAAGCGATTTTGATAAATATCTACACACCCAGTGTGGATTATAGAGGCAGTACACATGTACTTTGTGAGCATGCCCATGTTGATCAAACAGAGGAAGTTCTGCAGGCTACTTGTGACCTTACGCTGTAGGAAGATAAGTAAATAAATCAAGGTAAATGTTTTTATATAAAGACCATAACAAAACATAATCACAAACTGGACTTTGCACGATACCTTGTCAAGCTCTGTAAGCCATGCTGTTTCGTTGAAGGACAGGTGTGGGGCAGACTGACTGGCAGGATGACACCAGACCTCTTGCTGCATCCAAACAGTGCCATTTTTCACCTTCACACCTGGTGCAGCTGCATTGTTCTTGTATGTGAGTGGATGTTTCTTGTGGGGATGTCTTCTGTTCTCTTTCTCCAACGTAGAACCCTCATCCTCATCTGAGTTCACCTCTGTGATAGTATGTCTTTATTTGAAAACAGCAGTGTCAGATTGAGGGGAGCATGAACGCAACTGAGGGAATACAACTGAATAAAAAAAAATGCTAACCTTTATAAGTACCATACATTTATACTGGCTGTTACAGACTCAAATCAAATGTATGTTTTATTGTATAATAGTAACAATAAGAGCAGCTCACTACTCAAAACATTTATTTTGGGAGAAGGCAAGGCTCAAACCCACAACCTCCTGATTATGAGTCACTAATTCTTACCGCTGTACTACAAAAGCAGTCATGACCATGAAGTACACTAACCCGATTTCTTTTTCTTTGGTTATAGTCTTGAATAAAAGCATACTTGTTTTGTTATACTTGTACCATTTGCGAAAGTGCTTCATGTCAAAATTTTGTCATTAGTACTAAAACATGAAAAAAGTTTGTCTTTTAGGTATGTGTTCAACATTTCTGGTATTTCTTGTCATCTTACACTTACATAGATCTTTGTAGACATGGAACAAACATGAAATGCATATGTTCCAAATAATGATATACTGATGGAATGATTGAGTGTGTTTAGAGCTCTTGGGATGAAACTGTTTTTGAACCGCGAGGTTCAGGAAAGGCTCTGAAGCATTGGCCGTATGGAGGAAGTTCAAATAGTCTGTGCGCATGGCAGAGGCAGCATATGCTAACTCACTGTATCCCGATAATCATCTTTCCGATCAGCTGCTGTAGAGCTGATTCCACACTCAGATACAGTGAGTTAAAATACTCTAATGGTGCACTGAAAATAACAACGCTAAAGCAGCTATGGTATTTGGAATAGTTTGGCCATTCTGTGGACCATTATATTGTTACAGGTTAATTACAATCAGATGCCTTAAACTAATAAACAATATGCGGTTAATTTCAGTTATTTCATAAGGCCGCGTCAGGGATGTGAATCTAAAAAATAAAGGGAAACTATACAAGAACTGTAGCACTGCTTTGACACTGGGTGCCACCAGTTTGCAAAACCAAGCCGAAAACTTGTGTATGCAGTGGATTGAGCTGGCAAGACAATGAGTGTGGCTTTATGCCAAGTTTAGTTTTTATACATCTCAATGTTAGCATGGAAATGGTTGTATGCAACATTTTTTGTGTGTACGCACCATTTATACATAAGGTCCCTGCAGAGGTCTTCAGCTACAGGGGTGACAACATTTAACACTGAAAAAATAATCACACAATTTTTAATTGATCATAACTTATCAGACCCCTGGAGATTTCTGAATTCATACTTAAGAGCATACTCCTTCTTCTCACCATCATTGTTACTCAAGAATTGATTATCTTGCAAATACGACACTATTGTTATCTCCGACCATGCCCCTCTGATCATGGAGCTCACGTCACTATGCCCCACATACTTATCTTGCAGCTGGTGTCTTGACCCCATGTTATTAGCTAACGAGAACTGCACAGAATTTATATCCAAGCAAACTGATTTTTTTTTAGAGACAAATGCATCCTCAGAGGTTTCTGCAGGAATACTTTGGGAAACTCTGAAGGCATTTTTAAGAAGACTGATTATCTCATGTCTCTCCCACAAAAATAAATCAGAAACCAAAAAGGCCTCAGAGTTAATCAATGAAATTTTCAGAATAGATCAAGAACATGCCAGGTCTCCAAATAAGGCACTTTTTAGGAAAAGACAGAACAACTCATTTTTAAATCACGACATTATTACTATGAACATGGACAGAAGGCTAATAAGATCTTAGCTCAACAAATCCACAAGCAGGAAGTTCGCAATGCAATATCAGTAATCACCAACACAGACAACAACAACAACAACATTTATTTATATAGCACATTTTCATACAAAAAGTAGCTCAAAGTGCTTTACATAATGAAGAAAAGAAAAATAACAGACAAAATACAAAATTAAAATAAGACAACATTAGTTAACATAGAAAAGGAGTAAGGTCCGATGGCCAGGGTGGACAGAAAAAACAAAAAAAAAAAACTCCAGAAGGCTGGAGAAAAAAAATTGAATCTGCAGGGGTTCCAGGCCATGAGACCGCCCAGTCCCCTCTGGGCATTCTACCTAACATAAATGAAATAGTCCTCTTTGTAGTTAGGGTTCTCACGGAGTCACTTGATGCTGATGGTCATACAGACTTCTGGCTTTTAATCCATCCATCATTGTTGGAACATCATGGTGCTTTGGGTAGATGGTGGTGGCGCAAGCCACCACCAACAGGACACCGGAAAAGGAAACAGAAGAGAGAGTAGGGGTTAGTACAGATTTTGAATGAATAGTTATTATAATGAATTGGATATACAGAGTATCAGGATTAAATTACAGTGAAGTTATGAGAAGGCCATGTTAAAATAATGTGTTTTCAGTAGTTTTTTAAAGTGCTCCATTGTATTAGCCTGGCAAATTCCTACTGGCAGGCTATTCCAGATTCTAGGTGCATAACAGCAGAAGGCCGCCTCACCACTTCTTTAAAGTTTTGCTCTTGGAATTCTAAGGAGACACTCAGTTGAGGATCTGAGGTTGCGATTTGGAATATAAGGTGTCAGACATTCCGATATATAAGATGGGGCGAGATTATTTAAGGCTTTATAAACCATAAGCAGAATTTTAAAGTCAATTCTGAATGACACAGGTAACCAGTGTAGTGACATCAAAACTGGAGAAATGTGTTCGGATTTTCTTTTCCTGGTAAGGATTCTAGCAGCTGCATTCTGCACTAGTTGCAAACGATTGATGTCTTTTTTGGGTAGTCCTGAGAAGAGTGCGTTACAGTAATCTAGCCGACTGAAAACAAACGCATGAACTAATTTCTCTGCATCTTTCGATGATATAAGAGGTCTAACTTTTGCTATGTTTCTTAGGTGAAAAAATGCTGTCCTAGTGATCTGATTAATATGCGATTTAAAATTCAGATTACAATCAACGGTTACCCCTAAGCTTTTTACCTCTGTTTTGACTTTTAATCTTAATGCATCCAGTTTATTTCTAATAGCCTCATTGTATCCATTATTGCCAATCACTAAGATTTCGGTTTTCTCTTTATTTAATTTGAGAAAGTTACTATTCATCAATTCTGAGATACAGGTTAGACATTGTGTTAGCGAATCAAGAGATTCGGGGTCATCAGGTGCTATTGATAAATACAGCTGTGTGTCATCAGCATAGCTGTGGTAGCTCACGTTATGTCACGAGATAATATGACCTAATGGAAGCATGTAGATTGAGAAGAGCAGCGGACCCAGGATAGAGCCTTGTGGAACACCATATAGGATATCATGTGTCTTTGAGTTGTAATTACCACAACTAACAAAGAATTTTCTAGCCTGCCAGGTAGGATTCAAACCAATTTAAGACACTGCCAGAGAGGCCCACCCATTGACTAAGGCGATTCTTAAGAATATTATGATCAATGGTGTCAAATGCGGCACTCAGACGGAGATAGAATCATTGGCCATAAAAATATAATACACAAATTTAGAGACTACTGTAAGTCATTATATTCTACTGAGTTAAGAATACAAGAAACAGTCTAATGCGTTTTTTGATGCATTACAGATATCACAGCTAGATACTCTCAGTGCAGAATTACTAGACACTGCAAATTCACTTCAGAGTGGGAAAGCAGCAGGGGCCTCATGCATAACGTCGTGTGTAGAATTCACACAAAAACATGGCGTACGGACAAAAGCAGAAATGTTCATACACACAAAAAAATCCAGATGCATAAATCTGTGTGTTCGCCAACTTCCACGTTCGTTCCACTTCATAAATCCCAGTCAGCGTGAAAAGTAACGCATGTGCACACGCCTGGTGCCACCCCCCCAAACTCCTCCCAGAATTATGCCTCTTTGAATATGCAAATCAATACAAATAGCCCTTAAGTTCAGTGTTCTGTGAAAAGGCAATGGCAAAAGCATTGGGCAAAATAGAAGAATTTCGGCGAATACCAAGTGGAGGCAAGGAAAAACTTACTATTTGTTGGTTTAAACAATGGTATAAACAACAAAAGGAAGTTGATCGAGTGACATAGAGTGTCGGAGAAGCTCGAAAGCTCAAGTTCACAAAGTCACACAGTGCCCAAAATAAAAAAGAAGTTGTCAGATATCAAAGTCGCAGTGAAAAGGCGAGTTATAGTCCACCGTCTGAGTGCCATATGAAAGCTTATTAGGGTACAGAGAAAAAAAAAATTGTGAAACAGTGGGAAAAAAACTCGAAATGTCAACTTTAATCTCAAAATTTCCATTTTAATAACATAGTTAATTTTGTCATTAAAGTAGAACATCATAAACTTCATCTTAAAATCGTTTAATTTACTAGTTTCTCAAATGCCATCATAACTAAAGTAGCACGTTAAATGCTTTGTTCTCATTTGATCTTCTATGTGCTCTATGTGTGTGAATCACTACATGCTTCCAGGTTTTCACTTCCTCCGACAGGACACAGAATCCATTACATTCGTGATATTACAGCATTCTGAATAATTAAAATACTGAGATGTATATGTGATATCATTTTCACGATGATAGGAGTTAAAGCATGTTATTAAACATGGGAACACGGTGGCGCAGTGATTGTTCATGTCTCATGCAAGATGCTTGCTGCGCCATGCGCGACCTTCGATGAAATACTTTATTGTAGCAGTGCTGTCTCTTTCAAACGTACTAACCCCCAATTCCTGTCCTTACTTTTCTTTCTCCAAATACCCAATCGCCACACAATCAGCTCTGTAATAGACGTTAAGCCATCTGTAAGCTTAGAACACCGATTGTTCAAAACTTTTAAGGAACCTTGAAATATCTTCATAGTATGTGTTTAATTATTCTCTCCATCTGTCCTTCCAGTATTGCATCAGCACCAGCAAGAATACAGCACGAGACAGGAACAATCCGTGAACGGAGCACCAGCTCCTCACTAGCACTGCGGCACCATTTCCTCACATATTTCATTATTAACAATATAGATTATTTAAATGAAGTTAAAGTTTTATCTGTATAATACAATAAACATATTTTGCTGCATTTCATTTTAAAAATGATATTGTCATCATATGTAAATACGCGCTTTATAAAGTGTCTCAGGCTGTGCAATATTATAACTGTATCACACGTTTACAGTGAGGTAATTGCACTTATAAGTACAAACAGTTCTACAAGGAGCACTTGATGGATTGATTGAGTGTGTTTAGAGTTCTTGGGATGAAACTGTTTCTGAACCGTGAGGTCCGTACTGGAAAGGTTTTGAAGCGTTTGTCGTGTGAGAGCAGTTCAAATAGGCAGCATGGCTGAGGCAGCATGTGCTTCATGCTGTATACCGAGAATTCTCTTTCTGATCAGCTGCTGTACAGCTGTGATTCCCCACTCAGATATAGTGATATAAATACTCCGAGTGGTGCAGTGAGAGTAATATGGAAAAAGATGATCCGCTGTGGCAGCCCCTAACAGGAGCAGCTGAAAGAAGAAAAAGAAGGTGCAGTGAGAGTAACAATGCTAAAGCAGCTATGGTATTTGGAATAGTTTGGCTATTCCCTGGACCATTATATTGTTACAAGTTAATTACAATCAGATGCCTTAAACTAATAAACAATATGCAGTTAATTTCAGTGTATATGATAAAGCCGCGTCAGGGATGTGGATCTAAAAAAGAAAGGGTAACCACACAGGAACAGTAGCACTGCTTTGACGCTGGGTGCCGCCAGTTTTCAAAACCAAACGGAGAACTTGCATACGCCAGGGTTGGAGCTACCGTGAAAATGTGGGTGGCTTTACGCCAAGTTTAGGTTTTATACATCGCGATTTGAGCATGGAGAAGATTGTACGCAACATTTTTGTGCATACGCACTCGTTTATACATGAGGCCCCTGGACGCTGACACAAATAGATGAACACACACTAGCATGGTCTACAATAGAAATAAAATCCTGCAGTACCTCTGGTTGCTCTGTACACCAGTAAATACAAGTTATCTTCAATATATTTACACCACAATTGTCCTTCATTCACTCAGAATATGGAACCAGTGTAGGAAGAACTTCAAGTTAGAGAATATTTTATCAGTAGCACCTCTACATGATAACCACTTTTTTCCACCCTCTCAAACTTACAGTTTTTAATGTTTGGAAAACGTATGGGGTTAAATCATTTAGAGACTATATAAATAATGTCTTTGCATCCTACGAACAATTACACTCTAAATTTAGTTTCCCATCAACACAATTTTTCCACTATCTCCAAATTATTTCTATTCCAGAAGAGATATTGGTTAGTGTTGAAGACTCAGATGGCATTTCTATAATAGGGGAGAAGGACAAACAAACTGGAATTGCCTGTATTTCACTATTAGCTCATAGAATTATCTTGCTCAACTGGAAAAATCCTAACCCACCTCTATTAAGTCACTGGGTAACTGATGTTAAATACTATTTGAAAATGGATCTGTTCAAAACTTTTTTAAAACCTGGCAGGATCTAATCAATAATATTTGAGAATAAACACCTGAATTGGGGAGAAAGACTCCTTCCCTTCTATACTACTCTGAAAAGTTTTACTCTGGCTGTTGGCCTTTCTCTCTTTCTCATGGGTGGGGTTGAATTGACTTTAGTTTTATTAACTTTGACTTGATTGAATGGAATGTTACATGCTTTAAATATGTTGTACATGTTGTAAATATGTGCATGTTCACCCATTAAGCTTTCTTTTATAAATCCCGATGTTTGAGCGGAAAGCTGTGTACGCACATTTTGAGCATCATTATGTACATACACAAGTTTTAAAAATCTGATCCCTGGTGTGGGATGTAAACCCAGAACACTGGAGCTATGAGGCAAGAGCCTTGTCCCTATAAATGACATGAAACAGAGAAAGTAAATACATTACTGAATAAAAAGTAACTACAAGAAAAATTTAGAAATGTAATAAAAGTGCAACTAGCTCTATCTGCTGCTCACAGACCTAGTTATACAAAAAAAAGAAACTGGTCCACTGAATACTTGTAATTTATTCTATGACTCTAAATAACTTCAAATTCTGACCCAGAGTAACTCATCCTAGGAAACATTTTTGATTCACGGTAACTTAAAATTTTTGTACTCCAGGTAATTAAATGATAAATACAGTATATAATTTTTTCTGAGTCTTGTGCCTCAGTATTTTTATATAACAAAAAAGAACGAAGACCGATTTACAAATGACTTTTTCTAACACACAGGAGGAGTAATCCTGGTGCTGGAATATGTTTCCCAAACAAAACAATACAAACAGTGTGCTAAAGCCCCCATTATTCCCCCAAGGCATTTACAGAAAGAGTGCATAATAAATCCTTTCTGGATCAGTGGAGTAGCGCAGGGTGTGGCAAAGTTTGCCTGTGGCCATTTATCTGATATTCAGTGGAGGAACAATAGACCTTCCTTATATTTAAAATATGAAATTATATATGGTAAAGAACTGAGAGAGAATGAGGTATTCTTGCAATTAGCCTTCATATTATATATCTAATTTTTAATTCATCCTATATACATTTACATTATGATATACTGATCATTTTTGGGTCTGTACAGACACAAAGCCTGCAATTTGCAGCCTTCAGTACGTGAGGCCTACTCTGTTGAAGCCACACCTCGGTGAAGGTCTGGCTTATGTTTTCTTTAATGTCTGCATTTTCATGGTTCAGCTGTGGTTTTATCCCTGGCTCAAGTGTTTTTTTTTACTTTTTTTTTGTCTTTTAAATATTATTTAGTAAGTTTTACTTAATTTGTCCTTCTCTCCATTCATTTTGCTGCATTATATGATTAATGTCTTATCAATTATCATTTTGGGTTTATGAGTGATATTAGTTTTGTAGGGTCAGATGCAGTGTGCTGTCAGCTCAAGATGATCCCGTGCTGATCTAGTTTTACTAGGTATTTATGGTAACAAGACTAATGTTTTGGTTTGGCACCATTGCAGTGTGACTAAGAGCAACAGATTAGCAGCAGACCAGGACTAAGACTAAGAGCCATTGCAGTGTGCTTCCTGGAGTCTGAGAAGGGAAACTAAGTTGTGTACTAACTTAGACCACCTTGTAAGCAGGTTTAAAGTACTTAGTATGGTGGGTAATGTCATAAAATTAATGATACATGCATTAGAGTGACTGTTACAGACATGAAAAGCACAAATTAGAAAGTACCATTAGATAGATAGATAGATAGATAGATAGATAGATAGATAGATAGATAGATAGATAGATAGATAGATAGATAGATAGATAGATAGATAGATAGATAGATAGATAGATACTTTATTAATCCCAAGGGGAAATGCACATACTCCAACAGCAGCATACTGATACAGAACACAATATTAATAAAAATGCAGGTAAAAACAGACAATAACTTTATATAATGTTAACGTTTACCCCCCCGGGTGGAACTGAAGAGTCGCATAGTTTGGGGGAGGAACAATCTCCTCAGTCTGTCAGTGGAGCAGGACAGTGACAGCAGTCTGTCGCTGAAGCTGCTCCATTGTCTGGAGATGACACTGTTTAGTGGATGCAGTGGATTCTCCAACCATAATTGATAGGAGCCTGCTCAGTGCCCTTCGCTCTGCCACGGATGTCAAACTATCCAGCTCCATGCCAACAATAGAGCCTGTCTTCCTCACCAGTTTGTCCAGGCGTGAGGCGTCCTTCTTCTTTATGCTGCCTCCCCAGCACTCCACTGCGTAGAAGAGGGCGCTTGCCACAACTGTCTGATAGGACATCTGCAGCATCTTATTGCAGATGTTGAAGGATGCCAGCCTTCTAAGGAAGTATAGTCGGCTCTGTCCTTTCTTGCACAGAGCATCAGTATTGGCAGTTCAGTCTAATTTATCATCCAGCTGCACTTCCAGGTATTTATAGGTCTGCACCCTCTGCACACAGTCACCTTTGATGATCACGGGGTTCATGAGGGGTCTGGGCCTCCTAAAATCCACCACCAGCTCCTTGGTTTTGCTGGTGTTCAGGTGTAGTAGGTTTTAAATTACATTAAAATTAATTAACATTAGTGGTTTTAAATTTACAGTAGAAAGTAATGATATTTTATATTTATATTTGGACTAAAGTACAGCATAATACTGAATCAACTATAATTAACTCAATGCTACAGATAAAGACTAACTATGCATGGAAATATTTAAATTATGTATTATAAAAAATGGAAAGTTATGGATTAGTATATAATTAACACTTAATCTTACATAAAAAGATGCAGACTCAGTGTCCCTAATTAAAAAAAATGCCCAGCCGTTGGTTCTTAAAGTGCCAGTTTCTTCCATTGGAGTTGACAACCATGCTACACTGATGGCAGATCCACCCATGAGTTACAGAGAGACAATCATGGTTCAAATATAATTCTATTAACATTTATCTATCGTTGTCATTACTTTCCATATAAGGATTTCTGATCTTTTTCGTTAACTCAAATGAATGATTTTTACAATAATCCCAGCCTGTCTAATGAAGCTTAACAACTGCAATTTAAATAAATTTACATGAGGACATACTTTCTCTCTTTGCTCTGATCCTTTAAATTGAGAGAAATATGTAGCAGCATGTCATTAAATTGTGAGAGGGAGAGACGTTAATTACCAGTATACCGCCATTAATTGGCTATCCAGTGACCAGCTGGGCAAACCGAGGAGAAAAAAGAAACTAAAACAAGACTAGCTGAGGATTAGTTAAACGTGGTAATGATCTTGTTCAGCTGTTCATTGAGATGGCACTTAGGCCTGAGGATCACCTCCTCTTAGTTCCGTACTATGTAGTCTGGTGTTGATCAGCTGCTAGTGCGATAAACTCAGGTATGCTACGACTGACCTGTGGTGTCTTGCTCTTTAAATTATCTTACTTGAAGTCTGTATGTGAGGCCAGTTGAGGAGCTGCATCCACTGGTATTTAACACAAAGCAGCAGATTAAATTTGGTGTTACTTCTGTTTGTGATTTCTGTTTTTAGATTTGTGGTTCTTTGTGGGATTCGCGGGTTTTGATTGCTGCTCCAATTTCAAGATATGTTTTTTAACTTGGTGTTTCCTGATTTACTTGCTTTTGCTAGACTTACTTTTACTCTTAATTTTGTCACTGCCTTACTATAGGTAATTCTTTTTCAAATCTGCTTAATTAATTCTTTAAATATCAAAAGACCTTTTTTTTCCTTTAACTACAGGTCGGTATGGCTTCCCTCTACTCATTTTTGTGAACACTTTTCACTTTGATCTTTGGCTATTTTGGTGCCTTCCAAAGTTAGGGCTAGGCTGCCTGGTGTGAGGCCCACTCTAGACGTTTAGACATGTAAAGAAGATAGGTCTGGCTTTTAGTTTTTGTGGACCTGCACCCGGTTTTGAAAGGCAGGATCACAACACGCATCCCTTAATTTAAGACTATTGAGCAGCAGGATCGTAACAATCTATGTGTAATATTTAAAAAGTGGCAAGATAGTCTGTCATTTGAAGAAACAAATAAGGACACCAAGGAAGAGGATCATGGCTGCTACTATGGCTGTGCACTGTGAGTTTAAGACCTGGGGGTTATTTTTCGTACATGGATTAGTCGTTTAGCCGGATGTAATTGTTGTTTGGCCTGATCCTGGATCTGTCGGTTTTTCGAAACACTTGCTGGAAGTGTTGTCATAGCAACACATCCTAATCCTCAAACCTGCTCAGAGCAGGTTTGTTCTACGTAAACAAGGATTACAGTGATCCCTCGCTATATCGTGCTTCGCCTTTCGCGGCTTCACTCCATCGCGGATTTTATATGTAAGCATATTTAAATATATATCGCGGATTTTTTGCTGGTTCGCGGATTTCTGAGGACAATGGGTCTTTTAATTTCTGGTACTTGCTTCCTCAGTTGGTTTGCCCAGTTGATTTCATACAAGGGACGCTATTGGCAGATGGCTGAGAAGCTACCCAACTTACTTTTCTCTGTCTCTCTTGCGCTGACTTTCTCTGATCCTGACGTAGGGGGTGTGAGCAGGGGGGCTGTTCGCACACCTAGACGATACGGACGCTCGTCTAAAAATGCTGAAAGATTATCTTCACGTTGCTACCTTCTGTGTGCAGCTGCTTCGTGAAGCGACATGCTGAACGGTGCTTCACATACTTAAAAGCTCAAAGGGCACGTATTGATTTTTCACTGTTTTGTTTTTCTCTGTCTCTCTCTCTCTCTCTCTCTGCTCCTGACGGAGGGGGTGTGATCTGCCGCCTTCAACAGCTTTGTATCGGCGGTGCTTCGCATACTTAAAAGCCAAACAGCCCTATTGATTTGTTTGCTTTCCTCTCTGTTTCTGACAGCCTGTGCACTCCTTTGAAGAGGAAGATATGTTTGCATTCTTTTAATTGTGAGACAGAACTGTCATCTCTGTCTTGTCATGGAGCACAGTTTAAACTTTTGAAAAAGAGACAAATGTTTGTTTGCAGTGTTTGAATAACGTTCCTGTCTCTCTACAACCTCCTGTGTTTCTGCGCAAATCTGTGACCCAAGCATGACAATATAAAAATAACCATATAAACATATGGTTTCTACTTCGCGGATTTTCTTATTTCGCGGGTGGCTCTGGAACGCAACCCCCGTGATGGAGGAGGGATTACTGTAGTTTACACACGTAATCGGTGACGGTGCGTGGAAGTCATCCAGTCATGACTTTGCCGTTCATGAATGAGCGACCAATTGATATTGGTGCGCAAATTATACGAAGAGAATTTCATATAGGGAGGGTTTTGCACGATCGGCAAGATCCTTCATTGCTCCTGGAGGAAATTCTTTTTGAAAGATACCGCTTTAGCCGAGGGGGAATATTGTACCTCAAAGATTTATTAGCACCTTATATTCGAAGTCAAACTCAGTGAAGTTGGGCTCTCACAACCACACAGACAGTAGGCATTGCTTTGAGGTTTTTTACAAGCGGCACTTTTTTATATACTGTAGGCGATGCGGAAAATCTAAGTAAAAGTGCAGTTTGCCAGGCAATTCATAAACTCTGTTTGGCTCTGAAAGATTTCATTTGGGTTTTCATAGTGTTTCCTGGACGCCTGCGTTTACAGACAATAAAAGAGGCGTTTCATGCCATTGCAGGTAGGTAATACACAGGCAAAAACACCCACAGTTCCATGAAGAATCTGACAATCAGCCTAACATTCTCATTTCCAGGATTTCCAAATGTGATTGGGGCACATGGGACTGATCAGAGTGGATTTTGGTCAAACATTATTTGGAAAATGTACCTCTCCTCCTGTTGATGAATAATCAGACACAGTGTCTTCATCAAATATTTGACCTTTGTCAATATCTCGTTGGTCAGACACAGGTTCAAGGGATATGACATTCCCTGCAACTGACCCAACAAAAAAGAGGGCTATATGGAACATACCTATGGCACACATGGAGGACAAATATATGCAATGACCACCCTTTACCTGAAATGAAGTGACCACTGCATCCTGCCACTGGTTCTGAGGAGGAGCTTCCCCCTGGAATGCCCTCAGAAACAGGGCGATGGGCATTTTGCTGGAGAGCCAACTCTTCTGCAGGGGTTAGGTCTGGACCGCGTGGACCTCCACCTGTTTTTTGCTTATCTGCCTTCTTATTAGCTTTAAAATTAATGTTTTTTATATTATATATGATTATTTATGTCAACAATTCTTTACATAGTTATATACCAATATTTACCAGTTTGAAGTATATTCTTGTACTTCACTTTAACCTGTTCCCATGTTCTCCTTGTGCTCACGTTTGATCTGGAATTATGACATATTAAATAATAATTAATCTGACACATAGGAAATAAAATGCTGCTTTCAGTAAGTACAATGCATACTACTTAGCGTTTAATTTGTCCGCCACTTTTTGCCAGCCGTCTTTTCTGGTCTGGGCTGCTTTTGCAGTGTTACCCCTTGTGCATATTAAATCTTGAAATTCTTCATGTCCTTTGAATAAAAGGTTTTGCGCCGCGCGTGTGAAAATAAAATGCGCCCGTTCTTTTCGTCATTTTGTTACAGCCTATCAAAGACTTGCTGATCATGTTTTCTAGACTCAATATATATGGGCTTTTCACTCAGCGTGGGCGTGCACATTCATCTCGTATGATTAGATCCAGCTAGACTAATCTAATACACGGCTGTGTTTGAAAAACTGACTTAACTGGATGAGTTTCACCGGCATTAACTTATCCAAGATGAGGCACCTGATTTCGGATGATTTAAGCGACGTACGAAAAATACCCCCCTGGCCCAAATTTCATTATTTGCCAAACAGTAGCACTGACCTAACAGAAAACAAACATGTGTGAAGAACTGGTAGACTATGGCAACCGATTTTCATATGAAAAGCATGTTGTTTATCTAAGAAAGAAGGAACTTGCCTTTGCGTGACAGTATTTGCAAATTGACTTCTTTTTTTTTTTATAAATAATTACTCCTTGTTTTGAATGGATCTCATTTTAATATTTATTAAAAGACAAGAGGATAGAGTAAGGAGGTTCTGTGTAAACACTGAAGAGCAAATGACAACGTCTGTGGTGACTTCTTCAGAACTGGGCAGTAATGGGATTCCAGTCTACTGTTCACACCTCATGGTTTGACTTTTACTTTAACTAAGTTACGTTTGTGTATTTGTATATTTATATGACGAAAATAAGTTTAATAATTTGATACTAGTGTAACTGTTTGGCTGCAAATAGATTGAGTGCTTCACTAAATGCTGGCTACCTTCTTTGCTCAGTACTGTCAGTCTGTGATATCAACATCATTGTGCTGCTGTGTTTGAAAAATGTTGTTTCATTGATAGCACTTTCTTCTCAGATACTGTTGTTGCTTTTTTTATTTAGCATTTTTCTGTCTTTATCTTCACAGTAGCAAAAATGACATGTGAGATGGTGTTTATGACGTTTCAGTAGTTTGGGCAGCTTAGAGATTGAAAAATCTTAAAATGTTTAGCAAAATGTAGTCAGAGGCTAAGAGGAATTATTCATTTACTAATGCATTTTTATAAGTCTGAAATTCTTTATTATATTTGAATATTTTTGGAAAACCTCAAATGTCTTTCTGTTATTAGTTATAAAGATAAGACCATTGCTAATCAAAAACCCTTGTTTTTAAAATCCATCCACCTACTGGTCAGAAATTGAATGTGCAATGCCATTCATGCTGCAAAAAAAAAATTGAATAATAAATAGTGGAAAATATTTCCATTAGACAGATGGTGCTTTATCTTTTCTAAGGAGAAGCTAAAGAAATATAAAAATATTATAACAAATAACAACAACCCCCTCAATCACACACAAGTATTATACAAATGAAAGAAACTTGTAACTTTGTAGTGGTCACATGGATGCTAAGATTCACACAGACTGATTACAGTGTGTGGACCACTAGGGGGCATACGGCTCCTCCAACCCCGACACGGACAGTCTGAGATACAAGGCTTGTCAGACAACACACCTTTATTAAAATGGGGAAGTGTTTTTCTTTTGTTCCCCTTAGCACAGTACAGAGCACCAAATATTATAATCACAGTGCTTTCTCTCAGTCTCTGTCTTCACTCATCCTCCTGCAAGCTTTGTCCACCTCCTCTGGACTCTGGCTCTCCGACTAGGATTGAGGTGGCTTCTTTTATAGTGGACCCGGAAGTGCTCCAGGTGTTTCCTGACCGGGAGATGGAAGTGGTGCCACAAAGGACTCAGTTGTACCTGCAGCACTCCCTGGCAGTTCCCACGAGGCCCAACGGGGCAGCTCCCAACTACAAATCCCGACATGCCCTGCAAGGATCTGTGGTGCTGTTGCAACCTGGGGGTCTGCCATCTAGTGTCCTAAATATGGTCTTTCCCTTGGTACGTCTACCTGGCCAGCGTCCCAGCTGGGTAATCGCCATTGGCCATCCGTCACAAGTTATTTATTTATTTTATTACGGGGACCCTAAGAACACATCCAGCCTTGACCCTACACACATACACTTAACACACAGAGACAAAGAGGCTCAATTAATCAATCAATAATAAAAATATAATAAGAATAACAAAGTATATATTAAGCAAATAATGAAAAGGTAAAAAAAAATTTTAAACAAACATGTATGAAAAAGGGTGGCGCAGTGAGTAGCGCTGCTGCCTCGCAGTTGGGAGACCTGGGAACCTGGGTTCACTTCCCGGGTCCTCCCTGCGTGGAGTTTGCATGTTCTCCCCGTGTCTGCGTGGGTTTCCTCCAGACACTCCGATTTCCTCCCACAGTCCAAAGACATGCAGGTTAGGTGGATTGGCAATTCTAAATTGGCCCTAGTGTGTGCTTGGTGTGTGGGTGTGTTTGTGTGTGTCCTGCGGTGGGTTGGCATCCTGCCCAGGATTGGTTCCTGCCTTGTGCCCTGTGTTGGCTGGGATTGGCTCCAGCAGACCCCCGTGACCATGTGTTCGGACTCAGTGGGTTGGAAAATGGATGGATGGATGTATGAAAAAGTTCTGTCTTCTGACAGCAATAATAATTTACAAACAGTACACTGAAGAAACTTAACGAAACGCTAAACACTAGACGTTATGACTCAATCCAAAACAAGTTTTCAGCACAACAAATGCGGATAATGGAGAGAATGAATTGTGATGCCAAGTGAACAGTTTCCTAAAAGTTCTGAAATTTTGTCCTGTCATGTTCTAGTTATGTGAAGGTACGTTAAAGTTGGAATTGTTTTCCCAGATGATAATGCTTATCGACTCAGATGGAACTGCACAAACAAGCAGGCTCAGGACAAGCACATAAATCCAGAATGAAACTGTAATACAAGCAAAATTGCATTCCAGAGGAGGGGTGAGAAGCATAGACATATACATAATATATGAATGTATACAACTGAGTGCGATCCTCTCCGCATCGTTTTGCTTCTTTTAATAACAGAGTGCCTAATTCCCAGCAATCCCAGCCACTCTGAAGCTGTCCAATGCTGTAAAACTGCTGGGGCTGCTCAGAGTTGTAGGAAATTTAAGCAGTGCTGCTACAACTTGGCTGCTGATAAGAGAGCAGTTCCAGCGATGCATCATAAAAGTGAATTGTCATTAGTGTAAAGGAGTGCCAGTCGGGTTTCTTGCTGCTGAAGGAATCATTGGCTGAAAGCACTCAATGCTAGTGTGTCATACAGAGGATGGGCAGCATTGTTCATTTCTGCTCATTCTTTCCTCCATTATTACATACAGGGGGTCAAGTGGGTATCCCATAACTGAGCATGCCCTCTTAATTAGATTGTTGATTAGGTGGGCTTCTCTTGATTTCAATCTTCCATAAGCCAATACTAAACTTTATAAACCTATTTAGAAAATGGATGAGCCTTATCACATTATTGCATCTTACACATATGAAAATATGATTAGTTGTTATGCGCTATTCAGTCATTTTTACAAATTAAATTCCACCACTGCATTAACCTATATCAGACTCACCGGAAATCTGTCCTTTTTATTTGTCCTATTAAATGTCTTGGTTCAGTTTGCTTCTTAGACTAATGTTTTTAAGTTAATCATGAAACCTGTATAAAATGATACTCCAGAAAGTTGTCCAGTCGTGGAAATGGACTTATGAAATGCTCAGATCATCAAAAGTGAGAGTATTGTGTCTTCTAGCTTTTCTCTTGTTTTCTCTTTTTCCAGGAAAATTCCAAAAATGCAATCAACACTAATTGTTTGTGCTTTCCTCATACTGGATTGCTTTTTGGTGAACACAGAATCACAAGACATACCATGTGTGCTGGAGAAGAAAGGGGACATGTATGTCCTAGTGACCCTTCCAGTCTGCTTACCTTCTACAAACATCATCAGGTATTCAAGGGCTAAAAATCAATTACTTCTTTCAATTTTTTCAGCAATTGAAAATCTTTTTAATGTTTGTCACAAACTCGCATAAGAGCCATAGCAATGTTTGGGGAAGCCACCTGTATATTGTTTTTCTGGCTGCTAAATTGCAAAACAAATGATAGCACTGATGTGCACAAACCAGAGTCCAAAACAGAAATGAGGGAATAGGGAAAAGGTGGAGGATTTTAAAGGTCAGTATAGGAAGTGATGTCAAAGGGGCCAGGGCTGGAAGGGTTGTCAGCCATAGGTTCAGGCCCAGACATGACATCAAGGGGGCCTGAACCAGAAAGGTCTTCATCCATAGGTTTGGACCCGGAAGTGACATCAACAGGGCCAGGCGGAATTTCCCGTGAATGGTCTGCAGGAAAGCGAAAAAAAAAGAATCAGTGCACTCTGTCACATCCCGATCTGATTCGGAATAGCCCTCATTCTAGCCCTTTAGCTGCCTCCCACGTGTGTGACAAGGCTGAGAGGTCATGAACCCAAGAAAGAGCATCAGCATTGGCGTGAAGAGAGCCATGACGATGAACGAGTGAAAACTTGTATGGCTATAGGTCAAGAAACCACCGGGTGGCCCGCGGATTCTACTCCTTGTGTAGGGACATCCACTGTAAAGGTGCATTGTCCGTGACAGGGATGAATTCCAGGGCCAGCAGGTAATACCTCAGCTGCGTAATCACCCATTTGATCACCAAGGCCTCCCTCTCCAATGCTGCATACCTGGTCTCTCGTTCCAACAGTTTCCAGCTCAGGAACATGATGCGGTGTACCACACCATCAACTCTCTGGCTCAGCACAGCACCCAGGCCTGTGTCCAAAGCGTCTGTTTGGAAGATGAAAGGTATAGAAAAGTTAGGTGCTTTCAAAACAGACATAAGGGCCTGCTTCAAGTCACTAAATGCAGTACCTGTCTTATCAGTCCATACCACATTGTTTGGGGCCCTCTTCCTTGTCAAATCAGTCAAGGGTGCCACTCTCTCCGAACTGGAAGTAGTACTCTGCTAACCAGAGAAAAGCTTGGACCTGCCGCTTGGTCCATTTCAAAATAGCATCTACTTTGGAGCACTGTGGCTTCACGGTACCCCGACCAACCAGGTAGCCTAAATACTTGGCTTCGTTTAATCCGAATAAACATTTCTTGGGATTAATCCGAAGTCCGGCCTCACCAAGTGTCCGTAATACTGCTTGTACCTGCTGTGGGTGTTCCGTCCACATGCTGGAATAGATGACCATGTAATCCAGGTAGGCAGCACTATATAAGTTATGAGGCCTGAGCACTTTGTCCACCAGATGCTGGAAAGTTGCTGGAGCCCCATGTAACCCAAATGGAAGGACATGATACTGCCAGTGCCCGCTAGGGATACAAAACACAGTTTTACCCTTTGTGGAGTCTGTCAAAGAAATCTACCAGTACACCTTTGTCATGTCCAGCATGGTCAAATACTTAGCTTGTCCTAGGCTCTCGAGGAGGTCGTACACTCGTGGCATCAGATAAGCATCAATTTGGGAAACTTGATTAAGTCGACAGAAGTTGTTGCAAAATCTCCAACTCCCATCAGGCTTACTGACTAAAATGATGGGACTGGACGAGTGACTATAACTTTCCTCAATTACTCCTAGTTCCAGCACGCACTTAATCTCAAGCTCCACGTAACCTCGGGAAAGCGATACAGGCATTCCCAGACTATAACCCCGGGCTCTCAATCAGAGAGGTCCTTCCAGGTTTTTAACTCACTAAATCCAAGACGGACAGGATAACTGTTTCCAGCTCCCGTCGCTATCTGGGGCTTAAATCCGCACTGAAGTTAAGGTTATTCATGTGAGCAAAGAGTGAGCGGGGCTGACTGGAGGAGGGATTGGGATCCCTGTCCTTCCATGGTTTCAGCAGATTTATATGATAAACATGTTCCCTTGGCTGACGATTGGGTTGTTTCACCAAATAGTTGACGAGTCCTTTCCTCTCCTTAACTTTGTATGGACCTTGCCAATGGGCTAGTAATTCAGAGTGGGAGGTAGGTACCAGAACCATGACTCAATCTCCTCGGTCGTAATATCGAACCTGTGCTGCTTGTGCATCTTCCATGTGACTTTTAAGGAGGGGCCGAATTTGAACAAATCTATCACGTAATTGCGAGTTATATTCTAATATGTTTGTAGAGGGAAGATCCTCTTCTTTCCATCCCTCTTTTAAAATGTCCAATATGCCCTGGGGTTGTCATCCATACAATAATTCAAAAGGTGAGAACCCCGTTGAGGCTTGTGGGACTTCCCGATATGCAAAAAGGAGGAGGGGGAGGAGCTGATCCCAGTTCCTTCCATCCACGTTGACCACCTTACGAAGCATTTGTTTGAGAGTCTGATTGAATCTCTCTACCAAACCGTCGGTTTGAGGATGATACACCGCAGTGTTTAGATGCTTTATTTTAAGTAACTTGGCTGTTTCCTTGAACGTCTCTGAGGTATAAGGCGTACCTTGGTCCATCAGGACTTCCTTAGGGATGCCATCTCGTGCAAAGACCCCTTCCAATTCCCGTGCAATGGCTTTAGAAGTAGCTGAGAGCAACAGAACAGCTTTGAGGTATTTTATAGCATAATCCACAAGGACTAAAATATACTTGTGTCCTCGGGCTGAGGGTTCTAGGGGTCCGACTAAGTCGACTCCAATTCTTTGAAATGGGACATCAATTAGGGGAATGGGAACAAGAGGAGCATGGTCCTTCCTAGGAATTTGTCGCAATTGACACTCCGGACAAAAAGTGCAAAAATTCTGAACCTCTCCATTGATACCCGGCCAATAAAAGCGAAACTTAATCCGCTCCAGAGTTTGTTCAGTGCCCAGATGGCCTCCTATTAGGAGGGCATGCGCCAACTCACAGACCTGCTGCTGGAAGGGCCATGGGATTAGCAACAGCTTTCGCTCCTCCCCCTAATGCTCTGCTACACGATAGAGAAGGTAATTTTCTAAAAGAAAGTGAAGACCCTGTGGCATGGGCTGATGAGTGTGCTGGCCATTGACAAGGACCATTGCATTTTTTGCAAACTTAAGGGAGTCGTCATTCCACTGCTCCCTTTTAAAAGAAGCCGGCGTCTCTCTAAATTGGTTCTGTAAGATAAAGAGAGGGTCAGGGCCAACCTGAAGGGGTGTGGTTTCCTCCCATTCTGCCTTGGCTTTGGTTGATGATGTATCGTCTCGCGATGGTCTGGGAGTCACCACATCACTCAGAGAGTCCGCTTCGTCTCTCTCTGCCGGCTAGTTACACGGCGTGGAGGCAGCTTGAGACAGTTCATCTCCGTCTATAATTAGGCCCAAATTCGACTTAGGAGTGGTATGTGCCCAACCGCTTTTAATATCAGACCAGTCCCGCCCCAGTATCACTGGGAGTGGTGGATTTGGGAGGACAACTATGGTTAATTTTTTCAGCGATCCTCCGCAGCTGATGACACAGGTGGTGGACCTGTACCAGCGGATTTCTCCGTGGATGCAGGTTAGACTGGGCTTAACTTTTAACCACTGTCGCGGTAGCACAAACCAGCGGGTAACAATGGAAATGTTGCTGCCAGAATCAAACATGGCTTCAGTCTTAAATCCGTTTACAATCTCCACTCCTGTATGTGAGACCATCAACGAAGATGTCAGAGCACACCAACATCCTCTCTCTGTCTCTCCCTGTATTCCCCCTCATTCACAGCGCGTCCGCAAATCCGGGGACTTTGGAACAGGCTCTGGCTTGTGAGGGGGAGGCAGAGATTTTAGGACATACTCCTTCTGGCGTCCACTAAGGAGCCGTTCTGCCCTTGCAGTTGGTGAGGCTATCCTGGTCATCTCAATAAGCTTTATCAGTTCGTACATATTTTTAAATGTTCCCCAGTCTGGCTGGGTGACATTTGTCCGGAGGCTTTAGCCACTGCCCTACTTCCTTCCATAGAGCCACCGCCTGCGACTGGGTTGACCGCTTGTTTGAACCTACTTGTTTGAATGCTAACACTAGAATTGTTTTCATTGATGCATAAACAGAATGAGACGGGAAATAAAAAAATAAGACTTTCTAAAAATAAGTGGAAATGGAAAAAAAACTTTAAAACAGAATCTGTACGATAAAAAACATAAAATCAAATATTTTTATCTATTACATTATCTGCCATAGTGAGCTGATAAATAAACAAGGCCAAGACTGTCATCACTTAAGTAAATCAGAGATTCAGGGTGAACAAAAAGGACAAAGCCACCCGTCACACAGGCAGCTTACAGGATTGGGACAGTCACTACATCGAAGCAGAAGGCCAGATGGACAGAAACAAAAACTAGTCAGAATTACACTGTGATATTTTTTCTAGGACTCCTACTCAGTCCAGGGTCTCAGACCCTAACAGTAAAAAAGTGCATTTGCCTTTAAAACAAACTAAGCTGCAAACAAAAAAATATTGTTCCCTTAATAAAACAAAAGAATTTATTAAACCCTATTTGTGATATTATGCAGGTGTGTGTACACATGTGTGTGGTGTTGACGTGTATGCTGAATGTTCATAACATAAACAAAAAAGCAAAACAGTTTTCAACAAGTGTTTTCATTTTCTATAATTCATCCACTGCATTGTAGACAGAAAAATCTTTACATAGAAGTTTGCTGGAAATATTTATTTGAAAGAGGACGCTGTACCATGTGACTAAGGAAACCCAAAACTTGAAGCTAAACACATATTTGTTTTTTCAAGTTACTTGTGCTTGTAAATGTGTAATATTACCAAAACAACCTGTTAGAGAAGAATCTTCAGCATTTTCCTCAAAAAGCATTTGATAAGGTGCCACATAAGAGGTTGGGTATCAAACTAAAAGAAGTTGGAGTTCAGGGTGTCGTGTGTAGATGGGTGCAAAATTGACTCAGACACAGGAAGGGTGATGGTGCGAGGAACCTTATCAGTATTGGCTGATGTTAAGAGTGGTGTCCAGCAGGGGTCAGTGTTAGGGCTGCTGCTGTTTTTAATATATATAAATGATTTGGATAGGAATATAAGTAACAAGCTGGTTAAGTTTGCAGATGATACCAAAATAGGTGGATTGGCAGACAATCTTGAATCAGATGAATCATTACAGAGGGACTTGGACAGCATACAGGCCTGGGTGGATTTGTGACAGATGAAATTTAATGTCAGTAAATGTAAAGTATTACATGTAGGAGGTAAAAATGTGAGGTTTGAATACACAATAGGATAATAAGTACACCTTTAGTGTTCAAAATCCATAAAGAAGGCTAACACAATGATAAGTGTGTAGAATTCAAGTCCAAGGAGGTTCTGCTCAAGCTTTATAATGCACTGGTGAGGCCTCATCTGGAGTACTGTGTTTAGTTTTGGTCTCCAGACTACAAAAAAGACATAGCAGTGCTAGAGAAAGTCCAGAGAAGAGTAAATAGGCTGATTCCAGGGATACAAGGGATGAATCATGAAGAAAGATTAAAAGAGCCGAGCCTTTTCATTTTACAAAAAAGAAAATTAAGATCCATTGGAGAGACCTGGACAGAATACAGGCTTAGGCAGATTAGTGACAGATGAAATTTAATATAAGTAAATGTAAAGTATTACACATAAGATGTAAAAATGTTTGATTATACAATTGAAGGTCTGAAAATTGAAAGTTTACCTTAGGAGAAGGATTTAAGAGTCGTAGTCGACTCATCACTATCAAATTCCAGTCAGTGTTCAGAAGCCATTAAGAAGGCTAACAGAATGTTAGGTTATATAAATGTAATGAATTATTATTATTATTATTATATAGCACAATGATGTGTAGAGTAGAGGTCCGAGGAGGTTATAGTCAAGCTTTATAATGCACTGGTGAGGCCTCATCTGGAGTACTGGGTGCAGTTTTAGTCTCCAGGCTACAAAAAGGACATAGCAGTG
This sequence comes from Erpetoichthys calabaricus, assembly GCF_900747795.2. Classification (NCBI taxonomy): domain Eukaryota; kingdom Metazoa; phylum Chordata; class Cladistia; order Polypteriformes; family Polypteridae; genus Erpetoichthys; species Erpetoichthys calabaricus. The sequence continues at coordinate 39,137,430 of NC_041404.2, read as the reverse complement.
CTTGAGAAAGTCCAGAGAAGAGTAAATAGGCTGATTCCAGGGCTACAGGGGATGAATTATGAGGAGAGATTTAAAGAGCTGAGCTTTTACAGTTTAAGAAAAAGAAAATTAAGAGGACACATGACTGAAGTGTTTAAAATTATGAATGGAATTAGTGCAATGGATTGGGGCTGTTACTTTAAAATTAGTTCATCAAGAATAAGGGGACACAGTTGGAAACTTGTTAAGGGTAAATTTCATACAAACTTTAGGAGCGTTTTCTGTGAACAGAGAACCAGAGACACATGGAAAAAGTTATCAAGAAATGTGGTGGACAGTAAAACATTAGGGACTTTCAAAACTTTACTTGATGTTATTTAGGAAGAATAATGTGGATGGGGCTGGTGAGCTTTGTTGGGCTGAATTTCACATTTGCTTCTAGGTTGTTCTAATGTTCTAATTTTCAAGTAAAGCTTCATATATTCTACCAAGTTGAAAGCAGAAGAGTGTTAAAGTATCAACTTGACTAGACTATCTTGTGCCACTCAGTGGTTTTGCTGTTAAATCTGATCTATGACATTTCAAAAGATCCCAATAATGAGCTGAGACAGAAACCTTTTGTACCCAATCAAAGCAGGTTTGCCTGTATGTAACATGAAACTGCCTTACTGACTACCAGATTTAAAGAATGCACACTACAAGGAGTGAAAAGACTTGTAAATTAATATTGCAAATTCTTTTCTGGACATCAGATACTGATCCTGTAATATTAATGCCATTGTTTTATGTTATTTTCAATGAGTAAAACCTCTTCTGCGTATTTTTTAGAAGCAGTTTCGATCATAGGATTATCGATGAAAAAGCACTCTATTTAAATACAGGTGGGCTTCTGTTCTGAGAGACCCATCATAGTTTGATTTCAACCTAAGATGAGAATTATATGAATCATAGTGTTACAGACCCAGCCCCAATGTTGCATAAATGGTAGACTCAGCAATACATTTTGGGTTGATTCTCAGTGACACTGTTGAGATGGGCTTCTGCCCCCCACAAATGTGTTTCAGATTTGTTAGACTTAGAAAAAGAACAAATAGGTGTTCAATTTACTTAACAAAAACACCACAAAGTAACAGTGAAAACAAAAGTCTCAAGCCCACTTAATTCAATTTACAGTAGCAGGTAGCCGTTGCGTATCTAAACCGCCAGGAATTGGCTTTGAATGGAGTAAAAGTTTAACACAGGATCCTATCATGCACACACCCACACTGAGCGATTAAGGTGGCAAACATGTCTTTGATATTTCTGAAGAGAACCAGAATAAATGCTGGGAAGTCCAGAGACAGTGATCATGTGCAGGATTCAGTGTCAGGGTATTGGATGCTTTGGGTAACTGTGCCAACTATTAAAGCAGTCTTATGAGAGGTTATAACTGTGGGTGGCATGGTGGATTGTGTTGCCATTTCATGGATCCAGAATCCTGGGCTCAAATTCTGGGTGTTGTCCATGTTGAGGCAACACAATCATCCTGAGTCTGTATGGACTTTCCTTCGGGTACTCTTGGTTTTTTCTCACAGTCATGTAGATTTGGTTAATCTGCAATTCCATTGTAGACCCTTTGTAGGTGTGTATGCGATTCGGCATTTTAACATATAACACTGTGACTGACATTTTACATTAAATGCACAGCTAACACTTTCTTTGTCTTGTTTTATTTTCAGCAACTCTATTTGGAAAAATTTTGTCCAGGAACTCACACCTGCACTGGACATATTCCTGGGCAATTTTACTGGATTTGTGATGGGTTACAAAATCTTTACAATGTGCGGAAATTGCTTTAACCAAACTGCTGAGAAAAATTTGACAGTGCTTGTTCACGTGACAAGCAGATCAGTTAACTTCAATTTTGATTTTTATGCACCTGCTAAGGTAACAAAAACTTTAAACTGATGTTGTATGAGTAGTTAAATTATCTACTTTTTTTAAAGGATAGAAATTAATATTGGAGTGTTAGGCAAAATGAAAAAGATATTAAAATTCGATCAGGGAAACTGAGGGAAGAATATGAAACATTCCCACGAAGTATTAGTAGACATTGATGAACGGAGCATAAACAAGTAGATGGTTTGAGACCGCAAATAATGTGAAAATGTACAAAATTATTGCTGTATTGGTTTATTTAAAATGTGCAGTGCTTGAACAAAGTGTCAAATCAGATTTGCTTCTGTTTATAAGGAATTAGGTAAGTCGCTTTGCAATTTTAAATGCAGAATGACCTCCTAACTTACAGAATACACAGAGTGGTGCAGTGGTAGCACTACTGCCTCACATGAAGGAGAACAGGGTTCATGTCCTGGTTCCTCTCTGTGTGGAGTTTACATGTTCACCCCATGTCTGCATGGGTTTCCTCCGGATGCTCTGATTTTCTCCACCGGTCCAAAGACATGCAGGTTAGGTGGAATTTCTATACTAATTTGGCACTAATGTGTGATTGGGGTGGATGTGTATGTGTGTGTGTGTGTGTGTTCACCTGCAAATGGACTGGCACCCTATCCCGGGTGTGTTACTGCTTTGCGCCTTATGCTAGCTGGGATAGGTGCCAGCAAACCCCCACAACTCTGTTCAGGACTAAATGGGTTAGGGAATCTATAACAGGTGTCTGGTCACACTTACAGGTAATCTAACTTAGACACCATTTAAATATCCGACTACGCCACCCAGTTTTATTAAGAGACTGGGAACTCCTGAAATTTACCAATAATAGCACACAGGTTTCTTTAAATTGGGCGGTGAGTAAACACACAATGAAAGACACAACAGTAATTTCAGAAAAAAGCAACAGTAAGATCTATTACACAAGACAATATAAGGTACATTAAAAAGATAAACGAACATAACAAAATCTAAACATATCAGAAATTAATTTCCATTTTTAAAAGGAAAATACCAGTCCACACTCTAAAAGTCCATTAAAAACAAGAATCGGAGGATACAACCTTTAGTGGTGCAGAGTCCAAGTTGCTCACTGTGTTACCCCAACACTTAATTGTTCAACTGTCCACGGATGCACTCTGTTCGCCAGACACTCGTTTCCCAACAGAAGTTGTGCCAGATCATTGAATCCCTGTCAGCATCTCTTTGTTGTTCCTTTCTTTCCACTCTGGGCTCCTTGTGTTGCTGTGACCTAGGCACGCCTCATTTCTCATCTGTCAGCTTTGCTTGGTCCTTTCATGCGGCTTCCCTCTCTCGCTGGACCCACAACTGGCGTCTCCTTGTGGAGCTGTCTCTTCCTCCCTGGAAGTAAGTGTTGCCATCCTTGTGCCTCACGTCGTGCCAGCCAGGTACCCTCGTCTGCCTACAAGCCCCTGTGCTCTGTTCGAGTGTCTTGGCAGAGTTCTCAGTTGACCGTCCCCCTCTGCCTTCTGCTGCCCAGGAGTTTAAATCTCCTTCAGTCCCTGCTGTTGTCAGTCCTGGACAATCAGTTTAATCAATGGCACATCTAAATTTCCTGGGTTTAAGAATTAATGAAAACACAAGTTAACAAAATGTATTGTTACCAACCATTAATGAGTACAGATCTGCTGATTAGAAATCAATATTGTCAAACATGTTAATTTCAGGTAAATACAGACATCCTCCAAGGAAGCAGCAGTTCTTTTATCACAACTTGGTATTTGTTTGTATACTCAACCAGCCAGACTTCAAAGCGGTGACTCCTTTGCAAGACAGCAAATACCTACACAGACAACCCTGACACCATCAGTAACTGGATTATCCAGGAAATCGAAAAACAAGGTCCCCTTCTGACAAATCACTAACTGACTAAATGTCCAAAAGTATGAGTACACCCCTCTAAATTATTGATTTTATTGGTGTTTAAGCTGAAACACATGGCCATGCAGTCTCCGCTGGATGTAAAATTGCATACTTTTTTGATTCAAATTGATTTTGTTGTAAATCTGTGTTTATAGAAGGGTAAAGCAAAAAGTAAAGGCAATTTGAAAGTTACGCATTAACTGCATTGAATAGGAGCTGACACAATACAAAATGATGGCTTTTGGGTAGTTCAAACATACACAGGGCAGTGCTCTGCCATTAGTCTAGTTGAAGCCAAGGTCAAATGAATGTGGACACTCCGCTGCAGGATTGCACCATTGTTGAACCACACGCTGAAGTGAGATTTCTTTGGGCAGAGGGAGTGAAACCTGCCAAAATGCACTAAAGGATGTTGGCTTGGGAAAATCAGTAGGTTGTCTGGGTACCCATCTTGCACAAACTTTATGGTACCCCAACTCATCATGCACTATATGGCGTGTGCTGATCCATAGGTAATAACCAAATGTGCAGCAACAGCTGACAGTGCAATCCAGTAGTCTTCTCTGATGAAGGCCTTCATCATATACATGGGCTGTGGGCATGCTCTTGATGTTTGACCAGATCAAGCTTTGTCCGTTATACTTGTTCTTCCCTTGTTCAAACGCCTTGAGCATGGGAAAGGTGCTATAGAAATAAAAATGTATTATTATTATTATTATTCCTGCTTCAAACCCTTCTACCTGTAAGAGCCAACCTAGAAAGCAATGCTTTAAGTTAAGTTAAATTCACATTAGTGTTTGCTTAGTCATAGCCATAGACAATGGTATAGCCTTTTACCCCCTGTAAGTAAATAAGAGATAGAAACCCAGTCACAGGGGATGCATAAACCAGTGTGTTTAAGTGCAGGTCCCAAGCCCGTATAAATGGGGAGGTTTATGTCAGGAAGGACATCCAATATATCATTTTGCCAAATCAATATGCGGACAATATGATCCGCTGTGGCAACCCCTAACAGGAGTAGCCAAAAGAAGAAGAAGAAGTTAATAAGTGATAGAACTTTCTTGATATAATTAAGATACAGTGTGATAATTGAGTCGGTTGTTGTTTAGAATAGCTCCCAGTCCTCAGGGACTTAAAAGACCCATTTCAACATAGAAATGGGATAGGCATACAGTTTCTGAATGTTTTGAAATGGTTCAGAAAGATTTAGAAATGGTTCAGAAATGTTTAGAAATGGTTCAGAAATGTTTAGTAGTGACTTTGTAACAATAAGAAATGTAACAAGACTTAAGCTTTGAAAAGAACTTCTCTTAAATAAATACTTTTCTAATTTTTGCCATTTTAATTTTTTCTTTTTTGTGTGAACTGTTTTACTTTGACTTTTAACTAAAACTTTTAAAAACAAAGATATTTTGTCTGTGGAATCATTTCGACGTGTTAGGCTTTTGTTGAATCCCATTTTTTACGATAGAGCTGCTGAACTTTGGTAATTTTGGGAAAACGCAGCTACACTGCTACTACAAGGACTGCCAATACTGATGCTCTGTGTAAGAAGAGACAGAGCCAACTATACTTCCTTAGAAGGCTGGTGTCCTTCAACATCTGCAATAAGATGCTGCAGATGTTCTAACAGACGGTTTTGGTGAGCGTCCTCTTCTACGTGGTGGTTTGCTGGGGAGGCAGCATAAAGAAGATGGACGCCTCATGCCTGGACAAACTGGTGAGGAAGGCAGGCTCTATTGTAGGCATGGAGCTGGACAGTTTGACATCCGTGGCAGAGCGACGGGCACTGAGCAGGCTCCTGTCAATAATGGAGAATCCACTGAACAGTATCATCTCCAGACAGAGGAGCAGCTTCAGGCACAGACTGCTGTTCCTCCCCCACTCTTCAATTCCACCTGGGGTGGGGGGGGTAAACGTTAACATTATACAAAGTTAATGTCTGTTATACCTGCTTTTTTATCACTCTTTAATTTAATATTGTTTTTATTAGTATGCTGCTGCTGGAGTATGTGAATTTCCCCTTGGGGATTAATAAAGTATCTATCTATCTATCTATCTATCTATCTATCTATCTATCTATCTATCTATCTATCTATCTATCTATCTATCTATCTATCTATCTATCTATCTATCTATCTATCTATCTATCTATCTATCTATCTATCTACTTTTTGTTGAGTCAGGCTCTTTTCACTTCTGTGTTGAGCCAACAGCCAACATTTAGAGAGCATGGCTGATCGCAATGTCTTTTTTTTTCTCTTCCAAGATTGAACTGACCGAAGACATTTTACCTACAAGTCCATCTCCACAAGCTGTCAAGAAAGCATTTGATGATTTATTTATAAAGCTACACTGGAACGTCACTGAAATTGTGTATGAAAGAACCAGCAAATACATAGAGTTTCAAAATGAGTACAGTGCTAATTACTGTATAAACAAGCAATTGATATTCACTGATTTCAGTACAAAGGAAGATGTCATTAAGAATCAAGTCATGCAGTCCAGTGCTAATGCTACTGCATATTTTGGTAAATTTAAGGATTTTGTGACACTTTTTAAAACATTTAACAACACAAGAAAGACATTTATATACTGTTGTCTTCAAAATCTACAAGATCTGCAATCTGATTATGGAGAAACAGACTTAACTGGCATAGTTCTTCTCTACTATGATCTTCAAGGTTTTGGTAATGAATTTGAAAGATACATTACGGTATGCCACCTAACCTGAATTCTTTCTGTTCTGATAAGGTTGATTTCTTTTTTGCTGCATCACTCAATCAGAATTTTAGCCCACATTGGCATTGCTTAAAATAACATTCACAACCCTTGTGTTTAATGAAGTCTGATTTATATGGCTGTGAAGAGCTGGGCCATTTTTAAAAGAATGATTATGTTTTGCTTTGAATAGTGCTAACCTCCTAAAAACCCCTCTGGTGTCACCTTGTTGTACTTACAATGTGCTGACATTTCCTTTGCTTTTCTTTAGACATTCATGATGAGTCTCCAGCAATATTACAGGAAATACAAAAATACAAACATCACTATCACTGTGAATTGTGAAAATAAGCTTTGGCAAACTGCCAGTTATATGAATGAACTGGATACTCTGCAGATGTTCTGGACTTACAATTTTACCAGAAGCCTTTATGAAAATATCAACAGAATGTGTGTTCCAAACTTCCATGCATGCAAGACATGGGCCAGCAACTCGTCAAATTCTGTGACAGTAGGTTCATTTCTGGAACTTTCCAGTCTTTGGTTTATTTTTGATTTTGACTTGCAGACTGTTTCCCAAAGAGCCTATAGTTAATTGTCATCATTTATTTTAACTTCTTCATAGTTGACTTCTTAAAAATATGTCATTGTATCATTACTTTTAATCACTGAAATTCAGTTCTTCAAGTTTCTAGTTATATTGAGCAGGTGCACTGACTCCTATTGTGATGAAGTGTGTCAAAGTCAAATTCGCAGAGCCATTTCAGGATGGGTAGAATACCTTTATTATTACATGCATGGAGCCACCACAGCTGTGAAGGGGATGACTGAATTACAGCTGTTGATTACACTTCTTAAATATACAGCTAATTATAGAAATATGTGATTTGTGGCATTCCTTGTGTCCCTGCAAGTTACTGATTAGTGGACTTGCAGAGTCAGAAAGTCTGTTACACTGATTTCTTAATGATTCTTAACATTGTACATGGAATACCAGTGTGACTGGGTCACAGATCAAGAGGCTTTAATTAAAATGGTAACAGCAAAATCTAACAGTAAAAAGTATTTAATAATACAGGGCTATTCAAAATGAAAGAGAAGATTTCAAAAATTTATTTCAAACAAACTGTAACACATACCGCACATCACTGGATAGAGGAAAGTTCAAAGTTTAAAAGCCTGCCTAAAAGTACCAGTGAATGCTACCAAGCGCTGTTTCTCATTTATAGTAAAATGGTGACAACACCACAAGAGAAATAATTTTGTCAGTCAGTCAGTCTCTAACCCGCTAATTCCGAATACAGGGTCAGGGGGTCTGCTGAAGCCAATCCCAGCCAACACAGGGTGCAAAGTAGGAACCAATCCCAGGCAGAACACCAACCCACCACAGGACACACACCCACACACCAAGCACAATCGAGAAATGCCAATGCACCTAACCTGCATGTCTTTGCACTGTGGGAGGAAACTGGAGCACCCGGACGAAACCCACTCAGATAGGGGGAGAACATACAAACTCCACGCAGGGAGGACCCGGGAAATGAACCCGGGGCTCCTTATTGCGAGACAGTGGTGCTACCACTGTGCCACCATGCCACCCGAAATCATTTTGTGTGCTGCAATTTGCGAAGTGCAAGTCCATTGGATTGGAAGAGGTGGACAACAAGATCTAGCTCATCGTCTATGGACTCCCAGGTCTCCAGACCTTACCCCTTGTGATTTTTATCTATGGGGGTACATTAAAGAAAGAGTGTTTGTTCCAAATATGCCCACTAATCTTCAAGATTTGCAACATCGAATTGAGGAAGCTGTGAATTCAGTAACTAGGGACTAGGGGCCTCATGTATAAATGGTGCGTACGCACAAAAATGTTGCGTACTCCTGTTTCCATGCTCAAATCGCAATGTATAAAACTTAAACTTGGCGTAAAGCCACACACATTTTCATGGTAGCTCAAACCCTGGCGTATGCAAGTTCTCCGCTCGGTTTTGCAAACTGCCAGCACCCAGCGTCAAAGCGGTGCTTTTGTTCTAGTGTGGTTTCCCTTTCTTTTTTAGATCCACATCCCCGATGCAGCTCTATCATATACACACATATCGTTTATTAGTTTAAGGCATCTGATTGTAATTAACCTGTAACAATATAATGCTCCATGGAATGGCCAAACTATTCCAAATACCATAGCTGATTTAGCGTTGTTACCAGGCCCGGTCTTAGGTATTATGGGGCCCTAGGCGAAAGGGGGGTCCAGGGGCCCCCTGAGGGGGGCAGAGCCCCCCTGGAAGCTCTGTGAAATGCGTGAAAATTAGACCTAGGAGTCAATCCGGGACCCCCCAGACGCCGGGGCCCTAGGCGGTCGCCTACTTCGCCTATGCCTAAGGCTGGGCCTGTTGTTACTCTCACTGACCTTCTTCTTCTTCTTTCAGATGCTCCTGTTAGGGGTTGCCTAATCATCTTTTTCCATATCACTCTCAGTGCTCCACTTGGAGTATTTATCCCATTGTATCTGAGTGTGAAATCACAGCTCTACAGCAGCTGATCAGAAAGAGAATTATTGATATACAGCATCAAGCACACGCTGCCTCAGCCACGTTGTCTATTGAACTGCTCTCATAGGCAAACGCTTCTGAGCTTTTCCTGTACTGACCTCGCGGTTCAGAAACAGTTTCATCCCAAGAGCTACAGTATAAACGTAATCAATCAGTCCATCAAGTGCTCCTTGTAGAACTGTTTGTACTTACAGTAGAAGTACAATCACCTCACTGTAAACTTGCGATAGTTATAATATTGCACAACCTGAGCCAATTTAGCGTGTATTGACACATGATGATAATATCATTTTTAAGATGAAATGCAACAAAATATGTTTATTATATTATACAGATAAAACTTTAACTTCATTTAAGTAATCTATATTGTTAATAATTAAACATGTGAGGACACGGTGTCGCAGGGCTAGCAAGGAGCTGGTGCCCCGTTCAGGGATTGTTCCTGCATCGCACTGTATTCTTGCTGGGACTGGCGTGACACTGGAAGGACAGATGGATAGAATAATTAAACATATACTACGATGATATTTCCATGTTCCTTAAAAGGTTTGAAGAATCGGTGTTCTCAGCTTACAGATGGCTTTACATCTATCACAGAGCTGATTGTGTGGTGATTGGATATTTGGAGAAAGAAAAGGAAGGACAAGAATTGGGGGTTAGTACTTTTGAAAGAGACAGTACTGCTGCAATAAATTATTTCATCGAAGGTCGCGCACAGCACAACAAGCATATTGCGGGATGTAGGAACAGTCACTGGATGGGGCGCCAGCTTGTCACTATCACTGCACAACCATGTTGCCATGTTTAATAACAAGATTTAACTCATATCATCATGAAAATTATATCAAGTATACATCTCAGTATTTAAATTATTCAGAGAGCTGTAATATCATGAATGTAATGGATTCTGTGTCCAGTTAGAGAAAGAGAAAGCCCATTTAAGAAGCATGTAGTGATTCACACACATAGAGCACATAGAAGAGCACATACAAAACAAAGCATTTAACGTGCTACTTTAGTTACGTTGGGATTTGAGAAAGTAGTAAATCAAACGATTTTAAGATGAAGTTTATGATGTCTTGCTTTAATGACAACATAAACTACATGATTAAAGTGGAAATTTCGTGATTAAAGTTGACATTTCATGCTTTTTTCCCACTGTGTCTCTATTTTTTTTTCTCTGTACCCTAATAAGCTTTCATATGACACTCAGACGGTGGGTTAAGACTCGCCTTTTCACTGCGACTTTGATATCTGACAACTTCTTTTTTATTTCAGGCACTGTGCGAATTTGTGAACTTGAGCTTTCGAGTTTCTCCAACACTCTATGTCACTCGATCAAGTTCCTTTTGTTGTTTATACCACTGTTTAAACCAACAAATAGTACGTTTTTCCTTGACTCCACTTAGTATTCGCTGAAATTCTTCTATTTCCCCCCGTGCCTTTGCCATTGCTTTTTCAAGGAACGCTGAGCTTAACGGCTGTTTATATTGATTTGCATATTCAAAGAGGCGTAATTCTGGTAGGAGTTGGGGAGTGGCAGCAGGTACGTGCATTACTTTTCACCCTGACTGGGATTTATGGAGCGGAAGAAAGTGGAAGTTGGAGAATGCACAGATTTATGCATCTGGATTTTTTTGTGGATACGAACATTTCTGCTTTTGTCCGTACGCCATGTTTTAGTGTGAATTCTATGCATGCCGTTATGCATGAGGCCCCAGTTGACTCATGTGTGGCAAGAAATGGTCTACCATTTTGATGTTTGTCACGCTACACATGGTGCTCATATTGAGTGAATGCAACCTCAAAGACCATAGGACCAAACGTTGAACTTTCCTCTATCCAGTGATGCGCACAATGTTTTTCTGCACTATACAGTTTGTTTGAAATACATTTTTGAAATCTGCTGTTTCATTTTGAATAGCCCTGTATAATAAGCAAATAGTGAAAATCATATTTAACAGCTCCTGCCTTGCACCCTGTGTTGGCTGGGATTGGCTCCAGCAGACCCCCGTGACCCTGTAGTTAGGATACAGCGAGTTGGATAATGGATGGATGGATAGATATTTAACAGCAAAAACCATCTCTGGCAGTCCCCCTCTTTATGTCCTTCTAAAACAACACTAATCAATTAACATTTACTTTAAGCAATTGGTTGAAGGTAAGTCTACTGTACATTAGCATAAGGCGGTTCAAGTGACAAGGCAGCATAACCAAAATCATTAGGGAGAGCAGAAGACTTCACTGTGATGTTGATGACAGATGACATAAAGGCTAGCATAGTACATTTAAAATACAGTAGCACAATAGAATGATGATGACAAAAGTTATTAAAGCAAGAAGCACTACTTTTATCCAAGTTGGGAAAAAGAAAGAAAATCATTAAACCAGTCAATATTCAGTCCTGATGTCCAATCGGGAAAAAAACCTCGATCAACTGCATGGACAATTTTATAGGCCAGGTAAGACATATTGTGAGAAGTGTCTGGAATGTTGAAGCAACATGTCTGTTGTATGACCTTGCAGGTGCCTCCCTGGGCTTCTAAGAGCATATTCGGGGCCAATTGTTTTTGCAAGACCACAATTCTTGTAGTAAGAGCCACGGCCAACAGTTTATTTATTTGTGCTCCAGCTGCAGGCCCAAAAATTTGGGGCTCAAAAAATTTCTCCATACTGCATGCCATTGCTGATAGGAGTTATCTGAGGAACTGAGATGGAAGCATAACCTAATCTGAGCAGAAGGTGGAGCCTAGCATGTCAGGCAGAACATAGGCCAAGTAAGCCCCTCCACACCAGTCTAAAGGTAGCCACATATAAGCTTGATGGCCACAGACAAAGCATGTTGCTGTTTGATGCCTCATGTTGTTGGTGAGCATTCAAACCCACAAGAAGTTACACAAGTATCCAATGTATTTGGGCATTTCTGAGTTTTCTCTATAGCATTGGAGGTGGAAGAACTGTTCCTCATAAAATTGTATTTATGCTGACACCTTTTGAAGTAATAATGTATAGATAGATAGATATGAAAGGCACTATATAACAGATAGATAGATAGAGTACAATCCCTCTTAACTGGCCTCGCATTAACCAATCGACAGATTAACCGGCCTGTTAGAATAAAATGATTATTTTTTTTTTAATCCTGAGTTCTTCTTTATATTTTATGCATGCACTTCCTTCTTTCCTGGAAGGTGAGAGGTATTTTAAAACCAGAAAACAACAAAACAGTGTTCAAATTAAATAAAGTACAGTATATCAAAAGTCTTCATTAAATAAATAATCCATTAAAATGAGTGAATTAGTGGACCTTAAAATCCATTAGTAAAAAAACAAGATCTTTAAAAACAACGCAAATGAGGTTAAAACAATGGCTGGAAGCAGTCTTTTAAAATCCAAAGAACGGTGCCTTCTTCTCCCATTGGGCTTCGCAACAGGGCAGTCGCCCTATACCTGCAGGTGCAGCTGCCTTCCACACTGGTCCGGTAGCCCTCCGATCCCTGGCTACGTCGGGCTCCATCCGGACCGAGACTTGGGTTCTTTCCACAGTGGCCAGGGCGCTCACACTGGGGCTAAACCAGCCCAAAGCTTCCACGACTGCCGCTGCCTTTTGATGGCCAGTTGTCTTCAATACCGGTCACTCCAGCTCCGTGATCGCTCAGCTGGAGCGACCACTTTCTTCAGCCTCACCGAGTGTCGGCCAAACACTCATCTGCAGGGGTTCGTTCACCTCCCAGCTGCCTGCCTGCTTTGGACTGTGCAAGGAAACTGGAGCACCCGGAGGAAGCCTACGCAGACATGGGGAGAACATACAAACTCCACGCAGGGAGGACCCAGGAAGCAAACCCGGGTCTCCTTACTAAGAGGCAGCAGCGCTACCACTGTGACATAGTGCTGCCCCTGGACATTTCCAACATGTTGGTTTTATATACCCCTCAGGGCTATGTGCTAAGCCTTCTGCTTTATACCTTCTTCACAAGTGACTGTGGTGCCTCTCAGAATAACACAAGTATCATCAAATTTGCTGATGTTGCGACAGTCACTGCACTGATTACTGGGAGAGATGAAGCAGCCATTCAGGAGGGAAGTGCTAAATCTGGAAAGGTGTTGCTGGGACAATAATCCATCTCTCCTTAAATGTTAGTAACCAAGAAGATGATTGTGAACCCATAGAAAAAGAGAGGATAGCACACACTACTGTACATTAATGGGGGAGAGATGGAGTGGGAAAACCTTTAACTTTCTCAGTGTTGAAGATCTTACCTGGTTTTACAACACCATCAATTGGTAAAGAAATCTCAACAGTATTTGTACTTCTTGAAATGGCTAAAGAAATTTGTCATCCCAGGCAGGGTCTTTGTTGCTTTTATAGGGGTGCCATTGAGAGCATTCTTATCAAAGCTATCACAGCCTGGTTAGGTAATTGCTCAGGTCAGGAGCACAAAGCCCTTCCGCAGGTGGTCAGAATTGCCAAATATATTTCGGGAACAACTCTTTATCTCTGGTGGACATTTACTATGCTAGAGCCATCAGTAGATTCCACAACACTGTAAAGGACAACACCCACCACAATTATGCAGATGCTATATGAGTGTGAAATCAAGTACTACAAGACAACAAAACCGATTTTATCCACATATATTTAAACTTTTGAATGATTCCTGTCCATGGCCTCTTTTCCCCACACAATACCTATGATGGCACATGCTATTGGCCCAGCCAGTAATTTACCAGCTCGATTCACCTTTTGAAAAATAAAAAAAGTGAACCCAAGCAAAGAGCAGAAAATAATAACTTGCGCTAGCTAATGCCACATTTTTTGTTTATATGTGCACTGCCATTTTGAGAGATTTTCTGTCTCTATTTTTCTATGGCATTGATAGGTAAAGTCAAAGTAAAATGTGAGGTGTATGCATCACTGGCTCAAAGGTATAAAACACAGAGCTGTGTACTTTCTGGTTGTCAAATTTGTAAATACATTTAAAACTTTTTGTGATTTAATTTTTTGCTTCTGAATTCTTTCTATGATTTAGTTTTGTGTTTTGGTTTAGACATTTTGATTAATAAATAAATTTCAGCCTGCTTTCTCCTCCTGCTCTCTTTTCCTTTTTCTTGTGCAGTCAGTACATGCAGTGGAGGGTCCTAAGGTCTAGAACAGCTTGCCCATCTTGATGAGGTCAGCACAATGCCTTATCATTTTAAAGACTTAATGCCATTAAATAAAGCTCAGTTTAAATTTTTAGGTTGAATTCAGCTTTACTAACACTCAGGATTCTATAAAAGTAGCCAACAATGTAAGTGTACTGATTACAATGTTAATTTAAACTTTAAATGTATCTCAATTATTATTTGTTTAGAGTAAGATGACAAAATTTAAGAGAGCTATTGAAAATCTGAAGAACTTCAAAGTTGCAAGCAACTTCAGTGCTTACTATGTGCAAGAAGACAAATTGGAAATCACCTTGACCTGCAGCAAAGACCTCAGTCTACCTGTGAGTAGAATGCTTATAGGATTTTACTTAAAATTGTAAGGATGATGCTGTTTCTGGCAGTACTGTACCTTTAATAAGTGGATATTGGACAAAAATGTAAGCTCAATGAAGCCTTTAGCTAAAGCCAGTTTACAGTTGCATTTGGGGTTAAAATAGAAATCACTTGTTGGGCAGGTGTGTGTGAGTGTGTGCGATTGTGCACACGAGTGTGGCCTGTGTTGGACTGACACCCTATGGTTCTCAGATGGTGCTCAGTGTAACTGGGGAAGGCTACAGCTTTCCTGACCCAGAGGTGGAATATATGGAAATAATATAACACAGATAAGGGAGAACACGCGCGTGGGAGGAGATTTTAATTCAGCAGTCTTAATTATGAGGCAGTTCTCTGGAAACAAAACAGGCACTATTCTCTTTTTCTTCCATGTTTTTAAATATAAAGTGTTCTTTCTGTGCTTTATTTTGTAATAAGTGCACCAAGTACCAAAATAAATAAATAAATTACAGATTTGTCTATATGTTGGCTCTAGAAAACAATTTTGGCTATGAGAGCATAGTATATAGTAGGATTTAGCATATAGTATGTAGAAAATGGTATATGCTATGTAGTATCTAGTATATATAGCATGTAATATATAGTATAGATAGTATATACAGTAAGTAGTATATAGTATACAGTATATAGTACATACAATATGGAGTATGTAGTACATAGTATATAGTATATGTCACTTGATCCCAAACTTGGTCCTTGGGACCCACTGTGGCTGTGGGTTGTTGTTCCAACCAGATCAGACAATCATTGATCTCATTTAATTAGCTGCTCTTTTTTCCCTTCTCGTATTCTACATTCAGAAAAGCAGAGAAACAGAATTTTTATATTTATAATACATTTACAAATATTTCTATTTTTGCTACAGCGTTAGATACTTAACTCTCTTTTGTTCCTTTCTATTATATTGACCTTTTTCATGTACAGTAGTTTACTCCCATCATTGTATCCTAATAAAGACAATTAAAAACATACAAAGCAGACACCTGCGCAAACAACACTGAATGATGAAAGGCTGCAGCTACTTTAGCATCAGAAACACTAATTAGTGAATAATATAACCTGGAAAAGCAGAAAATTAGTATGAAACCATTGTTTAAACTATACAAAATGTATTCCATTTTAACTGCCTAGTACATTTTAGTAAAAAAAATCACCAGATTTAGCTTTGTAATTTCAACATTGACCCAAAACACAGGAACTGGGAAATAACCGTTCACTTAATTAGACTAGGATTCTAATTACCATATCTACTTGCATTTAAGTTCTCCCACGGATAAGTCGGGGCTTGATTTTACCGTATAATTTCTAATGTCGTTCGTATAAGTCGAATGCGGAAAACTCACACTATTGGTCCAAGAGATTGTGATATTCTAACGCGCACCTGAGAGAGTAACCACAGAGCACACGGCCTTTTTTTTTTCTTCTATGTGTTGTGCCGCCTACGTGACCACATGGTCATACCCAAACTATTCCAAAGCGACGTTGGCACTGTTTTGTGTTTTTTGTACATCCTCATATACCTTTATCATAAGAGCATCCCTTATCTATGATGGAGTATTCGATCAGAAGAAAATATGAAGCTGGTTTTAAATTAAAAGTAGTTGAAGTGGTGAAAGAAATTGGTAACTGCTGCTGCCACAAAATTTGATGTGTGTGAGAAACTGATGTGAGATTGGAGGAGGCAAGAAGATGTAAAAAAAAAATGTAAGTGTCACATTTTTGAACAGGTGTATAAGTCGGGGTCTGATTTTATGATCGATTTTTCGGGTTTCAAGACCTGACTTATACGTGAGTATACTGTATATGGTAAAACACAAAAAAAACCCACAGCCACAGGGGGTCCTCAGGACTGAGTTTGGAAACCACTGTAGTATGTATACTATATATATATATATATATATAAATATATATATATATACAGTATATATATATATGCAGATATAGTACATATATAGATAAATATTATAAATAATGTGTGATTTCTTCAGAGAGTTACTTCAAGTGTATAATGATTCCAAAAGTGCATTTTTATTCCAAAAACTAACTATATGACATATTCTTTGATGCATTAGTTGTCGCCTTCAAGCTGCAATAACGTCTGTCCCAAATGGACAAAAAAGGTGACATATGGGACCTGTTGTGCCAAGTGTTATGATTGCCCCAAAGGAACCTTCAGCAATGGAACAGGTAATGTGGAAAAAATAAAGTGGATTCAGAAGGTCTACAGATACCTTCAGTTTTTCACATTTTGGTATGTTCCAACCTAATGTTAAAATCATTTAAATTCATTTTTTCCCTCATCAAAAACACTCAATACCCCAAAATGACAAAGCAAATAAAAGATTTCAGAATTTTTTGCAATTTTTTTTTAAACCAAAAACTGAAATATCACACTGACACAAGTATTCAGACCCTTTGCTCAGTACTTAGTTGAAGCCCCTTTGTCAGAGATTCCAGCCTGAAGTCTACTTGGGTTTGATGGGACAAACTTCACACACCTGGATTTGGGGGGTTATGTGCCTTTCTTCTCTGCTGATCTTCTCAAGCTCTGTCAGGTTGGATGGAGATTGTCTGTGGACAGCTATTTTGAGGTCTCCCCAGAGATGTTCAATTGGCTTGAAGACTTGGCTATGGCACAGAGGTGACCCTACTTTGTCCTGTTGGAAAGTGAATCTTCATCCCATTCTGAGGTCCAGAGTGCTATTCCCAGGATTTTTCATTAAGGATATCTCTATACTATACTAGTCTCTTGGTCTGTGCTGCTGAAAAACAACCCCACAGCGTGATGTTGCCACCACCAGGCTTCACAGCATTGCATAGGTGATGAGTGGTTTCCTAAAGACGTGACTCTAATCTTTTTTCCAGAAGACGAAAGAATCTTGTTTTCACAGTCTGATATTTATTTAGGTGTAGTTTTGTAAACTCCAAGCTGTGAGATAATCTGGGGGGTGAAAGAAGCTACCTGGAAGAAGAAGGGCTTTTGTGAGTTGAATAAAGATGAATTGCAGTGTCAATTTCACATCTGTTCTATTGCTGTATGCAACACAAGCGGGCTTCCATTTGTCTTTGACTGAGGAGAGACTTCTGTGTTTTTTGTTCAACTGTTGGACTGTTTTATAGACAGGTGTGTGCCTTTCCTAATCAGGTCCAATCAATTAAATTGATGACAGGTGGACTCCAAACAATTTGTAGAAACATCTAACCAGTGATGAACAGAATGGGATACACATGAGCCAGATTTTAAGCGCCATAATAAAGAGTCTGAATACTTCTGTCAAGGTGATATTTCAGTTTTTTTTTTAATAAATTTGCAAAAATTTCTAAAATCCCATTTTTGCTATGTCATTCCTGGGTATTGAGTATTACTTGATGAGGAAAAAAATGAACATAAATGATTTAGCACCAGGCACCAACGTAATAAAAATGTGTAAAAGGAAAAGGGGCCTGAAAACCTTCTGAAGGAGCAGATCACCCAGCTCAGAGTTTAAGAAGTTCATTCACATGTCATAGCACAGCATTCCAGTGTTGAAGGGATCATTATGAAATGTTCTATAAAATAAAATGAGCAAGCTCTGCTCTTAATGGACTGGATCTCAGTGATCACTCGGTCCAAAGTTTAGGAATTGTCTGCATACTTTATCTTTTCTAATCTTCCTTTCTTCTGTGCATCTTGCCATCTTTGCAGAGTGCCTGCCCATCATGGTTGCCCATAAGTATGTGATCTATATTCTGTCACCAGCTGGAATCCTCGTGTGTGCTGTGGCACTCTTCATCTTCCTGAAACATGCCAACACGCCCATTGCTAAATCCTCCGGAGGGAGTATCTTCTACTGCTATCTAGCAGGTCTCATCATTGCTTTCTCCAGTGCTTTCTTATTCACTGGAATGCCAACAGATGGTGTATGTCTCATACGTCTGCCTCTGCCTGCCCTGGGGTTCTCACTCTGTGTCTCCAGTATTCTGGCCAAGTCTTGCCGCATACTTCTTGCTTTTTCCAGCACTTCAGAAAGACCAAGCAAGTTTCAGCTGCATTTCTACATTGTTATTATTGTATTGGGCACTCTGGGAAAGGCTGTCATTTGCTTGATGTGGATGCTGATTGACCCTCTGAGATCTGTGTATCTGCCAGAAGGACAGCGGTTCACTAACGTGGTGTGTGACTGCACTGATTCACTTTGGTACATTCTTTGTTTTGGCTATCTGGCGCTACTGTGTTTGGCAACATGGAGCTTGGCCATCAAGAGCACAGCTCTTCCTCCAAGCTTTATTGAGTCCCACTCCATCTCCTTCAGCATGCTGTTCTTCCTCACCATTTGGGGCTGCACACTGCTTGTCACTCTGGACCAAAGCAAAGACCTACAAGACATAATGTTTGGAGTGTCCATTGTCTTGTCTTCTTGGTGTATCTTGGGTTGCATCACCCTTCCTAAGGTATTCATCATCCTGTGGAGACCAGAGAAGAATACCCAACAGTGGATAAACTACCTAACTTATGAGTACTGCCGGCATGTCGCTTACGAAGCTGATTTGAATTTTAAGGCTCAGCATTTGAATGCCTCTTCAGCAGAAACTGTGTTTTCTGTTGACGTGTAAAACAGCATTGAGTTTCTTTATGAGGTCTCAAGATACCACAGCACCCGTGAATGCATGGACTCGTTCCTGTTTTAGGCTTTCACTTCCAAATTGGTTTAAATTGGCCTTTAGATCATGCTTATATGTAATGGGCAGAACAACATACATGCATTCTCAAACCTACTTAATCTAATTCAGGGTTATAGGGGGATGAAGCCTAACCCAGCACCATAAACTTCAAAGCTGGAAACACTGGCCAGGATACTACTCAATTGCAGAGTACGCACACACACATGTGCAACTCCACTTGTTGAGAATTTCGATTAAGGATCAATGTGCTTTATTACTTGTTTTAGTGCTATTAGCTATGAAAAGCTTAGGCCCGAGGCACCATTAAAAGGTCACTATCTATTTTAGCATGAGGGTTGTTAGCCTGCCTGTCTTTTTACTTCCATCCATCCATCCATTTTCCAACCCGCTGAATCCAAACACAGGGTCACGGGGGTCTGCTGGAGCCAATCCCAGCCAACACAGGGCACAAGGCAGGAACCAATCCTGGGCAGGGTGCCAACCCACCGCAGGACACACACAAACACACCCACACACCAAGCACACACTAGGGCCAATTTAGAATCGCCAATCCACCTAACCTGCATGCCTTTGGACTGTGGGAGGAAACCGGAGTGTCCGGAGGAAACCCACGCAGACACGGGGAGAACATGCAAACTCCACGCAGGGAGGACCCGGGAATCGAACCCAGGTCCCCAGATCTCCCTTTGTTTTGAATTTCTGTGAGTCAAGGATGTTGTATTCTCTGAAAGAGCTGAGCTTGCAAGCAGGCAGATTTTGTTTTGGGAATGCAGGTGCTGAGCTTTCCGACTGACAGTAGACTGAACAGGCTTCTGCATGCATTCAAGGCCTTTAATTTTAAGAAAACTAAGTGGGTTCTCACGTTAGCGCATAAACACATAAGCACTTACATGGCATTTAAATTGATATATTAAGGTTCCTTAATACCTTAGGTGAGCAGGTTAAAGTAAAATGCATTATGTTAACTAGTCTGAGCTTAATAGGAGTTAAAGAATTGATTATTGAAGGCTAGGGACTTTTCCCTTTTTTTAAGCTGATGCCTGTGAGCTCGAGGAGAGGGGTGCGGTGATTGCCTGCTTCAATACCCAGCAGCTCAGCCCCTGTGCTAGCAAGTCAGACAGCCTTTGTTCGCAGGCTTTCACATTGCCACTCATACAGTACATATATTTTAGACAGCGTTTAATTTTATACGTCAATGCTTCTTTATGAATCATAATGATAATAAATAAAGTTAGAGCAGAATGTGTTAAACTAGTTAGCTTTTAGCTATGTAAGAATTGATTGTTAAAGGCTTGTATTTTTCCTTTCCTTCAAGTTACCAGGAAGCACCATGCCAAGGCTGTCTACAGCTTAGCCTTTTTCAGTGAAGCTGTGTGCTGCTGCCTTACCGGCATTTCTGCCTATTATTTTAGCCTTAAGGGATGCTAGTGCAACAAGTAATTATTATTAATTGAATTATTAATTGAGCAGTCCAGCTTTCACATGTGGGTCTGCTGATTCCAACTCAGTGGTGAGAATTGATTAACCAAAAGGCTATCAGTTTTTAACAGCTCAGAATTAGGGATGTTAGAATGAAGGCAGGGGTGATTAGTGATGCTCACCTCCAGGTGGCAAATAATGTCCTTCAAGCCAAAGAGATTGTTAAAAGAAGATGGACTGGGAAAGAAAATTGTAATCAGAAGGTCCACTAAGAAGAAGATTACTATGGGGAAGTCCAAGGGGCAAGGGTATTGCTATGAGAAAGTCTGCAAAACCAGGTGATTGTTATGAAAAACGTATTATCATGTAGAAACCCTGTAAAACAGATGATGGGGAACACTGTGAAGGGGGGATATTCTGAGATAAGAATTGTAATAAATTTGAGGCTCACCTTAAGCAAAAGGCTCACTTCAATTGAACTGAGACAGGCTTGATGTGCTCTGCAATGGTTCCCTATACTGTGCAATAAAGTCTAATTCTGACTACCTTTCTGAAGACTCTGCTCGTTTTTTCTGAAGAAGTTTTCTCTACAACATCTTTGTGAGGTCTCAAGATACCACAGCACACGTGAATGAATGGACTCATTGCTGTTTTAGGCTTTCATTTCCAGCTTATTTTTTTCAATAGGTTTTAATCTGGGTTTAGATCATGCTTATATGTAATGGGTAGAACTACATACATGCATTCTCAAACCTCAACCCTATTTCAGGGTTATGGGGGGGCTACCCCAGCACCATAAAATGCAAGGCAAGAAACACTGGACAGGATGCCACTCAATCACAGGGCACATACACACATGAGCAACACCACTCACTCAAACTGGGGCCAATTTTGAGTTCCCTATCCCAGGTACTATGCAAATGCTTGACAATATAGGAGGACAACTGGAGGACCAGGAAGACAATTCATGCATACATCGGGAGAAAGCACAAGACCCACATACACAACGAATTGGTGCAGGATAAGAATCCATGGTACGGTGTCGATAACGCAACCATAACCCCGTTACAGATGCGTGATTGGAGTTGCTCTGCTGAGGTGAATCCACTCTTTATTAACAGTTGTCTTCTGTAATTGCTTCTCTCATATATATCCATCCATCCATCCATTTTCTAACCAGTCATATCCTAATTACAGGGTCATGGGGGTCTGCTGGAGCCAATCCCAGCCAGCACAAGGGCACAAGACAGGAACAAATCCCTGGGCAGGACGCCAACCCACAGCAGGACACACACCCACACACCAAGCACACACTAGGGACAATTTAGGATCGTCAATGCACCTAAAATGTATTTCTTTGGACTGTGTGAGGAAACCGGAGTACCCAGAGGAAACTTACGCAGACACGGGGAGAACATGCAAACTCCACGCAGGGAGGACCCGGGAAGCGAACCCGGGTCTCCTTACTGGGAGGCAGCAGCGCTACCACTGCCGCCTCATATATATCCTGTACTTCTTATTTGAAAGCATTTTAAATGTTTTGTGTATTTTTTGTCTGTTAGTGAAGTGGCTGTGAGCTGTTTGCTTTATCTTCATACCGTACATTCTCTTTTGTCATAGCACCAAAGAGTGGTGATGTGTTGCAAGCAGGTTGCACATGAATTTCACTTTCATGTGACAATATTACTACTACTACTATTACAATCACCATTCCCACCCCTCAAACTTCAGTAGATGTTTGGGCTCTTGTAAAAATTGGCTAAAATTTATTTTTAATTGTAGCACATTTTTATACATTTGTATTACTGAATGCGGCTTTAAGTTTCTGCAGATATTTTTGACAAATATTCACTTGTATACTTTTTCCTTCAAAGTTGTAAACGCTTAAAGCTATAGACCACATGAAATACTTTGTAGCAGCATTATTTCTATCCATCCATCCATTTTCCAACCCGCTGAATCCGAACACAGGGTCACGGGGGTCTGCTGGAGCCAATCCCAGTCAACATAGGGCACAAGGCAGGAAACAATCCTGGGCAGGGTGCCAACCCACCGCAGGACAAACACAAACACACCAAGCACACACTAGGGCCAATTTAGAATCGCCAATCCACCTAACCTGCATGTCTTTGGACTGTGGGAGGAAACCGGAGCGCCCGGAGGAAACCCACGCAGACACGGGGAGAACAAGCAAACTCCACGCAGGGAGGACCCGGGAATCGAACCCAGGTCCCCAGGTCTCCCAACTGCGAGGCAGCAGCGCTACCCACTGCGCCACCGTGCCGCCCAGCAGCATTATTTATTTTTTTAATTTGTTTTCTGGTTTAAAATACAATTGAACTACATCCTTTATGGACTCTTGTTAAACTGAAGAAACTTGCATTAAAAAGCCATGTACTCTCAACCTGGGTGACGGTGAAGTTCCACAGATCCACTCTGTCTGTCTCTCACCATTTCAAACTAACTGGGATATTTTGCTTTGAGGAACCACATGCTTTTGTTCCGACACTTTTCCTTACTGTGAGAGTTACCTTATCTTTACACATAGGAAAACAATTTGAGTAAAATGTTTGACACCTTTCTAAAACCTCGGCTATTGATCAACTTTCAGCTGATCGACCATCCATTTATAGTTCCACAACACTGCATCTTTCCAATCTCATTTTCTTTATAACTACATGAACAGTGACAGCATGTTGTGCAGAAGTCTATATCTTTACCTGATTACTTGCCTTTAATCTTACTGAAGCCAGACGTATAATATGTCTGTCTGGAGACAGCCATGTGTGAATTGTGATTAAAAGTGGGTTTGAACAATTAGACAGCTCACTGAATGTCACAGATAAGAACATGAAGAGGCTGGATAAGCTGGTGAAGAAGGTTGGCTCAATGGGAAAGATGGTGCAAAGGTGTATGGGGAAGAAGGTACAGGCCATCCTTGACAATAGCAGTCACCCTCTCCACAACATTTTGGCAGGTCAGAGAAGTAAATGTAGAAGTTGTCTTCTCTCATTGGACTTAGAGAAAGCCTTACAAGATTACAGTAGTTACTGTATAAACCAAAGTCATAGATGTTCATTGGATGAACAGTCTCAATCCAGTATTTGTTGGTGAGAAAATGAACAAGAACAAAAAAAGATAACAAGAAAATGTGCAATAAAATGGTAACAATCTGCAAAAATAATATGCAGCAATCCAGAAAAATCCAAAGCCTCAAAGAAAAGATGATAAATTAAATAAATAACTAAAACTTTCAATAACTGTAATTACTGGCAAGGGCTTTGTAAATGCAGATAATCCAATGCTGCCAAATATAAATAATAATAATAATGAAAAAAGTCAGATAATTGATGAAGTGACTCTGTAGCAACCCAAAAATGAATATTTCAAACCAGTTCTGAAGCACTCCTAAAAAAAATAGGAGGTACTCTGGTGTTACAAGGTTGAAATTCACCTTTAACACAGACAACAGCACTTTATTTAAATAAAAATCTTTGCAATGTGCACAACAGCGACACCTGTACTCACCACTGACCACCCTGAACTAATGGCACAGGGGCTTTTTAACATCTTCCACCCCACTCGCCATAAGGCAATGGATCCACTCAAAACAAAAAGGGGGAATCCATTCCCTTATGATCACTTTGCTCTTACACACAGTAACTAACTTAACTACATTTCAAAATCCCCGGGGATTGCTTCTTAACTTTCAAAAAATAAAAACAAAATCCATAAACAACTAAATTAAAACTTCTACCACCCCCATTTCCAGTTTCACCACTCCAGTGCTTGCCAGCTTTTTGCAGCATAAAGGGAATAAAAAGACGTTCACGTGCAGCATGAAAAATATGAATTATTCTAAAAGAAGTCATCTGGCATCCTGCTAACACTGCTGTTGAACTTCCTATCGTTTGTTTCAATCAGTATGAAAAAGCATAACATGATGGCCTTTTCTTTATTAATTACCGTAGCATTCCACGTTGGGCAGGGAGGGGATTTTTAGTGTTAATATTAAAGAATGTTAAGATTGTTCAGAGATTTACAAGATGTTACCATACCTTGGATTGGACTGATTTTCCAGGTTTTGTTTATAAAAATGTGTGTTTTATTGCTGCATCATAATTTATCTATCCTAATGAATATATCTCAAGTCATGTTGTTTTCTAACCCACGTAATCCAGACCAGGGGCCTGAGGGGAGCTGGAGCCTATCCCAGCAAGCACAGGGAACAAGGTATAGGAACAAACCCCAGACAAGGAGCCAGTCCGTCACAGGGTGACTACACACACCAGGGCCATTATAGTGTCGTCAATTCATTTATCCTTCCTGTCTTTGGACAAAGGGATGAAACTGGAGCACAATGGAGGAGATCCATGTAGACACTATGGAAAACATGAAAACTCCATGTAGGAAGGACTGGGGCACAAATCCTGGCCTTTGTACTATGAGGCTGTACATATCTGAAAATGAATAAAATGTAACTATTGAAAAAGCATATTGTAAAAAAAATCAGAAATATAACAAAATGTTGGCTTTACAAGGCCATTTCCTAGAAATTTTTTTTATGAAATATTGAAAAACACATGCAGACATGCAATTGCTACAAATATGGATTTCAGGTGATGTGCCTGCTGCATTTGCACAGCCATGCTGCCCCACCAAATTTAATATCATGATGCAAAATTCATTTTGTTTTCCTCAGAAAGACTGAAATTGTCTTAAAGTAGTCAAATGTGTAAAATCCTTACATCCATCCATTTTATAAACCAACTTATTACTATTTTAAGTCCATGGCAGGCCCGGGTCTATCTGGCACCATCATGCACTAGTTAGGAAAGCAAGTCCACCAGGGGACACACTTGTGATCACTCATACTGGTCAATTCAGAGTCGTTCATCAACAAATGGGAGAAAATGTAACATGCGACTTGAGCCTGGACCCTGTTGATATGACACAAACATTTATCCTTTTGCTGCCCAGCTGCTAATTTAATATTAGTATTTAAGTTTAATATTAAAAACAAAGAAGTAGTTTCCATGGAAAGAGAGAGTGCTCAAATATGCAAAGTTTTTTTCTTAATAATCATTTCCTTTTGGGAAAAGACACCATTACGACGCATGCAAAGAAGAGTGAGCCTTGTGCACAAAGGAGTCGTTCAAACAGTAAAGCTAGGCTGACTCTTCTTGCTGCTGCCATGGGACACCTCAGTGCTACTCGCATTGCCTGCTTTGTGTTTGTCCTTTCCTGCGTAATGACTCCATTCAGCTTTCGGGATTGTATGCTGCTGCTGTGTAGAGTAAGCTTGGTTTCTTCTGCTTGTTTTGGGTTTATTTGGAGTTACTGTGTTGTGTTTGATGCATGTGTCTTCTCAGGGATATGTGTTAAATAAACAATCATTTTCATTTGTATTATTTATTAAGAAACTTGAATGCCAGTAATAAAACATATGGGTATTTTTATAACGTTTTCTCTCCCATATCATTTCATACGCATCAAAGCTGTGCATCCAGGTCAATTTCAGTCCAGTGTAAATGCAGGTGCATAGCAGGACCCTCTTTAATTGAAGGGACGTCGACCTTGAGACTGGTGCTGGTTTAACCAAGCGTAGATATAAATGCATGGTCAAGTGCTATTTTGACATGTTTTATTGTAAGAAAAATGACTTTATTTCTTTTTGTTAGGAAAGCATTCTTGGAATTATCTGGATCATTAGATGTTAAGATTGACAGATGAAGAACTCTAAAAATATAACACGTCTGAGTGTTATCAGCTTCTTCAGGACCACGCGATCAAAACAGTTGAAGGAGGTTGGCTACACACAAGAGACCAGGTGAACACTATCCAGGGAAACAAAGGTCAGAATTAACGTTATTGAGTTGCGATCAGCAAGTGGGGAAAAATGAAGGGCTTCTGCACCTCTGGCCAGTACTTAGTGGACTTATAAGAGTGTTCAGAAATCAAATGGAGGAAGTTCATTTAGTTTAACTCACCTTTATTTTCCACAAGTGGAAATTTGCTTTGAACTCAATCAGCAGCGTACAAGGGCACATTCCTATGTATGAGGCATGCAATAAATGACACATTAATGACATATTTCTACTGATACAAATACAACAGAACTCTAGAATACTTGCTTATTTCAACAAAATTGAATTTGGCGCAGTTAAAAGTTTTATTATCCTTGGTATAAAACTATTTCTACTTCTATTTGATTAAAGTTTTGGCACCAAGTATTATGTCATGCACTCCTTAAAATCCTGATTCTTTAATGGCATTTTAAGGCTGTTTACTGGGCTATGTGGCTCCTCGTTGAACCATTGCTTGACAAAGCTCTGTTTCATTCTGGGAAGGGTTCTTTGCATATGAAGTTGGTTCTTTGTGCTTTGAAAAACTTCCTTAAATGTTGAAAAACATGAAATCTTTAATGTATAGTAAGCTACTGAGCAGGTCAATAAAAGAATAAGAAAACCTGAACTTATCCTTTATTACTGAACCTGTGCAGCAAGAGTCCTTTTAAAATCCTAACCAATTGGTATTTCACAAATCTGTGATCATCTATTCATGGTAATTCACTGTTACAGATCTAAATAAATAAAAATTCCTTCTGGAATCTTCATGTGGAGGGTATTTTTGGAACCAAAAATGGTTCCCCCGAGGTATTGCTCAGAAGAATGACTCTGGCACTTTGATTTTTAACTGTGTAGAAGGTAGAATTCAGAAACAATTATTTAAGCAAGGTGTTTGGTCCTTTACAATAATATTCACTTTTCTTTTGCTATTTTGTTATATCATTCTTGAAGTCCTAATTTTGATTGTCCACAGAAAGCAGACCCCAATTGGATTATTTTCCTAAGTTTATTTATATTAGTAACAAACAGTCCGAGCCAAGAATGAAAAAGTTATTATGCTCTCAATATGACATATCTAATATAGTTCTGTAGGTTGCTAGTATAAATGTTAATTTTCTTCAGCCTTCTTAATAAAGACAGTGAGCCAGGCAGTGTTGTGCAGTGGTTAAGGCTTTGGACTTCAAACCCTGAGGTTTACGGGTTCAAATGTGGCTACTGACACTGTGTGACCATGAACAACTTACTTGATCCGCTTGGGCTCCAATTGGAAAACCAAAAAAAAAAAAATGTAACCAATTGTATCATAAATGTTGTAAGTTGCTTTGGATAAAGGTGTCAGCCAAATAAGCAAATGTTAAATGACTGTGCTGTTAGCATTTATACATAAAAATATATTGAATATTTTCATTCAAGTTCAAGCTGTTATTCTATATGGTTCCCAAGCACTTAAAGCCATTAAATCTCTCAACTTGTTCTCCACTGAGGACCAGTGGATGCACTGGTTCAGAGTTCTTCCTAAAATCAATGAGTAGCTCTTTTGTGTTCCTCACATTTAGTTGGAGGTTCTTCTCCTGGCATCACCTCTTGGTCACATTGTTAGAGGTGTCATTCAAAGTTCTATCATCTGCAAACATTAAAGCTTGCAAATTGCTGTCAGACCCTCTCCTGCTATTAGTATAGATAGAGTATAGGGGCAACTACTATTGGGGCTCTTGTTGATGTTTAATGGACTGTAGAGATATAATTATCGACCTTAACAAACTGCTCCCTGTTAAGGAGAATGTCCATAATCCATAGGGTTGGATAGGGATCCACCTGTAACTCCTGTAATTTACTGCAAAGGATATCAGGTTTCATGTTAATTAACAGGAGAAGTACAGTCATATGAAAGAGTTTGGGAACCCCTCTCAGCCTGCACAATAATTTACTCTACTTTCAACAAAAAAGATAACAGTGGTATGTCTTTCATTTCCTAGGAACATCTGAGTACAATACAATACAATACAATTTATTTTTGTATAGCCCAAAATCACACAAGAAGTGCCGCAATGGGCTTTAACAGGCCCTGCTTCTTGACAGCCCCCCAGCCTCGACTCTCTAAGAAGACAAGGAAAAACTCCCAAAAAAAACCCCTGTAGGGAAAAAAATGGAAGAAATCTTTCCAGGTAGGTTGGGCATGCAGTGGCTGTCAAAAAGAAGGGGGTCAATACAATACAATACAATACACAGAACAGAACAAATCCTCAATACAGTATAAAAATAAAAACGTTACAAGTACAGAGCAGAATTTAACAGTAGATGATATCACATAATATGATTTGGATTTGTTTAGAGTCCTGGAGACTTCAGCCATCAAGCTGTTTCCCGGATTTGGCCATTCCACAGCTGAAACAGTGCTGGGCCAGCCAATCTGATGAAAGGATCCCTCTACCCCACGATTCCTGCGATCCCCCATCAGGGATGACTTTACCTTAGGCAGGCAAAATAACTTGGTAGGTGGGCCATGGCTCCAAGTGCCACATTTGAGTACCGAGAAGAGAAACAGAATAGGTGAGGGTTAGTAACAAATTATAACTATGGAAGAAGATGATCCACTGTGGCAACCCCTAACGGGAGCAGCCGAAAGAAGAAGAAGAAGAAGTAACAAATTATAACGATCATGTTACTTACGTTTTAGTGCTAATGACTAACAACAAAGATGCAGTCTGTAAAGTTAATCAGCAGCTCTAGTCAGGATATGCTAAACTGAAGTAGTGAGTCTTCAGCCAGGATTTAAAAGCTGAGACCTAAGGGGCATCTCTTATAATAGCAGGCAGACCAGTCCACAGTTTAGGGGCCCTGTAACTAAAAGCTTGACGTCCCACCGTTATTTTATTAATCCTTGGAATAATAAGCTGACCAGCATCTTGAGACCTTAATGTGCGCTTTGGTTTGTAAGTCATGATAAGTTCAGACAAGTAAGCCAGACCTTGGCCATTTAATGCTTTATACTAGCCAACCCACGGTGTAACATACGCCGCATAATTATGTATTGATGGGTGAACACTTGCTGAACGACACAGTTGTCCAAATGGGGTGGGTTTGTGGATACCACTGTGAGTGAATGAAAAGATGGACCTCTGGAGAGAGCAACATACAATTGTCCGTGACTGAAAGCGGGATCGTCTGTGACGATGGAGGCCACGCTGGTGAAAGTTACTTCGTCGGTAGGGATAAGTTTCAGCACTTGTTCATTAAGGTGTAGCAAATCTTCGTTGTTGACGCTTAATATAGCTTGCGAGTTGTTCAGGAGTCACAGTTGAGAAACACTTTTTTAATGTCTTTTAAGCACAGGGAAAAAAATTAACATGTGAAACATCCGTAATGTAATAAGCCACCAAGAAAAGTAACATTGTAACAATGCATGCTATGATCTGATCGCTGTAAACAGAAGTGAAAACAAAATCGAGGCCGGTGCATTCTTTAACTGCCTTGTAGCGCAATGATAGTGCTGCTGTTTTGCAGTAAGGAGACTGTGGAAGATTTTGGGTTCGCTTCCCGGTTTCTCCCTGTGTGGATAGCACTTTGAATACTGAAAACACCGGTATATCAATGTAATGAAGTATTATTATTCTTATGCATCCAGCGCTCTTTCTCACGCGCGCCTGTATGCGTGTGTGTGTGTCGCTCGCTCTCTCTCGCTCGCTGCACGTGTTCCTGCAGGCATACCAGTAAGTGAATGAAAAGATGGAACTCTGGAGAGAGCAACATACAACTGTCCGTGACTGAAAACTGGGTTTGGCAGATACATGCACATCTTTTTGAAAGTTTGGCCCTGTGCCTTATCAATTGTCATCGCAAAGGCAAATCTAACAGGAAATTGTCTTCGTGTTAAAGTAAAAGGCAAATTATCTGCGACAAACAAACTGTTTTACACGCTGCATACCAACCTGCGGCATATGCCGCATAATCACGCCGCATTTTTAATGTTTTTTAAGCAGAGGGAAAAAATGAACATTTGCAAAATCCGTAACGCCGCTTTCAGTAAGTACAATGCACACGCGTTTAATTTGTCAGCCAGATTTTGCCAGCCGTCTTTTCTGGTTTGGGCTGCTTTTGCAGTGTTACCACTTTTGCATATTAAATCTTGAAATCCTTTGAGTAACTAATTAACTAACACCCACCCACCCAGCTGGTGAGAAAAAATGTGCCCGTTCTTTCATCATTTTGTTGCAGCCTATCAAAGACTTGCTGATCATGTTTTCTAGACTCAATATACAGTGGAACCTCGGTTCACGACCATAATTCGTTCCAAACCTCTGGTCGTAAACCGATTTGGTCGTGAACTGAAGCAATTTCCCCCATAGGATTGTATGTAAATACAATTAATCCATTCCAGACCGTACGAACTGTATGTAAATATATATTTTTAAAGATTTTTAAGCACAAATATAGTTAATTACACCATAGAATGCACAGTGTAATAGTAAAAACATTGAATAACACTGACACAAACACCCAGGCTACCTGCTCAGCTGCATGGGCAGGCTCTCTCTCTCAGCAGCAGCCTCCCCAGCCAACCCCCTCTCTCTCTCTCTCTGTCTCAGCAGCACACGAGCCTCCCCAGCCCCCCCCTCTCTCTCTCTCAGCAGAGCCTCCCCAGCCCCCCCATAACCCCCCCGCCCCGCCTCTCTCTCTCTCTCTCTCTCTCTCTCAGCAGAGCCTCCCCAGCCCCCCTCTCTCTCTCTCAGCAGAGCCTCCCCAGCCCCCCCCCTCTCTCTCTCAGCAGCATGCGAGCCCCCTCCCCCTCTGTCTCTCAGAAGCACGCAAGCCCTCTCTCTCTCTGTAACATTGCAGCAGTTGTATAAACACTTTTTTTTAAAATGAATTTTAAGCACAGAGGGAAAAAAAGGAACATTTGAACAAATCCGAACTTTATTTAAAAGCCAACCAAGATAGTAACATTGCAGGAGTTCACCATTTTTAATCAGGCGACTGACAGTAGTGGAGTCAGGCACAGAGAAGGTCAGCTGCTGAGAAAGCGTCTCGACTGTTGCAGGGCGGTGAGGCAGGTGAGACGCTAATGAAAAAGAGGCACAGGGCTTATTGGTTTTTAAAGACTGCTTCCTTCATTGTGTTTTAACCTCAGTTTTAAAGGATTGCGTGGCTCTCTCTCTGGCGCTGCCTCTGTGTGAACCGAGGTTCCACTGAGGTTGACTAATGAAAAGTCAACGTGGCTCAGAGCTGCAAGTGGACTGTGGCACAGACAAACAGAAATGACGGCATGTTTTCCGAGGCGTCGCGTCCGAATTGGTGGGCGTGGCTCTGTGATTTTTTTCGTTGTATCCAATGGTCTAAGAGTTGGTGGGCGTGGCTTCTTCCTGCGTGCGCCATTGGCGTCTTACTTGTCGGCGGTTTAGTGAATCCACGCCCCTTCCGGCGTGCTTTCCATGGGTGGCTACTTGTCTTCCGGCTTAGTGAATTATATATATAGATGTTAAAAGGAGGATTTTGAAATCTGCCCTAAACTTAATCGGGAGCGAGTGTAAGGATTTAAGAACTGGAGTTATGTGTTCATATTTTCTTGTTCTTGTAATAATTCTTGCAGCAGCATTTTGTATTAACTGGAGGCTGTATAAAGAACAGTTTGAACATCCAGTGAACACCGCATTGCAGTAATCAATCCTAGTAGAAATAAATGCATGAATTAATTTCTCAGAATCCTGTTTATTTAGAAAGTGCCTTAATTTCCCAACATTTTTAAGATGGAAGAAACATGATTTGGGCAGCTTTGTAATATGCGCTTTAAATGACATGCTAGAGTCAAAGATAACTCCTAGATTGCGGGCTGATTCAGTGAAATTAATGGTGACTTAAACTGAGTTAAATGATGACAAAATATTGTTGTGATCAGCATCATTCCCTCCAACAATTAACATCTCTGTTTTATCGGTGTTTAAAGACAAGTCGTTCTCATCCATTCACTCCTTTAATTCACTAACACAACTAATTAAAGACAACATTGGAGAAACTTCATTTGATCTAAATGAAATGTATAACTGGGTGTCGTCTGCATATTAATGAAAATTGACATCGTGTTTCCTAATGAGAGATCCCAGTGGTAGCATGTAAAGTGAAAACAGTAAAGGTCCCAGTACTGAGCCCTGCGGGATACCATATCTCACTTCTGTGTATAATGATGGAGTACTATCAGCACATTTCTGTTCATATTGGAATTGATTTGATAAATAAGAACTAAACCAAGCGAGCACAGTGCCTGTAAGGCCAACATCATATTCTAGCCTGTGCAGTAAAATAGAATGGTCAATGGTGTCAAATGCTGCACTTAAGTCTAACAACACAATTACAGTGGAGTTTCCTTCATCACCGGATATGAGAATGTCGTTTACAACCCATGTTAGTGCCGTTTCTGTACTATGACCAGTGCGGAAACCAGACTGGAATTTCTCAAATAAATTGTAATGCGTAAAGTGTGACTGAAGCTGATTGGCGACTACTTTTTCTAGTATTTTAGAGAAAAAGGGTAAATTTGAAATAGGCATATATTTATTTAGTATGTGTGGGTCTAGGTCTGACTTTTTAAGTAATGGTTTAATGACTGACACTTTTAGTGCATCAGGTACTGTGCCATGCAATAATGAACTATTGAGAATGTTTACGATAGGTGCTGCATGTGCATCCATTGCACATTTTACTAGTTTTGTTGGCACTGGATCTAAGGAACAAGTAGTGGGTTTCATTTTAGCAATTAAAGTTAAGACTTCCTGCTCAGTTACAGGATTAAAATTACTAAAGTGCTGAATGCAAATGAGGCAGGGTCTGCTAAGCTAGTATGCAGTTTGTACTGTGATGCTGAGATCTGGGATCTTATAGTTTTTAATTTTCTCATTGAAGAAGTTCATAAAGTCTGTACTGCTAATATCTGTTGGTATTATACACTGTAGATCTGAATTCCCACTTGATAATTTAGCAACTGTACAGTACCCAAGGATTTTTATTATTGCTATCTATTATTGTAGAATAGTATTCTGAGCGAGCTTTAAAGAGAGCTTTTTTATATTTATTAACACTCTATGTCCATGCAATTTGAAAGACATGTAGCTTTGTTGTTCTCCATCTGCGCTCCAGTTTTCGACACTCTAATTTAAGAGCTCGAGTGTTTTCATTAAACCAGGGAGAGTTTCTATGTGCTTTGATCACTTTTGTTTTAAGGGAAGCCACTGCGTCCAGAGCATCTGTCAAGGTCAAATTATAATGTACTTTTAGCTGATCTAAATTGTTAGCCATGTTTACATTTGATGTTAACTGATCTAAATAGTTTTCCACAATTACACTCAACTTACTCAAAGTATCTATAAATTTTGAAGCAGAATTACAATCTAGATGTCACACTGTCTTTGTTTTAAACTGTGAGTGCATTGGCAAGGGCAGGACTAAATCAAATGTAATTAAGTAGTGATCGGAAATAACTTCATTTAATGGAGTAATATTTAAATTTTGAATTTCAACTTATACAAGTTATAATTAAAATCTAATGTGTGGTTATGATTATGTGTTGGACCTTTGACAATCTGACAAAATCCTACTAAATTTAATAAATAAGTTAAACATTTGCTAAAAGTGTCAGTTTCCACATCAATGTGTACATTAAAATCCCCATCAGTACCACGTGATCATAATTTATAAGCAAATCAGATAAAAGGTTGCTAAATTCAGTCATGAACAATGAATATGGCCCTGGTGGTCTGTAGACTAGCACTATAATTGTATTCGAATCTGTTTTAATATTTTAAATGAACGCCTCAAATTGACATTGTGGTCAGCAACACAGGAGCGCCGCAGGGGACTGTACTTTCTCCGGTCCTGTTCAGCCTATATACATCGGACTTCCAATACAACTTGGAGTCCTGCCAAGTGCAAAAGTTCGCTGACGACACTGCTATAGTGGGCTGCATCAGGAGTGGGCAGGAGGAGGAGTATAGGAACCTAATCAAGGACTTTGTTAAATGGTGCAACTCAAACCACCTAAACCTGAACGCCAGCAAAACCAAGGAGCTGGTGGTGGATTTTAGGAGGCCCAGGCCCCTCCTGTACCCTGTGATCATCAGAGGTGACTGTGTGCAGAGGGTACAGACCTATAAATACCTGGGAATGCAGCTGGATGATAAATTGGACTGGACAGCCAATACTGATGCTCTGTGTAAGAAAGTACAGAGCCGACTATACTTCCTTAGAAGGCTGGCGTAGCCGAATTGTCTAAACAAACTGAATCAATTCAATTTTCGGTTTGCCTAATTGCTATCAGGTTCCTAACACGGTCCTCCAATTCGCGTATTTTCCCGACCAACTCTAAATTAACTAAACACTTTTGGCAGGTGAAGCTATCTACACTGTCGGCCGGAAAACCAGAACTGTACATGCTGCAGGACACACAACATATAAACGTGCCCTCAATGGGCAGCGAGCAGATAGAACTTACATTTAGCGCTGATATCATCTTCTCAGTTTTTGTAGTAACTTCAGTGCTTCAACGCTTTCTGCGTTCAGCTGAATCACTAAGAGACCGTCGGCTTTAAGTTTCCACCACCCGCTGAGCGATCAACTTTCATTTCTCACTGCCGGTTATTTCTTCTGGTCAGCTGTCGGCTTTAGTTCAGTTGAACTTACTCAGGTGTTTGTGAAGGGCTACGTGCCAGTGGGAGATGCTGCTGCTCTGTGCTTCCGCTGCTTCTGCTCACTGCTACTCCGAAGAGGAGGGGCCTGAAATAAATGGAAGGGAAGGGGTACTGGTGTGTTTTCCGAACAAAGATTTTTACTGAACCAGTATTTAGTTGTATGAAATTAAATCAAATGTGAAAAGCTGGGTGTGCAAAAATGTGGGTCCCCTTGTAATTTTACTGATTTGAATGCATGTAACTCCTCAATACTTATTACTGGCAACACCAAATTGGTTGGATTAGCTCGTTAAGCCTTGAAGTTCATAAACAGGTGTGTCCAACCATGACAAAGGGTATTTAAGGTGGTCAATTGCAAGTTGTGCTTCCCTTTCCTCTGAAGAGTGACAGCATGGGATCCTCAAAGCAACTCTCAGAAGATCTGAAAACAAAGATTGTTCAGTATCATGGTTTAGGGGAAGGCTACAAAAAGCTCTCTCAGAGGTTTAAACTGTCAGTTTCAACTGTAAGGAATGTAATCAGGAAATGGAAGGCCACAGGCACAGTTGCTGTTAAACCCAGGTCTGGCAGGCCAAGAAAAATACAGGAGCGGCATATGCGCAGGATTGTGAGAATGGTTACAGATAATCCACAGATCACCTCCAAAGAGCTGCAAGAACATCTTGCTGCAGATGGTGTATCTGTACATCGTTCTACAATTCAGCACAATTTGCACAAAGAACATCTGTATGGCAGGGTGATGAGAAAGAAGCCCTTTCTGCACTCACGCGACAAACAGAGTCGCTTGTTGTATGCAAATGCTCATTTAGACAAGCCAGATTAATTTTGGAACAAAGTGCTTTGGACTGATGAGACAAAAATTGAGTTATTTGGTCATAGCAAAAAGCACTTTGCATGGTGGAAGAAGAACACCGTATTCCAAGAAAAACACTTGCTACCTACCATCAAATTTGGTGGAGGTTCCATCATGCTGTGGGGCTATGTGGCTAGTTCAGGGACTGGGGCCCTTGTTAAAGTCAAGGGTCGGATGAATTCAACCCAATATCAACAAATTCTTCAGGATAATGTTCAAGCATCAGTCACGAAGTTGAAGTTACGCAGGAGTTGGATATTCCAACAATACAATGAGCCAAAACACAGTTGGAAATCTACAAAGGCATTCATGCAGAGGGAGAAGTACAATGTTCTGGAATGGCCATCACAGTCCCCTGACTTGAATATCAACGAAAATCTATGGGATGATTTGAAGCAGGCTGTCCATGCTCGGCAGCCATCAAATTTAACTGAACTGGAGAGATTTTGTATGGAAGTATGGTCAGAAATACCTCCATCCAGAATCCAGACACTCATCAAATGCTATAGGAGGCGTCTAGAGTTATTTGCAAAAGGAGGCTCAACTAAGTATTGATGTCATATCTCTGTTGGGGTACCCAAATTTATGCACCTGTCTAATTTTGTTATGATACATATTGCATATTTTCTGTTAATCCAATAAACTTAATGTCACTGCTGAAATACTACTGTTTCCATAAGGCATGTCCTATATTAAAAGGAAGTTGCTACTTTGAAAGCTCAGCCAATGATAAATAAAAATCTAAAGAATTAAGATGGGTTCCCAGACTTTTTCATATGTCAATAAACAGTGTTCTCACAAAGGAGCATTGTTTTTCCAAATGTCTATAACTGGTAAGAAGGACAATCATGAGTGCATACTTCAATGAACGATTCTGTCTGTTTACAAACCACGATGAATCCAAGGAGGAGCCGACCTGTGAAGTAAGACGAGAAAGAATAAGCCTCTCCAGACACTTTGGCAAGAGTTAGCATAGGATATCAGTAAATCTGTAAATCTGAGTCAAAGAAATAAGTTGACAAATTAATAAACAGACTCATAAGGCTTTTTTATTGGTGCTAGAGTCATTGCCAAACTGAAGCTCATGGGACAAAAAAGAAAGGCAATCAAAATGTTAAGGGCAAGGATCATGCTGTAATGTGGCAAAGATGAACATATTTTTTGAAATTTTAGTTGGGTAACTGAAGTAATCTTGAAGTAATTTTGTGGTTTTAAATTTAATAAAAACAGTGACTGATCTGTTATTAAGGTCTATCTGCTGGGTATTTGATGACTTTTTAAATTATGGATTGGGGAGAGAGACAGGGAGTTTAGAATAAAGACTAAAGACATCATATATGTGCAAGGTTATTAGCATGTGTGTAAGTATGCTCCCTAGGGCATTGATTCATTTTAAATGTGCTTTTGAAGGAGCATGGGAGAGGTGCTACATAAATAAAATGTATTTTTATTATTACTATAAGGCTATTCATACTGTAATGAAATTGCTAATTACAAAAAAAAAGTTGATCCCGGCAACACTTCTTATGGCTGTAAATTGGGGTAAGTTAGTTTAATAATGTTATGCTATGCTACGTTATGTTAAAACAAATTTGCAGGCCAAGAACACTGATT
Organism: Erpetoichthys calabaricus; assembly: GCF_900747795.2. Lineage (NCBI taxonomy): Eukaryota > Metazoa > Chordata > Cladistia > Polypteriformes > Polypteridae > Erpetoichthys > Erpetoichthys calabaricus. The sequence continues at coordinate 39,099,755 of NC_041404.2, read as the reverse complement.
TATATCATGACATGTGACCCATTTTGTAAGTAGGGTAACTGCCAGTCTGCATTACTTTAATGAGATACTTTCTTATTGCCACCATTATGAGAGTTATAGATTTGCAAGCTAATACCAAATGACATGGCAAACTGCATAATTTCGTATTTATCCAAATATGTACATTATGTGGGAATTACTAATTTATTAGAGGGATTTGATATCAGTTGTATTAGATGAAGAAGAAGACACCATTGCATTTATGTAGCATTTTTCATGACAATCAAAGCACTTAATATAGAGAGGGGGAGCCACTTCAATCACCACCAATGTGCAGCACCCACCTACAATATATGATGTGATGGCAGCCATTTTGCACCGGCATGCTCATCATACATTAATTATTAAACTCTGTTAGAGAAAAATACTAATTCAGTTAGTAGTAGTAATGTGCAAAACAGCTCAGAGTTTCATTTTGCATGCAGTTTTATGAAACTGACACAACCGTTCATTTCCAGTGGTGTTGAGAAGAAGGAATATTGCTCCCTAAAGCCACATTCATACTTTTGCTTTTATCATCTTTATTTGGCAGCTGCATAATGCAGGTAATATGAAACACGGCAGTAACATCAATAATGTTCTTAAGGCTCTCATTCACATCACTGCAGAGCAGCATACTGCACTTTTTAAAAATGAGACGCACTGTATATTTTTCACATGAAGTGTAGCAAAATGTACCATCATGCACACTGTATGTTTTCTTCACAGACAATTCTCAACATGGGAATTTCCTCCTTGTCATTAACTAGCAGTGGCCTTTTCCTGTTTCTTGATTCCTACGGATGAGGCCGAGGACATTCACACTTCAAGCACTGTGGAGGAATGTGCTGAGTTTTGTTTGTTACTGACTTATCTTTAAGGTCGTGATTGCCAAGATTGGCATCATAATTGACAAAGTGAGCATCCTACTAACAGAATAACCACAAACCACCTCTCATGGCTCAGTAAAATGTCTACATGCGTCTGGAAATAAGTGTAGTGATTTAATAATTAATTGTTTACTTTTTACTAGAGCTTTACTAGAGTTAACTGTTTAAATGTTAAATGACAGTTCCTGTGTCAATGTCATAAATTTCACTGTTTCACAGTTTTTTTTCTCAATTAAAACCCAAAGTATCCTTGTAAATTTAATTTTGTGAAAATCACTGGCAGATCAATAGTAATTAGCAATTGCTGTATTATCATTATTATTTATCACCATATTGTTATTGAGAGTGAGTAATGCTGTACTTAGTATTGGTGATCCTTATTTATTTAAAGATGTTGATTAGAAAGTGTTTCTGTCTTCTAAGTCGGAAATGAGTTTTACTATTAGAATCTGCGCCGGTATCCCGAAGGTTGCCTGTTCGAATCCCCGTCACTGCCAAAAGAGATCCAACTCTGCTGGGCCCTTGAGCAAGACCCTTAACCTGTAATTGCTCCAGGGGCGCTGTACAATGGCTGACCCTGCGCTCTGACCCCAAGGGGTATGCGGAAACTAACAAATTCCTAATACAAGAAATTGTATAAGGCGAAATAAAGAACAAATATCATACACAGAATTTCCTTATTTTCAAAATGAGAAGTCAAGCAAAATGACACCTTTTATTGGCAAACTGAACAGATTACAATATGCTATCTTTCGAGGCAGCTTAGGCCTCTTATTCAGGCAATGTGTAATGCATATATCCATTTGCACATTTTGGATTTTGTAGAATAAAAACATGAAACACTTTACAACACATCTTGTCTGTGTGTGTTCTTGGTTATGGATGGCTTTGGGTTCAAGCTGAGAAAGGACATAGACCGTAACAAATGATTAAAGGAAGAGACAATGAAGAATGAGCCTCAAACAAGTTTCCCAGGTAAAAACCCTGCGGCTTAAAAAGAGCCATCAGTGTGCAATAAACCAGAATGGTGCCACTTGTAAGCAAACGAGATCCACGGCAATCCTATTTTGTGTAAGTGCTTGTCCGTTCTTCAGATTTGATTATTAACATAAGACGCCTTAGATTTTAGTGGTGATAGAAAATAGATGAATAAATAACTAAAATGGTTAAATGGTCTTTACTGTTTCTGATAATTGAAGTACTGTAACAGTTTTAATTTAAGATTTGATGTTCTAATATTTTTTTGTTTATTAATCTTTTGTTTTTTAGGAGAATTGTGGAAATGCAAAAATTATCAACTATGTTATTTTTAATTGTTCTGGGATGTTTCTGTTGGAACCCAGGATCATCAGATCCAGATTGTGTGCTGGCAAAAGATGGTGACTTGTATGTCTTTGGGACATTTCCAGTTTGTGACATTTTTAGCTGGGAACCACAGTTCAATCCGTAAGTACACAGCTAGTCAAGTTCTGATGATGGATGCTTTTGCTTTAGGTTCTTTTCAATTCTTGATTCTATTAAGAGTTTCACTTTAAATAACTAATATTTTGTCACATAAAAATAATGTAACATTGTCAAACCCAGTTAATCTAATTAAGGGTCATGGTAGGCAAGAGTCTTTTGTGGCAGTATCAGGATCAAGAGAGGGATCAACCCTAGACAGAATGGTATCTCATGGCAGGAACCACTAACAAATATAGCAACTTTCTTCCAGGCCAATTTGGCATTATTAATAACTTGGCATGAAAGGCTTTGGAAATGTGAGAAAAAAAATGGAGTATGTGAAGAAAAGCCCATGCAGATGCAAAAAGAATGTACAAAAGTCACAAACAATGCCATTGTGAATGGAGTTGGAGCCAAGGATGTCACATCCATGTCACAAAATACTCGACTACTATGTTGTATGTGTGATCCGCACAAAAACAGTTTCAACATTTATTCGAAATACTCTGTTATCATCGTTATCAGCATCATGATTATCATCACCACTGGCTTAAAGGGCATTTTCCATGTTTATTTACCAAGGTTGGCTGGTTGCCATTGAAATGTAACTACACCATCTTTTTACCTTCAGTCTTGGTCTCATCCCCTCTACCTCCATCTTGGTGCATCTCTTCATCCATTTCATCTTCTCGCTTTTGTTCTACTTGCCAAAACAACCTTAGTCTAGTTCTCCTCACAAAACACCACACCAAGTCTTTATTTGGCATTCATCTTCCTCCCACTCCATGACACTCCACATATTCTTCAGATCTTTCTTACCTACTGTATCTATCTATCTTCTGCTTTCACTGCCCATGTCTCTCTCCCATAGAGCATACTACTTCTCATACAGCTTTCATAAACTTGACTGTCCAGTGTCAGAAAAATATTGAAATTTCTTCAAAATGTTACTCACCTTGCCTATCACTGCTGCGCCTGCATCTCAACATGTCACCTTTGTAGCAGATGCTCCCTACTTTCTCTAAAACATCTCTAGCTTTACATTATTAGTATTCTGCAATCCTGTCTCATACTCTCTACAAACAAAGATTGCACTCTATACATGCCGACTTCCCTTCATACCACAACATCTTTTATGTGTCCACTTCTGACAAACTGTACACATTGGATTGAGTTTCTCCCAATATCTTTACTACACTTGCTGCATGGCCATACACTCACTTCTTCTTCAATGCCTGCCCCCCTTGAGGCCCTCACTTCTGAAACTAGCTTCACATTTCAGTATCTTCTTATTTAATTCTATTTGTTTGTGTCATCATTATGACATTGCCATATCATTATGAGTGTACAAGAGTTCCTGTGACAACCATTCATGCAATTCTCTGGTCAACTTCTCCATCACTTTTAGCAATGTTATGAACCACTGAATTTCCAGCAAAAACCCTGCCAAAAGATGTGTGCTATTGATTCAGGAATGAAAGTGTTTAGTTCTTATCTGGAAACAATTTTCTGTGTTAATTTGATATGTGCCTCCCTTTAAAAAAATATTCTCTACTGGAAAAGCAAAAAACATTACAGGACTACTTCCCTGTCGCATGTAGCATGTGGACATTTTCTTGAGCCATGAGATGTGTGTTGTGATTATTCTGGTACTACAATATCCTGTGTGCCAATTGTGAAGCAAACCTTAACGATCACAATTCTAAAGTTGTGTCAGAGAGACAAGCAATATTCATTTCATTCCTCCACTGCACTTGAAGCATGGATATTCTCAAGATCATCTGCAGGAATCAAGAAACAGGATAGAGTGGTTACTAGGTGATGGTAAGGGTGGGTTGTCCACATACTGAGTTCTCTTGAGGAGACAACACAGATTATGTATTTTGGCTTGTCTTAGCATGGAAAATACGCAGCATGTCGCCATTTTAAAAAATGCTGCATGTTCGTCTGTGTTGATGTGAATTAATTTTATTGGAGTGCTGTGGATTACCTGCATTACACAGCTGCAGAAAAAAATGTACTTAAACACAGTAATGTGAATGAGGTTTTAAGAAAGAATATTCCTTGTTTTTGAACCCAAAAAACCTTAAGTAATCCTCAAAAAACTCTTTTTTTGCTGACTTTTCCATTTTGTGAAGTCAAAAATCACATGAAAATGAATTTTAGTGCCAATTCCACACAACAGTATGTAAAACTAAACTAGTCACTATCACGAAAAGCAATGAACTCTGAATGGATGAATCCATTCTTCACTTCAAAACTTTTACTATCCACATCTGCTGTCCTCAACACAGACACTAACCGTTCCTGCACACCTACCTTTCTCATTACCTGCCTCTCACAGCACCTTGTCAGAAACCTTCTCCAGATCCAAAATTGGAAAATGCAGTGTCCTTGTTTTGGCTAATGTTTCTCCTCCTTCATTTTCCTGACAACAAAGATCACATCGATTTGTTGCATTTCCTAGCATGAAAGCAAACTGTATTTCGTTAATGTTTACGTGATCCCTGACTTTTCTATTTAGCTTTTTCATGATCACTTCCTTTAAAAGTCGGATTTACTCAATATGACCTACACTTCAATGGATCACTCTTTTCCTTTGTATACTGAAAGAAGCACTTATTTTCCAGTTTTCAAGAATACTTCCTTCACATTTAATCATCTTACAAAGTTCTGTCAACCATTCCACCCCAGAACATTCAAGCACCTTGAACATATTTGACACCACTCCAATTGGGCCCACTGTTTTTGAAAACTTACAGCTACTGTGGGTCCTTCTGTTTTCTTCCAGTGAACATCATTGTCCCAGTCATTCTCTTCTTTCAGTAACTGTCCATGTACTTTTGCAGATATCCTTAATCCCACTGCTATCGATCTTGGCTTTCTTTTCAGCATTTCTCACATTACTACATCCTGTCTTTTGCGTTCTCTTTTATGATTCTGAACAGATTCCTCTTTCCTTCCTCATTTTCCAGCTCACTCAAAACTTCTGTCTTGTTTCTCACATGCTCTCAGTTGCTTTTTTTTACATTTTATGTTGTTTCCATATTGATTGCCTTGTTACTTTCATCCTTTTCTTTGACACAATTTTCATCATCTCCACTTCCCCTAAATTTCTTTCTCTTTATCAGTGCTACTCCCTCATGTTTCCTTATATCTTGTTGGCCTCCTTGCCAACCACAAACTTTCTTTGTTGTTTCCAACAACATTTTCTTCATTTCTTCCCATTGCCAATTCACACCTGGTGCTTTGGAAACCTCACACACCCTTGCTACTAACACACTCTCTAGGTTTGCGATCATTGTGTTAGTATATTTTATTTATGTTAAATATTTTAGTCGTTATGACAATTATTTCATTGAGATACCTTCTTATTCATTAGCTTTACATCCACCATTATTTTGAATTTTTGCATTCCCATAATAATATGTGCACTAGTTGGTTACTGTGTACTGTTACTAACACGTGATTGGCCTTCATCTTTGCATCCTCTTATTTAAAGTTACTACTGTATGTAAAGGTCAACGAGAAAACCTTTTTTGGCTTCAGAATCCAGGAAAAGGAAATTTATATTATGAATTTAACATTTCTACCTACTACTTTTGGATTACATATGGTAGTGTGACAATAGTTTTTTTCCTGTCCTTTTTCTGGCATTCAACCATTGCTCACTTATGACAATTCCTTATCTAACACTTTGAAATGTTTTCTGTTTTCTAGTTTTTCTTTCTCTGTTAGCAGTTTCTTCTGCCTACAAATCTTAACACTTCAGTTTTAGTATACACTTCCTCTTACTTTTCTTCATGTCTCTGACTGAAAGATCTCTCATAGACAAGCAGTGTTTGATACATACTTTTCTTTTAAGATCATCTTTACATTTTTCACAATGCCCCAGTACCCTCTCCTCACAAGCAGGTAGTCTATTGTGTTCCTTACACCATCAGACTGAAATGTCACTAACTCATTTTCCTCCATCTTAAACACAGTCTTACACGCTGCCATTTTCATTGCTTCGCCAATGATCCAAAATCCTTTTGCCTTCATCATCCCTGGTTCCAAAGCTAAAAATAACCTTTGATTCCTTCATAAACATAAGCACTACGTCCAACATGGTGATCAACATTACAATCAACTACAACTGAGGCCCAACAGATGTCAACCCCATCAACTTTTTCCAAAAGTCACCTTTCTCTTTGTCGCTCCTGGAGTGTTCATCAGTCACTTACCAGTGATCATCTTAACAATAATTACATGCTCATTTACCCCCTTCACCTTCACCACTTTTGTATCCTACAGTCAATGAAGTACTCTCATTCTATCTCACCCACTCTGACACACAGTAGCATGAGAAAGTTACAGATGTGTGCGTCAGCACTCTCGCATACCCATTCACTGTTGCACATGAAGATGCTAGAAGGACAGAGAGATGTGTGTCTCCTGTGCTCTTGTATCATTTCATCTTCAGGGGCAAGAGAAGCGCATCACCATGAACTCTTGCTGGGTCTAACATGGGGTGGCACAGGAAGTAGAGATGCTGCACGTGAATAGCAAGAAATAGCAAGATGTCTTTTTCCTCACCAGGTTAATGGATTTTTGTGAGACTACACAGAGACTGCACAGCTGCTTTGTCTGCTTCTACTCTAGCCATGGGTTCTTCCCAAATAACATCACTGTATACAGCTACATTATATCTAAAGCTACTGATGTACTTTTGTCTTTGAAGCTATTAACATACAGTATATGCATAATGTACAAGTTAATAAGTATAGGAAAAGTGAAGTTGAGAATGCATGAGGTTTCTAGGCATATTTAGCTATACATGATGTTCCTGTATATGTGATGTTTAGGATTGTATTCCTCACGTGATATGATAATAATAAGAGTAGTGATAATAATTTAAAATTTTAATAACTAAAACAAGAATCATTTCAAATTCTGGTGGTTTACAGAATAATTTTGAGAATGATACCACCCCATCTGCACAATCAAAGGATATTAATTTATTTACCAGTCACATTTTTACTTTCATGCATGTATCTTTCCTTGTTGTATTCACTGAATTAGACCCTGTTCTTTCTTTTTCACATTGTCTTTGCCTCTGTAATGTAAAAAGTTCAAATTGGACAAGAAAATAAGTGTTAGGGTTCTGAAGGATTAATTGTGTTGTCCAAAGGACCGAAATTAAAAGTGAGCACATCAAAAACATTCAATGGCATCCTCCATTAGAGCTGTCAGTCAAATGTGGTGGAGACCTCATAGGGAAAAGGAAGTAACCTCAGAGGTTCTCCTGGGAATTCCCTTCTTTCAGTCTGGAGAAACAGACAGAAGAGAAGTTAATGGTGGTGTCACACTCTTTTCATTCATTTAATTTCATTTTCTGTAAAACACACTCTAAGCTCATGTGTCTGACAATACAAGTCAAGTCAAGTTGGGGATCATGCATTGGTACAGTGCATTGCCACACGCACCACACAACGATACAACTCAGGATCCTGGTTGGCAACCCCCCCAGCTAGACACGCGGTCCAGTCCCACACTCCAGAAATGACCCTCCATCTGCCGCCGCCAGGTGTTACGTGGGTGACCCCTTGGCCTGGTCAGCCACTCGGGTTCCCAACAATAAGGATCTTACAAGCTGGATCACCCTCAGGGAAATGCGCCACATAATGCTGTAACTGACGCTCTCTCACAATGCCTTAGTGTGGTTGCTGCACAACTGGAATAATGTCAAGAGAGCCACAAATATCCAATGATTAATGCATAGGATTAGGATATAAAGAGAGAAGACAAAATACCAAAACCAAAAATTCTAGACTGAAATCCTGTGTCTCAACTGCTCATCTACCTCTAAAATATCACCACACACGCTCTTCTTTTTTACTGCTTGTCTCTCTGTCTTTCCACTTCTTCCTTTCTCATATCCCTGGGCTTTTTTGCCGACTATTATGCTTGTGCCCCACATTCTTCTCCTGAGGCGCTTTAAACCCCCTTTATTGAGACCCAACCCCACAGTGAAGTCTATTCAATCTGTCACCTAAAAGAGACAATAGATTGTCATCTTAGTGAATTTTCCACACATTAAAACCCTTAACAATGTCTTTTTTTGTTTTATGAACAGCTCAATGAATGCAGTACTGAATGGAATCAAGGTGGCAGTGGATGTGCTCCAAGCCAAATACCCGGGATTCAAGCTGGGATATAAACTTTTCACTTTCTGTGGTTTCTGCTTCTTTGACGATTCATATAGCAATCTACCAGTGCTTGTACATTTAACTCATGAATCGATGTACTTTGCTGCTTGGTATATTCAGGCACCTATTGTGGTAATGCTAATAAGGATTTTTTTTTATATTCAAGTGTAACTTAGATTTGTATATAATTACTTATATATGAATACAGAGAGACAGAATAAATGTAGAATTAGATATCGGAGTGTTATACCTGATAAAACATTGTTTAATGTCTGTTCAACACATAAGATTTCAAAGAAAGTTGGCTCAGGTATCTACAAACATAATTTGAGATTTCCTAAAATATGAAAATTCCCAGAAAAAGGCTAAATACTACAGAACCATGCAGTATGAACAAGTGTAATTAAACCACACAACAAGACCACCATTTGTAGATATAGAACTAAGCAAGTACTCAGTACAGCTTCATGTATTCTGTCTTCCTGCACCCTTTATGTCAAAATTAACTTGATTGGTGTTTTGTTGTGTGAAGGTGTTCACAAAAGGTACTTTAACCTCTAAGGTTCTTTTTATATTAGTGGATAAGTTAAAACTGGAAATGCCTCAATTATTAGCCTTAATTTACATGTACATGCTGCTCACCCATGTGACTTTCATTCATCACTCACATTTTAACAAAAGAGTGGCTAAGGGACTGTCTCTGACCCTGCTGGTCTACAGGTGAAATATGAATACCTTAGCAAGGGCCAAGAGCCACTTCAAGAGCTATACTACTGCTGGGACTTCTCAGGTCCACTACCTTAGAAAGGGCTCTATGAATCAAACAGAGCAAAATGGTTGAAGAAGGCAAGCTCAGCTTCAGAACCATAGTATAGACCAGATGCTGGCTACCTAACCCATTGTTACCTCTGAAATGGCTGCAGGATTCTAGCAGAGCGAGTACATCTCTCACCTTAGCTAACATGCAAGACATGCACCAACAAGGCCAGATCTCTGTCTTTGAAAAAGCTAAACAAATTATGACTCACTTGAACAAGCACACTGGGGAAAAATTATGTCAATAAACAAGGCATGTTTCAGTAAGCAAATATTCAAACGTTAATCATTACTTATGTTTATTTACAAAGAAATCAGGCAATAAATGCTAAAAGTCAAAAACAGAAGAAAAGATATGAGCAACCTGAATGATTCAAATCAGTGTCCATACACCAAGCTTGGCTTTGGTATAATCAGGAGTGTGACATCCCTGTGATTTAAAGAGCCAATTCTTCTTAATTCAACTGAAGCATTCTTTGAAAATGACCTTCATGGTGGAGTATTTGTTGTCCTCTCCTTCTTCACAGCGCATTTTTATTTTATAAGCAATGTTATGCTCTCATCCTTGGACAGCATGTTGTTTTGGTGTGGTTTCATTACTGCCCACACCTTCTGTCTCTCTCATACCAACTCTGCATTCTCATTTCTTATTAGAATTAGAAGCTGTGTGTCATCCCTCCCTTTTAAATAGTAGTATAGCATCTGCCTCTCTCAAAAGCTGTAAAGCATGTGTTATACCATGGCTTTATAGCTATTTTTAGGAACTTAAATCAGTCAAAAATTAGGCGATTGAGATCTTACCCATGGTCTTTGCTATCTGTAAACCTGAAGTTAGCTGAAGCTAATTATGAGATTTCAAGTTAAACAACAAAGTCCCTAAACATCCTAATTTCATATCTTCTTAAGCACATATTCACACTAATAACACTCAAACTGGTAACACTTCTTCCTAAAGTCTGCGTTACATTTACATGTCCATCTCAAAATTCTCATCCCATTTGCAAGTCCCAGAACTCAACACTGTGCTAAACCCATGTCAATTTGTTTCAATGATGGTTCAAAAGAAGAGCAGATCTAATGAAACCCTTTTCTAGAGTGGTCTCAAACAGTAGGCCACAATATCTTCTAAAACTTTTACTTCTTTCACTAACTCTTCAAATACTTGTCTTCATTCAGCTTCATCTTCTCTTTTCATGATAGTATGAGGTTGTCGCCTGCCTGTCAGCTTTTTCTCCAAATCTTTTTAAATACACACAATTAAACATAATTCTTGTTTTCCCTCATGAGCTCTATAATAATGTTAAAGAATTGGCCACACAGTTTTTTCATCTAAAAGTTAAATCTTATCTAAATAAAACACTCAAATTAAATATTATGAGTCTTAATTAATAATCTAAAAAACCTCCATTTTTTAATCCCCTTTACAATAGCCTTTATTGTGATACTAGCCACGCTACTTGTCAAAAACAAAATAGAATAACTTCAAAATATGTCCTATCTCTTGCCCTATGTGCACCTTTTTTTGGTAGCAGCATGTGTCTGAACCTCTCTTGATCAGCACTCATTCTTCCTGTAAAGCCTAATTGTTAGACTTTGTCATTTTGAGACGCCTTTCTCGTCCCCTGTCCGCTTTCATACTTCCCATCCTTGAAGGTGACTCTCAGCATGCCTCCTTTGCCTTTTCTCCCCATCAAGCGTCTCATTGTCACACTTCCTCTTTCAAAAGCGTCTCCAAAGCCAATCTGACCTATCAGATTGGTCAGAGGGATTGGACACACAAACCTTGAGATTTAATTATACAGTAGTACAAGAGTGTTGTACAGTGTTAGCCATTATAAATGTAGTGAAAAGTCAAGCAAAATGACATCTTTTATTGGCTAACTAAAAAGATTACAATATGCAAGCTTTCGAGGCAACTCAGGCCCCTTACAAACTGCCTGAAGAAGGGACCTGAGTTGCCTCGAAAGCTTGCATATTGTAATCTTTTTAGTTAGCCAATAAAAGGTGTCATTTTGCTTGACTTCTCATTATATATTAGATAAATATTATATGATAATGTAGCTTGAAAAGCATTATTAATAAGATGTACATAGATTTCTCCTTAATAAATACAGTCAAGACGGTGCTGTTCATAATTTTATAAGTGACATGAATGGTATTGGGAAGTATATTAAAACCATTTGGATCAAATATTTTTAAGGTAATTGTTGTATCATTTACCATCCTTGGCCATAACCAAATTTAATATCCTAATATGTTCTAGTTTTAAATATGTAAATGAATAGAAAATAGTAAATTTCCTGTTTACTCTCAGTCTGGGTTCAAACACTCTTTGACTAGTTATGATTGATCAGCCTCTCATGTTTTTCTTTTCTTTTTCTTTTTTCACTCTGGTTTTCGTTTTTCTTTTTGTTTCCGTGATTTGTTGGCATTAAAACATAAAATGTAAATGGACAGATTTTTCACTCCAAATTTAACGCATGACAAGTTTTTGTTGGAATGTAGTGACCTTAAAAAGATCAGTGAAAATAAATAATATGATTATCAAATGAAAGCCATACTCAAGCACTATTGTGAGCTTACACTTTTTATTTTTACCTCCACAGATTGTAATAAATGATACTGATTTACTCTTAAATGCCTCTCCACTTGATGCTGCAAATAATATCAGTAAAGGACTGCAGGATCTTTTTCAAAATGCCCAGTGGAATCTCCTGAGAATTATTTATGAAACATCCACAAATTATGAAGTTTTTCAAAATCAACACAGCACAAATTATTGTGAAGACAGCACCCTTGTACTTACTGAATTTGTTGCTGAAGAGGATGACTTCAATACCAGCAGCATGCAATCTATTGTCAATGCCACTTTTTATCTTGGAAAATTTCAAATGTTTTTGGAGCTACTCAATGAAACTAAGAATTTAAGCCAAACTTTCATATATTGTTGTCTTGACCATTTAAATGATTTGTCACTTAATTTGCCAAATATTAATACCGAACTAAATGGTACATATATGCCCTACTATGAGATGAAAATAATTGATGGCTTTAAAGAATATTTTGAGGTAATTCATAGCCCAACACAATTCTCTTTCTAGAATTCCTTAAAGTGTGCTTCTTAAAAATTGATTAGATTTTGATTTTTATGCTTAAAATTGATTAGCCTCATAATCATTACTTCATGTGTAATCCTAGCCTGTTCTGTCAAGAACATTAAAGAACAGTGACAACGTACAGTATATTTTTTAACGCAAAAGCATACAGAAACCATTAGTGAATGTAAGCATGGCTCTTAAGTGTCTGTGTTGCCTTTGTTTAGGTACTAACAGCAGATTTGGAAAATCAAACATATCTGTTTGAGAATGAACAAAACACAACCACTGTCAATATCACTATGAGGTGTAACACGACTGTTTGGAATCTCTACAATGGATTGTTTAACTTAAATGCTGTGGTGGTCTCACAACTTTACAGTTTTATCAAAAACCTTTATAATGTTGTTAATGGCACATGTGTGCAAAACATACAAAGGTGCCAGAATTGGACTAATCTGTCAGTAAATTCGGTAGAGGTAGGTACACTTTAGAAGATTCATTGTATATTCTGACTCTATATCGGGATGAGCAAGTTCTTTCTCTGGGGGGCTGCATAGGCTGCAGGTTTTTGTTCCAATCCAGTTACTTAATTAATAAACAATCCTTGCCAATAACCGATCTTATTAAATTTCATGGCTTGTTATCGCTTTAACTTTGCAATATCAGGTCATTTTTATATCGTCAATTTTTTCCTTTTAAAGAATATCATCGAAAAGATTTAAAGCATAAAACGGATGAGTAATTGTCAGTCCTTTACTTTTTTCTCTTCAGTTTTCTTCTAAGCATTTCATTGAACCAAATAGTGCACAATGAAAACAGGTGTAGATGGAAACAAGCTAGATGGAGAACTGCTGTTGCTTTGACGTTTGAATCTTATTGTTAACTAGCCACAATAGCTTTGAAGACATGCAACAGAATAATTTAAAAATATTTGCTGTCTTCTGCTTTACATGTACATTTTCTCTATATTCTCATGTTGCTGAACCTCTCTTCACCGGTGCGCCATTCTCTCAAGCATGTTCCCATTAAGCCTGCTTCTCAGACTTTCATTCTTTTTGAGTCTCCTTTCTCACCTCCTGTTTGGTTTTATACTTTTCATGTTTGAAGGGGATTCTCTCAATGTGCAGTGTGCACTTAATCCTCCTCGAACATCTCACCCTCACACTTCCTTTTTCATTGTGTCACCGAAACTGACCAAACTGACCAATCACACCAAAGCCAAACTAACCAATCACACTGTAATGGGGGACTGGACATGCACACCTTAGTGTTTTATTATATAGTAGACAAGGAGAACTTAAAAACAGTGAATGCAGCTACTTAAGACTAAAATAAGTAGTTAAGGTTTTAAGATCTTAAGTGAGACAACTCAAATGAAACAGAAAAATGTAATTTGATCAATAAGCGCTTCAACAGCAGTAAATGACTTCTCTTGACGCAATTATGTTGGAACAAATACCAGCAGCCACTGCGGCCCTCCAGGACCAACACTGGTCATGAAGACATAGATGTTTTTTTGTGGTAAATTTCAATTAATTGTATATTCTTATTGTCAAACTGAAAATTTTCAGTTTTTCTTAAATTACAGAGCATAACTGTGGTATCATAGTTCTATAATAAAATACATATCTAAACCATGGGTGAGGGTAGTAATAACTACTGGCTAAACCTCCACTTAAAGCCAAGGGCTCTATTTATTTTATTAGTGTTAAAACCTATTATTCTTTATCATCTAAATAAATTCATAGGAGCATTTTTGTCTTGTGTAAACAAAAAATGTATCATAATAGACCTAATTGTTAAATCACACATGAGCTAACAAGCAACATCAGAGGCAGAGCTCATGTAATACACTGATACATACAGTAATCACTGGCTCTACAGCAGTGAATGCAAAACATTTATTTAAATAAAGTTCTGCATGGTTTTTATAAGTGAAACATCAATATTTGAATTGACATAGTCCTGCGACTATGACATCAATTGGTATTTCAGTATTTCAGTGCTTGATTAATATCCAATGTATAAGTTACTTTTGGTTTTTTAAAAAAATATTAAAGATCTACACATGCAAATATGTAAGTCTTTTGAGATATACCATACTTGTACCACATAGGATTGTTGCATTTTAGCAAATTTGGTTATATCACAATGACCGATTGTCTGCAGTGCAGTAGACCACAAAAGTGCTAATAATTATTACAGAGCCATAAACCTACAACACAATAAAATGTGCAGAAAGTGCAGGGTCTGAATATTTTCTCTGTCCACTGTATCGGCCTGTGGACTTTCCACATGCTTCTGAAGAGAAACAAAAATCCTATTACAAGAATCATATTATCTGTTGACAATTGTTTTCTTGTATCTATTGAATAAGATTTTGACTTTTAAATTGTTTTGTCTAGTATGAAAAGACTACATTCCTGGATAGTATTCGTTATGGCAACATAAGTGAAAATAAATATGATATCACAATATACTATGTGGACGTAGACAACGCAAATGTAATATTCACCTGTTTCAGTGATGTCAAGGAGAATGTAAGTACAATATATGAAAGGTAAAGATGACAGTTTTTCTGTTTCTGTTACATTCAGTAAGATGTGTTAATTGGCAATTCTAAAATGGCCAAGTGGGAGAACGAGTCTGTCCATTAAATTCTGGATGATACCCTGAAGTTAGGTTTACAGTACTCCCCATGCATTCCCAAAAATAATTCTAAAGCCATGACACAAAAATGAGGACCTCAGTCTTAAATACTACATGAGAGAACTCCGTGTAAACAAACAATATGCTTTAGGAAGACATCCTCCAGGGTTCAAGCTGACTGAAGTTTCTTGAAAGGAATGAAGTGGGCATATTTGGAGAGTCTGTTTGCAACCAATAACATAGTGTCAGATCCACTAGAGGAAGGGAGGTCTGTAATAAAATCTGTAGAAATGGATTGCCATGGCCAATTAGTGGCCAGAATATGGTTCAGTAACCCAACAGGGTGTTCCTGGGCAGGCTTCGCTCTACATCATGCTTCACACACCTCAACATAATCTTGTATTTTGTGGTTCATCATTTCCCAAAAAAAGTATTTTTTGATATTCCATTTTGTTTGATTTACAAAAGGATTACCAAATATAGTTGATGCATGTGCCCAGTCTAATATTTTACTTATAAAATCTGTAGGGATGCTATATTTTCCCTCTGGTATCTTTACAGAATCAGGTGCCTTATTTTGAGCTAGCCCAACCAATTCCAATTTCCAAAAGACGTGGCTAGCGTCATGCCTAATATTTTATCTGGTGGTAAAATCGATTCAAGATCAGTAGATACCTCGTCTGTTTCAAATACCCCAGTTAAAGCATGTGCCTTTCCCTTTTTATCCCCAGGATGATATGAAATAGAAAAGTTGAAATGATTGAGGAAGAGAACCCTCCATGTCTGTCGCACATTCAGACATTTTTGACATAAACAAACAAGATTTTTGTGATGGATATAAATCAAAAAGGGAAAGTGACTCCTTCTATACAGTGTGTCCATTCCTCTAGTGCTAAATTAATCACTAACAGCTCTTGGTCAGCTACATCATAGGCTTGAAAAAATTATAAGAAATGTTACAAATGACAGGAGACCATTCAGTCCATCAAGCACATTTGTTTAGCTAATAGCTAAGCTTTCCCAATAGTTTTTATAGTTTTTAGTGCCTTGGTTTGCTCTGATGGTGGAGATATGACTGTCATTCTTGTGATAAGCCACATCTGCAGATGTTATATTAAGATGTTCTTAAACTCAGCCATATCCTGGTGAGGTGCTGTTCGTTGTTTGAGACAGATGTTGTCTATGCCATTGGACCAGTTTTCTTCCAGTTAGCAGCCATGTTTCTGCTTCTTAGACTGTCACATCAGGCCACTCCATTTCTTTAATTTCTTTGTTTACTAGGTCAGTCTGTAGTTACACAGTCTGCCCCTTTATCATGCTCTTGAGCAGCCTCATATGTGCTTCTTCAAAATATCTACATTTTTTTGTTTGTCTGGTAGTGTACTGTAGTTGGGTGCGCCAATCTAACTTTCTGTAGAACTTGTTTTAGATGTCCCTTGCTTTATTGTCAAAAGACTTTGAGGCAACTTCTGAATAAATACAAAGATTCTTTTCCCGTAGACCCACGGTTATATGACATCTGTTTGTCATTACTTTTGTTTTCCTATTTTTACACTTAGTTAAATTTATGAATATACAGTTTACACTTCCAATGCATTCACCCACAAGACTGTGGTCCACTACCTTCTGTCAGTAGTTCCTACAGATTTCAATGAAGTACGACTGTCACTGTAGCTTATCTGTTGGAGTTGTCCCCCTCATCATTACTTGCCTCAGCTAAGAAAGGAACCCAGTTCACAGCCGGAGACAGCAAAACAGAAAGAAGGCTTTGATACATTTTAACTGTTAAAGATTATAATAGCTAGTGCCATAAGTGATAGCAAATAGAAAGCGGTAATTCATACCATACAACCTGGATTTTCCTGTAAACCTGTAAATCAGATGAAGTTCAACAACACACCCAATATGTGTGTGGATGTCCTGGCAGCTCTTGTGTTGTTGCTTCAGACTTGGGCCATTTACTCCTATTGCTCCCAGGCCTTGATTGTGAAATGCAACAGTAAATAAACAACACCACCAAATTCAAGTATAAATAATTCAGTATTTTGTGAAATATATTTTTGTTTCTCATTTCTCCACGTTTATGATTTTTTTTATTTCAGTGACAACACAAAACAAATCTCAAAATGAAAACTGTCATTCCCCTCATCAACACCGAGTGGGTGGGCTCCTGCAAGCAAGTCTTTCCAATTGGTGAATCATCTACAGAGAGGATGTATATTCTTTACTTGACTTGGGAGTGTTGTAGCTTGTGGACATACTCAAAGTTGTGACTGTGCGTGTCAGCACTTAATGCCCAAAAGTTTTATGTCCTTTCTATCGACGATTCACCAATCAAAAAAGAGCACTCACTAGAACCCGCCCTCTCAACTCCGACAAGCAAAAGTGACAGTCCTCACCCCAGGGCCCAGCTCCTGTTGTATGTGTGTCAACAAAACAAATGCATGAAACAATAATTAAATACATAAAGAATTAAGGAACAAAAAATATTTTGTCACATATTTAATCATTTATACTTGCATTTCATGCTGCTACTATGTACTGTAGTTATTGTTGCATTTTATTTATTTGTTTATTTATTTAATTTTGTCTTAAATACTCCTCCGTACTGAATTGTGTCCAGTCCTCTTGCTCAAGTTGTGCTTTTGTTTTCTTGTCTGTTTCACTGTGGCGGATCTACGTTTTAATAAAATAGAATATTCATTCATGTTTGGACTTCATTAAAAGACATACAAAGTGCACGAAGTTTCTAGTTTTGTAGAATAATACAGCATATGCTTTGTTGCCATTTTACTAGGTTAACCTTTCTAGTACTTGGTAACATCCTTTTTTGCCTCCGGAACATTCTGCATTCTTCAAGACAAGGATGCAAATTGTTGCTAGAAAAATTCCAGTCCTTTTTAATTTGATAGCATTGCTTAATTCTTGCTGATGTTTCTGACACACATACATGACACAAATCTCATGTTCCCCTTCATGCCAAAGGTGTTCTATTGGACTGAGTCATTGGACCATGCAGGCCATGGAAATAAACTGAAGTTACCATCATGTTCATGGAACCAGCTTGAGATGATGTAAGCCTTGTGACATGACACATTACTCAAGTTTTCAAATGATAAACTGTGGGCTATAGCCATAAAGCAACAATGCCTATATATGCATAGCAACACTAGAAACGTTACAGAGAAGAGCAACTAGGCTGATTCCAGGGCTACAGTGGATGAATTATGAGGACAGATTAAAAGAGCTGAGCTTTACAATTTAAGCAAAAGAAGATTAAAACGTGACATAATTGAAGTGTTTAAAATTATGAAGGGAATTAGCCCAGTGAATTGTGACTGTTATTTTAAAATAAATTCATCAAGAACATGGCAACATATTTGGAAACTTGTTAAGGGTAAATTTCACACAAACATTAGGAAGTTTTTCTTTACACAAACAACGATAGACACTTGGAATAAGCAACCAAGTAATGTGGTAGACAGTAAGACTTTAGGGACTTTCAAAGCTCAATGTTTTTTGAAAGAAATAAGTGGATAAGACTGGCAAGTTTTGTTGAGCTGAATGGCCTGTTCTCATCTAGATTGTTCTAATACTGTGAAATCTATATGACAGTCAATTGGTAATAAAAGGCATTGTATGTGCCGAGAAAACTTTCACTAGTCCAATGAAATAGCACAACCCTCCTCTACATTTCCCAAGATGGAATAATAGCCTCATGCCACCGTATTAATTTCAAAGACCAATGCATTGTCTAATGCCCCTCTGAGCACCGCTGTTGTAAGCACCTGTTTGAATATTTGAGGCCAACCTGTTATTTGAACTTGGATGTTCTCCTTGAGCCCCTCTTATGAACAAATTGTTCTCACCCACAGAACCACTGCTCATTGGAGGTTTATAGTTTACTGTTCCATTCTTTAAGTTCTGGACTACAGTAGACAAAATCTGAGAAGGGCAACTGTTTCTGGGATACTGGAACCACCATATCTAACACCAACCATGATAATTCAGTCCAAGTTACTTAGATCTCACATCTTGTCAATTTTAATATTTGGTTGGACACAACAAGTAATATTCTTGACAATGTCTGAGTGCTATTTACATTGAGATGAAACAACATGATGGACTGTTTTGAGGAACAGGCACCTGCATTAAAGAGCATATGGTCCAAAAATAGTGACCAATGAGTGTAAAGTTTGTGCATGAGAATATAGATAGATAGATAGATAGATAGATAGATAGATAGATAGATAGATAGATAGATAGATAGATAGATAGATAGATAGATAGATAGATAGATAGATAGATAGATAGATAGATAGATAGATAGATACATACATACATACATACATACATACATACATACATAGATAGATAGATAGATAGATAGATAGATAGATAGATAGATAGATAGATAGATAGATAGATAGATAGATAGATAGATAGATAGATAGATAGATAGATAGATAGATAGATAGATAGATACATACATACATACATACATACATACATACATACATACATAGATAGATAGATAGATAGATAGATAGATAGATAGATAGATAGATAGATAGATAGATAGATAGATAGATAGATAGATAGATAGGTACTTTATTAATCCTAAGGGGAAATTCACAAGAGTATATATAATATATACAAGAGTAAGCACATTTTAAATCATACGTTGTTTAGTATCTTTGTAAATGGTTGCTGAAAACTGTAAACTATTATTTTTACAGATCTAGAGTACCCAGCTATAACCTATACTTCTGAAAGATTAAGCACATGCTATTTTGATCTTTTAGTTTCATCCAACTTCGTGCAAAAAATATTGTTCAGTCGAGCAAAGAGGTGTGAAGACCAATCCCTGCTGCCTCCAATGTTATAACTGCTCAGAAGGAACATTCAGCAATGGAAAAGGTAAATATTTTATAGTTTACTAGACATTAAGCCCGTTACAATAACGGGCGCTAGAACAGTAGTCTATAACCATTAGGAGGAACAGTCTACAGTAATCCCTCCTCCATCGTGGGGGTTGCGTTCCAGAGCCACCTGCGAAATAAGAAAATCCGCGAAGTAGAAACCATATGTTTATATGGTTATTTTTATATTGTCATGCTTGGGTCACAGATTTGCACAGAAACACAGGAGGTTGTAGAGAGACAGGAATGTTATTCAAACACTGCAAACAAACATTTGTCTCTTTTTCAAAAGTTTAAACTGTGCTCCATGACAAGACAGAGATGACAGTTATGTCTCACAATTAAAAGAATGCAAACATATCTTCTTCTTCAAAGGAGTGCGCATCAGGAGCACAGACTGTCAGAAAGACAGAGGAAAGCAAACAAATCAATAGGGCTGTTTGGCTTTTAAGAATGCGAAGCACCGGCCGGTACAAAGCTGTTGAAGGCCGCAGCTCACACCCCCTCCGTCAGGAGCAGAGAAAGAGAGAGAGAGAGAGAGAGAGAGAGACAGAGAAAAACAAAGTCAAAAATCAATACGTGCCCTTTGAGCTTTTAAGTATGCGAAGCACCGTGCAGCATGTCGCTTCACGAAACAGCTGCACACAGAAGGTAGCAACGTGAAGATAATCTTTCAGCATTTTTAGACGAGCGTCCGTATCGTCTAGGTGTGTGAACAGCCCCCCTGCTCACACCCCCTACGTCAGGATCAGAGAAAGTCAGCGCAAGAAAGAGAGAGAGAAAGTAAGTTGGGTAGCTTCTCAGCCATCTGCCAATAGCGTCCCTTGTATGAAATCAACTGGGCAAACCAACTGAGGAAGCATGTACCAGAAATTAAAAGACCCATTGTCCTCAGAAATCCGCGAACCAGCAAAAAATCTGCGATATATATTTAAATATGCTTACATATAAAATCCGCAATAGAGTGAATCTGACATCCTCAGAGTGAACACTTGCACAACATTGGGGAAGCTGGTCTCCACGTCTCAGTACCCGATTGGATTTTTCGTGTTTTATGTTTTAGGTCTTACCTCATTTACCAAAATGCATCAGGCAGCCTTTGAAGCATCGCACCGTGCCCCGCGCATGCGCACTTCACCAGAAGACACACACACACGGACACTGGACGCACACAGGGGTTTCATTAAAGAGGATACTTTATAGTTTACTTATTCATTTATTTTTCAATTCATATATAAAATACACTGTTAAAAAAGTAAAGTATATTTGGGTGTGTGAATTTTACCCAGTAAATGTTATCCAACTATTTTATTCAACATATTTTTTTTAATTAGGGCCTTTCTACTGAAAAGGAGCTTACAATATTAATGGAATCTTTTATCTGGGTTTCAGCCTTCTCAAACTTGAGCAGTCTCTTGGATTAGCCTCCTACTTTTGAAAAATGTCTGCTGTAAAGGTGACCCACAGCTGCCTCTGAAGCACAGCTTCACTCCCAATGTTAGCCAGTAGTTGAATTCCCTGCTGATGTGTTTGTCAACCTGTGGATTGTGACCCATATGTGTGTCACTGGACGGCCCTGCATGGATCATCAGCTTAATTAAAAAAAAATAAAAACTAGAAAAAAAACAGCCATCATTTTGATGGGGGCTACTGTTTGCAGAATTAAGTCAAAGAGATATTTTGCTCCTGCATACTGGGGAACTGAAACGACTGACAAAAGTTTGCAGTTTTGAGTAGCTGATAAACTGCTATACACCACATGAACAAGAAAGACAACGAACATGGACAGGTTTCTCAAATGTCCTGTAGCACCACCTATTCTTCCAATTCAGTAACAGCCTCAAAAGATTCACCCTAAAAACATGAACCAAACAAGAATGTTAAAAGAGCTCACAACCCACATTTTCCAAGGTATAGATTTTACTTTTACTGTGAAGCATGGTGAGCAATGGCCGTTGTGCTTTGTCTGCACAACACAAATGGAAACAAAGTATGCTACTTACAGAGGTAAATTGCTTGACTTCTTTTAAATGAAAAACAAAAAATAAAAATCTTGAGAATTTACAAAAAACATTCCGGCGTGTTTGTTTAAGAGATCAGCAAGCACTTGGGGCATTGTCTCATAGTGCGCTGAACTGCCAAATTCAGGAAAGCACACACAATTACAAAACAGGTTGTCTTCTAGTAGATAACTGTTCTAAAGTTATACACAAGTCAGCCACCAGCAAACGAAAACTTATTCCTCTGTGCACTCTCTATCGCTACCCCTGACACTGACAGATTTGTGAAAAATTAGACAAGCCCAGGTTTCCAACAGAAAGTCAAAAGGAAGCTAAATTTGATGGCTGTGTGAAGCACCCGTGTGCTGAATTGTTTTTGGATGAACACTATGCATGTTTTATATACTACTAGCTGAAATACCCAGCATTGCCCAGGAGGAACATAAACTGTTTTTTTTTAATTTTTTGAGAAAAATATAATTAAAAAAACCCCACAACTTTAAAAATAAAAATAATTTAAGAAACAATGAAGACTCACTAATGTGCTTGTCTTGCGGTCTTGTATACATGTTATCATCCAGTTGATGCTCTGAACCGGCCAACTCTATTTAATTTCAAATGCAACAGGGGGGCGGTGTCACTTAAACATAAAGAATGCTGGCAGTCACCTCCAGTTCACCCTCTGGTGGTCGTTCCGAGTATCAACTGGATGATAACATGCATACAAGACTGCACGATCACCCCCCACCCTATACAGAAGGGGTTGGGTTAGGGTTGATTTCACCCTACAGTATTTTTAGTCCACCAATGAGAAACATGTGTACCAAGTTTCATGAAAATCACTCCAGCCATTCAGAAGTGATGCTGGAACATACATACATACACACATTGACTTTTATATATATAGATGTACACTGTGCTTAAATGGTGAATATGTATTCACTGTTCCTTGCTAATATGTGCCATTCAGGAGAAAATAGTGGCTGGTTTATACTAAAATTACTACTAATGAAACATCAGCACTGAAGAAAAAAAGGTACAACTATAGTACATCTACTGGTGTCCAGCCTTTATGGGTCATGTTACTGAGGTGTCTTCAGACAATATGACTGGGTGGCACTCAGAAACCCTTCCAGGTCCTACATGCCTGAGTCGAGATAAAAACAGGCTTAGTGGCAGTTTGTCTGTAGGTTACACTAGAGATTTGGAAGCAAGTTATGTTGAAGTTATGACCCATAAAATTGTCCATTACTCTAGGATATATAAATGACGTGAGCTCTGTGACGGACTCATACCCTGTCTAGGGCTGTTTCTTCTTTGTTGCTGGTTGGAATTGGTTTTACATCTTCTTATTGACCCTGATTTGGGTTTGGAATAATTAAAGGTGAGAATATATTTGATATACTTTGTTAATTGTCTTTTCACATGACCTTATGGGCAGAGCACAGGGTCAGCCCTTGTAAAGCATTAGTGGAGCAAATTTCAGCTGAAGGACCTTGCTCAAGTGTCATCCCTCCTGGAAGTAATAGGATTTGAACCAACAGCCTTCCAGATACCAGTGCAGATCCTTAGCCACACAGCCACCACTGTATAGGCTGCCTATTATTATTATTATTATTATTATTATTATTATTATTATTATTATTACTGGAGCAAAACCAAGATAATGGACTTTAAACAAAGTTGTTATTGACGTTGTAAGTAAATTGTGATTCTACAGTACTTGTGACAGGGCAAAAAGAGTAGGGTGCCACCCAGGTCCCTTTTATTTGAAGGGAAGTCATAGGTAAGAAAACATTGCCGGGTGTGCCTATCCTAGCTCCTCTGCCAATGAAACTGTCCAGACCCCTTTTTAAGATGTATCAGTCGGCAGAAGCAGATCGATGATGAAAGTTCTTCTTCTGTTTAGGGTTATTTCCACATACATAGCATGGTTCCCTTTGTTCCCCTTATATTCTCCCAGGGTAACATCTTCTCTGAAAGCAATGTAATATTCAAAAGTTCTCATCTTTCAAAGTTAAATTTGAAGGATCTTTTTGAGTATTAAAGATATACTTGGTTTCACTATGATCCTGAAGTAATTGTAAATTTCATGTAAAGTCAACAGAAATAACACAAATCTGCATTACAGATCAGGACATGTCTTAAAATGTCATGTAATGTACACCTGTGTGAAAATAGGGCGCAAACGCAGAGGAAATTGGGCAGCGGATAAGGACTGGGGAGTGACACCCCTTTCAGAGGCTAAAAAGGCTTTTTCCTTCTCATTCACAAAACAGGTGCAAAATCTTTTAAGCCTGAAAGAAAAAAAAATAGAAATTAACCCATTATTCAAGATGTACAATCATTTATTTTCATTCATACAGCCTTTCTTATATTGGGTCAGAAGCTGTCTTCAAAGCTGATTTGTTAATGGCATATGACTGGCACAGAACAACTTTGATGTTCCTGGATCAGCAGTTACCTGACGATTTTAGATTTACCGTGTGACTAACTGAAGCTTTTCTGTGACTTTTTACTTTTGCAGACTGCCTGCCACTCACTATTGCCCATGAAGTTTTGATCTACATTCTGTCCCCGCTTGGCATCCTTCTGTGTGCTGTGACCCTGATTGTCTTTCTGATGCATGTGAAGACCCCCATTGTCAAAACATCTGGTGGTGCCACCTTCTACTGCTACCTGGCAGGTCTCCTGATTTCCTTCTCCAGCGCATTCCTGTTTACTGGGATGCCAACAGATTCCACCTGTCTTGTGGGCTTACCCCTGTCCGCTCTGGGTTTCTCCCTCTGCCTTTCTAGTATCCTAGCCAAGTCCTGCCGCATACTGATTGCCTTTTCAAGCAACTCGGAAAGACCAAGTAATATCCACACGCATTTGTACATCATCATCATTGTAGTGGGCACTCTTGGAGAGGCAGTCATATGCTTGTTGTGGATGCTGTGGGATCCCCTCAAATTCAAATTATTGCCTGTAGAAGAAACTCTGATCAACAGGACCTGTGAATGCACACACTTATACTGGTACTTTATTGCTTTTGGCTATCTTATCCTTCTGTCTTTAGTCTCATTGGCACTGGCCATCAGGAACCAGGCTCTCCCTCCCAGTTTTAGCGAATCCCGCTCCATCTCCTCCAGCATGCTGATCTTCCTCTGCATTTGGGGTGGCACTTTGCTCGTGATCATGAGCCAAAACAAAGGCCTGCAGGCGGTGTTACTTGGAGTCTCCATTGTCTTGTCCTCCTGGGGTGTCCTAGGTTGGATCTCTGTACCCAAGGTCTATGTCATCCTGTTTAGGAAAGAGAAAAACAATGAGCAGTGGATAAGGCATGTCACATATGAGTATTGCCGCCATGTGGCTTTCAAGGCTGATATAAATTTTGATATCCAGCACTCTTCTTCAGTCAGTACCGTTTTTAATCTCGACTCCTAAAAACTGGCTATCGAAAAAGCAAATATCTTTGGAGAGGGAATGTTGCAAATGGGTATGAATTACTGATAGCCTGTTCACTTACTTTCATACATTCATTCCATTTCATTGATTCAGCGGATTCAGAACAATTTCTGACCCCTTCATTTTCTGCACACTTTATTGTCTTTTACATTTAATTTAAAATTGATACATTTACCATTTTTATTCATCAATCTACACTCAATTATCTAACCCCTAATTTCCCTGCTGTTCTTTTTCTGGTTTTCTGTGGTTGTCATCTGCGCCGCCATCACCTGATCAAAGCACCATGCAGTCCCTACATTGATGGATTGAAGGCCAGAGGTCCACATGACCATCATCATCAAGTTCTTCCATGTGAAGCCTGAAAACCACGAGGACTGATTGAGATCATTTATGTTAGGTAGAATGCCAAGAGGGGGCTTCAGATTTTTGTTTTGCTTTTTCTGTCCTCCCTGGTCATCAGACCTTACTTTTATTCTATGTTAATTAGTATTGCCTAAGTTTATTTTTATATTTCGTTCTTTTTTTCATTTTTTTTTATTGCAAAGCACGTTGAGCTACATCATTTGTATGAAAATGTGCAATAGAAATAAATAGTGTATTGTATTGTATTGTACAGATGAGGACAACTGGCTTTAAAGTCGACTTAGATTTCCAAGAGCTAGCAGGCAGGGCACCAGCCCACCGCAGGGCATGCACACACACCCACACACACCAAGCACAATTTAGGATCGCTGGTGCACCTAACCTGCACGTTTTTGAACTGTGGGAGAAAACCAGAGCGCCTGGAGGAAACCCACGCAGACACGGAGAGAACGGGAAGCGAACCCTGGTTTCCTAACTGTGAGGCAGCAGTGCTACCACTGCACCACCATGCCACCCTATATACATCTTAGTATTCTAAAATGTTCAGAGAGCTGTAATATAATGAATGTAATGTATTCATATGGCGATCACTGCCTGTGTGCTCCGGTCATTGTAAGAGAAAGCCCATTTAAGAAGCATACAGTGATTAACTACTTGGGTAGGAACACATAGAATACAAAGCATTTAACGTGCTGCTTTAGTTACAATGAGGTTTTAGAAACTCTAGTAAATTAAACATCGATTTTAAGACAAAGTTTACGACGTTCTACTTTAATGAAAAATCAACTATGAGATTCTAGATTGAAGTCCACATTTCAGCTTTAATCTCAACATAGACCTTTTTTTTCTTCACTGTGTCCCTATATTTTTTTCTTTTCTGTTGCCTGTAATGCAATTGGAGCGTCAGCGAGCCCCAAATCCCAACATGAACACACCAGCATATTCCTGGGTTTCAAAATTCCACCAAAAGTAACACAAGCATATATACAAGTTTTCCTCCTCTCTTTTTCAAAACTCTCTCCTCTTAATTCCTCTCACCAATGCACTACCCTCCTCCGGTCGAGTGTTGCTCCATGTCCTCCCAGCCCTGATTTGCCTGGATAAGGAAGTGTGGTCCCTTTACTGAGGATCTGGAATTGCTTCCGGTGCAAGGGCCACTGCCCAATGGAAGTCCCATTAATTGGGGAGCACATCACCCTACAGCACCCCCTTGCAGCACTCATGGCCCCCAGCAGGGCTGTGTTGCCGGACTATATCTCCCAGCATTCCCTGGTGGTTCCCAAATGGGGGCTGATATGGAAGGCTGCTGCCATCTTGTGTCCTGGGGGAATAACATGTCCCCTGCTGGACCTTTTAAATCTGAAGGGCTCTCTGTCCATCCCTACTGGCCATCTCTTCAGGGTCTGGCTCCTTTCTCTCTCCTGGCCAGGATGTCTTTCGGCCCGTTTGGAGCCTCCCGGCCAGGTAAGGAATCATCCCCTTTTCTAGTCGGAATACCCATCCAACCCCTGTGGCATTTACAGGTCCTCCTAATGTGCATCTGTATGGCACTCAGACACTTGCCTTTTCACGTTGACTTTGACATCTGACTACTTCTTTTTTATTTCGGACACTATGCAACATTCAACTTGAACTTTTCAGTTCCACTCCATCATCTTTTGTTGCTCATACCATTGCCTAAGCCACCAAATTGTACATTTTTCCTTGCCTCGACTTCACTGAGTAGAACCTCCACTCTGCATATGGTGAAATTCTTTTTTTAAACATGCTTTCACTATTGTCTCTTAACAAAAACACTGAATGGAAGGGGCTATTTATATTGATTTGCATATTCAAATATGCAAGATTCTGGGAGGAATCAGGGTGGGGCTGTAGGTGTGTGCATGTGCGTTAGTGACCACCTTGGATTATTAAGTGGAGTTGACCGACAAACAAATGACGAAAAAGACTAAACAGTGCAAAAAAAAAAAAATAGTGCAGGCAGAGACCCTGGCACAGTTCTTCTTTTCATTAATTTCTTCATGATTGTTTTCTTAAAAAGAGAGCATGACTTCAGACAACAAGAACAGCAGTTCAGACCCACTACTAACTGTCTGAAAGTCCCTGAACTGGACATTAAATCTATTTGTGTGTAAGCAATGTACTAGATGCCAGTTTAATGTATTAATCAGGATGCTTTCATAAATCTAAACATCCAAAAAGTCTAGCCTAGTAACTGTATGGCACAAATCACCTTTTAAACTTGTCCATTAACTTTTACACAACCCTAAACCTCCATGAGCACCTGATGTGTGGCCATTTCTTTGAATTATACACATTAATTTCTCAAAGATCACCACCACTAAAGGTTCAAAACTGTCCTGAAAACCTGATGACCAGTCAATCTCCATACAAGAGAAAAAGGTTTTGAACCTGTGCAGATGAAATCAACCTGAAAGTTTTGAGTTTAAATATGTTCTTAAAAGTGACCAACACCCAGTCTTAAAAGCACATCCACGTAAAACAGACACAAGAGACCACCATCTTTTTATCAGTCCAATTTCTCAAGACTGAGCCTCTCCAGGGATTCTCTCCAACTGCATTCTTATGAATGAAAGTGGAATAGAAATGTATGGTATGGTATTGATATCCCAGAAGCTGTTCAAGTTGGAGATCTAAAATCATCTGAGGCTTTTGATCTGCAGACAGTCCAACAAGCCATCCCAAGTAAAGGAACTCTACAAACGTGCAGTCAGCGTATTATTGACTTTTGCAGAAAGGGCACTATGGCAGTCTTTGTTAAACCAAAGTGAAAAATTAAGGAAGAGAAATTTCAGGATTTGTCAAATACTCCAAAATAAGCCAAATACAGAAGTGGACTACCAAATGAAGAGGAAGGACGAGGTGCGATATTCATCAAAACATGCTGTGCAACAAAAGGAGTTTGTGTTTACATAAAAAAGCAGCTTGTTAATTTCAAAAAAGACTTAAGATGTGATTCCTTGTTATGCAAAGTGACCATCTGCTCATTATTGATTTTCCTTCAAAATGATAATTTATTCAAAGAACATGGAGCATAAATACCATCAGCATACACAACTACTGCAAACAGTGTCCATCACAGCTTCTATTTCGGCTTTCAACACAGCAGGACTTCAGTACACAGAAGACGCTTCATGGTCTGTTTAACTTTTAAAGAAGACTTTTTATGTGTCATTCATGAATTAGTAGTGGAATAATTAATTCTATCTATCTATCTATCTATCTATCTATCTATCTATCTATCTATCTATCTATCTATCTATCTATCTATCTATCTATCTATCTATCTTTCATATAGTGCCTTTCATATCTTTTTTTTTTAGTTTTTATTGATTTTATTGAAATCACACAACATTCTACACAAATAGATCAATTTTACAAGAATAGGATTGAAGACAAATCAACCCCCACCCCTGAGAAAGAGAGCATGGGCAGCAGAATAAAACTCAAACCTAGTAAAAATAAGCAAAGATTAATAAGTGAATATAGATAAATGGAGAAGTAAAAGAAAAAAAAAGAGAGAATCTGCTTCCTCAGTGCTTTAAAAGCTTATTCTAAAATGTTATTGATTAGATTCTGCCAGGTTTAGACAAATTTCTGCACAGATCCTCTAAGTGAGAATTTTATTTTTTTCCAATTTCAAATAATATAAAACATCAGTTACCCACTGACTTAAAAGGGGAGAGTTAGGATTCTTCCAGATGAACAAGATAAGTCTCCGTGCCAATAGTGTAGTAAAGGCAATCACAGTTTGTTTGTCCTTCCCCACTTTAAGCCCATCTGGAAGAACACCAAACACAGCTGTTAGTGGGTAGGAGGGATTGTAACACCAAGGCTGTCTGAAAGGCACTTAAAAATCTCGGTGCAAAATTATGTTAATTTGGTGCAAGCCCAAAACATGTGACCCAGTGAGGCTGGAACTTGATTGCAGCATTCACAGGTTGGATCTTGCCCTGGAAACATTTTGGACAATTTTAGGCGAGACAGATGTGCTCGATATATAATTTTTAGTTGAATAATTGTATGCTTTGTGCATATGGAGCTCAGGTTAATTCTCTGCATTGCTACCTTCCACTCCTTTTCTGATATGTTGAGAGAGAGATCCTTTTCCCATTGTCCTCTTGGATCTTTGAAAGGGAGGGACTGTAAAATATTTTTATATATTGCAGAAATGCTGTCTGAGTCCTCGAAACTGAGCAGTATTTTTTCCAGCATAGAGGGAGGTGGGAGATGAGGAAAATTGGGCAGGTTCTGTTTAACAAAGTTTCTAATTTGAAGATAGTGAAAGAAATGTGTTGCTGGAAAGTTAAATTTAGAATGCAATTGTTTATAGGATGCAAAGACGTTGTCTATGTACAAATCTCTAAGTGATTTGATCCCAAATGTTTTCCAGACATTAAGAACTGCATATGTTTGCAAGGGTTGAAAAAGGTGGTTCTCATGCAGAGGTGCCACTGATAAAAGATTCTCTATCTTAAGATGCTTCCTACATTGGTTCCATATTCTGAGTGAGTGAAGCACAATTGGGTTGTTAGTATATTGGCAATAACATTTATTAGGGTGCAAAGCAAGGAATATAAGGATGAACTGCAGGATTCTATTTCTATTGCAGACCAAGCATGCATATGTTCATCTATTTGTGTCAATGTTCAGGTTTTAATATGTTGTATGTTTGCTGCCCAATAGTAAAATTCAAAGTTAGGTAGAACCATACCACTTTCTGCCTTTGCCCTTTGTAGGGTCGCTCTTTGGATACGTGGATGTTTTGAATTCCGAATAAATGTGGTTATGGTTGAATCTAATTTCTTAAAGAACAATTTATTGATGTATATTGGAATATTTTGAAATAAAAAGAGAAGCTTAGGGAAGATATTCATCTTAACAATGTTAATTCTTCTAGCTAGAGTGAGATGAAGGGTTGACCAGCTATACAAGTCTTGCTTAATTTTTTCCATACAGACAGCAAAATTTTGTTGATAAAGAGCTTTATGTTTACTTGTGATGTTTACCCCTAGGTATTTGAACTGATCTGCGATGATAAAAGGGAAGGTGTCCAATCTAATTTTCTGTGCTTGAGAATTCACTGGAAAGAGCACACTTTTAGTCAATTTAATTCTGAGACCAGAAATCTTTTGAAATTCTGTTAGTGTTGTTAGGACTGCAGGCACAGACTTTTGTGGGTCTGATATATACAGTACCATATCACCTGCATATAGAGAAATTTTCTGTTCAAGTCCTTCTCTGATAATCCCCTTTATCTCATAAGCATTTTGAAAGTGAACTGCCAGTGGCTCAATGGCAATTGCAAAAAGTAGTGGTGACAAGGGGCATCCTTGTCTGGTACCATGTTCCAGTTTAAAGTAGTCTGAATTAATGTTGTTAATACAAACTGAAGCTTCTGGATTGGTATACAGTAGTTTGAACCATGCACAAATATTCGGGCCAAACCCAAATTTCTCCAATGTAGTGAAAAGGTAGTTCCATTCAATCATATCAAATGCCTTTTCTGCATCCAAGGATAATAAAATCTCTGGGATGTTTGACTTTGCAGGTGAGTATATTACAGTAAACAGGCGTCGGAGATTGGACACTAAATGCCGGCCTTTAATAAGTCCAGTTTGATCTTATGATATTACCAAAGGCAGCACTTTCTCCATCCTTCTAGCTAAGACTTTGGACAGTATCTTAACATCATTATTCAGAAGTGAAATTGGTCTGTATGATGCACATTGTAATACGTCCTTATTTTGTTTAAGAATGACAGTGATTAATGCTTGACGAAAAGTTTGAGGTAGAATTTTATTGTCTCTAGCTTCTGTGAATGTTGCTAATAGGAGGGGAGCTGCTGAGTGGAAAACTGCTTATAAAATTCGGCAGGGCAGCCATCAGGGCCTGCTGCTTTCCCACTCTGAAGTGTCTTTATAGCATCTAGTAATTCTGGTAGCACCAGAGGTTTATCCAAATCCTCTGCACTAAAAGAATCTATTTGTGGTATCTCTAATGCATCCAGAAATGCATTAGATTCTGTCTTGTCTTCTTTAAACTCAGGAGAATACAAGGATTTATAGTAAACATGTGCATTATATTTTTATGGTCAATGATGATGTCTTTGTTTGTGTTGGTAATTGCTGGGATTGCATTGTGAACTTCTTGCTTGTGGATTTGTTGAGCTAAACGGCTTATTAGCTTTCTCTCCATGTTCATAGTAATGATGTCTTGATTTAAAAGTGAGTTGTTCAGTTTCTTTAGTTGTTAAGAGGTTGAGCTCTGAATGCAGAGCCTGCCTTTTCTTATGAAGAGCCTCACTTGGACACCTGGCCTGTTCTTGATCTATTCTAGTAATTTTGTTGGTTAGCTTTGATACCTGTTTGCTTTCCAGTTTATTTCTGTGGGAAAGATATGAGGTAATCTGTCCTCTTAAGAAGGCTTTCAGGGTTTCCCAGAGTATCCCTGCAGAGACCTCTGAGGATATATTTGTCTCTAGAAAAAAACTGATTTGTTTTGATATAAATTCTGTAAAGTTTTCGTCTGCTAATAAAAGTGGGTTAAGACGCCATCTGAGAGATGAGTATGTGGGGCATAATGATTTTATCTCCAGGATCAGAGGGACATGGTCGGAAATAAAAATAGCGTCATACTTGCAGGATTTAATCGTAGGCAAGAAATGGTTATCTACAAAAAAATAATCAATTCTTGAGTAGCAATGATGCACTGGTGAGTAGAAGGAATATGTTCTTGAATTTGGGTTTAGAAATCTCCAGGGGTCTGATAAGTTGTGGTCAGTTACAAACTGTGTAATTGCCTTTGCAATGTTAGATGTCATCGCCCCTGTGGCAAGAGATCTATCTAGGTCTGGATTTAAAACACAATTAAAATCCCCAGCCATTATAATTTTATGAGTGTTCACATTGGGAATGGATGCAAATACATTTTGGATGAATTCCCTATCGTCCACATTGGGTGCATAAACATTTGTCAAAATCACTTTACAATTAAATAAATTACCCATAACAATGATGTATCTCCCATCAGGATCAGATACAACATCTGATACTACAAATGAGACTGTTCTATGTATGAGAATTCCCACACCTCTAGGTTTTTTTGTAAAGCTGGAATGGAACATTTGGCCTGTCCAGTCTTTTTGCAGCCGGAACTGATCCTTACTTAATAAGTGGGTCTCCTGTAAAAATACTATTTTAGCATTTAGAACTGTTAGGTGAGAGAATACTTTTTTTCTTTTTAATTTGTGATTCAGGCCTTTAACATTCCAGCTCACAAAATTAACTGTCCCGTCTTCATTAAAACATTGATTCTGAATTTTTGATGTAATTTTGTAGTCTTAACCAAAAGTGAGACTGCTTTGACCTTAATTTCAAATTTTCCCACAGTTTATTGCCATGCAGTCTGTTGTAACATTGGTAATTATAATTATAAGGATTAAAAGAATAGATTAGAGATAGCTTGCTCTCTTTCTCCCCCTCCCTGGTCCCCCCACCCCGCTTTGCCTCCACACATGAGGCTGAACCACACTTCACAAAGTCCCAGTTCTCTGACATACCTAGAGACAGAGCACATCCAAAACAAAACAAGCCCCCAACAGCAGTGTATATGAGTTAAAATAGAAATATCTATTGCCAATACAGTTTAAATACTATAAGCATAACAAAAAAAAAGAAAGAAAATCTTCAACATTCTTGAAATGCTAAGACAGTAAACTCATGGAATGGTGTTAAACAGTCTCCTTTAGAATAGTAAAAAAAAAAAAAAAGAAAGAAAAGAGTGACTAATTTAATTTCTTCCACACAAAAATACATAAACATGTATAACTATAATTAAAATAAAACCAGATAGTGATCGAGAAGGGAAAACGATGTATAATTACGGTACCAGTGTCATTGCAAGCAGATCAGACAGCCGGTGATATCTTCTTTACAGTGCCATGACAGGATGCGACTCACGGTCTTGTTTCAGGAAAGTGTCGGGATCAGCTTTCTTAACTCTTTATCTGCTTCCTCTCTACTGGTAAATATGTAATGTTTGCCTTGAATCTCCACTTTTAGTTTGGCAGGATACAAGAGGCTGTATCTGATATTGGCTTTTCGTAAGCGCTGTTTAATATTATAAAATGATGCACGCTTAGCAGCTGATGAGGGTGAGAAGTCAGGGAAAATACAAATGTTGTTATTTTCAAACATAATCACTTCTTTCTGTCTGAGAAGTGACATTATATTTAACTTAGATTGTAACTTCTCGAAGCGCACAATAAAAGTCTTATTCTTAAAGTTGTTCGATCCCCGTATGCGATGAGCTGCAGCGATCTCGGTGTCTGATTTAATGTTCTCTCCAATTATTTTGGAGAATAGTTCAGCTACAAATTTCACTGGGTTTGGACTGTCACGATTCTCAGGTAGACCTTCAATTCTAATATTTTCCTTCTGCATCCATCTTCCAAAGCAGCAAGTCTGTCTCCGAGTTTTTTGCATTCAGAATTCACAGCTGTTGCTGGATGCTAAATGTTCGGCTGTTTCAATTCAAGTCATGAATGTCTGCTTAACATCCTTCAGCTGATTGGCAAATGTGCTCATAGACGCATTTTCCTGAATGTGCCCTTCAATTTTTTCCAGCATACTGTACATTTAAAGGCCTCCTCAAAGCGATTATATACGCGTTTCTCCGAGTCTTTATTATCCTGCCGCAGCTCTTGCTGCTCCCGCTGCAGCTTCTCACTTGTCTTCTCGCTTATCCTTTTGTTTGTCTTGAACATGCTATTTATTTCTTTCTTTATATCATTCTTTATCTCTTGCTTGAGCTCAGCAATCATCACCTTCAGTTCAGACAGATCGTTTCTGCTCTTGTGCACCGTAGGTGAAGCAGCGGGGTTTATTACAGCCGATGTTCCCGGCTCACAAGGAGTAGGTGAAAGCGCGGACTGCAATGCCTTTTCCACTTTCAAGTGATCTTCTCCAATCGGCGAACTATCGCGACCTGCGTAACTTGCTCATTCGCTCCCATTGTCGCTCTCACTTGGGGACGATGCAGCAAACCGTGGTCCAGAGGAGTCTGGGCTTTTGCCTGTCTGTTCCAGGTCAATCTCTGATAGGCCGTACCTTGAACTTGAACTTGGACTAGCTTGCCTAGGCTTGGATGTAACTTTAGGTTTCTTTTCCATTTCTTTCTGACCTCCTTTCTTGCCAACCATATTTATATATGCTTGCATATACTGTAATATAACCCTCAGGTTGGATAAATACAGGATACCTCGGGAAAATAAGAAATAATAACACCACTGCTAATGGAGCTCAGCTTCAGAAGTCCATCTCCCGCAACAGACGAGACCAAAGTGTCTTTCATATCTATCTATCTATCTGTGCTAACTGTTTAAGGAGGGACCTTTATCACTGTTGCATCACTTAACATGCATACAACGGAGTCCATGTGTTAGTGGAAGTATTGAATGGTGAAAATGGACAGAGAACATTCCGAAACTGAAGCTGTAGCAGTTGACCATGATGACACAGAAGAACTTTTGCCTGAAAAAAGTAGCCATGTCTGTTGTCTGGAGATACTTTGGTTTCAAAAGGTCTAATGTGGACCATTATGTTCAAATGTGTAAATATTGCTTCTATACTACTGGATAATGCTGCATGCCAAGTTGTACTTGTTTTATTTTTTTTTCAATACTATGTAATGTTCCTGGGTACCATGTAATAGTGTGACGACATGTTGACTTTATTCTCGACATTTCCACTTTAACCTTGACACTTATGTCGAGATTAAAGTTGACATGTTGACTTTATTCTCGTAATTTGTCATTAAAGTAGAACATTGTAAACTAAACTTAATCTTAAAATGAATACTTATTTTACTAGATTTTCTCAAACCCTATCATAAGTTATGTAGCACATTAAATGCTTTATGTTAAGTGTTCCCCGAGCCATGTTAAATCGGTACGTGCTTCTTAAACTGACTTCCTCTTGTACTGAAGGAGGAGCCGGCAGCAATCGCCACACAGAATACAGTAATCCCTCGCTATATCGCGCTTCGACTTTCGCAGCTTCACTCTATCGCGGATTGTATATGTAAGCATATTTAAAAATATATCGCAGATTTTTTGCTGGTTCGCGGATTTCTGTGGACAATGGGTCTTTTAATTTCTGGTACACGCTTCATCAGTTGGTTTGTCCAGTTGATTTCATACTAGGGATGCTATTGGCAGATGGCTAAGAAGCTACCCAACCACAGCGCGTATTATGTATTAAATAAAACTCCTCAAATATATTGTGAGCACGTGGGCTGTTCGCACCCCTAGAGGACACGGCCGCTCCTCAAAAAATGCTGAAAGATTACCTTCACAGTGCTCCCTTCTTTGCTGGGCTTACATGTGGCTGCTTTGCAAGCGATATGCTTCCTGCATGGTGCTTCGCATACTTAAAAGATCAAACAGCACATTGATTTTTGATTGTTTGCTTTCCTCTCTCTCTTGCTCTGACGGAAGGGGTGTGAGCAGAGGGATTGTTCGCACACTGGCCTAGAGGATACGGACGCTCCTCTAAAAAATGCTGAAAAATGCTTGCTCCCTTCCTTGCAGCTACTTTGTCTGGCAGCGCTTCGCATACTTAAAAGCCAAACAGCCCTATTGATTTTTGACTGTTTGCTTTTTTCTCTCTCTCTCTCCCTCTGATGCGCACTCCTTTGAAGAGGAAGATATGTTTGCATTTTTTTAATTGTGATACGGAACTGTCATCTCTGTCTTGTTATGGAGCTCCAGAAAATGTACTTTGTCCACAAACGTTTCCATGTTTGCTTAAGAATTAATTTTAATATTAGGTAGAAAGTGTGATAAACTCTGTTTTATTGTAAGGCAGTGTTTCGTAAACTTTTGTTTCTAGTGACTCAGTCTTGCCCTTTTTACTATACAGTAATCCCTCGCTATATCGCGCTTCGCCTTTCACGGCTTCACTCTATCGCGGATTTTATATGAAAAGCATATTTAAATATATATCGCGGATTTTTTGCTGGTTCGCGGATTTCTGCGGACAATGGGTCTTTTAATTTCTGGTACATGCTTCCTCAGTTGGTTTGCCCAGTTGATTTCATACAAGGGACGCTATTGGCAGATGGCTGAGAAGCTACCCAACTTACTTTTCTCTCTCTCTCTCTTGCGCTGACTTTCTCTGATCCTGACGTAGGGGGATTGAGCAGGGGGGCTGTTCGCACACCTAGACGATACGGACACTCGTCTAAAAATGCTGAAAGATTATCTTCACGTTGCTACCTTCTGTGCAGCTGCTTCGTGAAGCGACATGCTGCACGGTGCTTCGCATACTTAAAAGCTCGAAGGGCACGTATTGATTTTTGACTTTGTTTGTTTTTCTCTGTCTCTCTCTCTCTGCACCTGACGGAGGGGGTGTGAGCTGCCGCCTTCAACAGCTTTGTGCCGCGGTGCTTCGCATACTTAAAAGCCAAACAGCCCTATTGATTTGTTTGCATTTCTTTGTTTGCATTATCTGCTCCTGACGAGCACTCCTTTGAAGAAGAAGATATGTTTGCATTCTTTTAATTGTGAGACGGAACTGTCATCTCTGTCTTGTCATGGAGCACAGTTTAAACTTTTGAAAAAGAGACAAATGTTTGTTTGCAGTGTTTGAATAACGTTCCTGTCTCTCTACAACCTCCTGTGTTTCTGCGCAAATCTGTGACCCAAGCATGACAATATAAAAATAACCATATAAACATATGGTTTCTACTTTACGGATTTTCACCTTTCGCGGGGGGGGTCTGGAACGCAACCCCCGCGATGGAGGAGGGATTACTGTACATTCATTTCATGATATTCCTGCTCCCTGAACATTTAGAATGCTAAGATAAATACTTGATGTCATTTTCATGATGAAATGCATTAAAGCATCATGTGGGGGCATGATGGTGTGGAGGTTACACTGCTGCCTCACAGCAAAGGGGTCCTGGTTGTTCCCTGCATTGAATTTGCATGTTTTTCTGGTGGGTTTACTCGGCGTGCTTCAGTTTACTTTTAAAGTCATGTAGGGTGTGGGGTTTTGTGGATGCACAAACCAGTGTGTTTCTTTGTGCCAGTCCCAAGCCCGGATAAATGGGGAGGGTTATGTCAGGAAGGGCATCCGGTGTAAAATTTTGTCAAATCAATATGTGGACAAAGATGATCTGCTGTGGCAGCCCCCAATGGGAGCAGCCAAAAAAAGAAGAAGATATTGACCCTGCTAGTGTATGTATTGCTCGTATTCACCCTGCAATGTGCTGGCGACTCGTTCAGGATTTGCTCCTGCCTCGCACACAATGCTTACTGGAATGGGCGCAACCCTGAATGGTTGGCATAATTAAACATGTATAATGAAGATTTTTTTAAAGTTCTGAACACTCCGTGGTCTAAGTTTATAACTAGTTTTAATTTCACAAAGACATTTATCGTGTGGTGATTGGTTATGTGGAGAAAGAAAAAGGAAGGATAGGAGCTGAGGGTTTAGTACATCAGACAGAGACAGCATGCATGCAATAAAGAAAGTCTGCTCAGAAGAACATCATTGAATTCTGTGTTCGTGTCATTGACCACCAGATCACAAACCCAACATTTACACAATATTTCAGTTAAACCTGTGCGATACCCATTCATACATCCAGTTTTTTTGGAGCCTCGTCACACCTGCCATAAACTTCTCTACACTGAATGTAAACCTGGGGACCCCTTACTTCAAGGAAGCAGCACTACCATGCAAGTTTAATACCTGCTTTAATGCATTTCATCATGAAAATGATATCAAGTATTTATCTTAGCATTCTAATTTTTGTGCGGCGATAGCTGCCTGCACCTCCTCTTAGTGCAGAGGAAGTCAGTTTAAGAAGCTCGTAGCGCTTAACAACTGGGTTGGGGAACACTTAACACAAAGCATTTAATGTGCTACATTAACTTATGACGGATTTTGAGAAAACCTAGTAAATTAAACAATGATTTTAGGATGAAGTTTAGTTTACGACATTCTACTTTAATTACAAAATAAACTATGAGAATAAAGTGGAAATGTTGAGAATAAAGTCAACATGTCAACTTTATTCTCGACATATAGTTATTTTTTCTTCACTGTGTCCTTATTATTTTTTTCTTCACCGTGGCCCTGAAATGCTTCCGTAGGGCTATACCACAAATAGCGTTATAAATGCAAGTTGCAGTTTTATTTTTTATGTATACAGCTTAGTTTGAAGCAAGGTCCATATTAATGCAATTTGCCTTAATGATGGTTCAGTTGGTAAAGATGTCATCACCAAGTTGCACTTGTTTTATTTTATTTTATTTTTATTTGGCAAATATTGTATAATGCACCTGGGCTTGAAGTAATAGTATTATTACTGGAAGTTACACTATTATTTATTTTATTGTTATTATTTATTAGTTTAAATATTATGCAGTTTAATGATGGTAAAGTTGTTTAAAAAGTCACTTTAATGTGTCAGTGGATAGAGATTGTTAACATTAATAGAAAGTGTAGTTGGTTTACAAAAAATATTTACTATTTATTCCTTTTCTTTGACATGTTCAGTGCAATACAACTTTTGACAAGCACCTCTGGATATTTTACTAAGTCTAAATGCCTCTTTGGATGGTTGAAAATATGTAGTCAAAATTTTAGTTTAAGTTGTTTGCAAAATTTGTTCAATAAAAAGGTTCAATATTTTTACTGCAACTGTCATGCAATGTGATTCCTTCTCTTCATTAGTGCCACCCCCTTGAAAACTATCACTTTATGGGGCCATACAAGCCTATATTAATACTTGTGTGCACATTAAAATATTTTTTTGTACAAAGTACAATTCTCATGACAGTGGAATAGGTTATTCTTAGCCAGTCTACAGCAGTAATTGCAGAGGAAAATGTGATTAACATCCACTCATGCATAGGAAAAAAATACTGTTGAATACCGTGAAACCGGTATAATTTTGAAAAATACCGTGATATAGAATTTTGGTCATACTGCCCAGCACTACCGTGCAGCTTTGTTCACACCGTCAGGCATTGAAAAGTCATGGAGACCAAATGGGTGTCTGGTGAATTTGAACAACCCATCCAGGGTGATGAATGCATCTTCTTGCAACTGGACTCCTCCAGGGGCACCTGCCTGTACCCTTTCTTGAGATCCAGGGTGGAAATATTTGAGGTTTGCCCAACCAGGGAGGTCCGTCTAGGTTGTTCACACACTTCCTATAGGACAGACGAAATTACTGTTTCTAGCTCTTGTCATTGATGGGGAGTCAAATTAGGGTTGAAGTTAAGGCCTAATTTATGAGTGAAGAGTGAACAGGGCTATCCGGAGGAGGCATCGAGTTCCCTATCCTTCCACGGTTTCAGCAGAAGTATGTGGTAGACCTACTCAATTGGCCGGCAATTTTGTGGTTTCAGCTTCCACTCCTTAACCTCGTAAGGGCCTTGCCAACAGGCCAGTAATTTAGAATGCGAGGTAGGGTCAAGTACCATGACCTGATCTCCTGGGTGGAACTCCCGTAGAGATGTGCCACGGTCATAACAGCGAACCAGAGCTGCTTGCACCTTTTCCAAGTGTGCTTTTAGTATAGGTTGGACTTTAGCAAATCTATCATGTAACTGTGCGATATACTCTAACATGTTTGTCAAGGGGAGGGCATCTTCCTCCCAGCCTTCTTTCAGAATGTCCAATATGCCCTGGAGTTGTCATCCGTATAATAATTCAAATGGTGAAAACCCTGTAGAGGCTTGTGGGACTTCCTGATATGCAAAAAGGATAAGGGGGAGGAGCTGATCCCAGTTTCTTCCTTCCTTGCTGACCACCTTGCGAGCAGTCCCTTTTCTCGGGAGCCCATAATAAGCCCCCAATGTGTCCCCCTCTGAGTCCGGCTCTAGTCTGTACGCCCCTTGTCCACATGCCCAATGGTCTATACTAGACCCCTGGGTTGAAGCTCACTCCGGGTTCTCCTTACCCACAGCGACTGTCTCCAACCCGGCAACTCAGGTACGGTACTCTCCTACCTGGTCCTTTAAAGGTGAAGGTCTTGGTTGTGTGTCAAGGTCTTCTTCTGATTCTGTTACTGGTCTCACAAGGAGGCAAACATCCTGCCGACTATGGCAATGTGAAAAACAGAACTAAGTTCATGCAGGAAGTGGTCTAGGTTTTATGGCAATTCGGCGGAAATGATGTCACGGGTGCCAAAACCAGAAGTGATGTCTTCATGGATACCGGAACCAGAATTGATGTCTTCATGACCAGAACTGGACCTCTGTTTGTTTTTTGTCATTCTTGTCTTCTTTATGTCCTCTCTTTGTCCTACTTAAGCCCTTTTATACCTTAGCGGGTGCAGATGCCTAAATACACACCTCAGAGCACTACCACCATCTGAACCACACGTGTCTGCACATGAATGTGGACTTCACCAGTTCCTCCATCATCATTCACAGGGCCGCTTATCTATGCCACTGTATGACCAACGTCCCTTCAGAGCCAGAGCGTACCAGTTTTATTTTAAAACTGCACACTGTCATGGACCTCAGATGTGTTTTACCACAGTCACCACTACAAATTACATTCGGTAAGTAACATAAAAAAAAATCTCTTTTGGGTGGAGAAATTTTTAAAAATATATTTAATAAAGTTTCATTGCTTGACCAGAGTGAAAAACAAACTATACACACACAAAAATACATCAGATATCAGATATGAGAAACACACAAATTAGGTTCACTTACACAGCGGTCAGTTGTTACAACGAGGCATCAAATGAACTGACTGGTAAAAATTGTCCCTGAGACTACTGTAGTGGGGCGAGTGCTAAGGGTCCTGGTCAGAGGATGTACCAGGTGACAGGGGTCTCTGTTGATGCTGTTAGCATTTCTAAGACAGCAGGGGTCATATATGTCCTGCACTGAAGGGGGTTCTGTGTGGTAAGATTTTAAGGTGACTCCAGAACTCGCTCTCACCTCCTGTACCTCTGCCTCTCTCAGGTCTGTCTTGAGTTTGGGCTCACAGCTTGTTGATGGCAGCCATAGAAGACTTGGCAGTCACTGCCATCCACTACTTCTGGGAGAGAACCGGCTCAGTGGCAAGACTTACGGTTGGAATCTGCTACCATTTTTAGCATTCCTATCACATATTTCACCGTAAGAAAGTCTTAAATTTAAATCGCTATGATTGTTTGTCAATGCAAGTCTCATCCATTCTCCATGTCAGAGGTTTTACATTCAACAAACTTCCTCAAAAATGTCACGCTAGAATGCAAATTGTGGACATAAGCAAATAGATATGAACAAAGATAAAATGTAAAAAAGTCTGTTTACTTGCACCTCTGTGACAAACAGTAAATGTTTTGAATATGGTTGGACAGGGCCAGTGGTTAAATTCAAGAGTATTTTTAAGTACAACCAAAAACTCTGAGGTCTCATATCAAGAAGTGTTGCCAGTACACCACACTTTTGTTTGTTTACATGAGTAGAAAATACATTCAGAATAAAAATTTCCTTTTAGATGTTTGCATTTATGATGTTGGAATTAATATTAAAACTGTTAGAACATTGCTGCATAGGAGGCACATTTTCCTGTGAAGTTTCTTTCCTTTTTGAATCGCTTACATATTATGAAGTATTGCAGACTGTACAGATGAGCGTCAGATTTTTGTTCTTCACAAAGGTCTTTTTCTTATGAATCTCAATGGGCGACATGTGCTTGGATATTTACTTTAACTAGGTTGTACAAATTTAGACAGAATTCTTGTCACCTGTAAGACTTTTGGGATTATTTTGTATTTTTCAAAATTAATTTTTTCAAGGATAAGCATCTTAGAACACAGTACATCCATAAACCACAATGCTTATCTAAACTCTATATGTTGTAGTTATAATAATTTGTGATGCAATGGTCAAAACGACAGATAACATAGCTAACAGAAGCATTTCTCAAACATGTGGAGCCAAGTAGCTGTGTGTGTGTCTGTCTCTTCTGTCATGACGCTCATTACAATTTACAAATTAACTTATTGTTCATAGTCTTGTACCCTATGCTTGCTGGGATAGGCTCCAACTCCCCACGCGTTCCTGTTCAGGAATAAGTGGGCTAGTGAATGACTGACTGACTTCAGTTACCTTGTACTACTGAGCTCCTGAACTGATAAGAGCAATTTTAGCTCTTAATTTTCTCTCAGCAGCAAGTCTTTTGTTCAGTTTCTTTTATTTTCTCCATTAAACCCCACCAGTTTAAAGCGTACTTACTTGAGAAACTGAAGATGTGTGTTTATGAAGAAGCCCTGTGGGTGTAGCCTTTGAAGTGGCAGATTTCATTGCTGTTCACTACAAGCCTTTTACCAGGTTGTCCACAGACGTATTCTCGTTTGAGAATCCCATCTGACCCTGCAGGAGTTAGTGGACAAGATCACAATCTTCAATTCATATGTACATTTGTTGTTACACTCCCCCTGTGAACTGAACTCAACAAATGCCCCGTCACACTACATGACTTTTCCAGTGATTTCAGTGACAGACTTCATGCACTTAATCTTAGTCAGTCAGGGTCAGACACAGTGCACTCCTGTGACCGCCATTCATGAAGTTTGACATTCTCAGCCATACCACTCTCTGGATGGCCGTGATAAAATCAAACAGGTTTAATAAGGTCCTGTCAACTTTTAACCTCAGTAGGTTTGAACTTTAGTCTTACTGATTCAGGAGGTTACATTTGGTGTTCTCTTTGATCCCAAGATATTTTTATCACCTTAAAATCTTTATTCCACCTTAGAAATACAGAAACATCAAGACATTTTCTAAGTATGGCGAAGGCAGATAACAGTGTTTTTTATTAAGAGGCAGTGGGGGAACCCCCCGAAAATGTCACTGTCTGACCATTTCAATTCTATTTTGTTGTTTACAATTTCTTTTTTTATCCTGCTTTTGCAGCCAATAGCTTAATGCCTATGGTGATTATTAATAAACTGGATAGTACTAATCTGGGTAATTATAAAAACAATATAGAAAATGCAGCTTTACTACTTATTTATTAATGACTTTAATAATAAACAACATGAGAACATTAGAGCACTCTAGATGAGAACGGGCCATTCAGCCCAACAAAGCTTGCCAGTCCTATCCACTTATTTCTTCTAAAGAAACATCAAGTTGACTTTTGAAAGTACCTAAAGTCTTACTGTCTACCACACTACTTGGTAGCTTATTCCAAGTGTCTATCGTTCTTTGTGTAAAGAAAAACTTCCTAACATTTGTGCGAAATTTACCCTTAACAAGTTTCCAACTGTGTCCCCATGTTCTTGATGAACTCATTTTAAAGTCACAGTCTTGATCAACTGAACTAATTCCCTTTATAATTTTAAACACTTCAATCATGTCACCGCTTAATCTTCTTTTGCTTGAACTGTAAAGGCTCAGCTCTTTCAATCTTTCCTCATAACTCATCCCCTGAAACCTGGAATCAGCCTAGTCACTCTTCTTTGGACCTTTTCTAGTGCTGCTATGTCCTTTTTGTAGCCTGGAGACCAAAGCTGCACACAGTATTCCAGATGAGGCCTCACCAGTGCATTATAAAGGTTGAGCAGAACCTCCTCTGGCTTGTACTCCACACACCAAGGCGCTATATAACCTAACATTCTGTTAGCCTTCTTAATGACTTCAGAACTCTGTCAGGAAGTCGATAGTTTAGAGTCCACTATGACTCCTAAATCCTTCTCATAAGGTGTTCTCTTGATTTTTCGACCGCCCATTGTGTATTCAAACCTAACATTTTTACTTCCTATGTGTAATACTTTACATTTACTGACATTATATTTCATCTGCCACAAAATCTGCCCAAGCCTTTATGCTATCCAAGTCCTTTTGTAATGATATAACAGATTCCAAATTATCTGCTAATCTACCTATCTTGGTATCATTTGCAATTAAGTAAAATTATTAAATATGTTAAAAAATATAATAAACACAAAATGGAATTTTCAATTTAACAAAATAGGTTCTCTGAATAAACAA
Source organism: Erpetoichthys calabaricus (assembly GCF_900747795.2). Lineage (NCBI taxonomy): Eukaryota > Metazoa > Chordata > Cladistia > Polypteriformes > Polypteridae > Erpetoichthys > Erpetoichthys calabaricus. The sequence goes on along the minus strand of NC_041404.2, from coordinate 39,054,870 downwards.
AGATTACAATCACAGCTGCAATGACACAAAAATCGAGTAAAAGATACAAATTGCACCTGCATATTAAAAACACAGTCGTTCTTTGCAGGTGAGCAGTGTTGCTTTTTTCTATGTTCTTGTTACAAACACACATCATGTACAATAAATACATCTTCAATATCTTAACAGCGCCACAGGATTAATATTGAGATGAAACACTGAAATACATTTGCAGCAGTATAGTGCAAAAAAAGCAATAACCAACAACACACATAAAGTCAAATATAAGGTCACGTGTTCTACACTCGTAATTTCTGAAGAGTCCGCACAATACCTCATACCACAACAGAGTTTTACTTCTTATACAATCTCAGCACAAAGCTATGGTGTAATTTAAGCCTTGGCCAAATGGCCGTCTACCCGATCTTGGGTTTTCTATAGTGGAGTCTGTGCTGGTCGTCCAATCTGATGACAGAATCTTTCTATCCAATAATTCCAATGCTTCTTTATCTGAGATGACTTTCCCATATGCTGAACATCAGCCTGGCAGTAGAGCAACAACAACAACAATATTTATTTATATAGCATATTTTCATACAAAAAAAGTAGCTCAAAGTGCTTTACATAATGAAGAAAAGAAAAATAAAAGACGACAACATTAATTAACATAGAATAAGAGTAAGGTCCGATGGCCAGGGAGGACAGAAATAACAAAAAAAAAACTCCAGACGGCTGGAGAAAAAAATAAAATCTGCAAGGGTTACAGGCCATGAGACCGCCTAGTCCCCTCTGGGCATTCTACCTAACATAAATGAAATAGTCCTCTTTGTAGTTAGGGTTCTCATGGAAGGACTTGATGATGATGGTCATGCAGACTTCTGGCTTTTAATCCATCAATGCTGGAACATCACGGTGCTTTGAGCAGATGGTGGTGGCGCAAGCCGCCACCACAAAGAAACTGAAAAAAGAAACAGAAGAGAGAGTATGGGTTAGTACGGATTTTAGAGCCACCATGAATAGTTATTATAATGAATTGAATATACAGAGTATCAGGATTAAATTAAAGTGAAGTTATGAGAAAGCCATGTTAAAATGTGTTTTCAGCAGTTTTTTAAAGTGCTCCACTGTATTAGCCAGGCAAATTCCTATTGGTAGGCTATTCCAGATTTTAGGTTCATAACAGCAGAATGCTGCCTCACCACTTCTTTTAGGTTTTGCTCTTGGAATTCTAAGGAGACACTCATTTGAGGATCTAAGGTTACGATTTGGAATATAAGATGTCAGACATTCCGATATATGAGATGGGGTGAGATTATTTAATGCTTTATAAACCATAGGCAGAATTTTAAAGTCAATCCTGAATGACACAAGTAACCAGTGTAGTGACATCAAAACTGGAAAAATGTGCTCAGATTTTCTTTTCCTAGTTAGGATTCTAGCAGCTACATTCTGCACTAGTTGCAAACAATTTATGTCTTTTTTGGGTAGTCCTGAGAGGAGTGCGTTACAGTAATCTAGTCGACTGAAAACAAACGCGTGAACTAATTTCTCAGCATTTTTCAATGATATAAGAGGTCTGACTTTTGCTATATTTCTTAAGTGAAAAAATGCTGTCCTAGTGGTCTGATGAATATGTGATTTAAAATTCAGATTACAGTCAACAGTTACCCCTAATCTTTTAACCTCCGTCTTGACTTTTAATCTAATGCATCCAGTTTATTTCTAATATCCATTCAGAAATACAAGTTAGACATTGTGTTAGTGAATCAGGAGAATCAGGGTCATCAGGTGCTATTGATAGGTACAGCTGTGGGTCATCAGCATAGCTGTGGTAGCTCACGTTGTGCCCTGAGATAATCTGACCTTTCGGAAGCATGTAGATTAAGAAGAGCAGCGGACCCAGGATAGAGCCTTGTGGAACACCATATAGGATATCATGTGTCTTTGAGTTGTAATTACCACAACTAACAAAGAATTTTCTCCCTGCCAGGTAGGATTCAAACCAATTTAAGAAAGCTGCCAGAGAGGCCCACCCATTGACTAAGGCGATTTCTAAGAATATTATGATCAATGGTGTCAAATGCGGCACTCAGATCTAGGAGGATGAGAACAGATAAATGGCCTCTGTCTGCATTTACGAGCAAGTCATTTACTACTTTAACGAGTGCAGTTTCTGTGCTGTGATTTGTTCTAAAACTTGACTGAAATTTATCAATAATAGCATGTTTATTGAGGTGGTCATTTAACTGCATAATGACTGCCTTCTCTAGAATTTTACATAAGAAAGGCAGGTTAGAGATGGGTCTAAAATATTCAAGACCAGAGGGGTCAAGATTATTTTTCTTAAGTAGGGGTTTAACTACAGCAGTCTTAAGACAGTCGGGGAAGACTCTCATATCTAATGACGAATTTACTATGTCAAGAATATTATCAATTAGCACGCCTGATACTTCTTTGAAAAAACTTGTTGGTATTGGGTCAAGGACGCAGGTGGAGGGTTTCAGTTGAGAAATTATTTTATGTAAATCAGGTAAATCTATCCTGGTGAAAGAACTTAATTTGTTTGTAACAGAGTACTGGGTCTTAGGAGGATCCTAGTGTTGGGAAGATATACTATGTTATTTCTAGTATTAATTTTTTGATTGAAAAATACAGCAATAGCCTCACAGGTTTTACTGGAAGTAGTTTGGAGGCATTCCTTTGAGTTACCTGGGTTTAGCAGACGATCAGTCGTCGAGAATAAGACTCTGGGATTACTAGCATTGTTATTTATAATCTTAGAGAAATAGCAGTGCCTCTCAAGACGGACTGTGTTATTGTATTCTGTTATTTTAACCTTTTACTCTTTTAGGGCTAATTTTTTTTTTGTTTCTTTTCTCCCAGGGCTGAATATTTTTCCAAAAACTAACATTTTTTAAAAAAGAACACAAAGCAATTGTTTAACATATCAAATCAACAAAAAATATTTACTTTTGACAAATGTTACTGTCTTGCATGTTGTATGAGCCTGCATACTCTATGATTTCACATACATATCACATACATTTTACACAGCAAAGTCTGATCTCGCTCAAAGCAGCCAATTTCAGTCATTGCCACATTGCACTCCTTACAATATGTGTTGCTTTGGTGCCTATTTTTCAATTGTCTGTTGCTGCATTTTCTCACATATATTGTTAGTGTGTACTGTAGAGAGACAAGTCACCCATTTGCCATCGTGCCATGCCACTGCCACCAAGTTTTCTGCCTGCATGAAAACCGTATTGTCACCTCTTTTCATCTTCTGAAACTTTATGAACTTTATCTATGGCATTATAGCCTGGCTCACCCCATGGGATTTGCTTCTGTTTATTACAGAAGTGAATAAAACTTTGCAGCAGCACGTACCTAAGCCACCAGGGGACAAAACACGTTTGGATCAATGCTCCCTGAAGTTATATCACCAGTTCTGTCCCATCTCTATTTGTAATGCCACAGCGCGCTTCATCTCGTCTTTCGTTGTGGGTTTCCACTTTGAAAAACGAGAATGCGATGCAAACGCAGCCCGCGATTCAAAAAAAATCTCTGCCTACCTGTTTGTCTCGTCTGACAGTAGCTGAAAAGCAGCATCAGGAGAGAGCAGCCTGAAGTACAGCAGCTGGTGATCTGTCGTGTCCAACAGCAAGCCATGCCGTCTTGTAAACTCCGGTAGCCAGATCGGCTCTCAACGGATCAATGTCTGTGTATTTATCCCATGCGAACCTTGCCGTAGATGCATCGGCTGCACGAAGGCACTCAACTGGCAGCAGATCCGCTGGCGCGGCATCGGCTGGTGTCTGATCAGTTGATGCCTGCTTCTCACTCTCTTGCTAGATCTCCTGATCACTGGCAATAAAATCCGATTCTGAAAAATCAAGAGTCCGACTCCGCGATAATGCGCAAAACATCGTCTGCCGGGTGTTTTCTTTTCTGCACTTGCTTCGCTGCCTTTTCACATGTCGGTGCCATCTTGCCATTGTTTACATTTCACAACTCACGCACACGCAATGTTTATTTGCCGAGTCAACGAGTCTAGCATTCCTCCAAGCACAGAGGGAATGCCTGTGATGTGACAGTGAGATTTGTCGCCATTAACAGCTGATTGTCGCCCCCTATCCCTGGATGTCGACTTTTGTCGACATTAGCCTTCAACCCCTCCTGTCGACAAAAGTCGACATCCGCCCTAAAAGAGTTAATATTTCATAGTGGATAGTTAGTTTAGTTTTCCACCATTTACGCTCAGCTCTACGGTATGTTCTCTTTAAATCAGACACTCTTTGGGTCTTCCATGGTATAACAATGCTAGAAGATTTTTTAACTGTCTTTTTCAGCAGTGGCACCAAGTGCCACATCCCAAAAACAAGAAAAGAAACAGAATAGAGGTGGGTTAGTACCAGTTTATAAATACTGTATCTCTTATATTTTTGTACAAATGACTAGCAAACACAGATGCAGTATGTACAGTTAATCAGCAGCTCTAGTCAGGGTATGCTAAACTGAAGTACTGAGTCTTCAGCCACGATTTAAAAGCTGAGACTGAATGGGCACCTCTTATAATAGCAGGCAGATCATTCTGCACTTTGAAGGCCCTGTAACTAAAAACTCAGCCTCCCACTGTTATTTTATTAATCCTTGGAATCTTAAGTAGGGCGACATCTGGATATTTCAATGTGTACTCTGTTTTGTAAGTAACAATAAGTTCAGATAGATAGGCAGTACAAGAAATGGTTATGGGTATTCAGAAAAATGATTCATCTTAGTGGAGAAAGTACTTGACAGAGATTCTGATTGAACAGGACCCAATAGTGACCAATGCTGTATAATGGCAAGCAATATCAAAAATGTTGTATGGATGAAAGACAAAAAATTCACATGAAACTCATGTTGAATAATCCACATCTGTTATCCATTTGTATGCTCAAAGTATGCTAAATGCATGTAGTTTTTGCTCAATCTGAGTATACAAGATAAACAGGAAAGATGCTTTTCCATAATGCTATGTTTTTAAATTTAAGGAGGGTAGAAACGTCTATGATGTTGTTAGCCTGATTACAAAAGAGAAACAGGAGAAAAACAGCTGAGACAGAAGAAAAAGAGTTGCTTCAAAATCACAATGAGTCAAACATGAAAACATACCCAGCTAGTCAGCAGCATCAGCTGTCTCTGCAAGCGAGCGCATCTCCTATCAGCACCATTAGCACAGAGTCTGTTAATGTGGCCAATGATAACTGCAATGTGAGTGTTGAAGAACCTGCAGACAGTTGATCAAAGGAGAAAATGCTGCACTTTTATTCCTGTGACAAATGGCACATCGTAAAAAAAAACTGGGTGCAATCAGTCTTGATACCATTATACAACACACCTGCAGGCAGGTTTGTATAACTGCAATTTGTGCACCTCCATTAAAAATATGTTGTGAGCATTAGTAGTAGCTCATGGTATCTTTTATTTATTGTAGAAATTCAAAATGTAGTATGATTTTGATTTGGTGGTATTGTCTGACATGCATGTCTATATGTAGAGGTCTTTATTTACTTTTTTTTATAAATTTTACAAGAATTGCAAACATTCATCTTTATACTGTGTTCCTTTTGGGTTATTCTTTAATTATGTCCTGTGTATGTACTGTATATGGCTAAATCTACAACTGGTCATTTACACTTTGGTTATGTAGTCACTTGCTAGAACCTGCTTTGGACTTCATAAATCCTCAGTTCTTCTCAGGTTAAATCACATTTAAGTTAGCATACAGAAAAATGTGGTTTATCAAATGAATGAATTCATTGTTATTGATTTGTTTTAATGAAGAAACGACAGGGAGAATAAAAGCCTACAAAGTTAGCAGATCACATTTCTGTTTTAAGCAGCACTATTTGCTTTGTTTGATTCTAGGTTCTTCTTGCATTGCTGTTCAAATTTAACAAAAGATCCCCCTCTGACTGTTCTGTTATTCATACAGTATACTACATGGAAGGGTGGATATGAGGAGTCCCACATGGAGTTTCATGCATGCTGTTCTAAATATATTGTAACAATATTTCTTTCTGCAGAGCTATGTTTTCTTAGGGGGCAGCCTGTTAAAATCAGGACTTTTGATATTGTAATCTGCAGATAATGGAGATGTGAGGTTGTCTAGTGTAGGGTTAATACAGTGTAAATGTTTATTTACTCTTCTGCATAACATCACAGTATAAATCATTTAATATCTAGAAAACCATTCACTTTCATTGCTTTCATTTTATACTTTCACAGTTAGAAAGATCATTTCACTTACTTGTTACAAATTAAAAGCATCAGAAGGTATAAAATGCTGATACACTGCTTCTTTTCTGCTTGCAGTTAAGCCACTAGAAATATTTCATTAAGCACAGACAAACTGGTGATGCCAGCAGCCAGTGACTGTGACTTTCTACCCGTGCTCACAAACTGTTTCATTAACTTGTACTGAGGATCTGTTTGCTGTCAGTAGCATCTGTCAGATCGATTGATCGATACATAGATAGATAGATAGATAGATAGATAGATAGATAGATAGATAGATAGATAGATAGATAGATAAAAGGTTTCATCTCATCACACACCAGAATAACTGTAGAGGAAGAAAATTTAAAAGAAATAAAAGTTCTGACTTTGTTGTCATAGATATACAAGTGCATGTAACCACTGTCAGGTTAAAACTGTAACAGTAATCTAATTTGTGGCTGAAGTCACACAGAATGTTTCTTCATTTTAAAATTAACAAGATCACAAATTCGACATTGCTTTTCAAAAGTAGATTTTCAAATTTTATACTGTATATAGTGTGATTGGTTCAAAATATCTCTATGATATTTATTTATATCTCTATCATAATCAACCTACACATCTTAGAGAAGAAGGATGAAAACTGGAGTACCCAGATTGAAACCCAAGTGGACACAGGGACAAAATTCCACTTCATAAATCTGACCCCAAACTCTTAAAAATGAAGGTGCCAAAGTGGTTCTTCAGAGGTTCTTCATCTGCATAAAGGATCTAGAAAGAACCTTCATTTATTCAGATCTGTAGCATGCTTCCCAAGTAACCATAAAGAGATAACAGATTTGTGAAATACAAATGGCTTAGGATTTTAAATGGACTCTTGCTGCATACAATAGCTAAATTCTGGTTTTCTTACTCTATTAGTGGCCTTCTAGGTAGCCAACAATAAATTAAAGATTTCAGGTTTTTTTCTATAGGACATTTTTCAAAGCATAAGGAAACAACTTCACATGCAAAGTAGCAAAGGCTCTGTTAGGAACCATACAAGCCAGTAAACAATTATAAAAGCCATTAAAGAACCAGAACCAGTGCAGGACTTGGAATATTCATTTTGCTACAAACCTATTAAAAGATGAAAAATAAATGAAGGTTGTTGGGTCTGTTAATAATCAATATTTATTTATGACTGTTTGCTTATTGTTGCAATAATCAAAGCCAATATTATCTAAGTGTAAACATTTCTTCATTCTCAATTCTATGGAAATTTTATTGACTTGATTGATTATCATATATTTCATTATTTCTTATAGCATTCCAACTCCCACAATTAAACCATGGAGGCCAAAATACACAAAAATAAAAATAAAGATTTATTATAAAAATAAGGACAAAGAATGAATGAACAAAGATAAATACAGAAAAGTAACAAACAAAACAGAAAAGAGGCCTACCCACTGTGTATGCTAGGGTGGTTTGCCCACTTGCCTTCTTTTAAATTATCTCACTATGTTTTTGTTTAATCTCTTTCACTACCTGAAGCACTCTGTCTTTCTCTCGCTGTCTTTCACTCGATCTTGTTCTCTCTCAGTTCTGGCCAGTCTTCCTCCTGCCAGTTTAGCACTTCCTTGCCTGCTCTCTCAACTTGTCTGTCTTCTTCTCCCACACAGTGGATTTTCACCCCATTCCAAATGGACTTCTGTCAGAAAAAGAGCATCCATGACTGGGCTGGGAGGTCCGCACACGATGGCTAATTGTGGTCAGTAAATTTAGCATACCCCTCAGACATACAGTAAGTCATGTAATTTGACGTCAGCTTTAATCCTTTAAACACAGCCCCATTGTTTTGGACCTGACAATGGTCTGATGAATAATGAAACATTAAAATCATTCATTTCCTCATTGCTCAATGCCTGCCCCCAATCTCCTTCCTTGGCTTTCTTGAATGTTCTGAATCAAATGTGTAAAAATTGAAGGACCATTAAATGAGAGAGGTGCTTCAACTTTAAAATGACACCACATTCCACTTTGTATGTTTTCCACTTTTTACATTTAATATTTTTTTTTTTTGTTGTTGCTTTTGTCAAGAACTTTTTGAAACTTGCAACTATTGGTTTTGTAATTTAGATACACAGTGTCATTTCTATACCAACTACAGTATATATGTTCTCACGGAGTAAGATCTGCTCTTCAAAGTGATACAATAGTGTATATGTTGTCACACACGTGTGCATGGGAGGCAGCTAAAAGGCTTGAATGAGGGCAATTCCGAATCAGCCTGGTATGTGGCAGAGTGCACTGATTCTTGCAGACCATTCCCGGGAAATTCCACCTGGCCCTGGTGATGTCACTACTGGGTGCGAACCTATGGATGAAGACCTTTCCATTTCTGCCCCCCTTGATACCATGTCCAGGCCCGAGCCTATGGTTGAAGACCCTTCCAATCCCGGCCCCACTGACATCACTTCCTATCCTGACCTTTAAAAGCCTCCACCTTTCCCCTACTCCCTTTGTTCTGTTTTGGACTCTGATTTGTGCACACCAGAGCTATCACTCTATTATAAAAAAAAAAAATCTTTGGGAGGGAGACTAGGGAGATGAGATGTGATCTTCTCGGAAGACAATTTGAAGTTCCCCGAGAAACACTTTAACTTGCTCCCAGCTTTTAAAACAACGACAAGTGACAAGCAAAACACGCAGCTCGCCAGCAGCAGAAAGCCAGCAGATGATCTCCTTGCGTGCGTTCAGCCACCCTAACCACCCAGCCCCCCACACCTCCCTTCCCCCCCAATTCACAATGCGAGCGGCAGAGACGTGAAGTGGCAACAGGACAGCTGCTGTACAGGCTTTGAAATGATCAGGCAGTGAGACAAGCAGAACAGGCAGCTCGCCAGCAGCAGAAAGACAGCAGATGATCCGATGGCACCCCCTTCACAACGCGAAAAGTGTTATACGTCCTGCGAGAAAGAGATGTAACCACACCTGGAGCCGGAAATAAAGGACTAGTATTGTTTTAAAGTAAGTTTTAAAGTAAAAGTGAAAATAGTGCATATCCCATGAAAATAATAATCTCCTTAAATTGTTTATCCGGTAAACCAAACCCGGGGGTTGGCAAGCGAAGCAAGCAGGGGGCAAAGTCCCCTAGTCTTTTTTGTTTGCAATTTTGCAGCCAGGAAAATAATATACGGGTGGCGGCCTCAAACCTTGCTATAGCTTGTGATCAAGTTTGTGACAATGTATGATATGGATGCTTATATGAAAACAGTAAAAGTAGAGAAAATAAATCATGTTTTTAAACTGCTGCAAAACAGTAAAACAAGACTTATTACTTGTAGATATGTCATTCCTATTTTTATGGGCCTGTTTGAGTGGTTGAACTTGCACATTTTCACCACATGAATGGATAACAGACATGAGTTATATGAGTTACATGAGATTTCTTTTCCTTTTTTCCATGGACCTTTTCATATTGTTTGATGTTGTGCAGGGCTGGTCACCACAGGGTTCCATTAATTTTGACTCTCCAATATATAATTCCTCCAAAAAAACATTAGATTAAAACATTTTCTCACCCACTGTGATGCCTGGGTTACCCACAGCTTGGCATAATCCTCTTGAACCAGGGACATCGATAGTCATGAAACTGAGATGGACTGGGCAATGAAGACCCATATCGCACCAAAGGTAGGTAAAAAGACAGCAAATAGTGTCCCAAAATAAAATAAAATGCAGTGGAGACCTTTGTTAAATAAATATTCCATTATAACATTTTAGTGACAGGATGGATGTTAAAAATCACAAAAATATTCATTAAATACAGTTCAATCCCTCTTAACTGGCCTTACATTAACCCGCTGATGGATTAACCAGCCTGTTAAAATAAGATAAAATTTAAAAAAAAATAATCCTGAGTTCTTCTTTATATTATATGTATGCACTTCCTTCTTTCCTGGAAGGTAAGAGGGCTCCTACTTTCAGAGTGATTTCCGTTTATATATTCCTTTATGAATTTTCCACGTTGCCTTCTTCTTTCTACCTGGTGGCTCCCCTGCTTCTCCCATCGGGCTTCGTAACAGGGTAGTTGCCCTACCTGCAGGTGCAGCTGCATTCCACACTGGGCCGGTAGGCTTCCGATCCCTGGCTACATTGGGCTCCACCCGGACCAAGACTTGGGTTCTTTCCCCAGTGGCCAGGTCGCTCACGCTGGGGCTAAACCAGCCCAAAGCCTTCACGACTGCTGCTGCCTTTCGGCAGCTAGTCGTCTTCAATAACGGTCACTCCAGCTCCGTGATCGCTCAGCTAGAGCGACCGCTTTCTTCAGCCCCACCGAGTGTCAGCCAAACACTCATCTGTAGGGGTTCACCTCTCCACTGCCTGCCTTTGCTCCATCGAATCTGATCTCTCTCACTCGCTCTCCTGCACCGGCTTTTCTCTATCTGCTTTCTTCTCCATTAATCTCCCGTTCTTTCTTGTTCTCCCCCTAGCCGCCTCGTGCTTCTATTTATCACGGGGACATGGATCAGATGTGGCAATTAGCAGTTCCCAGAAACAATAGGATCGCCCACATCACGAATTCCCCGGGAATATTTATTTAAAAAGTGGCCTTTTTGACTGGAGCTATGGACCTGCTACACCACACTGTCCAGTCGTTGTACGAGAAAAAAACTTGTGTACAAAATCATGGATGAAGCCTTGTGGATATGGTTTCTTCAGGAACGTCGAAGAGGTACAGTACATACTTTAGAAATATTTTTCTACATGAAAATAGGTATGCATTGGATTAACTGGCCAAAACGGCAACCAACCATGGGTCCAGTCCCGAGGTGGCCGGTTAAGAGGAATTGTACTGTAATGCAAAGATAAAATGTTAAAAGCACTATCTGTCCATTAAAACTATCATTAGCAGATGTGCTTCCATCTCAAACTACCTTCTCCTCTACACAGACTTTTAAGGTCTCCTCAGTAAGAGGAGATGTCCATTGGCAAGTACAGTCATCCCTCAAATTTGGCTTGTCTTCCTGCCTCCATCACATGGCCTTCAACGGGAAACTGTGAACTCTTTTTCTTTTCCTTGCTGCCAATCCCTTGATCTTCAGCAGGAGCCCATTTACAATAGCTGGCTGATCTTGTTCCTTAAACGCTTCATAGCAGTGAACCTGCCCCATAAGTGTCATCTTTCAGGGCAACTTCCACACTATTACATCTGCTCAACCATATTCCTGCTTCTATCCACTTATCTTTATTTCTTTTCTTTTAACCCTATGATTCACTTTTCCTTCTTTTTAATTTAATTTTCCTTTTTGTTCTCTCTGTCCCATTTAACCTCTATTTTTTTCTCATTCTGTCATTATCTCCTCCCTTCGTCCTACTCAAGCTCCTTTATACCTTAGTGGGTGCAGGTGCCTAAATACACACCTCAGAGAACTAATGAGGAAATCAGCTGAACTGCACGTGTCTGCAATGTGAATGTGGAAATCACCCATTCCTCCATCAAAACTCACAAGGCCACTTGTCCATGCTACTGTGTGACCAACATCCCCTCAGAGCTGGAGTGCACTAGTTTTATTTTAAAATTGTGCACTGTCACAGACGTCAAATGTGTTTTACCACAGCTACCACTACAAATTATATGGGGTAAGCAAAATGAAAAATATCATTTTTGGGTGGACTAATCCTTTAAAATATCTTACAGTATTTATAAACGTCTATGCGCGGAAGTGTGTGTGTGTGTCTGTCTGTCTGGCCTGGAAGTGCAAGGCTATAGCATGAAGCTCAAAGAAAGTGACTCTGTTGCCAAAGTAAAACCGCAGAGAAAAGAGAAACTTGCTTAGCCAGTAAATACAGAAACGAGGTGAGCACATCGGCAAAACGAAACCTCAGAGGAGAGAGAAACTAGCTTAGCTGCAGATAGACAGCAGAGGCGAGCATATCGGCAAAACAAAACCACCGAAGAAACAGAACCTCAATTAGCCACTAATGCACAACCGATGCAATTGATTGATTGAAGTGACAGAATCCATGGTTTCTAGGAGCCCGGTCTTTCTACAGCACGGGCTTACAGAGCTAGTGTTTAATAAAGTTTCATTGCTTGACCAGGGAGAAAAATGTATTGGCAAAAGAAAAAAAAAAATTAAAAGCAATCCACATACAAAAAAAAGTACATCAGATAACAAATATGAGAAATACACGGATGAGGTAAACTCTGTTGTTAGCTGTTAGCATGATGCACCAAATGATCTGATGGTAAAAACTGTCCCTAAGTCTACTGTACTGGAGTGAGTGCTAAGTGTCCTGGACCGAGGATATGCCAGGTGACAGGGGTCTCTGCTGATGCTGGTAGCTTTTCTAAGGCAGCATGCGTCATACTCTATGTATCCTGCGCTGAAGGGGGTTCTGTGTGGAAAGATGTTAAGGTGACTCCAGAAGTCACTTTCACCTCCCATACCTCTGCCTCTCTAGGGTCTGTCTTGGTTTTGGATTCCCAGCTTGTTGATGGAGGCCATAGAAGATTTGGGAGTCACTCCCATGCACTACTTCTGGGAGAGGACCATTTTTGGCATTCCCATCAAATATTTCACCATAAGAAAGTCTCATTTTATATTCTTACGATAGTTTGTCAATGCATGTTGTAGACCACCATGGGGAGCATAGCTGCCCAAACCCGACACAGACAGTGGGACACAAGTTCAAGGCACACGTTTTTTATTTTTCCTTCATGGGAAACACCTTCCCCCATTTCCCACAAGCACACAGTCTGCAGTACAATGTAATTCTATTCTGTCTCTCTTTCTCTTCCCTGCACTCCACCCAACTCTGGCTCGTGGAGTAGTGGCTGCTGGCACCTTTTATAAAGGTATCTGGAAGTGCTACAGGTGCTTGTTGACCTACTTCCAGATGTAGCGGAAGAGCTGCCCATATGGGCTCAGCAGCAGCTGCAGCACCCCCTGGTGGCACCCATGGAACCCGACAGGGCTGTATCACACTCCAGTTCCCAAGGAGCCCTGCGAGTGTCCAAGGCACTGCTGCAACCCAGGGGGGGCTGCCACCTAGCACTCCAGGGGAGGTAATGCTCTGGATATGCCCCCTTCCTCGGTCCTTCCAGTGTAGAAGCATTGTGGCCAGTCAAGGACCCCTGCTGTACGCCACAAAATGAAGAATAAAAATAAAAATACTTTAGAACTTGCATTTATTTATAGTGCATCCGGAAAGTATTCACAGAGCATCACTTTTTCCACGTTTTGTTATGTTACAGCCTTATTCCAAAATGGATTAAATTCATTTTTTTCCTCAGAATTCTACACACAACACCCCATAATGACAACGTGAAAAAAGTTTACTTGAGGTTTTTGCAAATTTATTAAAAATAAAAAAACTAAGAAATCACATGTACATAAGTATTCACAGCCTTTGCTCAATACTTTGTTGATGCACCTTTGGCAGCAATTCCAGCCTCAAGTCTTGTTGAATATGATGGCACAAGCTTGGCACACCTATCCTTGGCCAGTTTTGCCCATTCCTCTTTGCAGCACCTCTCAAGCTCCATCAGGTTGGATGGGAAGCGTCGGTGCACAGCCATTTTAAGATCTTTCCAGAGATGTTCAATCGGATTCAAGTCTGGGCTCTGGCTGGGCCACTCAAGGACATTCACAGAGTTGTCCTGAAGCCACTCCTTTGATATCTTGGCTATGTGCTTAGGGTCGTTGTCCTGCTGAAAGATGAACCGTCACCCCAGTCTGAGGTCAAGAGCGCTCTGGAGCAGGTTTTCATCCAGGATGTCTCTGTACATTGCTGCAGTCATCTTTCCCTTTATCCTGACTAGTTTCCCAGTCCTTGCTGCTGAAAAACATCCCCACAGCATGATGTTGCCACCACCATGCTTCACTGTAGGGATGGTATTGGCCTGGTGATGAGCGGTGCCTGGTTTCCTCCAAACGTGATGCCTGGCACTCACACCAAAGAGTTCAATCTTTGTCTCATCAGACCAGAGAATTTTCTTTCTCATGGTCTGAGAGTCCTTCAGGTGCCTTTTGGCAAACTCCAGGCGGGCTGCCATGTGCCTTTTACTAAGGAGTGGCTTCCGTCTGGCCACTCTACCATACAGGCCTGATTGGTGGATAGCTGCAGAGATGGTTGTCCTTCTGGAAGGTTCTCCTCTCTCCACAGAGGACCTCTGGAGCTCTGACAGAGTGACCATCGGGTTCTTGGCCACCTCCCTGACTAAGGCCCTACTCCCCGATCGCTCAATTTAGATGGCCGGCCAGCTCTAAGATGAGTCCTGGTGGTTTCGAACTTCTTCCACTTACGGATGATGGAGGCCACTGTGCTCATTGGGACCTTCAAAGCAGCAGAAATTTTTCTGTAACCTTCCCCAGATTTGTGCCTCAAGACAATCCTGTCTCAGAGGTCTACAGACAATTCCTTTGACTTTATGCTTGGTTTGTGCTCTGACATGAACTGTTAACTGTGGGACCTTATATAGACAGGTGTGTGCCTTTCCAAATCATGTCCAGTCAACTGAATTTACCACAGGTGGACTCCAATTAACATAACATCTGGCGCCGCCAAGAGTGGCAGCCTTTTCAGCAGCTCCGTGTATGACTGTATGTGTATGTGTACTTTTCTACTTTTATTTTTCTATTTTTATTTATTGATCACTCCTATCACTTTATTTTATGTGGATTTGTTCACTGGACACACTTACTTTTACAACATGGGCATGGATTTTTACACGCCGAGACTCGCCTATTCAAGTACTCAACTTCGAGCGCTGAGAACAAATGCCAGTGCCGGTGTGGTTCCCTATTTACCCGACGAGGTAAGAAGGCGGTATCGTGGCAGCAGAGCGGGCACTAAGCTAAAAATGAAGTGGCTTGCGAGAAAGTGGCGTTTTAAGCCTTCGGTGCCTTCTGTGATTCTGGGGAATGTAAATTCAATCTCAAATAAGATCGACGAACTGGCTGCACTGGTGAAAAATGTCAGAACCTACAAAGAATGCAGTTTGTTGTGTTTTTCTGAAACGTGGCTCACAACTAACATCCCAGACGCTAATGTGGAACTACCCGGGTTTAGCACAGTTAGAGCGGACAGAGATGCAAGTACCTGTGGGAAGCACAAAGGAGGAGGACTCGCTCTCTATGTCAATACACGGTGGTGTCACTCTGGACATGTTAACGTCAAAATCTCCACTTGCTGCATGGACATCGAACTGTTGGCCGTAAGTTTACGTCCCTATTACTTGCCCAGAGAGTTTGGACATGTCATTGTTGTTATTGTATACATTCCTCCTCGGGCAGACGTGGAGTCAGCGAGTGACATCATCCATTCTGCTGTTGCTAAGTTACAAACGCAGCACCCTGAGGCGCTTGTGCTAATCGCTGGGGACTTTAACCATGTGACGCTGGACAAAATATTACCTGCATTCTCCCAGTATGTGGACTGTAACACCCGGGGAAATAAGACTATTGATTTACTGTATGCAAACGTTAAAGACGCATACAGCGCCACCCCGCTGCCTGCGCTTGGGAAAGCAGATCATAACCTGGTTCTGCTTCAGCCTCACTATAAACCAAAAGTGAGAGTCCTACCTGTAACCACACGATCATTCAGGAAGTGGACCCCGGAGGCTGAGAATACTCTGAGAGAATGTTTTGGAACTACAGACTGGGATATCCTGCAGGGATCTCATAGTGAGAACATTGATGAAGTTGTTGACTGCACTACTGACTACATCAACTTCTGTATGGACATTGTAGTTCCAGTAAGAACTGTACGCTGCTATGCTAACAACAAGCCATGGATTACAAGTGACATCAAGAGCCTTTTGAACCAGAAGAAAAGGGCTTTTAAAGACGGATGATCAGCATGAGCTCAAGCATGTGCAGAAGGAACTCCGAGTCCAGCTCAGGGCGGCGAAGGAGCAGTACAGGAGAAAGCTGGAGCAGAAGTTGCAGAATAACAGCATGAAGGAAGTGTGGGATGGGATGAAGATCATCACTGGCTGCAGCTCAAAGCGGGGTACCACCATCGAGAGAGACTTGAAGAGACCAAACCAAATGAACAACTTCTTTAACAGGTTTGACCACCCTAACCCACTCTCACTCTCACCTCGGAGTACTGCACCCTCCACACATCCTTCTGCTGATACCAGCATAGGAGAGACATCACCACCCATAATTACAACAGCGCAAGTAAGCAGAGAGCTGAGGAGACTTCATGCCAGCAAAGCAGCGGGTCCAGATGGAGTATCGCCACGACTGCTGAAGGTCTGTGCATCGGAGCTGGGGGGTCCTCTACAGCGCATCTTCAACCTGAGCCTGGAACAGGGGAGAGTCCCGAGGCTTTGGAAAACATCTTGTATCACCCCAGTCCCAAAGGTATCACATCCTAGTGAGCTGAATGACTTTCGGCCTGTTGCTCTGACATCACATGTGATGAAGACCATGGAGAGGCTGCTGCTTCACCACCTTAGGCCACAGGTTCAACACGTGTTTGACCCTCTGCAGTTTGCATATCAGGAGAAGGTGGGAGCGGAGGATGCCATCATCTATATGCTACACCGATCCCTCTCTCACTTGGACAGAGGCAGTGGTGCTGTAAGAATTATGTTTCTAGACTTCTCTAGCGCCTTCAACACAATCCAACCTCTGCTCCTTAGGGACAAGCTGACAGAGATGGGATTAGATTCATACCTAGTGGCATGGATCGTGGACTATCTTAAAAACAGACCTCAGTATGTGCGTCTTGGGAACTGCACGTCTGACATTGTGGTTAGCAGCACAGGAGCGCCACAAGGGACTGTACTTTCTCCGGTCCTGTTCAGCCTATATACATCGGACTTCCAATACAACTCGGAGTCCTGCCATGTGCAAAAGTTCGCTGATGACACTGCTATCGTGGGCTGCATCAGGAATGGGCTGGAGGATGAGTATAGGGACCTAATCAATGACTTTGTTAAATGGTGCGACTCAAACCACCTACACCTGAACACCAGCAAAACCAAGGAGCTGGTGGTGGATTTTAGGAGGACCAGACCCCTCATAGACCCCGTGATCATCAAAGGTGACTGTATGCAGATGGTGCAGACCTATGAATATCTGGGAGTGCAGCTGGATGATAAATTAGACTGGACTGCCAATACTGATGCTCTGTGCAAGAAAGGACAGAGCCGACTATACTTCCTTAGAAGGCTGGCGTCCTTCAACATCTGCAATAAGATGCTGCAGATGTTCTATCAGACAGTTGTGGTGAGCGCCCTCTTCTACGCGGTGGTGTGCTGGGGAGGCAGCATTAAGAAGAAAGACGCCTCACGCTTGGAGAAACTGGTGAGGAAGGCAGGCTCTATTGTTGGCATGGAGCTGGACAGTTTAACATCTGTGGCAGAGCGAAGGGCGCTCAGCAGGCTCCTATCAATTATGGAGAATCCACTGCATCCACTAAATAATATCATCTCCAGACAGAAGAGCAGCTTCAGCGACAGACTGCTGTCACTGTCCTGCTCCACTGACAGATTGAGGAGATCGTTCCTCCCCCAAACTATGCGACTCTTCAATTCCACCCGGGGGTGTAAACGTTAACATTTAACATTATACAAAGTTATTGTCTGTTTTTCACCTGCATTATTATCATTCTTTAATTTAATATTATTTATTGTATCATTATACTGCTGCTGGAAAATGTGAATTTCCCATTGGGATTAATAAAGTATCTATCTATCTATCTATCTATCTATCTATCTATCTATCTATCTATCTATCTATCTATCTATCTATCTATCTATCTATCTATCTATCTATCTATCAATGAAGCTGCAGAAACATCTCAAGGATGATCAGGTGAAACAGGATGCACCTGAGCTCAATTTTGAGCTTCATGGCAAAGGCGGTGAATACTTATGTACATGTGCTTTCTCAATTTTTTTATTTATAATAAATTTGCAAAAATCTCAAGTAAACTTTTTTCACGTTGTCATTATGGGGTGTTGTGTGTAGAATTCTGAGGCAAAAAATTAATTTAATCCATTTCGGAATAAGGCTGTAACATAACAAAATGTGGAAAAAGTGATGCGCTGTGAAAACTTTCCGGATGCACTGTAAATAAGACCATTGTTTGTTTTTTCCATAAGTGTATATTGGTTTGTAATCTAGTTTAAATAGTAATAATAAGACCCTACAAATTATTAAAAAGTCATAATCTGATTGATAGCCACAAGGCAATGCCAGTTATCTGCTGTCTGAATGCAAAGGTCGACTTTAATTAAAATACAATCACCCATCCATTCTCCAAGTCAATGGCTTTACATTCAACCCACTTCCTCAAAAAAGTCACTCTAGAATGCAAACCGGGGGTGTGAGCACAAAGATATTCACAAAGATAAGATATGTAAAATTGTAACTATTTACATCTCCATGATATATAGTAAATGTTTTGAATGTAACTGGGCAGGGCTGAGGATAAATTCAAGATTTTTATTTTAGATACAACCTAAAAATCTGATGTTTCATATCAAGAGAAATTGCCAGTACACCACACTTTTGTTTGTTTATAAGAATAGAAAATAAGTTTAGAATAAAATTTTCCTTTAGAATTTTAGGTTAAAGATGTGAATGGTAATGTTAAAATTGTCAGAACACTGCAGTGTGGAAGGCTCATTTTCCTATGAAGCTTCTTGCCATTTCGAATCGTTTGAAGCATGAAGTGTTGCAGACTGTACAGATGAACATCAGATCTTTGTTCTTCCCACAGGTCTTCTTCCTGTGAATCATAATGGGTGGACATGAGCTTAGATCTTTATTTAACTAGGTTGTACAACTACAGACACAATACTTGTCACCTGTCAGATTTTTGGGATTATTTCATATTTTTCAAAATGAATTTTGAATTGTAAAGCATAGGTTTTAGTAGGGTGTAGTGAAAAGTGTAAAAGGTAGGAAAAACCCAGGCTTCATTTGGTGGACAGTAGTCTCGCTGAAACCAGACATGTGACAAATATGAGTGAATTGTGCTTGAAACTGGGTAGAAATAATTAGACGGTTTGCTGAGTGTCACATTTCTAAACCAATCCAATGCCTCAAAGTACGGACAAAGATGTTGAACTGTGAAGATTAGAGGTGCACTCATCAAGCTGGTCGTGAAAAAGACAGCAAGCTTCTGATGACAGCTGAAAGTCTCTTAAAAAGAATCAAATTAAACATATAAATGTGTGTCACATTACATGTTTTAAAAATAGAAATAACCCATCAAAAGGAAAAAGCCTTCAGATTATATGTTGGCATTTAAAGACATCAATAGACAAGTGGTAAATGTGAACAATACAATGTCGCAGGTGCTGTGTGTGCTCTCTGTTGTTCACTCACAATGATAGTGTTGGAGTTAGGGAGTTGGCAAGATCCAACCTGCGAACATTGCAATCGAGTTCCAGCCTCACTGGGCCACATATTTTGGCCTGCACCAAATTAACATCATTCTGGACCAAAATTTAACCTCACTTTTAGCAAATGTTTTACTTATTTGTTAAATTCTGTAGGATTTTGTCAGATTGTCAAAAGTCCAACTCATAATCATAACCACACATTAGATTTAATTATAACTCACAAAGTTGACATTCAAAATTTAAATATTACTCCATTAAATGAAGTTATTTTCTATTATTACTTAATTATATTTAATTTAGTCCTGCTCTTGCCAACACACTCACAGATTAAAACAAAGACAGTATGACATCTAGATTGTAATTCTGCTTCAAAATTTGTAGATACTTTGAGTAAGTCGAGTGTAATTGTGGAAAACCATTTAGATCAGTTAACATCAAATGTAAATGTGGAAAACAATTTAGGTCAGTTAACATCACATTATAATGTGACCTTGAGAGATGCTCTGGACACAGTGGCTCCCCTTAAAACAAAAGTGATCAAAGCACATAGAAACATCTCCCTGGTTTAATGAAAACACTCGAGCTCTTAAATTAGAGTGTCAAAAACTGGAGCACAGATGGAGAACAACAAAGCTACATGTCTTTCAAATTGCATGAACAGAGAGTGTTAATAAATATAAAAAAGCCCTCTTTAAAGCTCGCTCAGAATACTATTCTACAATAATAGATAGCCATAATAAAAATCCTCGGGTACTGTTTAGGACAGTGGCTAAATTAACAAATGGAAATTCAGATCAACAGTGCAAAATACCAACAGATATTAGCAGTACAGACTTTATGAACTTCTTCAATGAGAAAATTAAAAATATAAGATCCCAGATCTCAGCATCACAGTACAAACTGCATACTAGCTTAGCAGACCCTGTCCCACATTGCATTCAGCACTTTAGTAATTTTAATCCTGTAACTGAGCAGGAAGTCTTAAGTTTAATTTCTAAAATGAAGCCCACTACTTGTTCCCTAGATCCAATGCCAACAAAACTAGTAAAAAGTGCAATGGATGTTCTTGCAGCACCTATTCTAAACATTATCAATAGTTCATTATTGCATAGCACAGTACCTGAAGCACTAAAAGTGTCAGTTATTAAACCATTACTTAAAAAGTCAGACCTAGACCCACACATACTAAATAATTATATGCCTATTTCAAATTTGCCCTTCTCTCTAAAATATTAGAAAAAGTAGTCACCAGTCAGCTTCAGTCACACCTTACACATTACAATTTATTTGAGAAATTCCAGTCTTGTTTCCGCACTGGTCATAAGACATAAACAGCACTAACGCGGGTTGTAAACGACATTCTGATATCCTCTGATGAAGGAAACTCCACTGTAATTATGTTGTTGGACTTAAGTGCAGCATTTGACACCATCGACCATTCTACTGTATTTTACTGCACAGACTAAAAAATGATGTTGGGCTTCCAGGCACTGTGCTCGCTTGGTTTAGTTCTTATTTATCAAATTAATTCCAATATGAACAGAAATGTGCTGACAGTACTCCATCATTATACACAGAAGTTCAATATGGTGTCCCGCAGGGCTCAGTACTGGGACCTTTACTGTTTTCACTTTACATGCTTCCACTGGGATCTCTCATTAGGAAACATAATGTTAATTTTCACTCGTATGCAGATGACACCCAGTTATATCTTTCATTTAGATCAAATGAAGTTTCTCCAATGTTGTCTTTAATTAGTTGTGTTAGTAAATTAAAGGAGTAGATGAATGAGAACTACTTGTATTTAAATAGAGATAAAACAGAGATGTTAATTGTTGGAGGGAATGACACTGATCACAACAATATTTTGTCATCATTTAACTCAGTTTAAGTCACCATTAATTTCACTGAATCAGCCCGCAATCTAGGAGTTATCTTTGACTCTAGCATGTCATTTAAAGCACACCTTACAAAGTTGTCCAAATCATGTTTCTTCCATCTTAAAAATGTTAGGAAATTAAGACGCTGTTAATAGACAGGATTCTGAGAAATTAATTCATGCATTTATTTCTAATAGGATTGACTACTGCAATGCAGTGTTCACTGGATGTTCAAACTGTTCTTTATACAGCCTCCAGTTAATCCAAAGTGCAGCTGCAAGAATTATTACAAGAACAAGAAAATACGAACACATAACTCCAGTTCTTAAATCCTTACACTGGCTCCCGGTTAAGTTTAGGGCAGATTTCAAAATCCTCCTTTTAACATATAAATCATTAAATGGCCAAGGTCCGGCTTACCTGTCTGAACTTATCATGACTTATAAACCTGAGCGCACATTAAGATCTCAAAATGCCGGTCTGCTTATGATTCCAAGGATTAATAAAATAACAGTGGGAGGTCGAGCTTTTAGTTACAGGGCCCTTAAACTGTGGAATGGTCTGCCTGCTACTATAAGAGGTGCCCCTTCGGTCTCAGCTTTTAAATCCTGGCTTAAGACTCACTACTTATGTTTAGCATATCCTGACTAGAGCTGCTGATTAACTGTACAGACTGCATCTCTGATGTTAGTCATTAGTACTAAAACATAAGTAACATGATAGTTAGAATTGGATACTAACCCTCACCTATTCTGTTTTTCTTTTCGTTACTCAAATGTGGCACTTTGTGCCACGGCCCCATCTGCCATGTTGTTTTGCCTGCCTAAGGAAAAGTCATCCCTAATGGAGGATCGCAGAAATCCAGATCATATTATGTGATATCATCTACTGTTAAATTCTGCTCCGTACTTCTAAAATTTTTATTTGTATACTGTATTGAGGATTTGTTCTGTCCAGTGTATTGCATTGTATTGTATTGACCCCCTTCTTTTTGACACCCACTGCACGCCCAGCCTACCTGGAAAGGGGTCTCCCTTTGAACTGCCTTTCCCAAGGCTTCTTCCATTTTTTCCCTACAAGGTTTGTTTTTTTTTTGGGAGATTTTCCTTGTCTTCTTAGAGAGTCAAGGCTGGGGGGCTGTCAAGAGGCAGGGCCTGTTAAAGCCCATTGTGGCACTTCTTGTGTGATTTTGGGCTATACAAAAATAAATTGTATTGTATTGTATCGTTATGTCATATAGTGATGCAATAGTCAGAATGAAAGACACTGTGCAATTACACTGTACAAATGAATTATTAAGCTTGTTATCTTACGAAATGAGCTCCTCAATTGATAACAGTAATTTTAGCTCTTTATTTTCTCTCAGTGTCATCTCTTTTGTTCTCTTTTACTTTCTCCCTGAAACCCCAGCAGTTTAACGTGTACTGACTGGAGAATTGGAGATGGGTGTTTTAGGAAGAAACCCTGTGGGTGTAGCCTTTGCAGTGGAAGATCTCACTTGTATTCAGTATAAACTTTTTAACAGGTTGTTCCCAGACGTGTAAGAATTCCATCTGGCCCCACAAGACTCATTAGGCAAGTTTAAAATAAGCTCCCAGTAAATGAATAAAATAAACATAAAATTCTTACTATTCTTATTAATGAACAATTTCACAGCATAAATTTCATGTTTTTTCTTTTTTTGTTTTTTCACTGAATGCAGGTGCTGAGGACACATGCACAGCTATCACAGGTCATTTACACTTACAGGCCACTTTTGGTAGGAAATCACTTGCTAGAACCTGCTTTGGACCAGAAATCCTGAATCTGTCCCTGTTTAAATCACCTATAAGTTAGCATAGAGAAAAATGTGGTTTATCAAATGAATAAATGCATGGTTATTTGGCTTTATAAGATTGTTTAAATGAAGAAATGGCAGGGAGAATAAAAGCCTACAAAGTTAGCAGAGCACATTTCTTCATAAAAGCACTAGGTGGCAGCAGAGACCACGGCGTGTAGCTACTTCACACACACTAACAGTCAGCCCTTGATGGATCACTTCTCCCAGTATGCCAAAGACTGTGACCTCCTAAATCTGACTCAGCAGAATTTGTATTATAGCACTGAGGCAGAAAGTGTTGCTGCATTGGTCCATCCAGCCATCTTCTAGAAAGTCCATTCATTTTGCCAATGTCTGTACCAATGTGCCACCCTAGCAAAAAGATTTAAAGATGATGGAGGAAAATGACAGCCTTAGGCAGGGACATAAACACAAATAACATTCCATGAAGGTGATTTTTGTCTGATGCCAATCACAAGTAACACAGGGGTTCCATAGGAAGCTGTACCGGCTCTCTTTCTGTTTACCCTGCGCACCTCAGGACTTTAGATATAATACTGAATCAAGTCATCCGCAGATATTTTCTGATGACATGTCTGTAGTTGGGTGTATTAGTAGCGGGCAGGGGAATGAAAACATAAGACTAGTAAACGACTTTGTGGAATCGTGCAAATTGAACCACCTGCACCTCAAACTCAGTAAGACAAAGGAAATAATTCTGGACTTCAGGAGGGTTAAGCCCTCTCTACCTCTTGTTATCTTTGATGTTGAAGATTTGGCGGTGGTGAGGACATACAAATATCTTGTGTTGTGTCTGAACGACAGGCTTGAGTAGAGTACCAGCACAGAGACCATCTACAACACAGGTGTCGAACTCCAGTCCTCGAGGGCCGCAGTGGCTGCATGTTTTCATTCTAACCTAAACCTAACCTAAATCTTCTTCATTAGTGAGCCGTTTTTACTGCTAATTAACTTCTTTTGCTTTAGTTTTAATTAACTTGATTCAGGCCCCTTAATTGTCTCTTTTTCCTTAATTAGTAGCCAAACAATAATGAGACATCAAACAAGCCACCATATGACCCGCTCACCTGTGCCCATCACGCAATATCTGAAAATAAATAAAGGTGAAGGTCTCAGTAAGGTTGATCTCTCAGGTCACCAAAACATTTTGACAATGTTCTTAGAAAAAGCAGAAAAATCAACAGTTACTGTATGGAAATGTCTGCTGTGTCAGAATGAGAGCAGCAACAAGCCATTGAATTAAATAACGGGCTTAATTAACAGCAAGAATCAGCTTCTCGTTAAGAGACTGTTTGGAGTGAAATTGGTTGGAGTTTGAAATCCCAGTTTAGCTGGTCATCTGTTGGCTCGTTTCACGTCTCATTTCTGTTTGGCTGCCATTTAATGACAAATCAATTCAGAGGACTGAATCCTTAAAAACAGGGCTATTGAAATGAAGGGAAAAGGAGTTAATTAGCAGTGAAAACTACTCACTGATTAGGAAAAGTGTCAGAAAGAAAACCTGTAGCCACTGCGGCCCTCCAGGCTCGGAGTTCGACACCCCTGATCTACAAGATGGGTTAGAGTTGCCTCAATTTCCTCAGGAGGTTGAGGCTGTTTGGCATATGCAGGCCACTATTACAAGTTTTCCACCAATCTGTAGTAGTCAGAGTAATTTTCTGTGTGGTAAAGTGCTGGGGAAATGGCATTAGTGCAGGTGATGTCAACAGACTAAATAATCTAATTAATAGGCTGGATCAATCAAACATTTTGATCGGCCACCTGCCTGTTGACCTTTTATGTGCTCAGAGACTTCAAAGGGCCTCAGTGCTGCTATTGGTTACAAAGAAATATGCAGTAACTTACACCCACCACTAGATGGAGGACATGTTACACTTTCTGAAATCTTGACAATTTGTAAATCTTGCGCATTTTTTTTTCTTAGAGTGCACCAAAAGCTTATACAAAAGCACATACTTGATAAATAATTATACTGATATTTACAAAAGCACATACTTGATAATTATACTGATATTTTCTCCAGTATTACAGAATACTTTTTGCTTACCTCACCTTTTACTGGTTTGGGTTGCACAGGAGCCAGAAGCCACTCAAATATTTTTCTTTTTTACCTGTCTAAAACTCTCCTGATGGCAAAAGAAATCCCTAGCAGAAGTTATTGAAGCACTAGTGTGAGGCTGAATGGACTCAAAAATAGAGTTGAGCTCTCCATCAAGTACATCTTTAAAAATTTTATGTTAAACAAATATAAACTATTATTAGCCACAAACCCTACACAACCAAAAACCAACAACAGAGCATTAATTGATTCTATTTTTACATCACCTGAGTTGGAATCTGCTGTCTGTTAAAGCTCTAACAGTCAACACATGTCTATTTGGGCTCAGTTAATTACAGGAAATGAAATCATTCAATTAAAAAAACATGTATTTAGTATGTTCTACTACTGAGAAGTCAAGCAAAATGACACCTTTTATTGGCTAACTAAAAAGACTACAATATGCCAGCTTTCGAGGCAACTCAGGCCCCATACAACCTGGTAGTGCTAGATGTTCCCAGGTGGCCCATTTCTTATGTTACTTGGATTGTAACAGCTCATATTCTTTTGCCATTACGGTCAGGAGACTATAGTGATGTGTGGTTGTGTAACTTAGAAACGTGGATTGTAAGATGTGATGTTGTGCACATCCAAAGTTCATAAAACTAAAATCAAGTTTCTATAAATCTGCTACTTTAGCTCACGATTCTAACATCATAAGTGGGAGACAGCAGGACAGCCTGTTTGTATAACTGAGAAGCAGCTTTTAATATCATACGTGCATTATGGTAGCAGTTTTCAACAAAAACGTGCCTACCCAAGCAATGCCTTAGACCATAGTTTATTAAACTATGGATAGCAAGTAAAGGGGTTTTGGGTCACAACTCACCATTGTATTTAGTGAGAAAGTGTCGTGTATGGTTTGCAAAGTATCTTGTGATGGCTTGCCATTCACAGTTTAGGCAATCATCATTGCTCTGTTTTAACTGTCTCTGATGATTCTTCAAGGAGAAACACATCCTCTCCCTGGTAGGCCTGTTGGTTTTGAATACAGTAAACCCTCCTCCATCGCGGGGGTTGCGTTCCAGAGCCACCCGCGAAATAAGAAAATCTGCGAAGTAGAAACCATATGTTTATATGGTTATTTTTATATTGTCATGCTTGGGTCACAGATTTGCGCAGAAACACAGGAGGTTGTAGAGAGACAGGAACGTTATTCAAACACTGCAAACAAACATTTGTCTCTTTTTCAAAAGTTTAAACTGTGCTCCATGACAAGACAGAGATGACAGTTCCGTCTCACAATAAAAGAATGCAAACATATCTTCTTCTTCAAAGGAGTGCTCGTCAGGAGCAGATAATGCAAACAAAGAAATGCAAACAAATCAATAGGGCTGTTTGGCTTTTAAGTATGCGAAGCACCGCGGCACAAAGCTGTTGAAGGCCGCAGCTCACACCCCCTCCGTCAGGTGCAGAGAGAGAGAGAGAGAGAGAGAGAGACAGAGAAAAACAAACAAGCAAAAATCAATACGTGCCCTTCGAGCTTTTAAGTATGCGAAGCACCGTGCAGCATGTCGCTTCACGAAGCAGCTGCACACAGAAGGTAGCAATGTGAAGATAATCTTTCAGCATTTTTAGATGAGCGTCCGTATCGTCTAGGTGTGCGAACAGCCCCCCTGCTCAATCCCCCTACGTCAGGATCAGAGAAAGTCAGCGCAAGAGAGAGAGAGAGAAAAGTAAGTTGGGTAGCTTCTCAGCCATCTGCCAATAGCGTCCCTTGTATGAAATCAACTGGGCAAACCAACTGAGGAAGCATGTACCAGAAATTAAAAGACCCATTGTCCTCAGAAATCCGCGAACCAGCAAAAAATCCGCGATATATATTTAAATATGCTTACATATAAAATCCGCGATAGAGTGAAGCCGTGAAAGGCGAAGCGCGATATAGCGAGGGATTACTGTATAGTAAAAAGGGCAAGACTGAGTCACTAGAAACAAAAGTTTACGAAACACTGCCTTACAATAAAACAGAGTTTATCACACTTTCTACCTAATATTAAAATTAATTCTTAAGCAAACATGGAAACGTTTGTGGACAAAGTACATTTTCTGGAGCCAAGTAACACAACAAGCTGTTTTTAACATGACAGACTTTTATGCATAGAAAAGAATAATGCATCTTTGTAAAAGTCCACTTTTCAAACATTACAAGAAAGGTTCTGTTTATTTTTCCAATCAATTCAAATCCTCACATTACATTCCTATCCATGTTATTACTGGTGTTCCTTGTGCCATCCACCACATCATAACTGATAGTGGTTTAGGGCCACAGAACTGTAGAATATGTCCAGCCAATCGTAGACAGCATTCAGCCGCACTAACCTGCAACAATCAACATCAACTTCTCAGTCCTTGTGGAGTCAATACTGGTGGAAATCTTCAAGTCTTTGGCCTGACCTGACCGCTTAGCAATCCAGTACTCTTTTAACATTCACTTCAATTACATGGCACAGGAATTAATACAAAATCAGACAGGAAAGCGTAAAATAGACCAAAAAATGAGAAAGCCAAGGATAAAAATGATCATTTTAAATTCTAAAGGAAACAAAAACAGAGAAAAGAAGACACTAAACGTGTAACATGCAAGAGACTCCTGGAGGAATTGCTTTTCTTTGATTCTCTAGCCCCTCCATCAAGAGACTGTCATTTCTTTGTTTTGCCCAACAAGATAATAATACAGGAAGGAGGAGCAAGAAGGGAGGGGCTGGGGGCGGAGCCAAGAACCAAACCAGACAGTTCAGTGTTGCTGTTAGCTTGGAAGCCCTGAAGTGACATCATTCAAATTTTAATTAGCATAATGCAACTTTCTCATCCCACTTAATCCAGCCCAGGGTTGTGGGGTCTGCTCCAAAGCCTCAGGTGCAGGCAATGAATGCGGCCCATTTGCATGCACTTGCACCTTTTGGATGTGAGACAAAGCCAATAGAAACAGAAGATAGACTCCACGGTTACTGGCCATGAGAGGTCCAGCCCAGGTCATGGTGATCCTTGAGACAACAGAGCTAATCACTGCACCACCATGCCACCTATTTAAGTTTAGGGACAAGCAAAATTTTCCTCAAATTATTGCTGAAATTAACAAAAAGTGAAATACTCAATGTAATGGCATTATAACATTTTATTAATAGTTTTTCCACCTCCTCAGCAGGACAGACAATGTTCAACTTCTTTGCCTTTTCTTAAAAGTAAGAAGGAATGCAAGCAAAACAAGTGACAGGGGAGCCTGTCAATGCGATTACATAAATGTGATTGTTTTTATAGACATTAATTTGGACTTTTGTTAGCATTCCTTTAGTTTTTATGGTTTTTCTGTGGTCGACTCCGTTTATTAATTATGTTTCCTGACATTAACACAATTTTCCCTTCTAGATTTTTTTTTCTTCAGAATTGCACTTTTAATTCAAGAAACCACGGAGGAGTGGTTTAAGTGTAATGAATGAAAAAACAAGTCTGATTAATAAACATTTTGTAAGCGTAATTTATTTATTTTTTTAGGTCCTGCTTACCCTGGATTTGCTCCAGTCAGTCTCCTTATGATTTATTTGTCCTGCAGAACGGTCCCAGCCTCCCCAGACTGAAAATTCTTTTAGCATTAAGACATGGTTTGTTGAAGAAAATTTCTCCTTGTCTTTTAGTCAGGCGGTAGCGGTCGAATGATGAAAAACGTGGCCATAACTCGCAAAATTGAGGGTTCACATTCAGCTGCAGGCTTTCACTCATTCAGCCTGAGAACACCACTGTGCTGTATCTGGAAAAACAGCAACACAAATAAAGCACCTCTCGAGGTGGTGAAAGGCTTTGTGAAAAGTGAATTCGAAAAAGACTAAGAATGTTTACAGGCTTGAGGGGGCCACTTGGTCCATCAGGCTCAGTTTATTCACTTACAGCTAACAGTTCATCCAGCCATCTGCACTTCACCTACAGGTCCCAGTAATTCCCAGATTGCTGCAACCGTCTTTGTAAAGAAGTGCATCTCTGATTTGGTCTTAAATGTACTAGTAAGTGACAAAATAAACAGCTGAGTTGAGCACAGGTTTTGGAAAATTAATCCTAAAATTGGTTTGGCATGCACATAAAACTCACTAAAAGTGTTTTTAAGGGTAGAAAACAAGAACTATATTTCTTCAAAGTTTTATTACACTTATGCGTTTACTTGAGTGTAACACCAGTAGCCCACAGCACTCCAGTAAAATGAAATCCCAATTCTTGGCTCTCGTTCACATTCCCACAGTGGATCACAACTTTTTTAGACTTGTAACATACTTTATATTTTGAACATGAAAACGCACCACAACACACTATTGTGCACATTATTCCTTATCAGAAAAACAGACTACATGGATATTCCTCCCCTGCTATTGCGTAACTACCATTCTTTTTTGTTTCTTTGAGATGAGTCTGAGGATATGAAGACTGTTGCAACTTTTTGTCACTAAAACATCTTTGGGATTGTGGTCACCGAGACAGTCAGCAGCATATTTGGCAAAGTGAACTTCGGACTTCCAGAACAACCACAGCAAACAACAATGATTCTCTTGATTTTTTTCCTCAGTAAAGAAATGTATTTAACCCATAAACTGCCGGAACCCGCCTTAGTCAGTTCTCAATGCAATTTGCCAGCACGCTGGAGCTGATCAGTCCGTGCCATACATTCGTTGAACAGCCAGCTCATGACCACTGCCGCCCCCTTAGCAAATTAGCATCACTGTCCCTAGGATTCAGCCGCTGCACTAGACTTCCCTGCAGTCATCAGCGTTGGTCTCTGTGTGCTTGCGTGCAGCCAGTTCAAGCACAGTTGGCTCGGTGATTTACTAAATTTCATCAATAGCGGCAGTTGCACCTTGTACATTGTGAGAAACCAGTCTTGACGAAAATAAGTTCAAACGAAACAGATAAAGATTTGGGGACCGTCCCCGTATATTGTCGTCAGACAATAATAAAGAAACTGATTCTATAGACTTTTTCAGGACATAGAACATTTTACTGAACACAAAATGGCTTTAAATAGTACAAGGAATGATGGGACAGGAAATGGTTGGCAGGATGTGACGAGTGGAGACAGGAAGTGGAACCATGGTCATCAGAAGTCGACGGAAGTGAAGGATTGTGGGAACCAGAAGTGACGTCATCGTGATGGACCGGAAGTGATGTCATGGTGGCCATTTTGAACCCGGAAATCGAGATCTTTATTTTTCTTTTGATTTTCTGTAGAGGGAGAGATTCAGGTAAGTACCACATGATAACCCTCTGTCTTGCAATACTTCACTCACCTTTAGGCTCTTTGACTGCCTCCAACTTGCACGTGTGTGACAACATATAAAAACAGTTTGTTGCAGTAGTTTTTTTAAAATAGTTTTTACAGTTCATTGGCAGTGTATAAAATGAGCAGTGTTGCAGTTATTGTGATGCTCTTTGCATGAAAAAAATTTGTGTTCATTAAAATTTCACTTTTTCTTGGTGAATTGTGACATTTCCTTAAAAAGTGCAGCAAAAAAATATTTGGCACCCAGGGGTACATTAACCCCCCAAGTATGTGGCAGTTTAAGGGTTCATAAACTCTATAGCTGTGTTTGGTGTAATCCCAGATGGGCTTAAATTTGAGAAGGACAAATTTTATTGTACATAATAGCAGCTGATACCACACTACTGGCACATAGCTTTATCTTGCTTAGCCTGACGAATCCCAACCTACCTTATATAAGTCTGTGGGTAACAGATAGTCTATACTATTTGAAATTGGAAAAAAACCTAATTATCACTTAAAGTTCAAAACGTTTTTTATAATATTGCAAGATTTCATTAATAAAATTTTAGAATAAGTATTTTCAGATGACCCATCCATCATAGGCTGCATTAATGATGGAGAGAAGTCAGAATACAAGAAAGTTGGTATATGGACAACAACCTGCAACTCAACGTCAGCAAAACAAAAAAGTGGTGGTGGACATCTGACGTGTCAAGGATCCTCTCAGTTCAGCCACCATCCAGGGAGAGGACATGCAAGTGATGCAGAGCTACAATTACCTGGGGGTCCATATAAACAACAACCTGGACTGGTCTGACAACACAGTGGTGTGACGATGCTGGTTCTGCTCCACGCTCCTATCGGCTGTTAGGGAGCCCTTGAACCCAACACCATCGGTAATGTCACCGATGAGCTAGACAGTGAGGCAATAAACAATTGAGCAAGGGGATGATGTATAAAAGTGCAAAGTGCTTTTATTAAAAGACAATCTAATGTTCAAACAAAACAGTGTTCATATTAAAGTGCTGTGCAGTTCAATTGTCTTCATTAAATAAATAATCCATAAAAAAGCAAGTGAAAAACCAAACGAACAAATGTGCAGGTTAAAATCCATTAGGAAAAAAAACTCTTCTAAAAACCACGAGGTAAAATGTCACAGGAAGTAATATGTTAAAACCAAAAGCCCGGTGTCTTCTGTTTCCATGGCGGCTCCCCTGCTACACCCATCTGGACTGCTCTACAGGAGAGTCGCCTACCTGCAGGATCAGCTGCCCTTCAATCAGGTCCGGTAGCCCTCCGACCCTTGGCTTCGTCAGGCTCCCAACCGGACCAAGACTTTGAACCATTCCCCAGCGGCCAAGGCGCTCACACTGAGGCTACACCAGTCCAAAGCTTCATCGACTCCTGCTGCCTTCTACGGTCAGTCGACTTCTCCACTGGTCACTCCGGCTCCTAAATCGCTCAGCTGGAGTGATTACTTTCTTAGCCCCACTGAGTGTCGGCCAAACACTCCCTTCGTGGGCTCTCCTCCCAGCTGCCTGCTTTCTCCCTCGCTCATTCTCCTTCTTCCTCACACCGGCTCTTTCCACCTGCTTCCTGTCTTCTCCTACTACCTTCCGTTCTCTCTTTCCTTCTTTTCTTTTTTCCCCCCACTTTAACCTGCTCGCGCTTCTCTATATATGCGGAGACGACATGGCAGCTGCAGCCCATTAGCCACAGGAACGATCACGGATGTGGGCAGTCTCTCACCTGTGCACTTAGGTGAGAAACGCCCACACCGCAGATCACCCTGCATCTTGTCTCAGCCACCACGCCCCCTCGCTAAGCTGCGAGTGTGGCGATTATTTATTTAACTGGCCATTGCTGGGAGAGCTGTGGACCCATAACACCACAAGTGGGTGGCAGCCCTGTACAAGAAGGACCAGAGCAGGCTACCACTTGCTAAGTAGACTCATGTCTTTTGATGTGTGCAGCAAGCCGCTGGAAATGTTCCACTAATCCACAGGCCTTACTCCCCTTTCATTTAGTCTCTTACACGCACCATATATCAACCTTCCTTCTCTCCATCATATCGGTTAACTCTCTCCCCTTGCCAGTCATACTGCCAACATTCAAAGTTTCTACCCTCAGTTCCACTCTCTTTACTTTCCTCATCTCCTCTTTCCTCCGGACACGTCTCCCCCCTATTCTTCTCCTTCCAACAGTAGCCCAATTTCCGCCAGCACTCTGTTGACTAACAGTACTGGTGGTGGTTGTTGTTAACCCTGGGCCTCAACCGATCCAGTATGGAAATTTGTATCATTGTTCGCATATTGGAAAATGGATGGATGGATGGATGTTCGCACGTTGATCTGGCAAAATTTTACACCGGATCCCCTTCCTGACATAACCCTTCTCATTTATCCGGGCTTGGGACCGGCATGAAGAAACACACTGGTTTGTGCATCCCCTGCGGCTGGGATAATTCAATGATTTACTCATTAAGTTTATTTATTTATTTACGTGTTGATTGATTGATTGACTGTATTATTTGTCCTGCGAGACTGTATTTTTCTGCTGCTTAATGCATTTGAATTTCACTCTGGAATTAATTGAGAAGTCAAGCAAAATGACACCTTTTATTGGCTAACTGAACTAATTACAATATGCAAGCTTTCAAGGCAACTGAGGCCTACTACCCTTGAGATTAATAAATCTGATCTGATCTAATCTAATTTATATTGGAGAAAAAATTTTGCTTGTGCTGTTGGCTCTCCTCTGTTTCGCTTTGGGTGTAAATTCTGTTTTGTTTTTTACTTTCTGATGGTTTTTTTTCTTCTTTTTTCTACCTTGAACAAGAAGTCATTTGTTATATAAGTTCAACTTGATTGTATGGAATGTTATTTTCTTCAAATAAATAAAAAAAAATGACATACAGGTGAATGTGGACCTAGTGCAGGATGACATTTCCAGACAGGGACTATTGTTTAGTATAGTATAGTATTTATTTATTGACAGCAAATCACAGCATACATAGATTAGCATGGGGTCCCAATGCTCGTGGGACCTCTGGGCAACTGCCCAGCATGCTCATGTGTTAAGACGACCCTGGTTCTCCTAATGTCCTGATTTTGGGACTGGTTTATGATATGCATTCTGGGTTCCTCCATGGTTGATTTGGAAGGGATCTCAGCTGTCTCCAAAGCCAAGGCCATGTGTTCACACAATAGCCAGAGTATTTTAGTACAGGAGAGCTCGACTTGCTGAGATTTTTGAAGAATTAAGTGAATAGGACTAGTGATCTTTGCTGGGCTGAATGGCTTCTTCTCGTCCAGATTACTCTAATGTTAATATTTGAGTTCAGTATTCTACATGTGGTCTTTCTAAAGTGTTCTATGTTAGGCAGCGGCTAAACATACACAACTAAAAGTCTGAGGGGTTTTTTACTATTATTATTATTAAATGGAGTTTGTACTTTTGGAAAATCTGTTGTGGTACTAGCCCCGGACACAGACAGGCAGACATGTTTAAATCACCACCACACGTTTATTTACACTACTGTTTACAAGATCAAGTGCCACATAACCCACAGACTCCCCCAAAGTCCAGGCCAACCACACTATGACTTTCTTCGGACCGCCTCCTTCTTCCTCCATCTCTCTTCACAGACCTCGTCCTTCTTCCACCCGACTCCAGCCATTCTGTAAAGGGAGGCGGCCCCTTTTATGAGCACCCGGATGTGCTCCAGGTGTGTTCCAGCAATCTCCCACCGACACGCCCCAGTGTGGTGGAAGTGCTGGCTGCGTACCTGGAAGCACTCCGGGTGTCCCCACTCGTCTTCCCCCCAGCACTTCCTGCTGTGGCAGAAGTGCTGGGGTCCAGGGTTCTCCAGGCATGGGGACGCCCCCTGGCGGTGACCACGGGCTGCCTACAGGGTTGAGCTTCCCAGCTCTGTACTCGTGGCCCCCAAAGGAACCAGGGCGGTCGCCCCTTTGTGGTCTGGAGGAGGCGTGAGCCCTCCTCCAGTCTTCCTGGGCATCCCGGCTGGGTGCCACCCCCAGCCGCGTGCCACACTGTATTGGGTCAACCAAAAACCAAAAGAACATTTTATGTTATAGTTAAGTAAAATCTGCCCAAGAATGGTACATAATACATTTGAAAGGTTACATCCAAACAGAGGCTTGTGTGCCAGCAGACGCTTGGCACATTCTATGTGGCACGTACACAAAGCAGATGAGGACAAGCATTCTTAATCCGTTATTATTTTTATAGCACCTTTAACAGTCTGAGAGTGCAAAATGGTTTACAGGGCAGTAAAGTTTACAACACAAACTACAGCAGAATAAAACTGAAAATACACACAATAAAACCGGCAGGGCACTTCATTCAGGGTGCAGGAGACTACAAAAGGAGAACAATGACAGACGACTCATAAAACCGGGACACAGCCAGTGGTTTAATTCAGGCAAGCTTGGATTGAGGCACCATGTCTGGACGTGTCTACAGGACTTTTATTTAGTTTTATTGGATTTTAAATTGGAAATAATGTACTTCTTCTCCAAAATGTGTCACAGGCAAGTTTGAAGCAAATAAAAGTTTGTCCATAAAGTTAAGCACTCGGCTTGCCCAGTGCATGTGGGGTTTGCTTGACAGGAGAGCATGGGATGGGACAGGAAAAAAACAAAAAATAAATAAATAAAAAAATGAAAAAGGAAGAGATGTGACTTGGAAGGAATCGGGACACTAGAGAGCAGGAAATTGAGCAAGTGGCAAAGATGCCTTCAAATTCTATCTTAAGTAACAAAGGAGGCTGGGAGAGTTGGCTTGTAAAAAATAGCAAAATAGCCGAGGTAGATAGAAATTGGACTGTGCTGCCTTTTTAAATAATAACATTGGCAAGAAGTGAATTATTGTGAAACCCCCCATCCACACACACTCACACACACACATAACGTACACAAATGTTACATGCCAACATACAACCCCAGACTGAGGCTTAAGGAGATGCAATTGTCTCTGGGGCCAGCAGAGGCATCATGATGTTATGTTTTTTTTTTTTTAAGTTTTTGTCTTAAAACAAACAAGCAAAATGTCTATATTATCTTGGGGGGGAAGGGGTTATTACAGGAATACTCCACACAAAAACAGAGATAATAAATCTGAAATGAACTGATGACATTGTATTTTTTATCAAAGCAATACTTTACATTTTTTAAAAAGCCAATGTCATTGTACACATTTACACATTGCACTACCAATTCACATTTAACATTCTGCTGAATTGCTTTTATTCAGAAGCTGGTGGAATGAAAAGAACTGAGGACGCCATGTTTGAGTGAGCTGAGCAGACATTTATTCCAATGCATTTTATGATGAGGTAGATCTCATTTTAGAGTTTGGTGCCAATACAGCATCATGGTTTATAGCAATTTCTCTTGAACTTTGAATGAATCACCTTTGTATCTTCATATTAACATTATCAAATACTGCAGACCTGCAGCAATCTCTGTAAAACACCAAACCCCACAGCATAAGTTCAACACGATTTGTTCAAAACACTCTCGACCCTCTGCAGTTTGCATATCAGGAGAAGGTGGGAGCGGAGGATGCCATCATCTATATGCTACATCGATCCCTCTCACTTAGACAGAGGCAGTGGTGCTGTAAGAATTATGTTTCTAGACTTCTCTAGCGCCTTCAACACAATCCAACCTCTGCTCCTTAGGGACAAGCTGACAGAGATGGGAGTAGATTCATACCTGGTGGCATGGATTGTGGACTATCTTAAAGACAGACCTCAGTATGTGCGTCTTGGGAACTGCACATCTGACATTGTGGTCAGCAACACAGGAGCGCCACAAGGGACTGTACTTTCTCAGGTCCTGTTCAGCCTATATACATCGGACTTCCAACACAACTCGGAGTCCTGCCACTTACAAAAGTTCGCTGATGACACTGCTATCGTGGGCTGCATCAGGAGTGGGCAGGAGGAGGAGTATAGGGACCTAATCAATGACTTTGTTAAATGGTGCGACTCAAACCACCTACACTTGAACACCAGCAAAACCGAGGAGCTGGTGGTGGATTTTAGGAGGCCCAGACCCCTCATGGACCCCGTGATCATCAGAGGTGACTGTGTGCAGATGGTGCAGACCTATAAATACCTGGGAGTGCAGCTGGATGATAAATTAGACTGGACTGCCAATACTGATGCTCTGTGTAAGAAAGGACAGAGCCGACTATACTTCCGTAGAAGGCTGGCGTCCTTCAACATCTGCAATAAGATGCTGCAGATGTTCTATCAGACGGTTGTGGCGAGCGCCCTCTTCTACGCGGTGGTGTGCTGGGGAGGCAGCATAAAAATGAGGGACGCCTCACGCCTGGACAAACTGGTGAGGAAGGCAGGCTCTATTGTTGGCATGGAGCTAGACAGTTTGACATCTGTGGCAGAGCGACGGGCCCTCAGCAGGCTCCTATCAATTATTGAAAATCCACTGCATCCACTAAACCAGGGGTCTGCAACCTTCACTATCAAAAGAGCCATTTTGCTCCCTCTTCCTCCAAAGAAAAATAGTCTGGAGCCGCAAAACATAACACAGCTTATAAACTTTTAAAAGTTTTAATCTTTTTTTAGATTTTACATGTTACAACCACGGAATACAACAAACAGAAGTGCAGTGTGCATGTGTAGGCCTACTTTGAAATAAATTTAACTGAACTCTGCAGGCCTATTTGAGTCCTTCCTATACCTGTATAAAATTAAAATAAAAACTAGCCCACTTTAATATAAATAAAACATTTAGCTGTAGCTTAGCAGCTATAAAAAAGTAAACATAAAATTCCATTTCAGTGTGCTCTCATCCTCTTCAGGTTTCCCTCTCAGCCAGCAATCAACTGAAGCACCTGAACATACAAAAAAACCAACATCAGCTCCGGGTCTGAAATAAATGTGTTTTTTTTTTTTTTTTAAATATTAGCCTATTAAATGCTATTGTTCTCACCTGTTTAATGTGACTTCTGTTTCTGAAGTTCGCTGCAGATCATCTCTAGCACTTTGAGCTACTTTTTGTATGAAAATGTGCTATATAAATAAATGTTGTTGTTGTTCTATGTCGGGGCTATACGATGTGACTTTGACCTTCACACAGGACTGCAGGCTCATGTGTGAGGTGGGAGAGATATTTGGACTTTATGAAGTTCATTCTTGAGAAAACTTGCTCACATGAGTATGTTGAGCCAAAGATGGACAGGACTCCAAATGCATATTTTTTCATGTTCATATATGTTTCGGGAATGGCACTCCATGTATTGAAAACAAGTTTGTCGGGTTTGGGGAGGTTTTCAATATCAGTCCATTTGTGCTCTTTAGCGAGAGTAGCCTTCTGACGGGCGACTTCTTCAAGATCCGCTGTCAGGCATTTGAACTTGGACACCCATAAATCTTTATCCGCTATGCGGCCAGTTCAATTTCTAGATCGGGCTTACTTACTCCTGTGAATGCGGATGTGTTCAGCAGGGATGGGTCGATGTCCAGGGAAGGAGAGAGTGTTTTTTTTCTTTCTGAACTCACTGAATCTTTCTCTAAATGCAGCTTGCATTGCAATAATTGTACGGTGGAAATAATCACAATTTATGTGAATGTTCACTGCTTTGAACTCTCTCAGGGAGGGGAAGTGAGAGAGTGAACCTTTGTGTA
This sequence comes from Erpetoichthys calabaricus, assembly GCF_900747795.2. Taxonomy (NCBI): domain Eukaryota; kingdom Metazoa; phylum Chordata; class Cladistia; order Polypteriformes; family Polypteridae; genus Erpetoichthys; species Erpetoichthys calabaricus. The sequence continues at coordinate 39,016,529 of NC_041404.2, read as the reverse complement.
CATCTCTGGCAAACACTGTCATCATGCGCTCAAACACCAAAACATTTAAAGTCAGAGAATAGATGCTCTGATATTTTTATGAACGATTCTTTCATGTATTCTCCGTCTGTGAACGGCTTACCCCTCCTTACAATCTCTTGAGCTGCCACAAAACTAGCAGCTGTAGTTGATTGTGGAGAAGTGATCCACTTTTTGAAAGTATGTTTGCTCTGTTCAGCTTTCCGTTGCAGTTCCGAAATTGCTCTCTTTCGCTCATCTTCACTTGGGTATTTTTCAGTGAATGCTGAGTGCTTGTTTCGAAAATGTCTTTCAACGTTACATTTTTTGTTGTTCGATAATTTATCGCCACATATTAAGCACACCGGTAAGCCAGCGTCGTTGGCGGTGAAGGCAAATGCTTCTGTCCACGCAGAATTAAACTCTCTGTTCTCTTCTGGGATTTTTCATTTTTGGGATTTATTCATGGTTAGTGCAGGGGTCGCACACTCCAGAAGCCACCTGCAGGTAAAGGCGAGGGCTATAGACGTAGATGTGACGCATATTTTAGTTGACAAATTATAAATAAAAATAAAAATTAGATGTTAAAGTGTATAACAGTAGTAGTAGTAAATAAACATTATATATATATTACATATATTATATACAAATTAAATTAAGAAATTGCCGTTATTCATTTTCATGTTTTTTTTTTTTTTTTGTCAAGGCCAAAAGGAGCCATTACAAGGAGGCTGAAGAGCAGAGCCGCGGGTTGCCGACCCCTGCACTAAACAGTGTCATCTCCAGACAGAAGAGCAGCTTCAGCGACAGTGACTGCTGGAATGTGGATTAACGCGGGCCAAATGTCGATGTTCAGGACACAAAGGGAGGTGTCTGAGGATTACTGCTAGTAAAAGAATAACCAGCAGATGGTTCATGAAGCAAAAATCACCCTGAGTGTCCTGACTGGGTTCCTTTTTTCAAATTTTGCTAGCTTTATTGCATCTTTTTTTAAACATCTTTTACCTTTTAGATTTTGACTTTTGCCGATTCTTATTCTGCATCTTTTAAAACATCATTCTGGACCAAAATCTTTAAATGCAATTCAGACAGCCTTTGTGTGGCAATCCCTCCTAATCCACTAACAGCTGTGTTTGGTGGATTCCAAAATGGGCTTAACGTGGAGAAGGACAAACAAAGATTCAAGAGTACACTGGAAAAAGGATCTCTCATCAATATCTCAGAAAAGGAGTGGAAAGTAGCAATGCACAGAATTTACTTGAGCTCCACATGTGCAAAGCATACAATTATTCAACTCAAAATTATTTATTGAGCAGATCCAACCTGTGAATGCTGCAATCAAGTTCCAGCCTCACTGGGCCACATGTTTTGGGCGTATGCACCAAATTAACATCATTCTGGACCAAAATCTTTAAATGCCTTTCAGACAGCCTTGGTGTCACGATCACTGCTAATCCACTAACAGCTGTGTTTGGTGGACCCCCAGAGGGGTTTAAAGCGGAGAAGGATAAACAAACTGGAATTACCTTTACTACACTATTGGCATGTGGACTTCTCTTACTCAACTGGATGAATCCTAACTCTCCTATTCTAAGTCAGTGGCTAACTGATGTTATAAACTATTTGAAACTGGAAAAAATCAAATTCGCACTTAGAGGATCTGTGTAAAACTTTTTCAAAACCTGGCAGGATTTGATCAATAACATTTTAGAATATGCATTTAAATTGAGAAGCCGGTCCTCTCCCCCCCTTTTTTTTTACTCTATTTATTTGTATTCATGTATTAATTTATCTGTTTACTTATTTTTACTAGTTTTACTCTGTTGGCCTAGCTCTCTTTCTCAGGGGTGGAGGTTGATTTGTTTCAAGCCTAGTTTGTAAAATTTGAGTTATTTCTATGGAATGTTATTTGATTTTAATAAAATCAATAAAATCCAAAAATAAATAAATAAAAATATTTAATGTAGTTCATTTATTTTCATGTCTTTTTTGAAGCCATCTTGTTTTTTATGGGCACAGTCATTTTATGGGGTTGTTGTCATGGCATTGCAGCTTGAGACATGCACTCCATGGTCACTGAAATTTAGGTAAAAAAATACTTTTTGTATGTCGTGCTTTGCTTTTTGATCTTTTGACCCGGTTTACTGACTTATTGCTTTACTTTCTTGACAATGCCTTTTGGTTTCTGGTTTACGTTTCATCTCTTAATTCTGATTTATAAAGAAAATCTCTACCTTTTTTTAAAGGCATAACAGAGGGCAGCCAGAAAGTCAAACACTACCAAGGAGCAAAGACAAAAGAAATGAAGGCCAAAAGCGAGAAGTAAATTCAAAGGCAACAAGAAACCTAACACTAGGGCCGACTTGGAGTAGAAGCTAACAAGATAATTACTGCTAAAGATTTTAGAAGTTTTGGAATCTCCACTGAGAGACACTAAACATGCTGTGTATCGCCTTATTTATATTTAAAGTAGCTGTGACATCACAGAAACAAACCCCACAAGAGCAAGAATGGGAATGTGACAATATATATATATATATATATATATATATATATATATATATATATATATATATATATATATATAAAAGTCAATGTATGTGTGTGTGTGTGTGTTCCAGCATCACTTCCGAATGGCTAGAGCGATTTTCATGAAACTTGGTACACATGTTTCTCATTGGTCGACTAAAAATGTTAATGTGCGAAATCAACCCTAACCCGTCCCCTTTTGGGTAGGGTGGGGGGTGATCTTGTGGTCTTGTATGCATGTTATCATCCAGTTGACACTCGGAAAGACCACCAGAGGGTGCCTGTTGCTTTTGAAATTAAATAGAGTTGGTGGTTCCGAGCGTCAACTGGATGATAACATACATACAAGACCGCAAGACAGGCAGATTAGAGAGTCTTGATTGTTTGTTAATGTATTTTTATTTTTAAAGTTCAGTTTTTTAATTATATTTTTCTCTAAGAATTAAAAAAAAAAGAGTATATTTTTCTCCCAAGCAATGCTGGGTATTTCAGCTAGTGTGTGATCATGGTGGCATTGAGTAAATAAAAACATTAATTTGGTAACAAAAATCAGTACCCTTGAAAATGTCACACAAATTTGCATCAGTGGGTTATCTTCCAGGCTTGTCAGAGGGGAGCACTACCACCCCAGGACACGAGGGGGTGCTGTCATTGTCTCTTTTTCTATGTATAGCTCAAAGAAGATTTCCAAATCAGAGTAACTGACTCTACCCCTTCCGATCCAAGGAATATATGAGCAGCGTGATGATGAACCTGAAGCCTGACCACTCCCTGGAGCTTTAGCCAAAAGCAGGCGCCAGTTTTCTTCTGCTTTGTTTAGTTTGAAGATTTTCTTCAACTAAATGGTGAGAGACTGTTGATGCTCCAACTTTTCATTTTTGTTCCATAGATTGTTAATATATGACACTAATTTTAGAGGTTTTTGTGGCCTCTGAATATGAATGTGACACTTAAATATTGGAAATTTTATAGCATATGAAAGTTATAACATTTTTTGCACTTTTCTATCCGCCATTTGTATTTTCACGATCACCAGAGTTTTGGGTTCCCACTGTTAGGACCGCTTCACACATTGTCAGGGGCGTGTCCTTGGTGGTCATGACCTTCAGGTAATGATGAAATGCGATAAAAATTCATTTGGGAATTTGTCATTTGCAGATTCAAAACTGCTTTTCAAATCACTCTTTCAAAAAGAAACTGCTTTTCTAATATTCTCTGGTTTTGACTTATGATCTTGAACTTTTGGCCACGATTTTTTGTCTCTCATCTTGGCTTTGACGCTTGTGTCTTTCAGTCTTCTAGTTTTGACCCCTTTCTGTTTACTCGTCTATCTTCTGGTCCACCCTCAAACTGTGTTTGTGCACCGACATAACAAAATACACGTATAAACGAGATCAAATACTACAGTAGAGGGCACATTTGAGTCCGGTGGTGAGTTGGGACAAAGGCTGTGTGGTGGGGGAAGAGGCCAGAATTTATAAAAATTTAGTGGCATTGGGGGCACAGAAGTTAGTGCTTTGGTGGTGTCATAATGCACATTACTTTTCATAGTTTTTATTGCTTGGAAATTATTTTCGTATGGGTGTTAACTATGGTTCACGTGACCACTATCTTTGTGCTTGTGATGTAACTGGAGGTTCTGGAATAACTACGACTGTGACACGAGTCGAGATTATCTTTCATTTTGATAAAAAGGAAAAGTAAATAACAAGCCTTAGTGCTGGTTAGTTTCAATTCTAAGTAGGCCAAGTGCTAGGCTCACTTTGGTTTTGATCTGTTCTTGGACTCTGACTTTGAGTTTTGCTTTGCCCCAGTGCTTTGGTGGCTTGATATATGTTTTGATCTCCCAGTTTTGACCCTTCACAATATTGACTCCTGGTCCTTTTGCCACTCACAATAAATCCAGAAATATAGTCTAATCACAGGTGGTACTTCGAGGTAGGCACAGGTGTCCAAGGTAGACAAGGTATAAAAACCTGAGGGAGGGCACCCAGAGTCAAAGGTTTATTTTTCTTCAATTGTTTGGTATCTCCTTTTTGTACATCCCTTCCTTTTGTCATTTTATTTTAATAACCAAACCAGTTATAATCCCTTTGGTCCCCTTGGCAGTGTTGTGGATATGGGGAAATCATTTGAAAAGTGGCATCGTCCTGTTAGGCTGTTAAACAATACTTAGACCTTTTGAGCACCCTGGGCATAGACATGGCTGGATTCAGCACAAACCTGAAAACTATTGCTCCTTTGAAATATTTCTACCTCTGCCTTTAACCCTACTTCTGCTTCTGACCCTAACCCTTTTTGAATACAAACACTTTGGACCTGGGTTAGTGTGCGTTTATTGTTTCTGAAAATTTTACCCTTTTTATTTGACTACGATTTTTGTAAAATGTATTGAGCCTTAGCTGTTTGTCTTTTGACTTCCTGGTCAAGACCCTCAGCTTGTCACTTGGGTTGTAATTCATCTCCCGACTCCTTTTCAAACTAAATTCTGCTACTGACCCATGCAGTCAGCACACAGAGAGCTCATTGCATACAATAGTTGATGGCCGGTAATTGTTTCATCCCTAATCTCTGTTTCTCTCACTAATGACATCAGTTCAAAAGCAGCAAGTTTGTGCCCCTGTATGTCAAAGTTTTCTTCTCCTTGGCCTCTGGTAAATTGTTGAAATTGAATTTTGCTAATCAGTTTAGATAGATAAATGCTTTATTAATCCCAAGGGGAAATTCACATACTCCAGCAGCAGCATACTGATAAAGAAAATATTAAATTAAAGAGTGTAGGTATACAGACAGTCAATAACTTTGTATAATGTTAACGTTTACCCCCCGGATGGCACTGAAGAGTCGTATAGTGTGGGGGAGGAACGATCTCCTCAGTCTGTCAGTGGAGCAGGACATTGACAGCAGTCTGTCGCTGAAGCTGCTCCACTGTCTGGAGATGACACTGTTTAGTGGATGTAGTGGATTCTCCAAGATTGACCGGAGCCTGTTCAGCGCCTGTCGCTCTGTCACGGATGTCAAACTGTCCAGCTCTGTGCCTACAATAGAGCCTGCCTTCCTCACCAGTTTGTCCAGGCGTGAGGCGTCCGTCTTCTTTATGCTGCCTCCCCAGCACACCACCGCATGGAAGAGGGCGCTCGCCACAACCGTCTGATAGAACATCTGAGAACATCCTGAGGTAAAGCGTGCAGGCCAGGTTGTACAGCCGTCCGGACGCGACTGCCCACACCACCGCATATACCCTCCATGATATTTCATCATGCAGCGGCTTCCCACCGAGGCGCATATTGCGTCGTGGCGCACGCCCCAGAGTCAAACGCAGCGGCAACCTGTACACTACACTTGCTCTAATCCACTGTGCCAGTAATATAGATCACATAGCGGTCACAGACTCAAACCCAGCGGCTTCCCCAACTCAGTGGCTGGCACACGAACACCACAACCTGTAAACTAAACTTGCTGTGCTCCACTCTGCCAGAAGTCGGTGTCAGCAAAGACAACAGAATCACGTCTCCACAAAATGAAACCGATTTAGTACAGATATGCTTATTGAATTAAATGACATTTCCCCAGACGCGCCCACCCTCCATGATATATCATCCATCCAAATATCTGACGGAACAGAAACTGATTGCCATTTTTGGATCTCCAATTCGCTAGCGAATCGCGGGCTTACTTGTTGTTGATATGAAGCAGTCGGTTTCACTACAAGTCAAACAAACTCAATACATTTTCACCAAAACCAAAACACTGACTAGAATTCAAACAAAATAAGAATGTTTGCCAGTCAGTCAGCAATCCAAGTTTTAATGTTCAGGCACCGTTCAATCAGAGTGACCATCTTATATTTAATGGGTGCTGCTCCATTTTGTTTAGCAAAATGGTGACATGCATAAATAACAAACTGACCCAAACTGGTGTTGGTAAAGCATCACAGAATAATGACCAGATGCTTTCTAAATATATATATATATATAAAAATGAAACAAAATGACATCTCATGTGTTTCTAATATCCAGATTTTGCTCTGAGGCTACTGAAGAAGAAATGAAGTGACCGTTAGTTATCGTTACATTTGGAGCATTTTATTAATTTTTCCTGAGCTTCCACTAAAGTATAAAAATGTTCTTGGTATCGTTGTTCATATCTAATTCTTTTATTGTTTTATGAATTAGACCCTCTAGTTAAAAGTTTACTGTCATTATACTGTACATCAACACCATTTTGCTTTGTTTACAGGTGGGCTTTGCATCGGCTGTTTCCATGACATTGTATCCCAGGATGCATCAGGATAGCGTAGCGATGTTGTCATTGGCGCTGCTATTCAAAGTGCACTTCGACTGTTTCAGTCTTTAATTTTCTGCATTATTTTGCAACTTTTTCTCTGTATTTTGCCTTTCGTTTTTTGACATCCACTTTGTTTTTCGCCAACTTTCTTTCTCCTGTCCTCACTCTCCAAAAATTTTACTGGCTGCCTTGGCAGACTATTCCACAGGATTCAGACTGGCACAAGAAGGGCAGATAAACTCTTATTTCATGGCAACATAAGGCCGGAAAAGTTGACTAAGAAAAATGACGCGTGTTATAAATGCATCTATTTATTCTATGAGAATGTTCAGATAATTTTAGAATAAATTGCTAGCAATAAAAACATATTGTTGCAAAACTTTCTGGGCAAACCTCATGTAATTTTTAATATTTTAAAGTGCACTTGCTGGTTTTATAAATGTTAAGTAACATGTTTTCACAGCTATTAAGATTTAAGATACAAACAATTTTAAGTTCAAGTAATACATTTGGACTGTTTTTCGAGTAGGAGTAGCATGGTGGCACAATTGTAATTCCCTTACAACCCAGAAGTCACTGATCCAGCTGAGATGCAGTAACCCACCCTTTGGCTCCATCTTTAGTCCATGAAGTTTAAACAACACCAGACTTCACCATTTCTCCTTCTTCCATTCATTTTTGAGATGCGTCAGGCTGCACCAGTGCCATTCCCAGTTCATTATACCCACAAGTCATTTATCAACAATAAATGGATTTTTTCCAGGTTTAGACAGCATCTCTTGTTCAGGACTCCTCTGCTGTGTTTACATTGCTTATTCTATTAATTAATAATTCTTTACATTTATATAGCACTTTTCTCACTACTCAAAGTTCTTTATATAGTGAGTGGTGAGTCACTTCAACCACCATCAATGTGCAGCATCCACCTGGATGATGCGACAGTAGCCATTTTGCACCAGTAGCTGTTAGGTGGTGAAAGGCTGAGAGATAGTTAGCCAATTAGAGACAGAGGATGATTAGGGGGCCAGAATGACTAGGCCATGGTGGGCAATTTAGCCTGGACATCGGGATACACCCAACTCTTTATGAAGTATCTTTCATGAGCACAGAGAGTCAGGAGTCACTCATCCAAAGGATTTAGAGGTCTCCATGGACCCAACATTCTCATTGTGTACATAGTGTGTAGAAGACAAATAAAATATTATGTCAAAACCATTGAATAGAAGGGCATTACGCACAGACTGTATAATGCAGTAGTGAGACCACTTCTGGTCACCACACTAGAAAAAGACATAGCAGCACTAGTGTCATGATTTTTAACAATATTTCTAAATTATTTATTTTTGGGGTTTTTTCGTAAAACGTTTTTGGGGGATTTTATACACAGATAATCCATTTCAGACATTCATTTCTTTATTTTTTAAAGATGTGTAATTTTTTTAATGTCATCCTCAACACCATTTTGTGTTGCCAATGGGCACAGCTATTTTGGGGTTTTCATGTCACCCTTTTCCAAGAAGGCAATCCCATAAGGCATGGCGATGGCTTCACTGGAATAAAGGTCACCTAAGCCATTCCTCCATATCTGAGATTGGATAAAAACTTCTATTTTTTGTGTTCACTGAACACAAAACACTTTCTGTTTCTTTTCATACTAAATTTTGTGGATTTCTGTTTAGCTTATGGGGTCTGTTTATTGTGTTTCTGACTTCCATTTTGACCCACTGATTGTTTCTTGAACTACAACATTATTTCCTGGTCTTTTCTCATACAGAACATTTACTGACTGCTTCCAGTCTATACAACTAAGGGACTATGCTGAGAAAAAAACACCATTAGCACCCAGGGACTAAAGGACATGTGGTACTCTGACAAGCTGAGGGAATTAAATGTCTTCGTTATTGAGCAGAGGAAGCTACCTGGGGCAATACTACTAGTGTTTAAAATTCTCAAAGGCCTTGATAAAATGTACCAATCAGCATTCTTTCAGTTAGAAGGTGAATCATGTTCTCAAGGACACCATTGGAACGTAAGAAGTGCATTCAAGACTGAAGCCAGGAGGTTCTTCTTGAATCTGAAACAAGCTGCCAAGACATGTAGTAGAAGGAGAAACCATAACAACATTGAAGTGCTACCTGGATGAGATATTGGGACAACTTAGTGACTAGATAACCAAATGAGTGTCATGGACTGAGTGGGTTTCTTTTGTTTGTTAGACTTTTGTTTTCCCGATTGGCACAGATGTTTTTTGGTTTTCATGTCACCCATTTCCATGGAAATTGGTCCCCTGGTGCAATGCAATGGCACAGCGATAACTTCACAGACGTGTCAATATAAACTTCACAAGAGTGTCAGGAAAAATAAGCAACTTTCCACGAGTAGAATATACGTGAACAGGTTCAGAACATCATAAAATTGAAGCTTTGAAGAAATTCACATAATTATAAGGGTAACGAGCAGTTCTGGGGTGTAGAAAGGGACTAAAAAATAGCAGAGAGGGTCCAAGGAGCTTTGCATTGATGGCTCGTGTTCATCACCAGCGCTCCAGCAGCAGCAACACCACTATTACTTGCAGGAGTCTCCTAACAGTTATGTCTGCCAAGAAGAAGAGGCAAATGCGGAATAATGGACATGACCAAAAGAAACGTCAAAAAAAGTACAGGCTAAAGGTCGTTATTGGGAGTCATTCAAGTCTTTCATCGAAAACAAAGCTCAAAAGACAGTTTAGACGCTAAAAAGGAGCACTAAAAATAACACACAGAGATTTCTTTTGATGTATCCACATACTTGGATGAATAGGAAATGTCTGTCATGACCTTTATAGCAGCGATCCCAGAATTTATGAACCGTGCAACAACAACTTCACAAAATGGTGGCACAAAAGAAAGTAAGACAGCATCTGAGAATGACACAAAAAATTCATAACAAAGTTATAATGACATTCTAGCAAGAAAACAATAAGAAAACTGGATTCTGTGACCTGCATTTACATAGCAAGAAGAGTAAAATACATTCAAAATAATGTACAAAAAATGAATAATGAATGCTGATGTTTTTTTCTGAGGACCACTGAGCTGCTGCTGAGAGTAGTGGAGAAGGTCTGCAGATGCTCTTAATCTACCGTCCACATGACAAGCGGCTTTTCCAGCACTGGAGGGGTCTGACGAGCGCCTCCATCATAAATGTTTACCTGAACCGCTTAAATCAGCCAGAGAACTGAACCTTGTGGGCTAGTGGTCCCAGGGATTTTTTATGAACCTGCTGAGCCTCATAATTATTTTAAAGCTGCTCATAAAAAAATATTTTCTAACATTGTAAAAATGAACAATTTTTGCCAGAAAGGAAATGGTTCCTGCTTTTTTTATTTCTTCTCATTCAAAATAACCAAATGTTTTCACTCTGTATTGGATAACTGTACAAATATAGAGTTAAAGACGCACTCTACTTTTAATAGACCTTTTGGTTACAAACTCACAGCTAACTTTAAAACATCCAGGAGGAAATAATTACAGTTTATGAAAAGGTTAAACTAAAAAAAAAGAGAAAAGGACACAGACCACTCAATAATGGACGAGATATTTTCTCATAGTATTTGGACTTTTGCTGGTTTTTCTTAAAGATCCTTTTTTGATACTCCAAATAGGTGGGCTGAATTCTCAAAATGACTTTTTTTTGGCTGGTACAATAGAAGTTGTAGCTTCAATGGTGGTCTGTCTGCTATTAATCTTCTTTATTATTTATTTTATTCTTATTATTATATTATTATTAATTATTCTTTATTATTAAACTTCTCTAGCACCTTCAACACCATCCAACCTTTATTCCTTAGGGACAAGCTGACAGAGATGGGAGTAGATTCATACCTGGTGGCATGGATCGTGGACTATCTTACAGACAGACCTCAGTATGTGCGTCTCGGGAACTGCAGGTCTGACATTGTGGTCAGCAACACAGGAGCGCCGCAGGGGACTGTACTTTCTCCGGTCCTGTTCAGCCTATGTACATTGGACTTCCAATACAACTCGGAGTCCTGCCACGTGCAAAAGTTTGCTGACGACACTGCTATCGTGGGCTGCATCAGGAATGGGCAGGAAGAGGAGTATAGGAACTTAATCAAGGACTTTGTTAAAGGTGTGACTCAAACCACCTACAACTGAACACCAGCAAAACCGAGGAGCTGGTGGTGGATTTTAGGAGGACCAGGCCCCTCATGGACCCCATGATTATCAAAGGTGACTGTGTGCAGAGGGTGCAGACCTGGGAGTGCAGCTGGATGATAAACTGGACTGGACTGCCAATACTGATTCTCTGTGCAAGAGAGGACAGAGCCGGCTATACTTCCTTAGAAGGCTGGCGTCCTTCAACATCTGCAATAAGATGCTGCAGATGTTCTATCAGACAGTTGTGGTGAGTGCCCTCTTCTACGCAGTGGTGTGCTGGGGAGGCAGCATAAAGAAGAGGGACGCCTCATGCCTGGACAAACTGGTGAGGAATGCAGGCTCAATTGTAGGCATGGAGCTGGACAGTTTGACATCTGTGGCAGAGCGATGGGCACTCAGCAGGCTCCTGTCAATCATGGAGAATCCACTGCATCCACTAAACAGTGTCCTCTCCAGACAGAGGAGCAGCTTCAGCGATAGACTGCTGTCACTGTCCTGCTCCACTGACAGACTGAGGAGATCGTTCCTCCCCCACACTATGCGACTCTTCAATTCCACCCGGGGGGGTAAACGTTAACATTATACAAAGTTATTGTCTGTTTTACCTGCATTTTGTATCATTCTTTAATATTGTTTCTTTATCAGTATGCTGCTGCTGAAGTATGTGAGTTTCCCCTTGGGATTGATAAAGTATCTATCTATCTATCTATCTATCTATCTATCTATCTATCTATCTATCTATCTATCTATCTATCTATCTATCTATCTATCTATCTATCTATCTATCTATCAGATCACTTACACTGTGGTGCTCCCTACTCTGAATCTGATGAGAGCCAAAAAGCATATTTGGAGACAACAGAAAACCATCTATGCATTTTCCAATCTGCATGTCCAGCTCATGGTCACAAGAAGTTGGAGTCTACTTTGACACCAGGCACAAGTCAGAAAACAACTCTGGGTGGACAGAAAACATCACATAAGGACAATCAAGAAATAGGATTTTGTGAAAGCTGTTTCCATTATGGGGTCAAGCGGTGCTGGAGACTGTAGGGAACCATCCATGGGTGGACTACCAGACCTCTTAAGATGCACTGATGTGCACATCCACACTCAAAGTGTCATCGGGATGTGGGAGAGAACCATGTGGACAAAGGGAGAACATGGAAACTCCACTTGGACAGTAACCAGGCTGGATACGGAACCCGAGTCTTAGAGGTTGTGATGTTGGATGCTGTCACTTGGTAACATGTCACAAAGAAAGATCAGTCAACTATAGAAGTGAGTGGCTTACTGACTGATGTATTAGAGTTTAAAACATGAGCCTGCAGTTTGTAGTCCTACGCTTTGAGTCACTGTGTAGGACCCTTTAATGAATTATGTATTTAATTATAAAAGTACTTAATATATTAGTCCAGTTCAAATGTTGACATTGTGAAGCCTATTATGGAAGCACAGGGTGCAAGGCATGCAACAGCCCTGGACATCTCAAACTAGGCTGCATGGGCTAATTTAGAACTGCCAAATGACCTTTGGGATGTGAAGAGAAACCAGAGTACCTAAAGGAAAACCCACAAAGACACAGGGAGACATGCAAACTCCACATGGACAACAAATGGGAACAAGATTTAAAGCTAAGAATTGGACCTGTAAGGCAGCAATGCTAATATCACTGTGCAACCTGTAAAAAATATTTTTTTAAACATCAGGCATGGGCAGATTTGCAGCAGATGAAATTTAATGTAAGTGAATGTAAAGTATTACATGTAGGAAGTACAAATTTTAGGTTTGAATACACAATGGGGGTGTGAAAATCGAGACTACACCTTATGAGAAGGATTTAGGAGGCGTAGTGGACTCAACATTATCAACTGGCAGAAAGTGTTCAGAAGCCATTAAGAATAATAACAGAATGTCAGGTTATATAGCGCTCTGATGTGTGGAGTACAAGTTCAAGGAGGTTCTGCTCAACCTTTATAACACACTGGTGGACCTCATCTTGAGTCCTGTGTGGAGTTTTGCTCTCCAGAATACAAAAAAAAGACAAAGAAGCACAAGAGAAAGTCCAGAGAAGAGTGACTAGGCTGATTCCAGGGCTACAGTGGATGAGTTATGAAGAAAGATTAAAAGAGCTGAGCCTTTATAGTTTACACTAAAGAAGATTAAGAGGAGACATGAATGAAGTGTTTAAAATTATGACGGGAATTAGTCCAGTGGATCGAGACAGTGACTTTAAAATGAGTTCATCAAGAACACAGGGACACAGTTGGAAACTTGTTAATTGTAAATTCTGTGCAAAGTTTTTCTTCATACAGAGAACCACAGACACATGGAATAAGTGACCAAGTAGTGTGATAGACAGTAGGATTTTATGGACTTTTAAAACTTGACTTGATGTTATTTTGTAAGAATTAAGTGGATAAGAATGGCGAGCTTTCCTGGGCAGAATGGCCTGCTCACGTTGAGACTGTTCTAATGTTCTGACTGTCCTATAATGCTATACTTGGAAATGCAAGGCAATTGTCTCAGACGCAGGAAGCAAAGCGTCCTTTTGAGAGGATCTTAACCAAAATTAGGTGATGTTAAAAGTGGTGACCCTCAGGATTCAATGCTCTTTTTAATACAAAGGGTGGCACAGGGAAACAGGAAATTTGGGAACTGGGTGTTGGCGACCCTAGGGGCATCAGCAGTTGTTTGGGACCAAAGCGACCTCGTTTAGGACCCCTTGCCATTAGTTATGATGGAGCAGTGCAGTGGTGCGCAACAAGCGTTTTCTGTGAAAGCCTTTTATACGTATGGTGACAGTGTGACTGCTGCGCAAAAAGGGAATTTCACCATCATTACAAATTAGGATGTCATGATTGCGTCCCGTCTGCTCATGCGATTACAATATGGGTGCGAAATTTCGAAGAAATGGGTTCAGCCTTAAAAGAGAAGTCCCCAAGTGGAGCCACTTCATATACTGCCCGACAATCGATGGCAGTTATTCGACAATTGTTTGGAAGGTGCGTCATTTCACGCAACTGTGGCATTCCATGGCCTCCGAGATCCCCAGATCTCACTGTTTGTGATTAAAAGCCAAGTGTACTACACACATCATGCAGCTATTGCTGAACTAAAAAGAAGTATTGAAGAGGAAATCACTGGCATTCCTCTTGACATGTTATGTCGCACAATGCAGAATTTCCACAACAGGCTGTCAGAATGTGTATGGAGAAATGCACCTTCATGATGTTTTCTTCAAAACATAAAATGAATATTGAATGAATATTGATTACCATCATTAACTGCATATCCTGAACAATACATTTCATCATTAAATGTATTTTGTAATGTGTTTATTCGTGCATTGAACGTCAATTGAAAATTTCCTGTTTCCCTGCGCCACCCTGAACATAAAAGATTTGGACAAGAATATAATCAATTAGCTGGTAAAGTTTGTGGATGATACCAAACATGGTGGAAGGGCAGATAATGTAGAATTGGCTAAACTGTTACAGAGGGACCTGGACAGCAGATCTGTTGTAGAAGAAAGTAAATGTAAGGCATTATATTTATATTACGGGAGCCATATCTGATGCCACCTTCACTTCTGTCCTAATGATGGGTTCACACTACATGATCTTCAAGAACCTTAAATTAGTGATCCACTCACCTTACAACACATCCTTTCTTGTGATCAGTTGTCTTGTCATTAAACATCACAAAAAAGTGAAAACGAGACATACAAAGAGCATCCAATACCAAAACTCTGTTGTCTTAATAAAACATGTGTGAGTTGTGACCATTTCTTTTGATATGCTTTTACCAAAAGGAATTAACTTTTGCTCATTGCTAGTCTCACGATATGTTGTTAAAAAGTCAGAGAATTTGTGACGGCTCAAACAATGGCCTGGACACATTGCTCATCTGTTTGCCGTGTGCAGCGATTTGTCAATGATCTTGAAATGTTGTTGCTAATCTTAAAAATTGGTCAACGACTGGAAGGTCGAGGCTAACATCTTGAATTGTGAGCCAGCATAAGGAAGCCACCCTCACAAGTCCATACTTCAATGTTAGGATTAAGTTAGGCCTCACTTACAAAACTAACTTCACAAGTGTTAAAAAAGTCCACTAAGCCTGTCTGTTAATGGGGTCACTCAGGCCCCCCCATTGCTTGATTTAATATATGGTGGCCGCACCTGAGGACTCAGTCCTTTCTTTTTCTCTTCTGCGTTCAATAACTCGATATCACGGCTGATGGGTTTTCCATTTTTTGGAGGGTTAGTGAAGATGACAGGGCTTTTGGGATCAGTGATTCCGTGCAAGATTTATTTTACACATTCCTCGTTATGTCTAAGAAATTGAGACCCATATGAGTCAACTGGATGAAGGAGGAAAAAAAGGAAAACAGATGACTATTTGGCTTAGCGGTTTGATCGGAGGAATGGCTGTCAGCCAAGCAGGGCTTTAAAATTAAAAGCTGGGAAGCAGAATGTCATACATTTTTCAGTGTGAGTGCCATGTAAATATGGAGGACCAGTCAGAGGAGGTGAATCGGTGGAAACCTGCAAACTTTCAGTCTAGTTTGCGGAAATCATTTATGTGTGTGTGTGTGTATGCATATTCTGTAATTTGAAGCGATAAACACGCAGACACTGCAAGAGCACTTCTCAAGCCTCTATGGAGCTAACATCTGAAGGTGGATATCCCAAGCCAGGAAGGCAACACTATACTGAAAAAAAGAGGAGCATTATTTCCATATTTCTTTCTATTGTAATTGAGAGAAAAAAAGTGCTTAACCACAGCCATCTGCTGGATGAGATGGTGTCAAATAACTGAAGGATGCAGTAATTGCCACTGAACGTTTTATCTCCTTCATCCATTGTGAAGCAGGCAACATTCATAAAAGCTGTTTTGTATCAGTAATTGTCTTTGATGCGTCTTTAATGTTATTTAGGGCCCAGAGAACATTGTAAATTACTTGGCCCACCTTTACTTCATTGTTTTACTGCAGTGTACAGATTCATAATGACTTGGACAAAGATGCCTAAGCACAAGAATCTTACAGCAAGGCAATTAGGATCTGCACTTGTACAAGTTCCAAATTTTCATTGTTCCCGGTTTTCTTAATAAAGTGGCTCTCATACCATCCTGATTTAAGGTCAGGTTGGAGGCAGTGATGAAAATGGACATGGTGAAGAAAAGCCAGGTTAGCCATTTCTGTCTTAATGATTGCTACAACCAACAGGATTAGGTCTCCTGCATCATTGGGGCAGGTATT
Source organism: Erpetoichthys calabaricus (assembly GCF_900747795.2). NCBI lineage: Eukaryota > Metazoa > Chordata > Cladistia > Polypteriformes > Polypteridae > Erpetoichthys > Erpetoichthys calabaricus. The sequence goes on along the minus strand of NC_041404.2, from coordinate 39,000,293 downwards.
AATAAAAATGGCGCAGGTCTGTCTATGAAAATGGACATATATTGTCATATTAGCACATTGTTACACAAGTAATTTTGTATATTTAATGCTTTTTTACGCAGCACAGCTTCTGTGGTTCATTTCTTATTTGTATACAATTTCTCAAGCTCGAGGTTGCATTAACAATACAGGCAATCAGATGAGTGCCTGAGGGCACCCGTTTCAGAAAACCTAAACAGGAAATCCCAGATTCAAAATTCACAAGTATCTCCTCTGCTCCACTGCATTCACAAAATAAATTAAAATTAAACAAAAGCACCCGCTTTCTGTACAGTCTGCACTGGCGTCAACTGAGAAAATAAACTCGATGGGTGCCCATCTTAGTGCAGGGGTCTCAGCCAGTGGTCTGCCTCACTTCAACGTGTCGCCCCCACAAGCTTCTGGATGTTACCAACACACAAGAGCATACCATTTCCTTTGGTAATTTCTCCACATGTTTTTGTTTAGCAAATGTTTAAAGGAGCTCAGTATTTAAAGGCTCGTAATCTGTGTGTCTGTTAAATCAGTTTATTAGTGCATTTTACAATGTCTCATGAGTGCTTTGCATTGAACAAAAATAAATTACGTGCAATCGTTTTATGGTTTGTGTTTTTCTTTTTAATTAATTTTTGATTAATTTACTTTATCAGAATTTCCATTTCACTTGATCATGAAATGCACAGAACCACCACCTGCACGTCATGTGATCAGTTTCTGTCACATCATTAGAGCTGCACTTTAGGGCTTCACACTACCTGACTGGTGGAAACTTGGACCAAGCTAATTACCCCCGAGTTAAATAGGGACATACCCAATCAATGTTAGCTGTCCCTCAGTGGATAAAAACAAAGTTCTGTTCCTTAGTTAGAGACAATGTTGTTGTGAAAATTAGGGGACAGCTGAAGGGCTCTAGTAACTGCAACTCTACTGCCGATCCAGGGGTTGGCGCTGTGTCCTAATGCCTTTCTCTCTTCTTCCCTCTGCAGACTGGATGATTGACAGCAAGAATACCTCTGACATCATTTCCGGTATCTGTGAACCTGGACCTGCCTCTTCCTGTCAGAAGGGCCCAAAGCTGGAAGCGCCACCATCTTGGGATGGTTCTGTTTTGATCTCACATCTACAAAGACAACTGGTCTGCAAAGACAACTCCAGAGTAATTACTTGTTTTATTACTGCTTCTTAAGAAACAAGTGTGCAGGGTGACCAGGCTGGTACCCCAACTCTTTCTCGTTGTCATCTCTTTCTCTTAAAGCAGTTAGGTGGTGGTTCTTTTACTTTCTTGACTTTCTCTTATTTTGTTTTCTGATTTATTTCTGTCAGTTTACCCTTTTTGTTTTGGTCGCTTGGTATTTATCTATCTTTCTGGTTTCAGAACTTTGCTCATTCCTTTTGATTCTTTTTTGGCAATGAGTTCTCAATCTCCAGGAAATCTTTAAGCTCACAATAATCCTGTGGGAAGTTGTCATTTATCAAATCATGTAGAGTACACTGTGGTTACTCTATACTTTGGAAGTTGCTGTCCTGATCTCCCATTGCTCTTCGTCTTGTTTGCTCCGGTGGGCTTTTTCTGATTTAAAACACTATGCAAGTGTCCACAAAGAAATTGAAAGTTCAAACACCCTTCTCTTTTATTCATTTTTCACCAAACTCTGTGACAAGTCTATCTAGAGTCTTTCTTCAGACCATTCAGCAGGTACAGTAGCCATTTATTGACCCAATAAGTGCTTATTAATTAGAAAATAAAAATGTGTTTTTGTAGCTTTATGCACTGTGTTGTGAGCTGAAAAAAAATTAATCAACATAACTCAGCCATTCACAAAATTCATTCCACCTCAAAATGCACCAAACACACTATAATTCAAACTAAAAAGTGTGCATCGTTCACATATATTTTGTCTGAAACTACACACCTAGGGCAAGATGCAACCTGTGAATGATACAATGAAGTGCATTCATTTCTGTTATGATTCTGGTTAAAGTTGTTGTTTTTTAAGTTATTACCTTTTAAAATATGATGAGATAATAACACACTGTCTTTAAATGTAGTTATGCTCCAAATTCTTTGTGGGTTGAGCCACAGGAGGCAGGGCCATCCTGACATCATCACTCCTGGCTATTGAAATTGACTGAGGAGGCTCAGGAGTTGGGAATCATTCATTTATAATGGAGATTCTCTGAGTGTTATTTGCATCATAAATCTGGTTCATTTATTAAATTTGTCTCACAGTGACTAAATGTTTTTCATGGATGATGGAATTTTTTACATCTTCTTTGAGTTACTGGGTCTGTTTATTTACCTCTGTTGAAATAATACATTATGCATTACATCTATAATTAACAATTCATTATTATTGATCGGTATGTCATGATGCCGTCTTTGTTTTGATATGCGTACCACCATTTTGAGTTTTGGTTGCTAGGACACACCATCAGTATACCAGGGGCACTGACCATAAGTTGCGTCCATATGAGGTTAACAAGTTTGACACACACATACACTCTAGAGACTAGTCTAAAAACACTACTCTGCATTTATTGCTTGTTTTGTTTATTTTTGCATCTAATTATAAAGAATCAACAGAGTGGTGGCCCAACTCTTTCATGTTGTTGTGTTTCCTTTTACACCATTCTTGGCTGTAATTGTTTAACCTCATCTCATAATTTCCTGTCCTCTTCAACCTATTCTTGTCTACTTCAGCAGATAGTACAGTTTGCTGTTTGGGTTAACTCCTTGTTTAGATTTTTTCATTGCATTGTTTTCTTGGATTCTGTCTCAGGACTACATTTTGGGACTTGTTTGCTGCAGAATGGCTTTTAGGCAACTCACTGTGCCTCTTTTTGCTGTGTTGAGTTTCGATTGTTGTTAAATAAATCTTTTATTTATAAAGAGTCTTTGTTTGAGCTGTCAAAATAAGCCAGTGGTTTAAGGTTATGCTTCCTCTTGTGGAGTTTTTGCTATATTTTGGGACAATTGTAACTATTTCTCCCCATTTTTGAGTCTGCTCAAATTGAAGCCACCATCTTCCCTTAGGAGCCTGGCTGAAGTAAGGTGAGCCTCTGCTGGGCAGACCAGTAAAGATCCCGGCTTGCCTGAGTGGCAGCTTTTGGAGGCCTCACACTATTTTGTTTTTGTGAAACTCCAAATCGTGACAGTTGCTAGGTCATGTTTTGGAAAAGTTCTACACTCAGACTACTTTTGGCAAATAAGTTCTGATATCTCTGGGACAGTTTTGGATCTAAAACCACTGCTAATGCTTTAAAACCAATATTTGGAATAATACCGGAGCGAATAACATTGTGCTATGAAAAATTTGTTGTGACATCCTTTACCACCTGGTTTGCATAAAGCCTTATTTGGTTTAACTGGAAGGATCCCAATCAAATTTCTGTAACTCGCTGGAAAGTGATGTATATTATCTCAGATTGGAAAAAATCAAATTCTCATTGAGAGGATCTGTTCACAATTTTTTTCAGAAGTTTGGCAAGAATTCATTAATGTAACTCTGAAGCTGGGGCTGTGCTGAAACCTTGTGCATTTTGCTTGCTGTTTTATTCTTTAAGAAGAACCACTTTAGACAGGGCTTGATAAGTTGGTGCGGGTTATCTTTAGAACATATTATTATATTTGTTTTTTTATATTTTGTTCTATAAACAAGAACAATTTTTAAATAGATACATAAATAAGATGAAAGTAGAAGAGTTGGGAAGTTGAATACTTGTGAATGGAGAGGAGAAGAACATTTTCATTTGACACAATTCCAGGGAAAAATAAAGTGGGTTGTTATGGTTCTTTGGAAAATGAAATATGAAAGCCTGACTGAACTACCTGGACTGGGTCATCCATTATGAAGAATTATTATTAGTATGGCCAGTGAAGAGCCCACCCTGACCATCAATATGGGCTGTCAATAGCTGATGACCAAGTAAGGAGACAACTGAGGAGATTACACACAGGAAAAGCCATGGAACTGGATGGAGTCATTCCTCAAGTTCCTAAGGCCTGTATTGACCAGCTTTGTGGTATCCTTTGTCACCTGTCCAGTCTAGCTCTAAGGCTCCAGAAAGGACCACGACTGCAAGTTCCTGTTCCAAAGAAGGCAGTGGCCCTTACATTCAACATCATGAAGACCTTTGAGATGCTGGTCCTGGACTATTTGAGTCCTCTTGTGAAAGACCACCATGGTCACTGCAGTTTGCCTATTAGAGTGTAACATGCAATTAATCCATCTGCTCCACAAGGCGTATTACCATCTGGATAAATATATGTAGCAAAACTTTGAGGATTGTGTTCTTTGGTCACTCAAGTGCCTTTTGAACCCTCCAGCTATTCCTGTTAAATGGTAAGATCAGGCGTATACAGGTGGATAAGCCTTTGGTGTCCTGAATAATGGACTATGTGTTAGGCGGACTGCAGTTTTTGAGGCTCAAGGAGCACTACAAAAAACAGTCAGACTATAAAAATAACTAAAAATAACATAAATAAAAGTAACCGCAGGTCATGTCACTTGCAGAAATGTTCAGAAAATTCTACTGTAATGGGGTAGAATAATGAAAAGGGAAAACAAAAGAGGGGTGGAGAACTGTGTGAATTGTCTATGTCCCCTACCACACTACCACACTATGCCCAGTCACTATTCAAGCAGTGGATGTTGAGGTGGTGCCATGTGCTACAAGTATTTGGAAGTCCCCATTAATGACAGGCTGGACTGTCTTGGAACTACAGTTAGGAAACAGAGCAGGCACTTGACTGCATTCATTTAATGTGAGTAGTTACATCCTTTTCATGGCTCCAAGATGTGTCAACTCCATGGATGGATCCACCTAGAGATTGACCAGGGTAGAAATGTCATGGACTTGACTTTTTGGTCAACTTAAGTCTTTTGTTCCGTTTTTGTGTTTCTATCTGTGGTGGTGTGATATGTTGCATATAAGCTGATCAGTATTTTGTATATCTTTATGTGTAAGCCAGACAAAACAAATGTAATATCAGATGGTGTTTCAGAAGGCATATTTTACTTTATTGATGAGAACAACAGTGCTTTGATGTTTACCTAACCAACCCCCCCAATCCTATATATCAGTGTTTCTTAAACTTTATATTTTTGTGACCCAATCTTGCCCTCCTTAATGTCTTTGAGATTCAGTCCATGACAACCTTCAGATCAGGGTGTCCTCCTTGGAGAATCGCCACTGATGGTCATAGGAGGGAGGGTCTTCCTTGGAGAATAGAGCGATGTTGATTGGTGAAACTGACCCATCACAAGACACTACGCAAACCATATGGGACCCTTTCCCATTTAATACAACGGTGAATCACGACCCCACACGGCCAAAAAGGAAATTTTAAGAAATTATGCTGTATATAAAATGGACCGTAGTAAAGCCATCGTTTTCCCCTTTATTGGAGTAAAGGCCAGTGAAAATAAAGAAAACCCAGTTAGGCTGATTAAAGCTTGTGAACTGTGGAGACGGGATGGGGGGTTGGGGGTTGGCAGATTTGTAAATGTGTATATGCTTAAATCTGTTTGAAATTTAATACATTGTGTGTTTCTAAATGTGATTAATGTTCTCCCTCCTGGTCTTTTCTAGTGGGATTTAATTGGTTGTGCCCCTGGGAAAGGACGCCTGTGGTCTTATGTGCTGCTCTGCACTCGTAGGCGAGAGCCTGTTGTTACAAGCTTGAGGTAGAAAAATGTGAAAGGCTGCAGTGCTGAAGGTTATGGGGGCTTGAATAAACGGTTGTTTTACTGTGGTACAGTGGATGAGGAACTGAATCCTGAGGATCTGGAGTGAATTCCCAGTTTCAAACATTTGTCCCTGACCACTTACTTCACCTGTGCACCAACTGTAAAATGACACCATATACAAATGTAGCAGTAAAATGTCTGAGAACCACATTTTCTGTAGAAAGACACCACATTCAACTAAGGCTGGTTGTCCTACAGTACCATGTGAGCCAATGACAATGTGCTTCATAACATTTACTGGTAACTGAGCAAATATTATGAAACATGCATGTGAAAAAGCTAGTACACCCCATGAGTTCTCTTTTTCTTTTTTAACATATGTGGACATACCAAGATCTTCAGTTAAACAGTACTATTAAATAAAGTTGATGTCAATAAGAAAAAGTAAAACAATGAATATTTAACTATTTCATGAAAGCTGAACAAATATGCCATTCCCATCTGTGCAAAACGTAAGTATTGTTGATAGCTGGTATTGCCCCCTTAAGTAGGCATTTCCATTAACTGCCCAAGAGTTTCTGACACCCACTGGTAGAAATTTTTTCCCACTACTCCATGCAGATTTTTTTCCGCTTTATGATGTTTGAAGGGTGTCTTCCATTTCAAATCCCTCCACAGCACCTTGAAGGGATTCAGATCCAGGCTTTGACCTCCAAAAACTCCATATCTTTTTCTTTCAGCCCTTCCTTGCTGGATTTACCGGTATGTTTAGGGCCACTGTCATGCTGCAAGGCCCGCTTTTGATTGAGCTTCTGACAGATGTTCTCATGTTATCCATAAGCATAGTGGATTCTGTGATGGTGGGCTACCCAGGCCCTGATGCTACAAAGCAGCCCCAAACAATAACAGTTCCTCCACCTTGTTTTACAACTGGTTTTACTTTCTTTAGGTCAAAAGCTGTCTTTGGATTTCATTAGTGCTGTGGCCAAATAACTCCATCTTTGCCTTGTCTGTCCTAAGCTCATTGTTTCAGAAGTCATGGGCTTGGCCTAGGTTTTCATGGGAAAACTCTTTTATTGTCTGGTCTTGCTCTGATGTTCTTTCTGCAAAGCAAAGGTTTCCTCCTGGCACACACCCATGTAGATCTAATTTGTGCAGACTGTTTCTAATGGCAGACTTCTGCACTTGATATCAACAGTGGCACAAGCTACCTGTAGTTCCTATGATGAAACTCTGGGGTTCCTAAAGACTTCATTCAGCACTTTGTGTTCTGCTCTCAGACTGAACTTGCTGGGGAAGCCTGGCCTGGACAAGTTGGCAGTTGCTTGAAATCTTTTCCACTTGTAGATAATTTTCTGGACAGTGGAATGGTTGTTTTCCCTTTGTTTAGAGATATTTTTAAATTCCTTCCAAGCTTTATAAACATCCATAACCAAAATGACATTGGGCTAGTGTAATCTCAGTGTGGGCAACCAACAATGGCAAAAGTGGAATTTGCCCAGCGGAGCCACATTGGCCCCAAAACACTTGCCCAATGTGGGCAAACAGACAGAGAATCCAAAATTTTGTCATGAACCTGAAAAAATTCTAAACCTTACTAGTCCATCCATTCATTTTCTATAACCACTTTATCCAGGTTAGGGATTCTGGGCACCTGGAGGCTATCCCAGCAATTAATGGGCACAGTCAACAGGGTGAACACTCTCTCACACACACAGTTTAGCAAAACCAGTCCATCTAATCTACATGATTTTTGTACCATGTGAGGAAAATTAGCATGTGGAGCAAACCAAGTTTCATCTACAGTATCTATCATATTGTGCCTTACATACGGTATCTATCAATCTATTGTGGGGAACAGCCTGGACAGAGACAGGCAGACAAGATGGTTTCACCACACACACATTTATTATACATTATTTACAGGTTATGAAGTGCACAAAGCCAGTGCCGCAGCACCAATCACCCCTTAAGTCCTTGGCCACACAACACAATGCCTTCAGTCTCTGGCCCGCCTCCACTCCTCTCCTCTGAGCTCCGTCCTACTTCCACCTGACTCTTGCCAATGACTGGAGGGAGGCGGCCCCTTTTATACACCCCGGATGGACTCCAGGTGCGTCCTGAGGAGCCTCCGTAGACACACCCCTGTGTGCCGGAAGCTCTGGCTGTGTACCCGAAAGTCCTCCAGGTGTCCCCAATCCTCTTCCCCCCAGCACTTCCGGGTGTGGAAGAAGTGCTGAGGTCCAGGGCTCCCAAGGCATCGGGGCGCCCCCCTGGTGGTGACCACGGGCCCCTACAGGGTAGAGCTTCCAAGCTCTGTACCCGTGGCCCCCAATGCAACCAGGGCGGATGCCCCCTCATGTTCCGGAGGAGGCACAAGCCCTCCTCCGGTCCTCCTGGGCTTCCCGGCCGGGCATGAACCCCAGCTGGGTGCCACACTATCTATCTATCTATCTATCTATCTATCTATCTATCTATCTATCTATCTATCTATCTATCTATCTATCTATCTATCTATCTACCACTGCATCACGTCTTACCGGTCATTTCCTTCAAACATTTTTTTTAGTGTTTAATTGTTTATCAATTAAACTATGTGTAATTATGAAGATTTTCAATTTGTTAATTAATAGGAAAAGGAATAAAAAACACAATACTAATGTGACTTTAAACTGATTATTTTTACAAAACACAAAATACCTTTGAATTTATTAGTACTAGTCCAGCTTTTTATTTTTCATTTTTTTTGCAGGGTTACAACCGTGAACATTACCACTAATATGTAAATATTTTTCTATTTTCAATGTGTCACTTATTCTGTGACAACTTTAAAAAGAGAGAAACTATGGGGTAGTGATGACTACCACTGGGCCAGTAAGGGGCTTACCGAACTTGTGCTGCCAGTGATTAACCCATTCAGGGCCACTAGAGGAACTTTGCTAAGGGGCCCCTTCTGACAGCCCCCACATTAGGCTAGTGCAGTATGTTAATGGGTTTTCCCAGACCCGCGGTGCTATGGTCTGCCCACAGGGAGCTACTGTGTGCAGGTTTGCTACGGACCCTTGTAGCAAATCCCACGTTGGCCAGTGCTGTATATAATTGGGTTTTCTCAAGCCCACTCTGCCATGGTCTGTCCACAGGGGGCCAATGTGTGCAGGTTTGCTGGGACAGCTCTTTCGATCTTTGCAGGATGGTAATACACACTTCAACAACAAAGAGCAAGCCAAACTAAGGTCTGATAAAATTTTCTCTAATGATCTTGTAAACATTTGCACCTAATTCTAATTTGAGGTGTTTGAGGCAGTGATAAATGTAGAGGTGGACTCTTTTTTCTACACATGAAATTTGCTTTATTTTTATTTAGATTATTAAATGAATGTCAGAATGTAATAATAATAATAATAATACATTTATTTATATAGCACCTTTCCCATGCTCATTGTATACAACACATAAAGACACATTTATGTATAGATACTGTGTAAATGATGATCAAATCTTGATAGGTCCATTTATATTAAAAGAAAAAAAAACATTTCATGGGGTGTACTTACTTTTTCACATGACTTTATAAACATTTACTGTACATACAAAGGATTTCCCATGAACACCACTGTTTTATTCCACCTTGCCTATCAGTTTTCTGTTTTTTTTTCCCCTCCGAGGCACAGTAATTAGAACTACATGGTATAATTCAATCAGCTTCTAAGTCTATAATTACATTTTCTGTCTTTTCTTTAGTGCCAAGGTATTATTTCAGATGCCTGAGATATCTGATTATTTCATTTAGCCATGTTACTCACAATCTCGTCATCACAGAATGGCCGTCTCTGTGTCTCAGCGCAGTGAATATGTTGAGGGGAAGCTGGCAGGCAGGACAAACCTTGCTTTTCTCACTTTGAAAAACAAAAATCAAATTGAATCTGCCTCAAATGCAGGCCATGTTGGGATGCCAGATGTAATGAAAGTAAAGCGTTTGACGTCTTCACTAAGTGAGGCTGAGCTGAGGGTGGCTGGTGCCCGGCTGCATTCTCTCATGGATGCATTTACTGTAGTGAGTGATGCTTTCTGCAGACTATCTAAAATTCTACTGGCAATTAGAAGGTTGATGGATTACAATGACTGCCAACTTGTGGAGAAGATTGTTTTAAGAGAACTAATAGCCCATTTTTTATCAATTATTTAATTAATTGTTTGATATTTTTATGCTCAAATGGCACTACTAACTAGAGGCTAATGCAGTGGACTGTAAAGCACAATGTAACCAGCGAGAACGCCCTGTCATAGAATTGCACTGTTGGCTTCATTTTCGGAGCGGCAGAGGTTATTAATCACTAAAGTAGAAATGAAAACCATATGGCGGCCGATTGATCGGACAAACTTTCTTAATTGGGCAAAACAAACTGTATGTGAAGGCAAGCAATGAGAAATTGTAATTCTTCAGCTGTGACCTCATTCTGTTAAAAAGAGCTCAGTTTTCCTTTATTTAAAATTCAGGGTGATCTGTGGTGGATGTGCTTCAGTAATATGGGATACTGGGCATACTGGTGCGGGCCATTTTGTCCCTGGTACAACTGGAGTGAGAACTTGGTTCGCTTTGCCAGCAGTAAGTTAGACATGTTGTTGTGGGACTCCACCAGGGCTGCTTGTTGTCACCAATTCTGTTCATAATTTTAATCGACAGAATACTTAGGCACAGCCATGGTATAGAAAGGGTCCAATTTGGTGACCTCTTTCTGCTGATGATGTGGTCCTGCTGGCTTCATCAGGTGGTCACCTCAAATGTGCACTGCAGTGGTTTGTGGCCATGTGTGAAGTAGTCTGGATGAGGACTGGCACAATCAAGTCTGAGGTTGTGGTTCTCAGCCGAAAAAGAGTGCGGTGCCCTCTCCAGGTTTGGGATGGGGTGCTACCTCAAGCTAAGGAGCCTAACTATTTCAGAGTTTTTTTCATGGTTCATGGTTCTTCGGTGTTCATGGGTCTCAGCCAGAAAAGGGTGCAGTGCCCTCTCCTGGTTTGGGATGTGGTGTTACCTCAAGCTAAAGAGTTTACCTCTCTCTTAGTCTTGTTAACAAGTGAGGGAGGAATACAGCAAGAAATCAATAGTCAGATTGGAGCAGTTTAAATAGTTACATAGATGTTGTACCAGTCAGTCATGGTGAAGAGAGATCTGAGCCAAACGGCAAAGCTCACAATTTACTTATTGACCTACATATGTTTCACCTATGGCCACAAGTTTTGGGTAATGACCAAAAGAAGTAGAACACAAATACAAGTCAAGAACATGAACTTCCTTCACAAGGTGTCTGGACTCAGCCACTTAAATAGAGTGAGGCCCACAGACATTTTGGTGAAGCTCAAAATAGAGCCACTGCTCCTCTACATTAACAGCAGCCAGTTGATGTGGTTGGGCATCTGAATAAAATGACTCGTGGATACCTCCACGTGCAGTTGTTACAGGCATTTCCAAATGGGAGAAGATCTTGTGGCAGATTATATCTTCCTGGTGACCTTGGGATACCTTGGTATTTCCCCAGACATATTGGAGGAGGTTGCTGAAAAAGGAACATCGGAGCATCTTTGCATAGAGTGCTGCCCCCGTGACCTGGTTCCAGATAATAAATAATAATAATAATAATAATAATAATAAGTTGCATTTATAGACGGCCTTTCAGAAACCCAAGGTCGCTTTACATACAGAGTAAAAAAAAAAATCACACAGAAGACAAAAGTTCATAGAAGAGGAAAGTTTTGGGTTGAGATTTAAAGGTAGAGAAAGAGGAGCAATCTTGGAGAGACTGAGGAAGAGAGTTCCAGAGTAGAGGGGCCAAAACACTGAAGGACCTGCCTGCTTCCCAGAGTGGAGAGTCTGGTGCGTGGGACAGTAAGGAGATTGCTGCTGAGAGAGCGACAAGGAGTGTATGGAGCTAGGAGCTGAGTGAAGTAGAGAGGGGCAAGGTTATGGAGGACTTTGAAGGTGGGAAGCAGAATCTTGAATTTAATCCTTAATGGAACTGGTAACCAGTGAAATTGGGAGAGAACAGGGGGGATGTGAGCAGAATGCTTTGTGTGGGTGAGGACTCTCGCTGTGGAGTTCTGAATGTCCTGTAGCTGCTGTATAGATTTTGCAGGGAGGCTGATGAAGAGGGAATTACAGTAATCAATACGAGACATAATGAAAGAAAGAACCAGAGTTTGAGCATCATTAAAGAACAGAAATGGACGGAGGCGGGCAATGTTACGGAGATGATAGAATGAAATTTTGGAAAGAGACTTAATGTGTAACTCAAAGTTAAGTGATGAATCAGATAGGCAAAAGAAAATGGTTAAATGGAATCAAATTCAGCTAAGGATCATAACTAATAAGCACTCTGACAAATGAAAGGAAACCATTCTTTCTGTCAAGCTGGCTTATTTAGATAACAGCCATAATATCTAAAGTTTGTGAAGGTTGTCAAGGCTTCTGATTCTACTACATGACTCGGTAGTTTGTTTCAGGTTCCCAAAACACATGAAGTGCTTCTTGGTTCCAGTCTTAAATATTCATTTCCTCAAGTGCGCTTGAGTATGCAGTTCTCTAATACCAATCAGCACACCATCAGCAGTATCGTTGTCTGCTAAGACATCTTAAGACACAATGACGCCATGTGCAATCTACTTTGCCAATGGCTGACATCCTCTACTGTGAAATTGTAATTGAAGAGTAGTATGTGCAATTCACTCTGCACTGAGTATATTCCTTGATAAATGTCACAAAGAACACATAAAAAGAGTAACCCCATATAATCTGACAGTTTTTGAGTAGATCAAACATGCAGTTAATTGCGGGGATGTCTTAACAGACACAAGTCTAAACAGATGGAGTAGGTAACTGGTTTTCCACTTTATGAAGGAAGATGGCAGGAATTGGTGGGTCCAGGACCGTCAATCAGCCAGTCATCAGAGGGAAAGAGAGAGAAAGGATCAGAAAACAGCACCATCCCCTGGCTTGGTGGATAATTACATTCACTGGAGCTCTTAACTCTTTCAGGGCTGATGTCGACTTTTGTCAAAAGGAGGAGTTGATGATGGTAATCAACTGTAAACTGTGACAAAACCAACTGTTATGTTTTAGTTGGACTCTCATTGCTAGAAGGAAAGTTAGATTCATTGGTTTGACCGAGATTTCCTGCACTCGTGTGAATAGCAAGGCGCAAACAACAGCAAAAATGGGACTGACATCTGGCGAGAGATCAAAGCGAATGCGTAAAGCAAAATACTCCACGGACGAAATTTTGCCTATTATCTGTGAACTGGACTATGACTTGTTGGACTCCAATTTTGATACAAGTGATCGAAAACGAATGTGAAGTTCCAGTTTCAGCTGATTGGTCCCCAGCTAATCGTGGTATTGACAATGTTCGCCAGGAAAAACTGCCACTTAACAATGATAAGAGGTAGAAACCAGACTGCAATGTACTGCGACCGTGATTGGTGCTGCTGCTGTCCCAGCCACATGAAGACAGCCTGGCAGCAAGCCTGCTGCACATTTTTGGCAAACTGGCAGCCACAGCATGCAGCAACAGACATTTTATGTTGATTTCTGTATGAAACCATTGCTTTTCAGAAACTGTCTTTTGGAAAAAATATTCAGCCCTCAAAGAGTTAAGCTGCCTCCTCTGTGCGCACACATTCAATGTACATGTTGTTAATGTTCTTGTTAATATATTTACACATATTTCTTGTTATGTGCATGTTTGTACCTTGTTAACATACTTAAGATTGTGATAATTCTTGTTATATGAATATGTGCCTTTTTATTTCTGTCTGCTGCTGTATCCCTGCCATTTCCTTGGGATTAATAAAGCTTTTCTCTAATCCCTTTTCAGAGGTTGCTTCCTGGAGGACAGGGTCTCCAATCTTGTATTTGTAATCAACATTCCTTTTGGCTAAGTGTAGCACATTTCTACATTTTCCATCTGCAGCTCGTCACCGTTTGAACAAGATTGTGTTTACAACATCACAAATCGACACATGCACACCACGGGTGGGAGGCTTTAGAAACTAACGTAATACTCAAACAGTGAGGCACTCGAGAGAAATGAATAATAAATGAAAATGTTATTTAAGAAAACAAAACAAAAAAACATCCAAACCACACCAGAATGAAGTCAAACAGCTGCAGATCCTGACATTCCACCCCTGACTCACCGTGTGACTCCATATGCCAATGACCACACTAGGAAAACATGACAACTATTGCGCTATGGAGTTGCGATATAGAAATGAATTTGATTAAAGTGTCTGCTGAACTTGGTCTGTTGTTGATGGTGAATTGTTTACTATGAAAAAGCAAATATATTGTCATCATTCTTGAAATAGTTTGCATATTTTACAAGATGGAGTTGAGCCAAACACATGATGTGGAGGGTGTGGGAACACTGAGTCATCACAAAGTCGTACAGCACCACGAATATCTTCGTTTTTATCATTTGTTAGTGCTGAGAGGCAATCAGGCATCTTCAAACTCTTAACTTTATTTTAAATGTTTGGATTTTGCTTTTCTTTTAGTTTATTTATTGATGACATCATTGGGAAGCATCACTGCTACTGTATGCACATCCTAAGCAAAAGCACATGACGTCACAGACTTCTTTGCAAAGAAGAGCTTATTGCAACTTTTAATAACTATCCAATTATCCAGTTAGCTAACCGTTATAAAAATATATAGATCTGTCAATAAAACAACAGTAATCTACTAAGCTGATTTAACCAGCGATATTTTAAGCAGAAATAATGAGCTTTGGTTGGTTCACTAACTAGAAAAATGTTTTGTAAAATATTAGCAAACTAAAAGGTGAGGCTGAAAGATGGTACAGATTTGAAAACCAGAAATGTCAGCATTTATGTAAATTCTTAAGAAAACTAGATAGAATTTGCCTCACTTGGTACAAAATTAATAGAATTTCAACGTAGAGCTCTCTTCGAAAAAAATGGAAATTGCTATTTGGTGAACACATGGGCTCAGCATTGGAGACAACTGAGATCACTTTCCACAGCAACCATGGTAGAAACCAGAAATTTCCAATATCACAAACCTGTGACAACGTGGCAAACCTGAAATAAGAACATTAGAAGAATTGTATCAAGAGCCGATTGTTCTGCCAAACTAGCTTGTCACATCCTATTCACCTGGTGTTATACCTTCAGAACTTTAGAAAAATCATGACGAGAACAGGCCATTCAGCCCAACAAAGCTTGCCAGTCCTATCCACTTAAGTCCTCCAAAATAATATCAAGTCGAGTTTTGATGATCCCCAGAATCCTGCTGTCTACCACACTACTTGGTAGCTTATTCCATGTGTCGATAGTTCTCTATTTGAATAAAAACTTCCATATGTTTGTGCAAAAATTTTCCCTTAATGCGTTTCCAACTGTTTCCCTGTGTTCTTGATGAACTCATTTTAAAGTCACAATCTCAATCTACTATACTAATTAACATAATTTTAAACACTTCACTTATGTCACCTTTTAATTTCCTTTTGCTTAAAGTGAAAAGGTTCAGCTCCTTTACTCTTTCTTCATATCTCATACATCTCAGTCCTGGAATCAGCCTAGTCACTCTTTTCTGGACTTTTTCCAGTATGGCTATCGCCATTTTGTAGTCTGGAGTTCAAAACTGGTAACACTGGACTCCAGATGAGGCCTCACCAGTGTGTTATAAACCTCCTTGGACTTGAGCTCCACACATCAGGGTGCTATAAAACTTATCATTCTATTAGCCTTCTTAATGGCTTCTGAACATTGTCTGGCAGTTGATAGTGTCGAGCACACAAGTATATGATACATGGATAGTGGCATCACTTCTGTAACTTCCATGCAGGTCAAGAACATTCATTCATTTTTAACCCAGCAAAATCCTAGCCCAGAAACAGACATTTCTAAGCCTGCATTTTCATTCCACTTCTATTTGAAAGGCAAGACAACACAGCTAAAGGGGTCCTTCATGGACTTTATATACTCTTTTCCTTTTTTGGAGTAGTTTTTACTTTGACCTCTTATTGTTAATGCAGTCTAGTCATGAAAGTGGACTGGAGTAGCAAAGTGAACTCACATGGACTTTTCAGGTGCACTGGCATATACAATAAAGCAAAAAACACCTTCTGCAGTCGCCATGTCCATCCAGTTTAGACTCTTGAGGAGCACCTGATAGAAGGCCAGAAACAATTCGGGATGGGGCTCAAGTCCACCTTGAT
Organism: Erpetoichthys calabaricus; assembly: GCF_900747795.2. Classification (NCBI taxonomy): domain Eukaryota; kingdom Metazoa; phylum Chordata; class Cladistia; order Polypteriformes; family Polypteridae; genus Erpetoichthys; species Erpetoichthys calabaricus. The sequence goes on along the minus strand of NC_041404.2, from coordinate 38,984,350 downwards.
TGCACAAACCCACACTCATTCATTGTTTTGGATATGGAGAATGAAGAAGTCATCACAAGATCAGTGCCTTAGCCAGTAAGCCACACCAACTACCACTGAAATTGTGCATTACATTTAACAAGGCCATCGCTGAGTGAAAATGGAGAGAAGTCCTGGATGATGAATATGCCAATAAATGCATCATATAATACAACAACTGATGCTCGAGTGTAGACAGAGACACCAAAGCCAGGTATATTTTTGCATCTGTAGTCTGTTATATTTTATAACTTGTGTATGAAGCAGTTAAAACTAAAATGTACGTGTGCTGTTCAAGGGTGGTCCATAGATGTACTGGGTGAGGACTTCCCATTGCATTGCTTTTGAATTGATGGTCTGTAACACGAAAGACTCGTTCTGTACCTGCATTAGGATTTAATCAGGAAGGAAAGAGTTTGTAAATTTTATCTTCTGCAGGTTATGTTGTAGCCTGGGTTTGGTCCCTGGCTTATCTGTATTTTTCTTTTTTTGTGTCCTCATTAATTATTTTTAAGGCATGTTTCAATTTTTTATGTCATTTTTGTTAATATTGTTATTTCTTCATTTACTATCCATGTACCTTACATTTTTCTCTGATGCTTTTTGTATTTTGTGGGTGGAAACCCAAGAGGCTGGACCACCCTACGTCACTGCTAAAGGACCACCATCAGACCGTACACTCAGGTTGGTTAAGCGAGTTCCTTAGCGGTTCATTGATCGTCTGACTTTCAAAGAGTTACTTGTGAGTATTTATTTTCTAGAATTTTTCTTTGAGTTTATTGCGTCTGTTTTGACCTTTCACTATTTGGATTATGATTGGGATTTGTTTGATATTTTTGTCTTTAAGACAAACCCTTTCTATCTCCATTTTTTGCCATTTTGAGCTTTTGTTTCTGTCAATAAATATTTTAATTTGTAAAGACTATCATTAAGCCAAAGTTTTTTGTTTTTATGTTGTTTATTTATTTATTTTTGTTACATTTTTTACTCCCTTTGAAAATCACTTTAGATATTATGAGACATTAAAGGATATTTGGAAAAGTAAAATCTCCGTTTGGGCCTGCATAGGCCAAAGCCAGCCAGTTGAGTATTGGGGCCAGCCTGCCTTATTTGAGGCCTTTTCTCGGCAGGCCAGGTAGGGTCTTGGCCTGTTTCATGGGTTTTTACAACATTTTTTATATTTTTTGTGCTGCTCCATCATAACAGTGTGTGGATTTTATGAGTCTTTTAAATAAAGACTATGGAAACACATTATGTGAAATATGGCTGATGTGACAGCTGTGACATCATTAATGTAAATGTATTTCTGCATTTTCAATTTTTAATGCACACTGTCCACCTGCTGGGGTAGGTCACCTTATCTATTTTCTTTCACTTCTATTTCTTTTATCTTCTCTCTAGACCCTGATTTGCCCTTCTTCCCTCTTGCTTAAACACCCTGACATGGGGGTACCTTTACACCCCACCCTGCTGTCACCTCTGACCAAATTTCTTTCATGTCATGGGTGGCCTTCCATTTGCTCATAAAACAACCATTGCTGCTACTGTGTCATCTGCTCTCTAATGTCCTGTGGAGTAATCACGTCCTTCATCCCTGCTCTCTCATCGATTTATACTGCTGTCCTTGCTGCTGCCTTGTTGCCCTCTGGGTCAGTTCACACACATGCTTACCTCCCTTGTCTTTCCACACTGGCATACAAAGGCCCTTTGCTCTTACTGCCAGTGTGGTTCTTTCTGTCTTGGAGGCCGTCTGGCAAACTGACTCCTGCCCATTGTCAGCTGGATGCCCCTCACAATGATTCAGACAAATAACCCACCTTGTTGCTCTGCTATGCCAGAAGCATACATATTTTTTAAATTAATATTCTCTTTGTTGCAGGTAAACTCTACTGACTAATCAAGTTGGCATGTCTGATATTTTCCATCTTTCAGAGAGTGGTAGTGTGTTCCAGCTATCATGCTGCCCACTTTGAACTTGCAAACACCATTCAGGGTGCAATTTAAATACTTCTGTTTAAAGATCTGCTATGACGCAAAGCTTGGAGTCGTTGCTTGGGGGCTCTACTCTGCATGGTTAATTACGCTCGGCTTGACAGTGCCATTTTTATGAACCGTGCGAGTCATTAGAAGGGGCTGCTCTGAAAGACTCTCAGCGTGTACATGGAACACTTCCACAAGGTGCATTTATCAAAATCCTAGCCCAGAAACAGACATTGCTACGTCTGGGGTTTCTTTCCACTTCTATTTGAAAAGCAAGATAGCACAGCTAAAGGGGTCCATCTTTATATGCTCTTCTCTTTTTTTGGAGTAGCTTTCACTTTGACCCCTTATAGTTAATGCAGTCTTAGTCGTGAAAATGGACTGGAGGGGCAAAGTGACCTCACATGGACTTTTCAGGTGCACTGGCATATACAGTAAAGCAAAAAACACCTTCTGCGATATCTCCATGTTCATCCAACGGTCTGTCCACACGAAACACCTCGGCCCTCAGCTAACTGATTCTGTTGAAATTTCAAACACTTACTCTTTAAATAATTTTGGCTGGAAGGTTTAGTTTTCATTAAATCAGTGGTTCCCAAACTTTTTTTGGCCATGCCCCACCTAGGCCTCTCTAAAATCATGATGTCTCCCACTCTTATTATTACCTTTCAAAAAGTGAACTCCTACCCATGTGGAGGAAGCCCATAATGTTATTAATTTGGTCTAAACAAGCTTCCAGACAACATGGAAACAAAAGAGGGAAAGGATAGTTTGAAGTACTGACAAGGAAATCATTAAGAAATTGTTAAAAAAAAAGAAGTAATATAAAATATAGCAAATATAGTTTTGAAAACATATAATAAGAGACATGATATTCATAAATATAAAATAACTTCAATGACAGCTTTTTCTGTAATATTTTGATAATTTTATATTTTTGTTATATTGCAAAATTTTATAGTCATTGTTACAATTTATATTATTTTAATGGTAAAAATGATTTCTAAGTAAAAAATAAAAATTGTTTGTTTATTTTTTCTATCATTTTTAACAGTGAATTTCTGTTTTTATCATTTTATAAATTGTTTAACGCAGGGGTCTCCAACCCATGGTCCACGGCCCACTACCGGGCCGCAGCTGTCTGACAGCCGGGCCGCGAGAGAACTGCCGGCAACGGAGACTCACTCAGACTTTTCAGAACGCTTGGCGGGTGGGGCTTTGCAGCGGCGCAGAGAGAGGAGAGAGACCGAGGTGACAGAGTATTACAACAAAGCATTTTGATGGTCCCGACAGTTTCCTCATATGACACGAGTCTATAGAAATCTCGTTACTACGAAGTACATTCAGCAGATACTTTTATTACAACGAAGTGACCTTGAAATGCTTGAATGAATCATCCACAGAACAGTTAGATCTGTGGTCGCAGCTCAGTTGTGCACATTTGCACGATCCCCAAACAGAAACATTGTAAAAAAATTTTCTTTCTTCGAACTTTCCTCGTACTGTTTTTTTTTTTTTGCTGTTTTTGTTTTCTGTGGTTTTCAGTGATTCCTTTTGCTTATTGCTTGTCAACATTTGAAAAACATCCATTGGAATGTAACTCATTGTCACCCTCCTATAGAAACGGCAGACATGAAAAAACGATAACAGTGTTAACGTTTGTGATGTGCAATCTGTTGGAATGACAAATGCAATGCGTATGTCTTTGTTATATGCAAAAAAAAGCAGAAAAATCTTGGGTTGCAAACGTATGCGAACTGCTGCATTTGAAGACAGTTTTTATGTGGTTCAGTGATGCTCGTTCAAGAAATATTCCTATTAATGCGGCACTCATTCAAGAAAATGTGAGGTTTCTAAACTCTCTTGGGACCTCCATCAACGGGACAACACGCTGAAGAGCATCCCGAAGTGTGATCACCATGTCTGTTTAAGACTGTTTATCTGTTACTGGGGCAATAGAAGGCTCACAGCTCTACGGTGAAGTAATCGTGCTTCGGGACACACTTCAGCATGATGTTCCCGTTGGGTGGGGGGGATCCCAAAAGAGTTCAGAAACCCCACAATATGAACTGGCATTCAGGCACTAGGGCACTCCACCTTTACCCACTCTGCAGACTCAGTATCCAGCCAGACTGGAGGAGTGCTGGAAGAGCCTGAGGAGGAAAATCTGAGGCAGCGGTGGAGCAGCAGCACGTGGGGCAGAGGCAGAAGATACCCGTTGTTCAAGTTGGCAGATAAAGTGGCTGCATTCAAAGCCAAACTTGATTTATGGGGCCGACAAGTGAACATTGGGATTTTTGATATGTTTCAAACATTAGCAGAGGTTGTTAAAGATACCAAGCCAGGGCCTTCTTTCTCCCAGCTGGTGTCTGATCACCTATCTCAGCTTTCAATAGAGTTTGAGCATTATTCCCAACCACAAAAGACCCCCGAAATGGGAAGGAATGGATCTGTGACCCATTTGTGAATAAGCCAGGTGAATCAACTTAGTCTGTGCTTGAAGAGGATCGATTGCTTGAGGTTGCAAATGATGGTGGCCACAAAAGTATGTTTGAGACAGCTTCAAATCTCCATACATTTTGGATTAAAGTCAAAGCGGAATATCCTGAGGTTGCCACAAAAGCACTGAAAAGTCTGCTTCCATTTCCAGCATGCTATCTTTGTAAGGCAGTGTTTTCTGCAGTGACAGCAACCAAAATGAGATTACAGAGTAGACTGAATATAAGCAACACACTTCGTGTGTCACTGTCTTCCATCGTCCCCAAATGGGATCGTCTGGTTGCAGGAACACAAGCTCAGGGCTCCCACTGATTCTGCATTGTGGTAAGTTGTATCATTTCTATTACGATATCATAACTTAATAATAATAGAAATGTAATGTAAATCTATACTAATAAAAGGCAAAGCCCCCACTGACTCACTCATCACTAATTCTCCAACTTCCTGTGTAGGTAGAAGGCTGAAATTTGGCAGGCTCATTCTTTACAGCTTACTTACAAAAGTTAAGCAGGTTTAATTTCGAAATTCTATGCGTAACGGTCATAATGGTCGACAACATCCTCCATGTTAAACTTTCTTATTTATGGCCCCATCTTCACGAAATTTGGTAGACAGATTCCCTGCGCTAACCGAAACCGATGTACGTACTTATTTCGGTGGTTTATTGCCACTGTCGGCCACCATATTGAACTTTCCAATGGTCTTTGTTACTTATGGGCCCATCTTCAAGAAATTTGGTACGCGGGTTCCCAACGCTAACTGAATCCTACTTACGTACATATATACGTCCATACCCTGCAGCTCGGTCGCCGTGTGAGGCGGCATTGGGTTCCCCATCCCCACGCCTCCTACGTAGTTGGCTGCCTGCCTATATAAGGCCGTCCGTCGCTCCAGTCTCTTCATTCCCTTCCTTGCTTCGCCACGGTATTCACATCTCCCTGCTGACAACTGCAGCCTTTTTATTTAATCCACGGCTTCTCCGCTGTTTTATTGTTCGTTTATTACGATTATAGTTATTGTGTAGGTATTTTAGACTTAGTTTACGTTGTTCAGGTACCCATTTCCTTTATCGTTCCAACCGTACCCCCATTAACATGTCTATCGAGGTGATCACCATCGATCAAAGAACTGTCACTTACCGAGTGGTTTCCATGCCCGGAGATGGCGACTGCCTTTTCCATTCTCTGTGTTACATATTGCACGGCCATATCAGGCCCACTCTTGATATCCGGAGGAACATTGTGTCTTATGTATTGAATGACTGGGACAGGTTCAAGGTGTGAACTGATGACGGTACAGGAGATAGTTATACTACACAGGAGCACTATAAGAGTGAAATGCTTAAGCCCTTCACCTATGGTTCTGCATGTGAGTTGATGGCTGCCGCTGAATTGTTCGGTTGTCGCTTTCAAGTTTACCGAAATGGCCAAATATTTTACACCTTTGGACAACCGCTAATGCCTCTTAAACATCTTGGATTCACAGGTGACGATTTGAGTAGTGGACATTTTGATGTTTATGAATGTTTAAACTCTCAAAAGCTGGATGCGAAGTTATCGATGAAATCCATTTCAATTCAAACGCCTCCAATTTCCAGTAAGGCTCTGCTTCGCAATGACAATTGCGAACCTACAAAAGGTTGGCATTGATTTGAGGCAAGATTGCTTTTCACATGGCCAACTATACATTGCATGCTCAAGAGTAAGCTCAGCACACAGCTTGGTCAAATTACAAACGGAGGGCCGAACTGACAACGTGGTATACAAAGAGATGCTTAACAAATAATTATTGGTATATTTTCCCTCAGTTTAAAAAGGTTTACTTTTCTTCTTAATAAAAATTTTAAACCAGTACTTCGCCGCTGCAAAGCGCAGGTATTTTGCTAGTTGTGTATAAAACTGCCCTACGAACCCACCCCAAATCCTCAAAACAACCGGTCCCTGGAAAAATTTGCTTCTAGTAAAATGGTCCTTGCTGTCAAAAGGTTTGGGACCACTGGTTTAACGTACCTAAATTCTCAAATTGCCCCCCTAAAAAATCAAATTCCCCCCAGTGACGCGTGTGCCCCACATTGGGAACCATCACATTAAATATAGTGCTCTGTTACAATTTTGAAATTACAAGATCCCCATTGTAAAGCATTAGTGAATTTTCAAATTCATTTATCCTAAAACAGCAAAACACTGTACAACTTCAACTACTAATTAGTTTACTGCCTCAGTTTTACATTAAGAACAGTTACTGCAGCTTTGTATATTTTTTAATATTTTTTTTCTTTTACTTGTTCGACAGCAAAACAGTCAAACACCTGCAGTCGTGTGCGCTAAAGCAAGTACACCTCAGGATTGGGCAGAGTCAGGTGTAGGCAGAGATGGATGACCAAGTGTTACTTGGCAAGAAATGTATTTTCTTTCAACTAAAACATCAGTAACATAAATTTAAAAAGCAGAGTCTTTTCATTTTATAAAATATAAGCATTCACTTTTAAATGTGTTTATGATTCGGCAGGGACAGGGAGACCAGTCAGAATTGAAGGAGGGATGAATGCAGTCATACACAGAATCATCCTTGAAGAAAACCTGCTCCATGGTGCACGCCACCTCAGACTGGGGCTCACCTGACCAGAAGCACACAGCAAAGTCAATGCTGGAGTGTCCTTGAGTGGCCCAGACCTGAAGATGGCAGACACTTTCATCCAATCTAAAGGAGCTTCAGAGGATCTGCTAGTAAGAATGGGATAAACTGCCCAAATCCAGGTGTACAAAGCTTGTAGGTACTTAACCAAGAAATTGCAGTTTTGCAAATGGGCTTCTACAAAGTACTGAATTAAGGGTCTCATGAATGAAAGATTTCAGTTTTTGATTTTTTAGTAAATTTGCAAACCTTTCTGAAAATATGCCTTCAGTTTGTAATTATGGGTTATTATTGCATGTAGATTGATGGGCAAAAAAAGACAAATTTATTTAAAATTAAACCTACATAAACATAATAAAATGTGCAGATAGTGGAGGGGTCTGAATACTTTCTGAATCGCCTGTACACACACCTCTAATGTCATACCTTCCCTATTCATGTAACACTCCACTATCTAGCCCCATGTTTTTGTATAATATGTGAATACCCCTAACTAAAATTGAAAGGCCTTGACCCCCCGAGCCTCAACTGGATTAGGGGCTTTAAGAATGTACACATGAATGTTTGCCCAGTTGATCAATTGAATGAGTGATGAACCAAATGCTTTCATTTCTGAACCACTTGAGCTTTCATTTGTGTCATTCGGTCCACACACACACACACACAAATGTCTTCAGCTGGTTTTGGTTTGTGTTGCCGTCATAAAACATCTACACTTTCTTCCCTCAATGTCTCATATTTTCAATTTAATCTTCTCTTTTTAAAAACATTACAGAAAGTAAAGTTATGTTAAAACCAAAAAAAAAATCTGCACGCGTCAGCTTCAAAACTTATGTCAGGAAAGAGAATGCAGAATTTGATCTAATGGCGTCAAAAGAAAAGCTGCAGTCAGCATCCTTTCATTTAGCTGACGGCGGATTGCAGATTGTAACCAAATTAGCACAAAGAAGTTTATTGCATTACTCGTTTCCCTCTGATGTCTTTTCTTTTTTATGTTTGTTTAGCATGCCACTCGTCTGTGTGGGCATCAGACCACGATGTGCTGCTGCAACAATGAAGACAGATGTGACGCCCAGCTATCCATCCATTTATCCAATTCAGGGCCTAGGCCAGCAGCAATGGTTGGGGGGAGGGGGCAGGTGGGAACAGACCCTGGACCAGAGACTAGTGCCTTGAAACAATGAGCTGTGAAGTCGATGCAGAGACATAGCACTCCACAGAGGGCATTTTAAAATATTTAGGACATCAAGGAAATGAGTAAATTCCTGGGTGTTGTAGATGTTTAAAAGTAAAAACCCCAATTTCGCACATTTTTAATTATTAATTTGTTTCTATAAAACCGACCCAAAATTCTGCCTTACCAAGATCTTCTGTCTGCTTTGCATGTCACTTTTGAAGAATCAAACTTCATTACAGGATCCTGAGAGTTTTGACCTTTCCACAATATGCTTATGAATCAATAAAATGCTCCACTACAGCCTTAAGAATTGAATACACTCAACCCGCACGTGCTTTTCCCCAGTCAAACTGCTGAAGTCAAAAATATTTTATTAAATATCGATCACGCTGACCTTTATTTTTTAATTCTGCCCGTCCATGTGCTAAGCAAATGTCTCTCTGAGCTTCTTCATAATTTCATTTGTTCTCTTAACCCAATCACTTTTAGATTAGAGGATTACTTTGGCAAAACTGAGCACCAGGCAAGAATCTGCCCTGGTTGGGATGCCAGGCTATCACATGGCACACTCACACACACCACTATCTAAAGCTTCTGGAAGTGAAAGAGAAGATCTGGAGAAAAACTCACTTGAGCAGAGGGAGAACACCGACGCGCCACGTAGGCCAGAAATCAAAGCTCCTGGAGATGTGAGGTGTGTCAAGACAATTCAAAGTGCGACCGCGATTCTGAAAAACCCTGCACCACTACATGTAGTTATTGCCAATATTATTGGCACACTTCCATTTTAGGAATGTTATGTACAATAGCTTGAGAAATAATTGGAAATATACAAATTATATCATCATAGTGTTTTAATAAATCCTCCAATTAGCTGTGAACCACCCAATCTCACTGAGATTGCACAGGTGGTGAATCAGCTAAGGGTAGGGAAGGCTGCAGGGATCTGTGGTATCTGGGGCGAACATCTTCAGGTTGGTGGTAAGGCTGTCCTCCTGGCATTGCAAGCAATCTTTGCTTCCATCTGGGAGACTGGCATCATCCCAACTGACTAGAAAACCGAACTTGTCGTCTCTATCTGGAAAGGGAAGGGTGATTGTCTGGATTGCGGAAACTACAGGGGGATAACACTGCTCTTGGTGCCGGGTATGGTCCCTGCTAGGGTCATCCTCAATAGGATCCATGATCACTTGCTCACCTACTAGCGACCGGAGCAGTCTGGTTTTACACCTAAGAAGTCTACCATCGACCGCATCCTGGCACTGAGGGTTCTCATGGAGCACAAATGAGAATATCGGCAGAGTTTCTTTGCAGCCTTTGTCGATTTTTGAAAAGCATTCGACTTGGTTGATCAAGCTGCCCTGTGGGATATCCTGAGGGTTCACGGGATCCCCTCAAGGTTGCTGGATATCATGGCTGGCCTGTACACTGGTACTGTGAGTGTTGTGCAGAGTGGAGACAGAACCTCTGTGTTTTTCTCAGTTGATTCTGGGGTTTGTCAGGGGTGTGTTCTGCTCCTACTCTGTTCAATGCTTGTAAGGACTGTGTGTTGGGCAAGGTCATGGGGTCCTGCGGCTCTGAGGCATCTGTTGTTGAAGAAAGATTTACTGATCTTAACTTTGCTGATGATGCTATGATCTTCATGGAGTCAACGGAGGCTCTGATCAGGGGGCTCGAGAGACTGAGTGAGGAGTCTTGAGTGTCTGGGCTTGCAAGTGTCCTGGATAAAAACCAAGATCTAGGCCTTTAATGACCTCTTGGGCTCAGCCATTAGCAGTGTGTCTGTCTGCAGAGAAAGTGTTGACTTTGTTGAGAGGTTTACTTACCTCAGCAGCGAAATTCATGTCTATGGTGATGTTTCCTATGATGTCAGTAGACGGATTGGGAGAGCATGAGGGGTCATGAGGTCACTGGTAAGGGGTGTGTGGTGCTCCCGATATCTATGCAAAAGGACAAAGGTCCAAGTCTTTACAGTCCTGGTGCTCCCTGTCTTGCTATATGGTCATGAGACATGGACACTATCCAGTGACTTGAGAAGAAGACTGGACTCCTTTGGTACTGTGTATCTCTACAGGATCCTTGGGCATCACTGGTTTGACTTTGTGTTGCTCATGTAGTCCTGAATAAGACACATTACCTGCATTGTGAGGGAGCATCAGTTATGGCACTACGGCCATGTGGTGTGTTTCCCTGAGGGTGATCCGGCTCATAAGATCCTCATTGTTGGGGACCCGAGTGGCTGGACCAGGCCAAGGGGTCGCCCACATAATACCTGGCTGAGGCAGATAGAAGGTCATTTCCAGAGGGTGGGACTGGACTGCGTGTCTGCCTGGGGGGTTGCCAACCGGGATCCTGAGCTGTTTCGCCGTGTGGTGGGTGCGTCAACACACTGTACCAGTGCATGCTCCCCAACTTGACTTGACTTGACTCAAAGGTATACAATAAAAAAATATATCTGTGCAACTTAGATGTAGTAATTTCTGAAAAATAAATAAAATATGAAACCTATGACATGGACTTGATTATTCGCACCTTCACTAAATGGTTGGTTGCAAATTCCTCGGTGATGATGACAGCCTCCAAACATTTCTTGTAGCCATTGACAGCATACGTTTCTTACATCTATTTTTTGGTGTCGTGTTCTGGCCCAGCAAGTACTTGGATGTGAGACCAACCAGGAAAAGCCTGGGCTGCAAGAGGCGTTGGGAGGCCAGCAGGAGGTGCTTACACTGTGATTTGTGTGGGGATGCCAATGCCACAGTTCACTGTGTTGTAAAAATGGCGACATGCTTTGGATAAGATGTAAAACTGAGGTCCTGACTATCTGTCGTCATGAAAGATCTCTGGGCCTCCTTCGTAAAGAGTAGGTTGTATCCTGAAGACCTGCCTAAATTGTTCATCACGGCCTAGACATTCCGGCCCCCTAATCATCCCCTGTCTCTAACTGGCTATCTCTCACCACTTCATTACCTAACAGTTAACATGTGGTGAGTGTACTGGTGCAAAACTCGCTGCTATCGCATCATCCAGGTGGGTGCTGCACATTAGTGGAGTTTGAAGTGGCTCTCCAATCACTGAAGCGCTTTGAGTAGTGAAAAAAATGCTATAAAAGTGTTGTAAAATAAGGACACAAACACTGTCAAAGGTTTGGGGATCCACCCCGTATACTGTAGAGCAGTTGAAAAGTAATAACGTCTTTACATAATTGAGTTCAAAATGGAACTGAGAAAAATGACAAAATGGTGGTTGTATATATAGTCAGCGGCAGGAAGTGATGTCATGGGTGAATGGCATTATGGAACCGGAAGTGACATCAGGAGGAGGCAGGGTCTTGAAGACTGGAACAGGAGGTGACGTTATTGTTTGAGGACCGGAAGTGTTGGTAAGTTGTGGATTCGTCGGCTGTTCTGCAGGGATAGAGGAGAAAAAGTTAGAGGGCAGCGCCAACCCCTGGTTCGGTGGGTAAATGCATCTATTTGAGCCTGTAAACTGTCTCCTAAACGCACGTGTGTGACAATGTAAAGAATTATTATTATTATTATTCTCTCACTGTTCAACTGCGATTTGCTCCACCTCATGAATGTTTTTAGGATTCCTTTTACAGACTGCAGAGTTCAACTCTTCCCAAAGGTTCTCAATTGGACTGAGATCTTTACCCCGGTTTATCAAGGGAATTAGAGTCAGAAACTGGCTCAAAAATCTCATTGTGATGCAGCATTGGTTCTACTTTTAGGAGTCGGAGTAAAAGCGTTTTATCAATTTTCCTAATTAATGAAGCTACTCCTAACTTCACCAGGATTTAGTCGAGCTCATGTATATTGTTGTAACTCACTAGGGGCTGCCAAAAGGTGGCATTCAGGCAGAGACTGACAGACACATCCCAGAAAAGACTGAATGTTTTGGTAATGTTGGACAACAAAGATCTCAAAAAAAGTTAGACAGACATGGAATAATATTTGTAACAAATCTTATGCATTACGTGATCACTCTATCTATATGGAGAAGCCATGCACTGTCAGCTGAAATGAAAGTGTTAGTAACATTAAGTGTAAGATGCCGCTTTGCTATGATTTGTGTATGTCACAGACAACCATTTCTTTAGTTTAGCCCCAAACTTTAAAAGCCCTAACATTACATGAAGTAATGCTCAGATTTGTACATCTCCCCATAATTCCATGTGAGATAATGTTAAAGCAAGACACACCGATGCAAATCACATACTGTATCAAGATCACTGCCCCAAGGGTGTGTGAATCAGAAGAAATATCACAACATCAACACACAGGTACTTATGGATGTAGACTAATGTGGTAGCCAGCATATTATCCTGAAGAGAGGCGGGGCTGGATGGGTGACTGACAGCGAAATGTCACACAGGTACACTGCGCACCATGAACCTGTGGAACATTCACACTACACTTTACAAGTCTGGGAAGGTTCAAGAAGGCAGGTGGAGATTTTTGGGGAATTGGATAAACAGACCCTTGCAAAACACAAGAGGTGTCATGGAGAGAGGCACGACATGGCACAGTGGAAGGTAATCAGGAACACTGGAAGAGTGGATACGACTTCGGAAACAGCATAAGAACAGCTCTGGCTCGTCTCAGTAGTTGTTACTTTATGAGGTGTTTCCCATGGCCATAACTGGAAAATGATGTATCTGTAGGACGGGATGTGGATCATCCATCCTTGCATTCATTTCCTAAACCCACTTTATCCTGAGCAAGGCCGCTGAGAAGCAGAAGCCTATCCCAGCAAGCTTAGGGTCCAAGGCAGAAACAATCCTTGCAGCATTCACCATTAAACAAACTTTCTTGGTTTTGGGCTTTACTCCAGTTCAGTGTGGGTTTCTAGGTCTTTCCATTTCCATGTTAGTCACAGTGTTATTATTTATGTTTGTGCAAATTGGCAATAATTACATGCAGCTTAGTGCAATATCCTACCTTATTATTATGTTATCAGCATTCTTTTTCTTCTTCTACTGTCGATTTCAATATTATTATTCTTTTTATCATCATTATCTCTAATAGTGCAGCCATAGTGTTGGTATCAGAAAACTAGAAAACGTCCTCAAGAGTTCCAATGTGCCTGAAGTGGTGATGTCATTCATTCTCAAATGTGGCCTCCTGCTCCTCGCTGGGAGTGGATGTAGAACACCTCACTTTTTGCTTCTCATGTCCTCCTCTGAGGTAGGACAAGTTCTTCTCTTAGTCAGACTTTTAGCGCAATTCCTAGGAGTAATTCCGAGATGTTTGATAAATTTTTGATTTGATATACTATATTAATCCCCAAGGGGAAATTATCTTTTCACTTGACCTTTGGAAGTCAGAACGTAGCATCAGCCATTGTACGGAGCAATTTTCAAGTTAAGGTGCTTACGGCACAGGATTCCTCACTAACCAATTTAAAATGGTTTCACCATTCTTTTGTTCTTTTGGATGAATGTTTTGGGTATTGTCCGGCTGGAGGACCCATGACCTTTGACCTAGGCCTGGCTTTTTGACACTATTTAGCACATTCTACTCCAAAATACGTTGGTAACCCTCTGACTTCATGATTCCTTTAATACTCTCAAGGCCTCCAGTTCCTTGAGACAGCAGAACAGCCCCATGATATTACCAAACCTCCACCATATTTAATGGTTGGGATGATGTTCTTAAATTCTTCACTTATAAATGTATTGCTGGTCTGAATTGCTAAACAGCTCAATTTTGGTTTCATCTGTCCACAGACCATTTTCCCGGAAGGACTATAGTTTCTCAAGGTGGCGTTGGCCAAAGATCAATTGGGCCTTTTTATGTCTGCCTGTCTTTGAGCAGTGGGGTCCTTCTTGGCCTGGACCTATGAAGTCCTTCTTTGTTTAGCAGCTTAGAGTGTGTGTGTGTGTGTGTGTAGAGTCTCACACACCAGGTTGCTCTTTGGATGTTGTGTGTGGTGTTTTAATCAACAGTTTGCACCAACTTTGAAGACTTTGGGCTGTGCAATGGTGACCATTTTGAAACATGTCTCATGAAGGACGTGTACTAGGTGTGCATCAGTACAGCACTGGACACTCGACACATCTTTTCTACTGTATTTATGTTGACATTTTGGTATTAATGTGGTTCTGTTACACACAATACATTTTTTTGATGAAAAAAAATTATTTTCAGTTCATTTTTTAACAGGGGTAAACACAACACTAAGGAAGCAATGAAACACTAGTGTTTAAGTGTGCCAATAATCACATTCAGGTCATATTTTGTTTTTGTGTCAGAAATGACTACATCAAAGTTGCATGTCTGTAATAAGCATAAGTTTAATATGTCACTGTACTCTGTGCAAATATATCTTATAAATCTGCTTTTTTCTACTCATATGCACAGTTGACACAGAGCCAGATTTAGCACAGGGGTTCACCATATAGAACTGCTAGGCAAGCATTATAATATAAGACAAGAGAGAGACAACTGGAAACGTGCAGTCAGACTGAAGACTGCTGTTGTATACTATTTTTGTCTGTCAAAGTCAGTGTGAAACTGTATCCTCTTTGCCTTGTTTGGAATTGCATGATTCATCTAAGTAGGGGCCTGCACGTGAAGAAAGAGTATAAAGCCTTGGAACATTGCCCGGCACACCTTTGAAGCCAAAGTCATCTGATCCTGAAAATTGTTCCAGCGCAGCAACGAAAATGACAGACTCTACACATTGGGCGTCCAATTCACTCCCGAACTGGGTTTTGCAGTTTGGCTTCCTTCATCTGTTATGTGGCGTAAGCCGTCATTAAACAAAGCTGTTATTTCTCCTATGTGATTTCTTACTGCTGTGTCACTAAGGGAGGGGTATCACCTTTTTATAACATATCTATATAGTTTTGGGTTATGTAGCACACCGCAATTACAAAAGAACTCATTCCCAGGGAGCCAACGCGTCCTGCTGGACACAATGTTGTTTTTATCATATAATTTTGAAGATGCTATTAAAATCCGATGATATGAAGTTTGTGTATTTCCAATGATTTCTCGAGATGCTGCACATAACTTACCTAAAATGCAAGGGTGCCAATAATGGTGACCACAACTGTTGATTCTTTCTTTATAAAGTGAGTCCAGTAAAATCAGAATCACATCTACTAGCTAACATGCTGGGGGCCACATTAGCTCCAGGTTTTTATTCCAAACATTTTATTAATCTCTAGTCAATTGCAGCAGCTAATAGAACGGATGTCTTCTGCCTTTATGTTAATTGACTGGCTTTATAAGACTCAGACCTCTTAAATGTTTCTTCTTTCCTTAAATAGCAGCCATCAACAAAGAGAGGAAAAGCGAGCCAACAGATGATCAGCTAACTCAGGGGTCTCAAATTCAGTTCCTGGAGGGACATTAATGTCTTAATTGGATGCCAGTGCTTGCTGTTGATGGCACACATGCTTTACATTTCTTGGCGTCTTAGTGCTCTCCTTCTCATTCTCAGCAGACATTTCCAAAACTGTTGAATTTCTTTTTTTCTGAAGGTACTACCTAAATGTTTTGAGGACTAGAGAAGATCAATGTTTATCAGACCTTCACTTTTTCCTTCATAGGAGAAACAATTAATGTTTCTGAATGTTAAAAAGAAGGAAAAAAATGTCAGTTTTATTAGCAACATGCAGTGATTGGTTACTGTCACACACGCTTGTGTGAGGATCACCATCCAAGCTCTCTCCAGGTATGTGATACCACCCCGGGCCAAGAGGGGACTTTGCAACTAACAGTCTTGTCATTTTCTTCCTCCACAGTCTCGAGAAACCACCCAGTGAGGACAACTGACCCGCCCCTTCTGCTCCCGGAACTCCAAAAGGACGACTGCCCAGAAGATGGAGACATTAATGTGGAGAAGACCTGGCGAAAGGAGCTCCAAATCAGACAACCCATTGGCAAAGCTGAAACGGTTACAGGCTGCTCCACCAGGTGGCATTTACTTTTGTTGCTTTTTCTCATGCCATCAAGTGTGGTTTTAGTTATCAGTAATTAGGGAGGGCCATGTTGGGACACCAAAATATTCCTCTTTTGTTGACCCTCCTTCCCTCAGATGACCACACTACTAATGAAGTGGCTGAAATATAATGGGAAAGCCAGTAGCCACTGCAGCCCACCAGGATCTAAGTTTGACACCCCTGTGCTAGAGGGTCATGGCCTATTATTGCTCGCTCAGACTGCTGTGTGTGGCAGGTAGTCTGGATACACCATATGATGTAACAATAAGCGATCAGAGAACAAAGCTTTTCTTTAGCAGTTGAAGCGTCATGGCAGTGTGGATTTGGAGTAAGCCTGTAGACTGTGTGCCTCACTATGTAGGGTGCTGTCATTCATTTTCCTAAGCCTTTCCTTTATTTTGGCAGCAATGGTCACATGGCAGGGTCTATAGATGGAGCATAAGTCCATCACAACACACTCTGAAACACCCCCTATACCAGGGGTCCTCATGTTTGGGCCTGGACGACCATAGTTGCTTCAGGTTTTTCTTCCAACTCAATGGCTTAATTAGGAGGCAGTTATTGTCATTGAATTTGTTATTGTTTAATTAAAATTTGTGCTTCATTTTAGTTGCCTTGCTTGTTATGATTTCCTGCTCTTAATTATTTCTTTTCTTCTTACGCAACTTCATTCACTTCTTAATTGCTTCCTATTTTCCTAATGAGCTGCCATTTTACAATGAGATGCAAATAACAAAAGACTCAGCCACTCACCTCTGACTCTGGGACATGTACTCTCAGGTGTGTTCATCATGAAGTGTCTGTTTTAATAAAATATATGGGAAAGAAATGGAAGAGGAAAGCAAGATCTAAGAAAAACTAGTCTTCTGTTCACAGATCAAGTGGATGATATTCGTAGCCCTTTGAACATGGCAGGATGGTTTTCGGGCCAGCCGTATAGCGGCATATATCTATATAATGGCCCACCTATCAACTCTTATAACTACACTGGCCTACAGATATGTGTTATTTTGTACTGTATATGTGTTACTGTTATGCTACTCTGCACTTAATCTTGCAGTCTGCTTCAGGTCAGGTCAGTTTGGGAAGCATGCACTGGTACAGCACATTGCCGCACCCACTACAAAACTGCCAAAGATCCTGACTGGCAACCCCCCAGGCAGACACGTGGTCCAGTCCCACCCCCCAGAAATGACCATCTAGCTGCACCAGTCAGGTGTTACGTGGGTGACCCCTTGGCCTGGTTTAGTCGCTTTGAATATCAACAAAAATCCTGTAAGCTGGATCACCCTCGGGGAATCGCACCACATGGCTGTAGTGCCGTTAACTGACTCTCCCTCACAATGCAGGTATAATGTGCCTCATTTGGGACTCCATGAGTAATTGCTCATTCCACACAAAGTCAAACCAACGGTACCCAAGGATTCACCAAAGAGACACAGTACTAAAGGAGTCCAGTCTTCATCTCAGGTCACTGGATAGTGTCCATGTCTCACAACCATATAGCAAGACAGGAAGCACCAGGACTCTAAAGACTTGGACCTTGTTCTTCTGCAGAGATATCAAGAGTGCCACACACATCTTTCCAGCGACTTCATAACCCCCCATGCTCCCCCAATCCGTCTACTGACTTCACAGGAAGGCTGTTTCCACACAGACATATTCCAAAAAATCCGCAACACCACTCGGCCATCATAACTTGGCTGCCTTCACTATATTAGACTATGCACATAATATACCTCTGTCCTATTACGCTACTCTCACAAGTTAAGCTGCTGTTATTCAAGTTGCAGGTCAGTTTTCTTTTTCTCGTAAGGTTCAAGAAGGGGATTTCATGATTTCAGTAGAACTTCACCATGGAAGCAACTGAAAACAACAGAGAAGTCCAAGCAGGCAAACAGAGTTTTTGCCCTTCTGCTCCACCATGGGGGATTTCTTTCCACCCTGAGTTTGTCTTAGGACTTCTGTGTTACGGTGTGACAAGTGTACCACCCCAGTCAAACTCCCCACCTGCCACTGTCCCCAGAGCAGGTTGCAACACACCCAAGGGAGTTCAGGCGCTTGATGCCAGAAGCAATAGCCCCATGAGGAAGGGGAGACGTGGGGGCAATTGATCATAAGATGGTGGAATTAATGTGAAGTGTTCTTGTGCACTGCTTCTGGCACTGAAAACTGTATTGAAGCAAATCACACAAAAGTGTAGTTAGTGCGTCAGGTCCTTAAAATGGACAGTAAAAAATAATGAAAACCATGAGATTGAAGTTGATATGGCTTGTTCTATAGTATAAATCTGTTATTATAACATTGTGATTTATCATAATATTATTGTAGCTTCTTTTTTCCCAAAATTACCAAAGTTCAGCAGCTCTAGCATAAAAATGGGATTCAACAAAAGCCCGACGCGCTGAAATGATTCCACAAAAGTTTTAGTTAAAATTCAAAATAAAACAGTTCACACAAAAAAGAGGAAATTGAAATAGCAAAAAAAAAAAAAGAAAAGTTCTGTTCAAAGCTTAAATCTTGTTACATTTCAAATCATTACAAATCCCTTCAAAAACATTTCTGAACCATTTCCAAATGATGATCAGAAAACTGTATGCCTATCCCATTTCTATGTTGAAAATAATAATAATAACTTATTTTAATAATAAGTCTCTGTGTACTGGGACCTGTTCTAAACAACAACTGACTCAATTGTCACACTGTATCTTAGTTATAGCAAGAAAGTTCTATCTCATACTAACTTATAGGTTGGAGAAGTCTTTATCGTTGTCTATGACTATGAAAGAAATTTATATTCTATTCAAATTAAGGAAACACTAATATGAGTTTAACTTCACATTTCATTTCAGGAAAGAAATGAAGCAATTCAGGGGAACGATGAAGAAATTCAGGGGAACAAATCTTAAAAAAGCAATTCAATTAAAATGAATTCACAAGAAGTTAATTAGCAGCACAAGCAGGGTGCTCAATTAAAATAAAATGTTAGAATCAAAACCTGCAGCCACAGTGGTCCTCCAGGACTGGAGTTGGCAACCCCTGTTCTAGAGCACAGAAGTGGGCTTCAGTTTGCTATTTCTAGTAGGATTGACTACTGTAATGTGGTGTTCACTGGATGTTCAAACTGTTCTTTATACAGCCTCCAGTTAATCCAAAATGCTACTGCAAGAATTATTATAAGAACAAGAAAATATGAACACATAACTCCAGTCCTAGAGTCATTACACTGGCTCCCGGTTAAGTTTAGGGCAGATTTGAAAATCCTCCTTTTTACATATAAAGCCTTAAATGGCCAAGGTCTTGCTTACTTGTCTGCACTTATCATGACTTACAAACCAGAGCGCACATTAAGATCTCAAGATGCCGGTCTGCTTATGATTCCAAGGATTAATAAAATAACAATGAGAGGTCGAGCTTTTAGTTCCAGGGCCCCTAAACTGTGGAATAGTCTGCCTGCTACTATAAGAGAGGCCCCTTCAGTCTCAGCTTTTAAGTTCCGGCTGAAGACTCACTACTTCAGTTTAGCACACCCTGACTAGAGCTGCTGATTAACTGTACAGATTGCATCTCTCTTTTTAGTCATTAGCACTAAAACATGAGTAATATGATAGTTATAATTTGTTATTAACCCTCACCTATTCTGTTTGTCTACACGGGACTCAAATGAGGCACTTGGTGCCACTGCCCATCTGACAAATTATTATGCCAGTCTAAGGTAAAGTCATCTCTGATGGAGGATCACAGGAATCATCGGGTAGAGTGGTCCTTTCATCAGATTAGCTGGCCCAGTGCTGACTCAGCTGTGTAATGGCCAATAGGTGGAGGCAGTTTGATGACTGAGGTCTCCAGGACTCTAAACAAATCCAAATCCTATTATGTGATATCATCTACTGTTAAAATTCTGCTCTGTACTTGTAATATTTCTATTGCACTATTATATTATATTGAGGATTACTTGTGTTTTGTTCTGTGTATTATATTGTATTTATCCCTTTTTTGACACCCACTGCATGCCCAGCCTACCTGGAAAGGGGTCTCTTTTTAAACTGCCTTTCCCAAGGTTTCTTCCATTTTTTTCCTTACAAGGGTTTTTTTTGGGAGTTTTTCCTTCTCTTCTTAGAGAGTCAAGGCTTGGGGGAGCTATCAAAAGGCAGGACCTGTTAAAGCCCATTGCGGCACTTCTTGTGTGATTTTGGGCTATACAAAAATAAAGTGTATTGTATTGTATTTAATCACCCAAAGCTAAGGACGTTTTCTTCTCTGAAACCTGGGAATAACACATGATAATGATCCAGATGGACACTCATTGTGGTGTGATCATCCCTTCTTTTTCTCCTCTTTCTCACTACTTATTTTCAAAGGAAATCTCTTGATTGGGTTAGGTCATTCTCAGGCCTACAGTAACCTCAACTCACTGCCACTACTCTCAACATTCAGTGATGCTCCATGACAAGGACATGTTTACACAGATGCACAAATACCAAATGTGGCACAGTCATCTTCTCGGTGTCAAGAAACTGGTTGCATTCCTCTTGGTGTATTAAGATTGTGAGACTGAAGGGCTTGGAGATAAAAGCTCATAAAATGGCACCCTTGGAAAGCTGATATGGAGGCCCACCATATGGAGCCTCACTAAGTAATAAAGAGGTTGAAGAATCCCATCACTCATCCCTCTAATATTGGAGCCGACTTCCTTTCATATAGGGCCTGAGCCTATCCCTGCAACATCAATCAGAAAACAGGAACCAAATCAGAATGGATGCCTCACTGATATTTAAAGATTTTCACATGAACAACATTTACTTCAATGACAGGATTTTCTTTCATCCCTTGACAGTGTTCAGTCAAAATATATTGAAACACAATGTGAAATAATGATAAATGCTTGGGGTGGAGGAGTGGGGACAAGGAAGTGGACTAGAACTCAGACTGCGCTGCAGGTTGGTGGCCCTGAAGAGGACTGCTCTGTTACACAGAATCCACACCTCCTTCCTTAGCCATGCTATGGCTGAAACGCTCCTCCAGTTGCTGGTCTCTCCAGTCTGGCTGTCAATGTCCTCTTTCACATCCAGACCTGCACCTAACCAGAGTCTCCCTCTTGTCACTTAAAGTTTGTGGTAACATCTATCTTGGCTTCCTACAAGTTCAGCAGGTCTATACCAGGATTGAGACTCGTCGAGAACCACACATCAAGGATGATGGATTTTCACCAAGGAGAGCCTCATAAGTGCTTCTGCCTGAACTGACAAAAACTTCACACATCTCCATGTTCTGTGCAGCTCCCTTTATGGATGACTTCTGCAAATGGCGGGATGTTTAGTGTGGGTCTCTTTGAGGGGGCATTACAATACTTGTAACTTCCAACCATTCATCTTTTCATTATAAGATCACAGGAAGGTGAAATTTATCCCTGCAACACTACAGTTAAGGCAGGAAGTAACCATAAAGGGAGACAGTAGTCCATCACAGGACACCCTCACACACACACTCACTCATACAGGGTCACTTTTATGTCACCCATCTTTACCTGAACATCTTTGGGTTGTTAGGAAAAAATGGAGACAAACCCACAAAGACATGAAAAGAATGTGCAGACTCTTCATGGACACTGACCAGGCCAGGATCTGAACCCAAGTCTACTGAGATGCACAACACAACAGCAGTAGCAGCCACTGCGGCAATGCACAACCCTTAAATGTAATTTCTAAATCTGTGAGGTAAGCAGACATGACTCTGAGTTTAATTTAATGATTGATTTTCTAAAATTTACAACTTAAACTCAGGTTCTTGGGGCAGCCATTCTAACCTCAGTGCCATCGTGTCACCTTTATATAATCTTCATTAATTCATTCATTGACTCCTTTTATCTGGTTAATAATTTCTGGGTTATTAGCCTGGCAGAGATCAGCAAAGAGTGAAGCGCCAGTCAATCACAGAGTGCCAAGCACACCCAGAGCCATCCATAAGGGGCCAATTTAAAGTCTCAAAATAACTTCACATGTTGAAGCTCTCCATTAGCAATGAAGTGATACCAGCATGGCTCAGTGAAAACACTTTCTTCATCAGTGTTGGTGAAGCAGCTTGACTACACCAAGATGGTGTCTCATGTTCTGTGAAGCTTTTTTAATTTGGGGTTGAGTTTTCCCACGTTCATAGCTCCGTTAGGCTGCTATTATGGTTGTCTTTCAAACTTGACATGCCAAAGCTGCATTTCATCTGCCATTAGATGGCAGCACTTAGCTACACTGGGTGAGATGCCAGTTCACTGCAGACGTGGGCCTAAATGTCTTTGGGATGTGGAGGACACCAAACTACCAAAAAAGAAAACTTACATGAATATACAGGGAATTTAGAAAGTATTCAGACTTCTTCACTTTCTGTGTACTTTATTGTACTGATTTAATTTTGAAAGGCTAAATGTGCCATTTTTGCCCATTAGTCTACACTCAATAGCCCATAAAGACAAAGTGAAAACATGTTTTCAGAAATGTTTGCAAATGTATTAAAAATCAAAAACTGAAATCTCCCATTTAAGTAAGTTTTTAGACTTTGTAGAAGCCCCTTTGACAGCAATTTCAGCTTCACATTTTGGAAGTCTCTACAAGCTTTGAACACCTGGATGTGTGCAGTTTACCCCATTCTTCCTGACAGAGCCTCTCAAGTTCCATGAGATTAGATGGGAAGCTTCTGTAAACAGTCATCTTCTCTGTAAAGATCTAAAGAGTTCAAGTCTGGGCGTTGGCTGCACTACTGAAGGACTGTCAGAGATTTGTCCCACTGCCACTTCATTGTTGTATGATTTGAGTCTTTTCATGCTGAAGGTAAACCATCTCTCCAGTCTGAGAAGGCATGTCTTCAAGGACCCCTCTGTATTTGATGGCATTCACCCTTCCTTCATTTCAGAGCAGCCTCTCTGTCTCTGCCGCTGCAAAATACTTCCATAGCATAAAGCTGCCATCACCATGTTCCAACTTGGGGATGGTATTATGCGGGTGATGAGCAGTGCCTGGCCTTCACCAGACACGGTGCTTGAAGTTTGGTCTCATCAATCTCTTTCTTCTCATGCCCTCAGAGTATTTACACTGTCATATGTCTTTTAACTCGAGAGTGACTTCCGTCTGGCCACTCTACCAAAAAAAAAAAACCCTGATTGATGGAGTGCTGCAGATATGGTGGTCCTTCCAACAGGTTGTCACATCTCAGCACTTTCACAGTGACCTTTGGTTTCTAGGTTGTGCAGAAATAGAAGGGGTCTGAATACTCTCAATCTACTGTAGGGAGAACGTGCAGCCTCCTCACAGGGTCACCAATACCTGGAACCATCAGGCTAACAAAGACAGATGAAACATACTTAGAATGCACCACATAAAGAGTTATGATATACAGTTAGGTCCATAAATATTTGGACAGAGACAACTTTTTTCTAATTTTGGTTCTCTACATTACCAAAATTAATTTTAAATGAAACAACTCAGATGCAATTGAAGTGCAGACTTTCAGCTTTAATTCAGTGGGGTGAACAAAACAATTGCATAAAAATGTGAGGCAACTAAAGCATTTTTTTAACACAATCCCTTCATTTCAGGGGCTCAAAAGTAATTGGACAAATTAAATAACTGGAAATAAAATGTTCATTGCTGGCAATGACAGCCTGAAGTCTTGAACTCATGGACATCACCAGATGCTGGGTTTCCTCCTTTTTAATGCTCTGCCAGGCCTTTACTGCAGCAGCTTTCAGTTGCTGTTTGTTTGTGGGCCTTTCTGTCTGAAGTTTAGTCTTCAACAAGTGAAATGCATGCTCAGTTGTGTTAAGATCAGGTGACTGACTTGGCCATTCAAGAATTTTCCACTTCTTTGCTTTAATAAACTCCTGGGTTGCTTTGGCTGTATGTTTTGGGTCATCGTCCATCTGTATCATGAAACGCCGCCCAATCAATTTGACTGCATTTAGCTGGATTTGAGCAGACAGTATGTCTCTGAACAGCTCAGAATTCATTCAGCTGCTTCTGTCCTGTGTCACATCATTAATAAACACTAGTGTCCCAGTGCCACTGGCAGCCAAGCACGCCCAAGCCATCACACTGCCTCCACCGTGTTTTACAGATGATGTGGTATGCTTTGGATAATGAGCTGTTCCACGCCTTATCCATACTTTTTTCTTGCCATCATTCTGGTAGAGGTTGATCTTGGTTTCATCTGTCCAAAGAATGTTTTTCCAGAACTGTGCTGGCTTTTTATTAGATGTTCTTCAGCAAAGTCCAATCTAGCCTTTCTATTCTTGAGGATTATGAGTGGCTTGCACCTTGCAGTGCACCCTCTGTATTTACTTTCATGCAGTCTTCTCTTTATGGTAGACTTGGATATCGATATGCCTACCCCCTGGAGAGTGTTGTTCACTTGGTTGGCTGTTGTGAAGGGGTTTCTCTTCACCATGGAAATGATTCTGTGATCATCCACCACTTTTGCCTTCCGTGGACGTCCAGGTTTTTTTGCGTTGCTGAGTTCACCAGTGCTTGCTTTCTTTCTCAGGATGTACCAAACTGTAGATTTTGCCACTCGTAATATTGTAGCAATTTCTCGGATGGGTTTTTTCTGTTTTTGCAGCTTAAGGATGGCTTCTTTCACCTGCATGGAGAGCTCCTTTGACCGCATGTTGTCTGTTCACAGCAAAATCTTCCACATGCAAGCACCACACCTCAAATCAACTCCAGGCCTTTTATCTGCTTAATTGATAATGACATAACGACAGACTTGTCCACACCTGCCCATGAAACAGCCTTTGAGTCAATTGTCCAATTACTTTTGAGCCCCTGAAATGAAGGGATTGTGTTAAACAAATGCTTTAGTTGCCTCACATTTTTATGCAATCGTTTTATTCACCCCACTGAATTAAATCTGAAAGTCTGCACTTCAATTGCATCTGAGTTGTTTCATTTAAAATTAATTGTGGTAATGTACAGAACCAAAATTAGAAAAAGTTGTCTCTGTCCAAATATTTATGGACCTAACTGTACATGTACTGTATATAGTATATTCAAGAATGGGTACAGCATTTGTTATTTGTTCTGTAACAGCACGATGTTGTATCAACTATCATTATGTCAAATATATAAAACAATTTATACTGCATAGACTGTGAAGGTGTGAACAGTCAACAGAAAACATTGGGGGACCATCCCAGACCACCCCATTTAATGTCAATTTCCAGAAAAGGGAAGTGAAAATGGCACTCGTAGACTCAAGAACAGAAAAAAAAGGTGTAAACACTGCCTGACTAGCCTTTGGCTTCTCTAAGCAAACTGTTCTACTGAGTGGCTCAGGTTTGGGGACATCCGACATGCTGGACACTGTTCCTAGTCTGATGCCATTCCTTCTGAGGATGTCGATATTTGTAGTGAAGACCAGAAGGGGTGGGAATTGGTTGCTTTCCTCACTAGGTGGTTTCTTTGGCACTGCAGAGGAAGAAAGAGATAACAGAGATAACACACAAGGTGCCCCCTCTCGCCAGGGAGTGGTATTACAAGCTTTGACAGAATCCGGTGAGGGATCCTCATGTACTCATGCATGACAACACATATATACCGTTTGTATGAATCATTAAGTTAAAATATTTGTGATACAATCAGATCCCCCTTTGTACTAAATGAATCAAAAATTTAAATGAATCAAAAGTTTTGATTCACTTAAGCAGAACTAAAGCAGTAAAGTGAATTGAAATGCCTATCACTAGATCCATCGCTTCCACCTGAAAATAAAGGTTGCAGGTGGTCCTTCAGAAGTAATTTCATGGTGGCCTCACCTCTTGGGGTTTCAGCCAATGAATACAAGAAATATAAGAAAAGAACTGAAATACAGAATACCTAAATACTTAATAATAAACATAGCAATATTAGCAAACACTGCATGCAAACACAAAATATGTGACAAATAATAATTCAAAAACAGCCAAAGTAACAATTAAGTGGAAAATAAACATAACATTACTAATTTAAAGAGACATGTTTGTAGATGGCATCATGATTTGGTCCTCTAAGGCAGTGTTTGCCAACCTCGGTACTGGGGGCACACTGTGGCTGCAGGTTTTTGTCCCAACCAGCTTCTGTTTTTAATTGGACTCCTGGGCTAATTAAGTGATGTGTTATTTCCCAAGTTCTGTGTTTTGGGAACAATATTGAAATTAGAAAACTAAGTTTGGTTAAAAAAAAATTATATATATATATATATATATTCACGGCATTCGAAGTCTGTGTCACAATCTGTTAGTGTGGGTGGTTACCTACCAGGTAACGCTTTGTGGTTGGCCAGCAATCTGCTAACATCCGCCACAGTGCCCTCAGTTTGTGAAGAGCAGATCATAGAATGGTTGCAATAGTTTACTGTCAAATAAATGCAAAGAGTACACGACACGTGTTTCGCCCTCATTCTGGGCTCATCAGGTGTACACACTCCACTGCACTCCCTCTCGGGAATCGAACCTCGGACGTCAGCGTCAGAGGCGATGCCCCTAACGTTGCACCACGGCGTGTGGTTCGTTTATTTGACAGCATGTAGATCGGGGTAATTACATTCACGGCATTCGAAGTCTGTGTCACAATCTGTTAGTGTGGGTGGTTACCTACCAGGTAACGCTTTGTGGTTGGCCAGCAATCTGCTAACATCCGCCACGGTGCCCTCAGTTTGTGAAGAGCAGATCATAGAATGGTTGCAATAGTTTACTGTCAAATAAATGCAAAGAGTACACGACACGTGTTTCGCCCTCATTCTGGGCTCATCAGGTGTACACACTCCACTGCACTCCCTCTGATGAGCCCAGAATGAGGGCGAAACACGTGTCGTGTACTCTTTGCATTTATTTGACAGTAAACTATTGCAACCATATATATATATATATATATATATATATATATATATATATATATATAAATGAAACAAAGCAGTTATATGGGAATAATGTATTTTTTTCTTTTTAACAATATTTTCATCTTGATTTTCATTCTACTTTTCTAGGTGTTCTAATTGTTTAATTAATCCTTTATTTACTAATTAGTGAGTCTGATGCTAAAGTAGTTGCAGCCTTTGATAATTCAGTGTTGTTTACCAGTGTGTCTGCTCTGCTCATTTTTAATTGTCATTAATAAGATGCAATGAAGGGAAAAAAACTGCACAGACAAAGGGCAAAATATAATGAAATCAGCAAAAGAGAGTTAAGCATTTAAATCTATAGCAAAAGCAGAAAATTTTTTAAATGTCTGAAGTACTAGGGTGTTGTACCGTGTTAGCCATTATGAATGTAGAGAAAAGCCAAGCAAAATGACACCTTTTATTGGCTAACTAGAAAGATTACAATATGCAAGCTTTCGAGGCAACTCAGGCCCCTGAGTTAGGGGCCTGAGTTGCCTCGAAAGCTTGCATATTGTAATCTTTCTAGTTAGCCAATAAAAGGTGTCATTTTGCTTGGCTTAAATGTCTGATAAATGTAAAAATCATACTGCTGTGCTTTTCTGAACGTAGAATAAAAGCAAAACAAATACCAGCTAATTCAATGAGATCAGTGTTATCAGGTGTTCTCACTGATCAGGAATCTGGTTGAAACAAAAACCTTGAGCCACTGTGGGTCCCCAGGACCGAGGTTGGGAAACACTGCTCTATGGCCTTCAGTGTTTTTTCTCGTCGTTATTCCGCTTCCTGCGTTGCTAAGGGCGTGGCCTCTGAGGTCGAGACCAATGCGTAATCGATGCGACGTAATAAAAGGACGGCTATGGGTGCAACCGCTCATCTGATCTGTGGATACCAAATCTCTGAAATACTTAATGGTTGTCACTGTGCTCTTTTCTCGCGTGTACTTGCGAAGGGCATCGATTTCTTTTCGCTTGATACTGTTTTGTTTTTTTACAGATATCTCCCGGTTTTTCCACAAAGGTGTAGATAATTAGATCAGATCGTTAGGAATGTGGGATTTGCAGGGGGATTTGAAACCTATGAAACACGACAAATTGGGGCGTGGGGAATACAGGCAACGGCGGAGCATTTAGCAAGAGCTGAGAACAATTTAACAATCATGGTTAACGCCATGTTTAATCCGGTACCGCCACGAGTGGAAGTCACAGTAGCCTCGTATCCCAGTTTGTTATTCAGTGGACCCCAGTAGGGAATTCTTAAATCAGTGTTGTATGATGGTCAAAACTCAACCCTAAGTTTATCCTGATTATCGGACATGTATTTTGTTTTATGTCGCTACTAGAACAGAACGAAGCCACTTCCGTGGGAGTCGGTTATGGGCGACACCAACAAACCGGGTCGTTTCTCTTTGAAATTGCTTACATAACGAGTTTGGAAAAATGTTTGTTTGAATTACCAGTTCGCTCGGAAGTAGCGGCTAATAAGTTATTAATTAGCAGTCAGAGGGCGAAATCAATTAATGAATTTGCTGAATTCAGAAGGCTGGCTACTGAAGCCGATTGGGAAGACGTTGCATTAATTCCAGTATTTTAAAGGGTTTTACTACGCAGTAAAATTACGAATTAATTAGCTGGCCACAATTATAGGCAATACTCTTGATGGGGGTAAAAGTAACCCAAAAGGTGGCCACAAAACTGGCGGAAAGACGACCTGAACGTGGGGAAGGGGTCCTAATTATCATCCCGCCGAATTTAAAACCGCTTTAGAGCCCACGAGAGCGGCAGCGCCGGTTAGAGGAGCGTCTCTGTTTCTACTGTGGTGAAGCGGGGCACGTAGTGTCCAAATGTTCTAAATTACCGGGAAACGCGAGACCGTTATGTTGGGGCTGGTGTGGTGGGAATTTGTATTCCAACGCACTGCACGAATTTTTTTATTTGTTCTATTAAAAAAAAAAAATCGCATATTTGTTAAGTGTAAGCCTCGTTCCTTATCTGTGGATAGTCCGCCTATTGGTTTAAGTCACTTGGAATTTTCTACGGTTGTGCGTCATGTAAAAATAGGGTGATTTCAGGAGGAAAAGATCACCTTTTATGTTATTCAGTGACCCCTATCACAATTTTAGGATACCCTGGCTTAATAAACACAACTCCACTATCAGCTGGAAGGAGGAAGAAATCATTAATTGGAGTCTGCATTGTTATTCACCGCTGCATAAAGTTATTACTGATGCAGACTCTTTGTAACGCCATCTCTACTCCCTATACTACTCTGAATGTATTGCTCTGTTTAAAAATGGCAACCTTATCAAGAAGCGTGTGCATGTCTTTATTTATTTACTGACTTATCTATATATTTGTGTTTTTTAAGGAGCTTCAGTAAAAAGCTAAATAAAGTTCTATGTTTCTATCATGACTGCAGTACAGACTTAAAAGGAAAGGTTTACATGTGGAATAGCATATAACACAACTTACAAAATGGTTTTATAACCCTGTCTAATAGTCCGATTGAAGCAGGCTTCTATTTTATTGGGAAAAAAAGACAGATCTTTCACCTTGCATAGATTATAATGAGCTCAATGACATAACCATTAAAAGAAACTAAATTTAACATTAAGGAAATTAGTTGTTTAAGGTTTTTTTTTTTTTAAGACTGTGTGAAGTGCTTATAATCTAGGGTTGCTAGATTAGAAAATTAGAAATACGGGACACTCTTAAAATCTCCATATTACTATATATATAAATGTATACATGCCCCTACACACCCAGACCAATATATTATATAAAAGTAGTGACATAAATTAAAAACATAAAGCAAGGTTTTAATGGGTTATGAGGAAAACAAAACTAAAATCATTTGAAAATTATTTAATACAAGCTAAAATAAATTCTGTAAAAGTGAAATCATTTGAAAATATTTAATACAGACAGCAGAGAAATATTATTATTATTTAATACAGGCAGTTACTAAAAAAAGTGGGCCGTGGTAACAACACACTTTATTGACGCTGTATGTGGCAATGCTGATACAGAACTGCACTGCAGCGCAGCTGGAAAACAAAACAGTAGGAGTGTCACTGTCCTCGGCCAACCATAGCAACTGAACAAGTTGCAAACGGGCATCAAACACTAGTTTCCTCGTTACATTTATTTATAAAGTTACAACTAAGTACCGTAAGAAGTTAGTAAAAATATATTTTTATTACGAAATTTGAAAATGAACTAAATATGGGACATTTGGGTGTCCCTGAAAGGTCAGTACGGGACAGGGGACAAAATTATCAAATACGGGACATGTCTCATATATAAGGGATGTCTGGCAACCCTATTATCTCCTCCATATTTGTGAAAGGGGCAAATGGAAGACTGCTTTTAATACAATAACAGGATATTCCAGATACCGGGTAATGCGTAATGAATTTGCAAATGCACCAGGCGTATTCCAGTCCCTTCATAAATGATATCTTTAGAGAGTTGTTGGGAATTTGTATATTCGTGTATATGGATGACATTTCAAAGGGTCTCTCAAATCTTATTTAAGTTAATGAAATACTTAAAAGACTTTGTCGGAATCATTTATTTATCAAACTAGAAATGTGAGAGCTTCTTCGAGAGTCTTTATTTGACACATGAAATATCTCAAGTGTAAGAAAGGTTTAATCATCTCAAGATAGGTTTAATTATGGATGATACTAAAATTAAGGCTGTTTTGGATTGGTGACCTCCAGACAGTGTAAAACAGGTTCAGAGGTTTGTGGGATTTTTAAATTATTCTAGAACATTTATTAACAATTTCAGTTCTGTTACTTCCCATACCCACATTAACCTTGAAAAATTATTTAAAAAATTGTGTGGTCTAAAGAAGCTAGTAATGCATTCATTCGCATGAAGCATTTATTTACTTCTGCTTTCATATACTTTGAATGCAGAATTGCCATTCAGTGTTGAAGTTGGTGCATCTGGTGTCAGCTTTGGTGTTTTTTCTGTCCTTCTGGCCATCTGACTTTACTTTAGGCAATACTAAGTAACAAAGTATAATCTTATTTTGTTTCATATAAACTTTTCTTTCTATATCTTGTAATGGACTTTGAGCTACACCATTTGGATGAAAATGTGCTCTATATATAAATGTTGTTGTTTCATCCCAGAGGTGTCCTAAATCAGGGCTGCTACATCCATGTTCCGTTTATTCTAAAAAGCATAGATGAACTACGATCTGGGAGATGGCAAATTATTATTGGAGATAAAGTTGCCATTGGCAGGGTGGCGTCACTATTTAGAAGGAGCTAACTTTCCTTTTCTGTTCTGATCATATGTATTTGAAGTCCACAAAGAGGTTAAATGCACCACAAGCCAGGTGGACTTTGTTCTTCACTCATTTTAGCTTATCTTCCTGCTAGTAAGAACCAAAAGGCTGATGCTGTTTCTAATGTTTTTGAGCCGTAACTATTATGCCTGAGGGAAAATGTATCGGTATGCTTACTATACCAGATATGGAGGACATTATGAGTAAAATATGTGCAATCAAGTCGAGTCCTCCAAAAATGCACCACCCAGAAAGTTATTTGTACATCACTAGGACTTGCATATCATGGGGAAGTTATGTCATTGTTCAGTTCTGTTTGGTCACCCTAGAGTAGCTCAGACTTTGAATGTTATAAAAATGACCTTCTGATGGAAGGGTATGACTAACACTTTTAGACGTTGCAGCCTGTGGGACTTGTTGTCGGTCCAAAAATCAGACGGGGTGCCCTGTTGGGTTAGCAGACTTTTTCCTGCAGAAAGTAGAATGTCTCCATGGGTTTCCATGATCCATGATATCAGACAGAGGTCCACAATTTACCTCTAGGTTTTGGAAGTCATTTTGCAAAAAGGTTTGGTTTTAAGGTGATTTGACTTGAAACTAGCAATCAAAGTGAACGAATCAACCAGGATCTGGAAAAATTTCCTTCAATGTCCACTCTTAAAAATAAAGGAGCCAAAGTGGCTCATCAGAGTGATGCCTTAGGGAATCCATGTTTGGTTCTCAAAAGACCCTTCCTCATGAAGGTTCTAGAAATAACTTGTATTTATTCAGATCTGTAACAGGCTCTACACAGTAAACTACCATAAATAGAGTGCAGGCAGGGTGGAATGGGTGGAGAAGAGTCTCAGGAGTGATTTGTGACAGACGGGTATCAGCAAGAGTGAAAGGGAAGGTCTACAGGACGGTAGTGAGACCAGCTATGTTATATGGGCTGGAGACGGTGGCACTGACCAGAAAGCAGGAGACCGAGCTGGAGGTGGCAGAGTTAAAGATGCTAAGATTGTCATTGGGTATGACAAGGATGGATAGGATTAGAAACGAGGACATTAGAGGGTCAGCTCAAGTTGAAAGGTTGGAAGACAAAGTCAGAGAGGTGAGATTGTGTTGGTTTGGACATGTACAGAGGAGAGATGCTGGGTATATTGGGAGAAGGATGCTAAGGATAGAGCTGCCAGGGAAGAGGAAAAGAGGAAGGCCTAAGAGGAGGTTTATGGATGTGGTGAGAGAGGACATGCAGGTGATGGGTGTGACAGAGCAAGATGACGAGGACAGGAAGAGATGGAAACAGATGAACCTCTGTGGCAACTCCTAATGGGAGCAGCAAAAGAAGAAGAAGAAGATGGTAACAGATTTGTGAAATACAAGATGGGTCATGATTTTAACTGGACTCTCGCTTCATATGTCCAGTAACTCGGGCTAAGTTCAGGATTTCTTAATCTGTTAGTGTCCTGCAGCCCCCCATGCAGTAAAAATTTCATTTTTTTTTCCTGCACATTATGAAATTTTGCAAAGCACAGAGAATCTGCTTCATATGCAACGAATCCATTTCCGAATTAAATGGTGTTTGGTCAAGCAGTGGAAATACAAGGGA
The DNA here is from genome assembly GCF_900747795.2 of Erpetoichthys calabaricus. Lineage (NCBI taxonomy): Eukaryota > Metazoa > Chordata > Cladistia > Polypteriformes > Polypteridae > Erpetoichthys > Erpetoichthys calabaricus. The sequence continues at coordinate 38,951,296 of NC_041404.2, read as the reverse complement.
CCATACAACATAGTAAAGATCCATATAATGGCCTTAAGAAAACAACATTTTTAAGAGTGTTCAGTAAATTTAAATCAAGACAACTGGGTTGATTGGTTACCTATAGCGAAGTTTTCTAAGAACATTTTAACCCATTCAGCCTTAAAGATGTCCCCATTTGAGTGTTTGTATGGGTTTTGCCTTTGCCATTTTGAGTCCCCTTCTCCACTACTTATTGTTAATAGTGTTTCTAGTTATGTCAGTGACCTCCATGCGAAGTGGAAAATAACAGAAATTTAAAGACGGCTCGTATTTTGGCTAAACAATTCTGACAGAAGGTTCAGAAAAGTGCCTAGATATATTGGTCCTTATGTTATTAGATGTAGAGTAGGCCCAGTATTTTACTTATTCCGTCTAGCACACTTCAAAAGCCACCTCACCATTTATGTGTCACCGGTTACGACTGGTTCATTGTAGTCCATATTATATTCCTATCATTCCCCCTCAGGCTGTTTCAGTAGATGGAACAGAGGAGTATGAGGTTCAGTATAGCGTTGACTGTAATTCTCTGGTAGAGTATCTTGTCCTTTGGAAGGGTTACAGACTCCAGAGGAGTGCTCTTGGGTTCGGTTTGATGCCCTTCATGCCCCTCACCTGTTTCATTTTCATAACAAATTTCCCTGGAAATCTGATGGATGTGTGCAGAGGGCATGTCGTTAATGAGGGGTTATGGCATGGTTTTATGTTTTTGGGTCCTCATAGGCCGCTAGTGTTTTTTTCTGTTGGGTCCGCTTTCAGCCTTGCTGGGGTTGTGGTCCGGACCAATATGTAATCATTAAAAGGACAGCAGATACCAAACCTCTGAAATATTCAAAGTTTATCACTGTGTTCATTTCTTGCATGTACTTTTGATCGTCTTTTTCTTTCAACCACAATTATTGTTTTTCGTATTGGTTTTCAGTTTTGGTTTGCTTTATGTACAGTCGTATGGAAAAGTTTTGGAACCCCTCTTGATTCTTTAGATTTTTGTTTATCATTGGCTGAGCTTTCAAAGAAACAACTTCCTTTTAATATATGACATGCCTTATGGAAACAGTAGTGTTTCAGCAGTGACATTAAGTTTATTGGATTAACAGAAAATATGCAATATGCATCATTACAAAATTAGACAGGTGCATAAATGTGGGCACCCCAACAGAGATATGACATCAATACTTAGTTGAGCCTCCTTTTGCAAATATAACAGCCTCTAGATGCCACCTATAGTCTTTGATGAGTGTCTGGATTCTGGATGGAGGTGTTTTTGACCATTCTTCCATACAAAATCTCTCTAGTTCAGTTAAACTTGATGGTTGCAGGGCATGGACAGCCTGCTTCAAATCATCCCATAGATTTTCGATGATATTCAAGTGACTGTGAGGGCCATTCCAGAACATTTTACTTCTCCCTCTGCATGAATGCCTTTGTAGATTTCGAACTGTGTTTTGGGTCATTGTCTTGTTGGAATATCCAACCCCTGTGTAACTTTGTGACTGATGCTTGAACATTATCCTGAAGAATTTGTTGCTATTGGGTTAAATTCATCCGACTCTCGACTTTAACAAGGGCCCCAGTCCCTGAACTAGCCACACAGGCCCACAGCATGATGGAACCTCCACCAAATTTGACAGTAGGTAGCAGGTGTTTTTCTTGGAATGCGGTGTTCTTCTTCCGCCATGCAAAGTGCTTTTTGTTATGACCAAATAACTCAATTTTTGTCTCATCAGTCCAAAGCACTTTGTTCCAAAATGAATCTGGCTTGTCTAAATGAGCATTTGCATACAACAAGCGACTGTTTGTGGTGTGAGTGCAGAAAGGGCTTCTTTCTCATCACCCTGCCATACAGATGTTCTTTGTGCAAATTGTGTTGAATTGTAGAACGATGTACAGATACACCGTCTGCAGCAAGATGTTCTTGCAGGTCTTTGGAGGTGATCTGTGGGTTGTCTGTAATCATTCTCACAATCCTACGCATATGCCACTCCTGTATTTTTCTTGGCCTGCCAGACCTGCTGGGTTTAACAACTGTGCCTGTGGCCTTCCATTTCCTGATTCCATTCCTTACAGTTGAAACTGACAGTTTAAACCTCTGAGATGGCTTTGTGTAGCCTTCCCTAAACCATGATACTGAACAATCCTTTGTTTTCAGATCTTTTGAGAGTTGCTTTGAGCATCCCATGCTGTCACTCTTCAGAGGAGAGTCAAAGGGAAGTACAACTGGTAACTGACCACCTTAAATACCTTTTATATCTCATGGTTGGACACACCTGTCTATGAAGTTCAAGGCTTAACGAGCTAATCCAACCAATGTGATGTTACAAGTAATCAGTATTGAGCAGTGACATGCATTCAAATCAGCAAAATTACAAGGGGACCCACATTTGTGCATAGCCAGTTTTTCACATTTGATTTAATTTCATTCAACTAAACACTGCTTCACTAAAAATCTTTGTTTGGAAAACACCCCAGTACTCAGATGTTCCTAGGAAATGAAAGACATACCACTGTTATCTTTTTTGTTGAAAGTAGAGCAAATTATTATGCAGGCTGAGAGGGGTTCCCAAACTTTTTCATATGACTGTATATTGTTTTGTTCTTTTAGGCAAATCTCCCAGTTTTTGCAAAAAAATTATTTGCCAGTTTGCTGACAGAATGGAATGAATTGGACTTGACAGCTTGGATACTTATAGTAGTACAGCATATGTAGGTGGAACCTGATAACAAAATATGTCATGGGATCTCTGTGTCACATGACTGATGACAGGCATAGCAACTATGAACGACATGGCAAAAGCCACATAAAGGTGGCACGGAAACCGTGCTGACCAAGCAATTAATAAACACAATATGACATCTCCACACTAAAGGTAAAATTGAATATTTAATAAATTGCAAATGTTTGTGTGTGTGTGTGTGTGTGTGTGTGTGTGTGTGTGTGTGTGCACATCTGGTCTCCCCAAGCAATCTGATTGGTCAGTTTCACTTTGGTTCCTCAGTCAAATGCAATTGAGACAGGATGTGCCAGGTACGGGAACTCTGATAACACGATGATACAGACAAAAAGTGTAGAAGCAACCCTGAGAAACGCCTTCAAAGATGGGAAGTACTCACAAGAATTTTATTGAGGTTCTCACAACAGGCAATGGGGGGTCCATCTACCATTGGCAGTAGTCAAAAAGTGGACAGGAGCCGAGCAAGGTGCGTCAATTTGACTGAGTCTGAGGAGAAGGCTTTATAGGAACGCGACTGAGAGAGGAAGTGTTGGTCAAGAGAGGTTAACACACATGAAGATACCAGGGAAAGCCTTAGGACAAATGCTGAGGGTATGCTACCCATAGTATCAAATATTTATCAAATATATTCACTTGCCTGTCTTCAACAGGTAATGTAACTAGTTATGAATAAAAAGACAAATAAGCGTAAAAATAGAAGCAAACAAGATCTCAGAATACCAAAAACTCTGATTCATTCCATCACACACATGTGATTTGTAAGTAAATAAACACAATGTCAGTGCGGTGCCAAGAAAGAGGAAATTTCGAAAACTCACCCAGTCCACTGAGCTTAATTTGGAAAAAAATGCCATTGTTGTTGTTTTTGTTCTTTATGTTTAGCTTTCAGAATGATTTATGTTATTACTTCATTTTATGACAGCATGTGGTAAGGCATGCTGAGTTTATATGAGAAAAAGAACAGAAATAATTAAAAAAAAGAAACAACCTAAGGAGCCTGGTGCTGTTCACAGCCAAATGTCATAATAACATCCACTTTAAAAGTCCAGACCACTCGTAACCACAAATGCGTTCAAACAGGGCAAGGTGTCCATGTGACCCATGGGCTGTGTTTCTCTACATTAAAAATTATTTAGACCAAGATTTTAACTATTTATACATCTGTTATTTATCCATTTTCCTTTAATTGCTTATTACAATCCAGAATCCTGGGAGTTTTTAACCCTTTGTTTCAGCAGGTGCCCACCTGAGATGGGGTATCCTTCCATTACTGTGCCGGTTCACTTACTCGCACCAACACCTGCGTTTACACACACAGTGTCCCCAACCTGCATATCCTTGAAATGCGGAGTGAAATAAGAAAAAGCCAATGGGCCAAACTGCCATAGAGACAAAGAATTGACTACCAAATGGTGAGGCAGTAGCATTGGTCAATATATAGTGCCTTTACAGAGTCATATTTTGAACAAGTTGGTATGTTGCAGCCTTGTGCTAAAATCATTTACATTCATGTTTTCCCTCAAGAAGCAGTCAGTTCCCCAGAATGACAAAGCAGGATGAGGATTTTTAGGAATTTTTTGTATTTATTAAAATATAAAAAAATAAAAATGAATATCCCATTGACACAAGTCCTCAGGTCCTTAATTAAGTGTTTATTTAGACCCCTTTGGTAGTGATTCCCTCCTCAAGACTTCTTTGGTATGACAAGCTTCATACTCCTGGATTTGAGACTTTTCTGCCATTCTTCTTCTCAGGCTGGAAGCAGACCTTTGGTAACCGCTGTTTTCATGTCTCTCCAGAGATGTTCAGTTGGGTTCAGGTCTAAGCTCTGCTTAAGAAATTTAACAAATGAGAGGAGACCATCCAGTCCATCAGGCTTGTTTGTGTAGTTAATAGCTAAGCTGTCCTAATATCTCATCCAGGTCCTTCTTAAAGGTTCTCAAGGTTTCTCCTTCAACTCCATGTCTCAGTAGTTTGTTCCAGAGTCCCACAACTCTTTTCATAAAGAAGTGCTTCCTGGCTTCAGTCCTAAATGCCCTTTACTTTAATTTCCACAGATTTTCTCGAGTACCTGATTTACCCTTAAGCCAAAAGAATTCAGCTGGATTTGCTTTATCAATGCCTCTGAGGATTTTAAAGACCTACATGAGGCCCTCACACAGTCTCCTCTTCTCTGGATGGGCACCTCATACACATTCACAGAGCTGATCCTGACCCCCCCCCCCTCCTTTATCTTTCCTTTGTGCTTTGGGTCACTGTCCCATTGAAAGTTGAACCTTCAGGCCAGTTTGAGGTCCACAGCACCCTTTTGGTTAAGGACAACTCTGTACTTTGCTTTGTTCAGTTGTCTTTCTTCCCTGACAAGTTTCCCAGGCCCTATCCTTGCAGCATGAAGAACTGAGATTGTATTGCACAGTTGATGAGTGGGGGCCTTGTTTCCTCTAGAACTGAGGCCAAACAGCTGAATCTTAGTTTCATCAGACCAGAAAATTTTATTTCTCATACTCTGAGTCTTTTAGGTGACTTTTTGAAAACTCCAAGCGGGCTTTCTGGCCAATCTATAACGAAGCCCACATTAGTGCAATGATGCTTATCTTTCTGGAAGTTTCTCCCATCTCCACACAGGTTCTCTAGAGCACATAGGTGTGTCCATTAGGTTCTTGGCTGCCTCCTCTCCCCTGGTTGCTCAGTTTGGCCGGGTGGCCAGCTCCAGGAAGAGTTGTGATTGTTACAATTATGGAGGCCACTGTGCTCTTAGGAACCTGTAATGCAACAGCCTTCCCTGATCTGTGCCTCTAAGCTCTGTAGGCAGTTCTTTTAAACTCATGACTTTGCTCTCATTGTCAGCTGTGGGGCCTTCTCTAGACGGGTGTTTGCATTTCCTAATCGGGTCCAATCAATTGAATTGACCACAGGTGGACTCTAAAGAAGCTGTAGAAACATCTCAACGATGATCAATAGAATGGGATGCACCTCAGCCAAATTTCAAATGTCAGAGCAAAGGGTCTGAACACTTATATTAATGTGATATTTCAGAGTTTTATTTTTAATACATTTGTAAAATTTCTAATATGCTGTTTTCTGTTTGTCAGTTTGGGGTAATTGAGTGCTGGTACGTAGCACCAGTTTTAGTAACTACACAAAGCCCAATTAAATTGCTTAATTTGTGTCAAGCTGTAAGGCGTAACCAACCTCTTTTGAGACATCTGGTGCATCTTCAGGAGGTTTTCCATAGGTTTTCGATTTCGCGTCCTAAACGCCTAAAGCCAGCATCACACTACATGACTCGGCATGATGTCAGGTTTAAGAGATCACTTGCTGAGTCTTGATGCCCTTCAGGGTGTCAAACTATACAACTAGGAATCGCTAGGTGTGACTGACTCTGATTGCCTTTTTATGGTGGTCCTAAGTGCTCACCTGGTATATACAGTTGAATCAAAGTATTCAGACCCCGTCACTTTCTGCACACTCTATTGTGTTGTAGATTTCATTTTAAATGGATACATTCTCCATGTTTGCCAATCAGACTACATTCAATAAGTGAAAAACATTGTTTTTGAAAGGTTTGGTCTCAGAATTAGTTTGACTAAAAGTGTGCTCTTTCAAGTGAATTCTCAAGCACACAATATTAGATTGGACACCTTCCCTTTTGTCATTGCAGATCAGTTTAACTCTTTATCAACAAAATTTCGTTGTCTGTATGGAAAAAATTAAGCAAGACTTGCATAGATGGTCAAACCTCCATCTCACTCTAGCTGGAAGAATTAACGTTGTTAAGATGAATATCCTTCGTAAGCTTCTCTTTATTTCAAAACATTCAAATATACATCAATAAATCGTTTTTTTTTTTTTTAAGAAATTGGATTCAACCATAACCTCATTTATTTGGAATTCAAAACATCCACGTATCCAAAGAGCGACCCTACAAAGACCTAAGGTAGAAGGTGGCATGGCTCTACCCAACTTTCAGTTTTATTACTGGGCAGCAAATATACAAGCTATAAAAACCTGGACATGGACACAAATAGATGAACATACACAGGCTTGGTCCGCAATAGAAATACAATCCTGCAACACTTCTTTATATTTCTTGCTTTGCGTCCCAATACATGTAAGCTATTGCCAATATACTAACAGCCCAATTGTGCTTCACTCACTCGGAATATGGAACCAATGTAGGAAGAATTTTATAATAGAGTAGCTTTTATCTGAGGCACCTCTGCATGAGAACCACCTTTTTCCACCCTCTCAAATGTATGCAGTTTTTAATTTCTGGTACACAGACAACGTCTTTGCATCGTATGAACAATTACACTCCAAATTTAACTTTCTAGCAACACATTTCTTTCACTATCTTCAAATTAGAAACTTTGTCAAACAGAATCTGCCCAATTTTCCTCATCCTCTACCTCCCTCTATAATGGAAAAAATATTGATCAGTCTTGAGGACTTGGACAGCATTTCCGTAATATATAAAACCATTTTACAGTCCCTCTCTTTCAAAGATCCAAGAGGACAGTGGGAAAAGGATTTCTCATTCACCATATCAGAAAAGGAGTGGAAGGTAGCAATGCAGAGAATTCACTCGAGCTCCATATGTGCAAAGCATACAATTATTCAATTCAAAATGATATATTGAGCACATCTGTCTCGTTTAAAATTATCCAAAATGTTTCCAGGGCAAGATCCAACCTGTGAACGCTGCAATCAAGTTCCGGCCTCACTGGGTCACATGTTTTGGGCCTGCACCAAATTAACATCATTCCGGACCAAAATTTTTAAATGCCTTTCAGACAGCCTTGGTGTCACAATCTCTCCTAATCCGTTAACGGCTGTATGTGGTGGGCTCACAGAGGGGCTTAAAGTGGAGAAGGACAGACAGACTGTGATTGCCTTTACTACACTATTGGCACGCAGACTTATTTTGCTCAACTGGAAGAATCCTAACTCTCCTCTTAAGTTGGTGGGTAACTGATATTTTATATTTGAAATTGGAAAAAATCTAATTCACTTAGAGGATCTGTACATAACTTTTTCAAAACCTGGCAGGATGTAATCAATAAGATTTTAGAATAAGCATTTAAAGCACTAAGGAAGCAGATTCTCTCCCCATTTCTTTTTCTTCTCCATTTGTCTTTATTTACTTATTAATTCATCTATTTACTTATTTTTACTAGCTTTAAGTTTTACTCTGCTGGCCATGCTCTCTTTCTCAGGGGTGGGGGTTGATTTGTTTTCAATCCTATTTTTGTAAATGATCTATTTGTATGAAATGTTGTGTGATTACAATAAAATTATAAAAAAGAAAGGTTTGCAAATTTATTAAAAACCAAAACTGGAATATCTTCTTCATTTAAGAAGCCGCTTTGGCAACAGTTCCAGCTTTGAGTCTTCTTTGGTAAGTCTTTACAAGCTTTGCACTCCTGGATTTGCCAGTTTATCCCATGCCATCTTCATGGCAGATCTTCTTAAGCTCCATTAGATTGAATGGGAAGCGTTGGTAAACTTCACATTAAACAGGAAAGGCTGCCCACGGCTAAGGGATTTGAAGACATAGGCAAGAGGCTGCAGTGTTGAAACTACAGTATTAAATTCTACAGTTTCAGGTGCTCACCTACTTGAGCACAACGTGAGCTACCACAGCTATGCTGATGACACACAGCTGTATTTATCAATAGCTCCTGATGACCCCGATTCTCTTGATTCACTAACACAATGTCTAACTTGTATCTCAGAATGGATAAATAGTAACTTTCTCAAGTTAAATAAAGAGAAAACTGAAATCTTAGTGATTGGCAATAATGGATACAATGAGGCTATTAGAAATAAACTGGACACATTTGAGTATCCACCCCGCTTACTTGAAAAAAGGTAAAAATAAAGCATATAAGCAGAGAAACAGAGCTGAGGTATAATGATCAAGATGGTGTTTTCAGGTTGACGGGAAGGGCTGTACCACTGGAGTGTGGGGTCCGGAAAGTCAATTGGGTCTCTGTGGGTCTGCAGAGGAGAAAAAGAGAGAAGGCATTAGTGGACAGTGCCAACCACCCATTATACTTATTTAAGCCCTTCAGCTGCCTCCTGTGTGGCAATCTCTACAGTGAACTCAGGAAGTTTCCAGACTCCTTCACTTTCTGCACACATTATTGTGTTGTAGATTTCATTTTAAATAGATATATTTGAAAATTTTAACCACCAATCTACACTCAACAACCCATAACGATAAAGTGAAAACATATTTTCAGAAAAGTTTGAAAGCATAAAAAACAAACTCTTTCATTGCCATCTGTATTTAGGCCCTTTGCTGTAGCATTGCAAATTTTGGTCGGGTCCATCCTTTTTCCATTTAATTATCCTACTATAACACTTTGTACTCTAAGTCTTTCTCAGTTTTGCCTCCATTGTGGTGTGAGGCTTTTAAAAATGACTATAAAGGCAGCTTGCCCAAGGAGACCCCCAACCCAGCTAGTCTTAGTTGCAAGCTCCTGGATCAGCAGATCCCAAATATGGGGAGCTGGCAAAAAGATGAAATATCCCAAAGTTTAGCAAAAGCTCCACAAGAGAAGGGACAATTATAATGCTATTGGGAAAATTCTGCTTTTACAGTATGCTAAATACAACTCGTAATACTTAATATGTGTGCTTTATTTTAGTGTGTTTTTATTTTATAATTATTTAGCTAATGAATCTTAAACGATGTGACCAATACTATAATTATGTCTTAGAGCTCATAAACTAACATTCTGTAATAAAAATGCTCTGTAACTGAAAGAGCTGGCAGGACAAATGACCTCATTAGCTCATTAATATTCATGAGGGAGTGTTGAATTTTGGAAGGATATTCAAATGTTAGGGTATATGCAAAATAGACAGAGGCAGGAATTCTGGGAAAATAAGCATAAATTGTTAAAAGAATGTCATTGTCTATTAAAATGTATATGTTTAAGCATACATAAAGTGACCAGTGTGTGTATACTTTAAGATTACTTTAAGATTAAGATGTTTCATGTCTAGCCAAAAGTAACTTAATTAACAATCGAGCAGACCATGGGAACTTGTCCAGAATGATGCAATATCTTACAGAAGGCAGTCAGCAAGACTGTATAAGAGTAAGGGATTTTAAAATAAGCAGGAGGAGGAGAGGAAGAAACGGCTGAGAAAGAGCAGAAGACCACTCGGTCAGACTTTGCCACCTACAGACCACCCCACTGCTCCCAAGCATCACACCTGATTTAAGAAAACAAAGACTGCAACAACCACAGTTAGTGCCACCTGATAGAAAGCTGGCTGTGTGACCCTGATTTGAATCGTTCAGGTTGTATGTTTTCTTATCTAACATCTGCATCTGGTTTCTCCTTCAAATAAACATAAATAATGACTGAAATAGAGTATTGAGTATTGCTTTGCCGAAGTTGTCCTGTTGTTTAATGATATTTAATGATTGTTAATGAAACAAATGGTGTCCATTTAGCTTATGTACTGTAATTTCAGGGGTAGCGATTAACCCTTTTGGCTTCTGTTAGATTGTGTAGCCCTTTCAAACGTAGCCATTGGGATACAAAAGCCGACATAAATTGCTGTTCCGGGGCTTCTGCTTGGGTACTCTGAAGTGTAGCCCTTTCAAGACAGGTCGATATGTAAGCAAATCCCGGCAGGGGCGCCTCGTGAGCAGAGTGGCTGCTAGCACCCTGTAATTTATCAAAGTTGAGGAAGTCGGCTTCAGCCGGTGTTGAGATATTCTTGCTTTGTATTGCTCATCGGTGCTGAGTGAATGTTGAATACAGGTATGTAGGTTTTTCTAGATGAACAGTATGTGCCAATCAAGGCTAACAGTTTAGGCATTTCCAGTATTAACTTGACCACCAATATAAAATGTATTACCTGGACACCTTTTCATCAAAAAAAAAAAAACATAAATGCCCAGGTTGTCCACAAAAGGGCAAACAAGGGATCTTTTTAAATGAAAGATTTATTTACAAAATTTGAAAAAATATAAGGAAAATAGGCAAAAGGAGTTGCCTTAAGGCAGTGGTAGCGCTGCTGCCTCGCAGTAAGGAGACCCGGGTTTGCTGCCCAGGTCCTCCCTGCATGGAGTTTGTATGTTCTCCCAGTGTCTGCATGGGTTTCCTCCGGGTGCTCTGGTTTTCTCCCACAGTCCAAAGACATGCAGGTTAGGTGCATTGGCGATTCTAAATTGGTCCTAATGTGTGCTTGGTGTGTGTGTGTGTGTGTGTCCTGTGGTGGGTTGGCTTCCTGCCTTGCGCCCTGTGTTGGCTGGGATTGGCTCCAGCAGATCTCACGTAACCCTGTGTTCGGATTCAGCGTGTTATAAAATGGATGGATGGATGGAGTTGCCTTAAAGGGAGTCCAAGTGCAAGCAGGTCCAAATCCACAATTATCAGGGAGTGTGGCACACAACCAGGACGCCCCTGTGATGGAAGGACTGGTAGAGAGAACATATTTGGGGCAATACCTCCCTTGGAACACAAGAGGGTAAACCCCCTAGATTCCATCGGGGCCACTGGCTTGGAGTTTGGAAGCTCAACCCTGCTGGGGGCACCTGGACAATTTCAGAGTTCTGGGCTGCAGCATTTCCGCCACACCAGGAGGTGCTGCCGGATGATTGTCAGGGAGCACCTGGAGCACATTTGGGTGCAGTATAAAGGAAGCCACCCAACTCCATTCGGAGAGCCAGAGTTGGGAGGTGGAGGACAAAACATTCGTGGAGGTGGCAAAGAGAAAGAGAAACAGAGAGAAAAGGAGAAGGGACTGAGCCTTATTGGGAAGAACTAGGGGGCTCCGCCCCCTGCTCGCTTCGCTCTCCAACCCCCGGCGTTGGGACATGACAAAGAGTGAGATGTATGAATTAGATATAGAATAGTGTGCAGCTTTGGATGATGCGCATAGAAATAACAAATAAAGTATCAAGAAGCGGAAAGCAAATGTCTATGCGTTGGAATGTAGGTGTGTTGTTTTTATCAGGATGTAAATGTAGAACAATATCTCTGTGAAATGGAGGCTCACCATCTTTACTTTGAAAGACAATTGCCACTTCATTAACGACGGGCAGATTGTATCGTCTTGGATCTTGTTCTTTGTCCTTTATCAAGACCAAAGCAATTGTAGTTGCCGCTATACCTTCTGCATTTGCTTTTGTATTTGCCTCCTTTTCAACTTCATGTAGCATTTTTATAGACTTAGCTAATGGGTGATTGTTTATGACATGAGTGACATTTCTCATTATAAGCTCTGTGCATTGTTTGTTTTCAGGAAGGTTCATGCGTTGATAGATTGCCTCATCTGGATCTAGGATGTAGATTTGTGCATATTTGCGTTGTTGATTTGTTTGAGGGTGCACTGTTCCAATGCGATGCAATATTTGTCCACATATGCGAAAGCAGTATGGGCCATTGCCTTTTGGTGGCCTGATATGTACTCCGGTAGATGCAAAAGCAAATGAACTATTGAAGGATCTAATGCAGTTCATAAAGTGTTTACTTTCAGGCACATCGTTAGTTAGAAGCTTCTTTAGATATTCAGGATATGAATGTAAAGGAGGCAGTCTAATCTGACCTTTTTGACAACAACGTGTAAATTCATTATTTGTATTGCCAGTTGTTTCTTCTGTGAAGTTAAGTGAATGACAATGATTGCAAATGACATTCATTAATCCCAATGAATTTTCCTCAATAGTGGATTCCTTATTGAAGGCGTTTTCAGCCATTTTGCGTAAGCGTTTAACAGGTGTGTGGCGTTGATGTCCGCGACGGGCATGTTTCGCTTTTTGCGTTTGATTGCCTTTTTGTTGCATGTCCATTATTTGTGACGCGCTATTTTTTCTTTTTTTTTATTCGCCTCCGCTTTGCGCAAAGTCCGTTTCAGTCTACGCAGTGCATTGTTTGTATCGAGCCTTGTCCGTTTTTGTATGTCGGTCATTTGAGCTTGGTGCTTTTCGCGTCTTGCTTTTTGTTTTTCTGTCAGTTCATTTGCGCGTTGTTTACGTCTCCGTTAATTTATTCTGTCTCTTCGCTCCCTTTTTTGTATGTCTGATACGCGAGCTCTTTCGGTTTGAAATCGTGCTTCTTTCGATGCAGCACTTTGACACGCGCGCTGAATGCGTCAACGTTCATTGTGTCTGTCCATTTGGGCACGTCTCTGTAACGGTGTCACTTGTGCTTTGCGTTTTTTGATCCGAGACATTTTTTCTCCCGGTGTTTCAGAAGCGCATTTTATGCGCCGCCGTCTATTTTCTTGTTTCTTTCGTGTTCGTGTGTTTGTTTCCGTTATCCTTTCCGAATCGTTTTGTACCCGTGAACGTGTATTCATGACTTGTTTCTTTCTCAGCATGCGAAATATGGATAAGTAATAAGGAGGATCGCACTCACTGTTAATATGTATCCTTTTCTGCAGTTGAACGGTCTTGTCCGCCTCTCGCGGCCCCTCATCCGCCTTTGTCGCCCTCTTTTGTCCGCCTTTCTCCGACTCTCGCAGACTGTTTTTGCGCCTGCGCCTCTCGCGGACCCTCATCCGCCTCTCTCGCCCTCTTTTGTCCGCCTTTCTCCTCATCCGCCTCTCTCGCCCTCTTTTGTCCGCCTTTCTCAGCTCCTCAGCCGACTCTCGCGGACTCTTTTTGCGCCTGCGCAGTACGTCTTTTTGCAGCTACGGCCCATTGCCGGATGTGCCTGCGTCCATCATCCGGTTTAGCATTCTCGGTTAGTAATATGGATAAGAGTGCATTGTGTACTGTAAAGGCAAGAAAGAGGTTAATGGGTGTGCTATGCTTTTGGTCTTGTGTCTTTGTGCCTGTCTGTGTCCAGGTTAGGGGACTGTCCGACCCCCGATTTTCCACAGGGGTTTCAAACACCGAGGAATCTGATGAAATTGTTTGTTTTCCAGTTCAATGTTTGGGCTGTTTTCCTCCGCCATTTTGTGTTTTTGCCCAGCTGCACTGAATTGCCAGGTTTTGCCCGGTAAGGGGTGTGACTTCAGAGGTCGTGACCCCATCAGTGATTACTTATCAGATAAAAAGGTCATTGTAGATTCACTTCCTTATCCGAGTATTCAGATTCCAAAACCCGATAATATGATTGTGTGAATGACTGGCACGAAGTGCATCATTTGGGGTTATGGTATAGGGACTGTGGAGTCAGTGACATGGCCTTAATCTGATTTACTTCATGTGTGACTTAGCACAGCAGCAGGCAGATTTGAATCCCAGCTCCTTAAGCACCAGATGCCCGCTAATAGAGATTCTGATAACAACCGCCTTTTAAGGTTTTAAGTTATCTGGTCTAAAGAGTATGCAGCTGGCAAGACCTCCCAGCGGTAACGCCCAAATTGGAACCTCATGTACCACCGTGGGATTAAAGTCCTTCTCTTCCATTCAGTTTATTTTTAGTATGACGCTCCTGACAATGGAGAAACTCTGAGTGCTTCACAGTGCAATGCATACACTAGAGATAAACCCAACACATGATAGGTGGAGAGCCGATAAGAGCAGATAAAAGCACATTTAAACAAAAGCAGAAAGGAAAATGAGAAATAATAATAGGGGGACTCTCTGTACAGCTGCTGTCTTCCCTTTTCTGACTAACACTTAGATTATCTTGGAGATCTGCAGCTCGAGCAGGGCTGGTAATGAACTTTATCTCCTCACACTTTCTCCAGCAGTCACTTGTTATCTCCGTATACCTCTGAATGTTTCTTTGAACAGCATTTCATTGTAGGAGTCAACCATGTGGGATTATTGTTGACTTTATATTGTTAACCACCAACATTTTTTACCCAGAGCTGTCAGAAACGGGCTGTACTGTCTGGACCACGTTTCCCAGCTTTTCAGAACTCTGATTTTGCTTCAGTCTTAATGAATCAATAAAACTGAAATCGGTTGGGCTGAACTGGAAGTGAATAGAATTTGCTTTAGATATGATCAAGCATTTTTTTTGCAGTGGAATGTCTTGTGATGTCCACCCAACTCTTCAAATTCAGGTTCAAATTCAGACTTCAACTGATTGTGCTCCAGCTTTAATGAATACATAAAAACTGAACTCCGAACCCAATTCAGTTTTCCACCTTGTAGTCTGTATCTTCCAGCCCTAAATGACTCCAGCCATATGTGATGCCCCATGGCCTCTGCCTAAGCACAGTGCATCTTGTAATTCATGGCTGAGCCCACCGTGAAAGACAGCAGTGGAAATCCTTGATGTTAGCCTACAGAGTAGTTAATGGATGAGCGCCTATATATGAGGTGTGATCAAAAAATACGGTGAATGTTTTAAAAAAACGTTTATTGTAGTAAAAGATTAACAACTACTATGTCACCCTCAAAATACTCTCCTTCACTTCGAATACACTTATCCCAACGCTCCTGCCACTTTGAGAGGCGGTTCTGGAAGTTTTCTTTCGAGAGTGTGTTTAGTTGGGCTGTCGTGGCTGCGTCGATGTCCTCAATGAATTGAAATTGTTTGCCTTTCATGGTCGTCTTCAATTTAGGGAACAGCTAGAAGTCGTATGGTGCCAGATCTGGCGAATCAGGTGGATGCGGACACAGCGTAATGTTTTTATTTGACAGAAATTGTCATACTAGAAGGGATGTGTGACAAGGATCATTGTCATGATGAATAATGAAACCGTTTGAACATTTTCCTCAGTTATTGATGTTGAAGGATGTCCTGATCTTTTCTGGTCTTCAACAGAGTCAGATCCATTACAAAATCGATCAAACCACTTGTAAACAGTCTTAATTGTCGGTGCAGTGTCACCATAAACCAATTTTAACATCTGATAGATAGATAGATAGATACTTTATTAATCCCAATGGGAAATTCACATTCTTCAGCAGCAGCATACTGATACAATAAATAATATTAAATTAAAGAATGATAATAATACAGGTGAAAAAAAAAAAAACAGACAATAACTATGTATAATGTTAAATATTAACGTTTACCCCCCCTGGTGGAATTAAAGAGTCGCATAGTTTGGGGGAGGAACGATCTCCTCAATCTGTCTGTGGAGCAGGTAATCTGATGGGTTACCTGAACCTTTTGTACTTTGAAACAAAATTTCATGTTAATGCGTTGCTCGATATCCATTATTAACGACAAACTTGAACTCAACAGTGGCTCACAAATGACTGACAGTATCAAACAAGGTGAAACTTGTCACAAACTCGACTCTAGGATGGAAATGTCAGAACCTGCATTGAATTGTTTGGTGTTGCTCTTGGATGGTGCTCTGCATCAACATTCACTGTATGTTTTGATCACACCTCTTATATGGTGACACTTTGTGAGGTCCTATACTTCTTCTCACCCACTTGGGTCTGCTGATGAACGCCATCTCTATGTACCATCAGATCTCAGTCCTGACTCTTCATGTGAAGCTCCTAGCGGGTGGTATGATTTGCCCACCTCAGTTGACTCCCTTGATGTGTTTAAGAAGGTTCTGAAGACTCTCTTCTTTGGTCATTTTCTGTCTAACTCATATTAGCAATTGTAACTGGCTTGCATTTTGTTCTGAGCTCTTCACTTGTGACGATCAATTATGTCCCCTCATTCTGTAGCACTTGTTCCCAAACTGTCCCCAGACAGGCCAAACATTTTACTTGATTATTTTGGCCTGTTTTGTACTGTAAGTTGCTTGTAAGTTGTAAAAACCAACTACAGATTCATTATCAATAGCCTTCAAATAGGCATCAAAAGACACCAATTGAGCTAGGAAAGGACAGAATAATTATTAATAAGAGATCCGATATAACAATAACACTATTTGGCACCTGTTTGTCATCACACAACACCTATTGAGTACAGAATTGGGAAATTAGTTGGGGCAAATGCTCACTAGGTAGGAGGGTAAATTGTAAGGGCAGAAGAGAGATAACAAGAGAAAAGATTATGGGGTGGGGAGAAGAGAATACCTTGAAGTAGACAAGTGGACCAGCCGTCCCATCCAGCCCACAGATCTCGAGTCTGTGGATGCAACCATTTTATTTGTCACAAAGAGTAAATGTCATGGAAAGTAGAGAAGTCCTGCTGCCATCCCTGCCAGATTAGTCTCTGCTTCTCCATTACTTCATTTAAAGTTCAGATTCAAAAATGTACTAAGAGAAATATTTAAGAGTACTGATAGTGAATACATGACTAACAGCTGTAGAAAGTCAAAGGCCTCCTATTCACTTGTTTATAAGTCAAAAGCTCCTCGCTTACAAAGATGTTCCACGGGATGCTGTCAAAAACCGTCGGCTTGCCTTATCTGAAGTGACTAATTTACTTTATTGGTGAAGGCAAATGCTAAGTACAATGCTTAATGTTCCTCCAGTGAAGTTCATAATCGAAGATGACTTTGCTGGACCGGGAAACATATGCAGGGAAAGATAATATAAATTGGCCCAGCTTCAGATTTTAAATTAAAACATGCGGGTCTCCTTCTCCAAAGTTTAAACCTTTAAACTCTCTGATGCAGTACAATGAGCAAAAACTATCTGCTTGTCATAATATTTATTGAAACTTGTAAAAAATGCCATCCTCTTCTTTTGCTGTCACATGAGAAAGCAGACAGAACAGATTAAGGTTAAGTCTGTTATTAATGTGAGGCCTGTGAAATGACAGAGCCCCTCGCATTCTTTTGATTCAATCTGGGGTGAAATCTGCAGCTGAGAACTTAACCCAAAAATGAGCCATGAGAGACTTGGAAAAAGAGAAAAAGTGTGTGACTCAGTGGAGTTTGATTTAAACATGGAGGAAGTGTATTTATTCTAACGCTGCTTTGGCCCACTTCAGTGTGAAGCTTTTATGTTTACAAATTCGGCTTTGAATGTGAAAAATTAGACATTGACGGAGATGCTAAGGCAATTGTTGTGGGTGGCCAGCCTTTGAGCAGGTCAACTGAATTAAGGCTGGTGCTCTTATAAATAAAGTAACTTACAAATATAAACATAAACAAATATGATTTAGCTGTCCCAATCAATCATAAGAATCAAGTTGATGAATTAGATTGAATGGCTTTGTTGTGCTGACTTGGGTGTCCTAATGTGTGTCCACTTAATTAATGACCAATGTTGATAGTTAATTCAATTTTAAACATACTAATTAATAAATGATTTTGTAACCTCGACTTGTAACCATGTGTGTGGTTCATCAACTGGGATGAAATCCTGACCCTTGAGTTCATAGCATCACTATGGGCTGGCTTTAAAGCAGTCTATTCAAGTGAACTAAAGCACAACTTTTAAGGTCTGGGTGGCTAGCGTCGATGTTATCAGAGGAGCACTGTCAATTTTTAGCACTGTTTAATGCTCAGCAGGCTCCTGTCAATCATGGAGAATCCATTGCATCCACTAAACAGTATCCTCTCCAGACAGAGGATCAGCTTCAGCGACAGACTGCTGTCACTATCCTGCTCCACTGACAGACTGAGGAGATCGTTCCTCCCCCACACTATGCGACTCTTCAATTATACAAAGTTATTGTCTGTTTTACCTGCATTTTTATCACTCTTTAATATTTTTTATCAGTATGCTGCTGCTGGAGTATGTGAATTTCCCCTTGGGATTAGTAAAGTATCTATCTCTATCTGTCACAATTGCACTACAACATTCTTGCATATCAAAAAGTGTAACACTCTAACATGATAAAGTAACAACTACTTCTTGTAACACTAATTGAAATGCTGTAATCCTGCCGAATACGCTGAAATGCAACCACGTTTAATGTGCAAGTCTCTGATCTGCTAGAGATGGAGATCAAGCAGTTTAGAAAGTGTTGGAGGAGGAGGTTAAATGGAGCTGAAAACCAAAAGAAAGTCGTGACTGGGAAGGTGAAGATACTGTCATTATTACTAAAATTTGATTTAAAAATTGTAGTCAGAATTTTAGAGGTAAAAGGTCAGTAACCAGTGAAACTTTCAGAGACAAAAGGCAGCTTCTATCCACAAAGCTTAGAAAGGAAACAGATGCCAGAACTGAAATTTTCACCTGTTCCACAAATGATGTCGGAAGACATGACCTCTGAGGCCATGCCTCTGGCAAACAACTTAATGATGACTCGTAAAATGGTCACGTCAAAGATAAAACAAAATGGTATTGATAATGCTTCAAAGTTATTTTCAACTCTTTAAATTCTTATTGAATCCAAAATCTAACACCAAATTCAGATTCTTTTACAACCATTAGTTTACAAAAAAATCAATGCATACCATGACAAAATATAAAAAAAATTAATCACAAGACCACTTCATGATAGGCTCTTACAATGCTGTACAGCAAATCTCCACCAAAAACAAAGATGCCACTGTTGTGATTCTGGCACTACAAAGTAGCAAAATGGACGAGGCCACCAAAAAGACTCATAAACCAGAGGAGAACCTTACTTGCCCTACCAAATATATGACTCACCGAAGGCAGGCCTGAGCATCAGGCAAGCAGCAGGCATTGGCCTACCCCAACCTAAAACAGGACTCAGGGTGCACATTTCTAAAATAGACCAAGTATATCACAAAAAATAACAAGAAAACCTTTCCAGTTATTAACCTCTGGCTTGAGAAGGCCAAGGCAACCAAAAAATCTTAACACACTTCTTAAAGAAGAACAAAAATAAGAGACAGGCACAAAAAAAAAAAAAAGAAACCAAAAAGGATTTGCATAAAAAAGGCAATCCGGAGCAAACCGAATCCAAATGGCAATCCAAGACAAAAATAACCCAAATTCAGTAACTGGAAAAGCATTCCTTGTAAATTACAGTCAAAAAGAGTGACCACAAACTCAGTGAACCACCTCGGGACTCATTTCTCTGCCGGAATATGTAGGATGTGGGCGGTCCCTCATCACTGATGCAGTGGTGGACCCGCCTCTTGGCATTCCACCCACAATGCACAAGGAACTTAAGAGAGCAACACAAAATACACAGATCTACTACTGTATATAATGAAACACTACTGTCTGTCTGTTTGTGTCCAGTTCCTCCAAACCATCTGATTGGTCATGTGGTTTCGATGTGATTGACCAGTTTAACGTTGGCAACTTTTTCAAATGCAATCATGGGAGGCAACACCAGGCATCAATAGTTGAGATACACGAAGATACCAAGGAAAGGTGTAGGAGGAAATTTGAGAGTCTCCTTTAAAGAAAGGAAGTGGTAATCAAAAAGTGGACTGGAGGCGAGCAAGACACCTTGAAATGACAGAGTCTGAGAAGCAGCTTTATGGGAACTCAATCATGTGAGCAAGCTCTGGGAAAGAGAGGTGAAGACACACAAGGATACCATCATTTGTTTTCTTACAAATACTTCCTGTTTTTCAAGACGACTCTTAGCATTCCTGCTATGCCTTTCTTCTGTGTCCTCATACTAAATAGCACATAACGTGTAACACACTGGTGAGGCCTTACCTGGAGTGCTGTGTGCAGTTTTGGCAATAAAAATAAGAAATTGCAGTCAGGAGAAGAGTGACTAGGCTGATTTTGGGACAGCAGGAGATGAGTTACGAAGGAAGTTTAAAAGAGCTGAGCCTTTCCAGTTTAAGCAAAAGGAGATTAAATGATGACATGATTGAAGTGTTTAAAATTATGAAGGCAATTAGTCCAGTGGATCAAGACTGTTACTTTAAAATTAGTTCACCAAGTAAACTAGGACACAGTTGGAAACTTAAGGGTAAAATTCCCACAAACATTGAGAAGTTTTTCTTCACTCAGAGATCCATAGACACATGGAATAATTGACCAAGTAGGGTGGTAGATAGTAAGAGTTTAGGGACTTTCAAAAACTACACTTGATATTATTTTGGAGAAATTAGGTGGATGGGACTGGCGACCGTGCACTGCTGCCTTGCAGTAAGGAGACCAGGGTTCACATCCCTGGTCCTCCTCCTATTGGCCATTCCACAGCTGAGTCAGCACTGGGCCAGCCAATCTAATGAAAGGACCCCTCTACCCGATGATTCCTGCGATCCTCCATCAGGGATGACTTTACCTTACGCACCAAGTGCCACATTTGAGTATCGAGAAGAGAAACCGAGTAGGTGAGGGTTAGTAACAAATTATAAAATATTACTAATGTTTTAGTGCTAACGACTAACAACAGAGATGCAGTCTTTACAGTTAATCAGCAGCTCTAGTCAGGGTGTGCTAAACTGAAGTAGTGAGTCTTCAGCCGGGATTTGAAAGCTGAGACCAAAGGGGCAACTCTTATAGTAGCAGGCAGATCATTCCACAATTTTGGGGCCCTGTAACTAAAAGCTCGACCTCTCAATGTTATTTTTTTAATCCTTGGAATCATAAGCAAACCGGCATCCTGAGATCTTAATGTATTGTACATTCTGGTTAAATGAAGTGTTTGACTAAAAATCACTTGAAAAATCATGTAATATGACATGGCCTTTACTTGCACCCCTTGCTGCCATCATAGGCTCATGCTCCTTACAATTGATTTCTGAGTTCAGAACGGACCTGAAGAACACTTTCTGAGGATGGTCCGAAGCTTTTGAGATGTTAAATTGCGCCCATAAAGCTCCCCTTATCTTCCACATCTCATGTCCTTTGATGTCTGGAAGACTGTGATGTCACCTCTTTCTAATTATATGGCCCATAGTTCCATTATTGAGTAAGGGTCAGCCTGACAACACAAAAGAAAGCAACTTTTAGGCCTAGTTTTTAATTTCAGCTGGTTCATAAAGGATGTCACTTCCCCAGTCCTCCTCCAGGTTCAAGGCCTAGCAGGAATGCCGATAAATAAAATCAAATATAAATTTCCCATAGAGCTGACAGTCCCATGATTACTGATGTTGTTTTAGGCTGAGCAAATGAAATTGAAATGAATGAATTCCAAATGCTGCAGAAAACAAGCCATCTAATAAGCTGTCTATTATTCATTGTGTTTAGAACAGATTTATTTTCTTTCAATTCATTTAATCATTTCGAACATTATGATTAATGCCGGAATGGTGCGCGGTCGGCTCCGAACGATTTTAATCAGCTCTTGTGTGGCCTGGCCCTTGTTGTTCTTTGCAATAAAAATGCCAATAAGGAAAATAAGCAGAATTGCCATTTTTTATTTTTCAAAGATGTTTATGCGGTCAAATTGTTTTGGCAAACTCCAGGCGCCACAAGACGCTGATTTAATGATCACTTTTCCTTACTTCCCAAACTTCTTTTTTTTTTTTTTTTCTTCTTCTTTAAAATGAATTTCAGAACCAAATGAGGCATCACTAGGGTTTCATCTAGCCTGAAATGGATGTAATGACAGGGGTGGGTTGGCTGGAGGAGGCCCATTGTGTATGCCCCCATTCTCCTAACCCCAAATGGGGGTACTGGGTACATGAAATGGAAGGTGCATAACGTTCCAAGACCTCCACCACCCACGACTTTTGAGTTTTTTTATTTTTTGCTGTGGAGTTGTAGAGATAAGTTAGGAACTGAGCAGATGGAGGTTCACTGTTGTTCTCCTTATACTTAAGGGGGGGGGGGGGGGGCTTAGGCAGTTGCTAGTTTTTGAAGGCATGATGTAACCACTTTGTCCCCTTTGGAGTTTTTTCCTGATAGAGGAGGTGTCGGTTTGAGTGACATTTTACATTCCCATTTTCCCTTTGTTTTTCTTTTCTTTTTCTTTTTCTGTTTTTGGTGGCTCCAGAATAAAATCATATTTTGACCAGCCTTATATCTCTTTAACTGTATTGATGGGAGTAGGTGAGACTTTATGCCAATGTCACATTACACGACTTTTAATTCAAGGGGATATCAAACATGATGACTGCTTTAGCTGATCTCTTTGCCTGAGTATCAGATTAGAGGACTTTTAATGGCAGGGTATGTCAAAATAGACGACAAACAACTTTCCAGAAGAGTTTCAAATTTCCAACCTTTTCCCACATGAGAAATCAGAAAGACACATTTCTCTTCTGTTTTTAGGATCCAAAACACCTTTTGCTCTGTATTTCTCGGTTGCTGATCTTGTCACTTGAGTATGAGATTATGCAACGGCAATCAAAGGGCATGACAAATTAAATGACTGTCGCCAGTAGCATGCTGCCTGGCAGAGTCTGTGTCCATGAAAAGGGTTAACAAGTATAGCAAGTTTTTCTTTCTTACATTCGATCATAATACGTAAAATATGAGACACCAAACAGATGAGCCACTCACCCACACTCCTTATTCCTGAGTGGCAGATCTCGTTACTTGAGTAGGTTAGATCACACAACTAATAATCAAATGGAGTTAACAAATTAAATGACTGCAGTACCATTTCACATTTCCAAAGTATCGTGAGTTTGTTCCTGTTCTGACAGCCATTAACATGCTGCCTGACAGAGTCAGTGTCCATGAGAAGAGTTAACCAGTTTAGCGAGGTTTAAATTTTTTGGTGAGGCAGCCTTCTGCTGTTATGCACCTAAAATCTGGAATAGCTTGCCAATAGGAATTCGCCAGTCTAATACAGTGGAGCACTTTAAAAAAAAAAAAACTGCTGAAAACACATTACTTTAACATGGCTTTCTCATAGCTTCATCTCAGTTAAATCCTGATACTCTGTATATTCAATTAATCATCATTATTATTCATGGTGGCTCCAAAATCCGTACTAACCCCTACTTTCTCTTCTGCTCTTTTTCCAGTTTTCTGTGGTGGCCATCTGCGCCACCACCACCCTATCAAAGCACCGTGATGTCCCTACATTGATGGATTAAAGGCCTGAAGTCCACATGACCATCATCATCAAATTCTTCCATGAGAACCCTGAATACCATGAGGACTGATTGAGGTCATTTATGTTAGGTAGAATGCCTAGAGGGGGCTGGGTGGTCTCGTGGCCTTGGAACCCCTGCAGATTTTTTTTTTTTCTCTAGCCGTCTGGAGTTGTTTTTTTTTTTTTTGTTTTTTTCTGTCCTCTCTGGCCATCAGACCTTACTTTTATTCTATGTTAATTAGTGTTCCCTAATTTTAATTATTTATTTTGTCCTTTTTCTCTTTCTTCATCATATAAAGCACTTTGAGCTACATTGTTTGTATGAAAATGAGCTGTAGAAATAAATGTTGTTGTTGTTGTTGTGGTACCTAAAATACGAGACACCTGACAGATGACTCTTCTGCTTATTAAGTCCAAAACATCCACACTCCTTATTCCTGAGTGGCAGATCTCGCCACTTGAGTATGTTAGATTAAATAGTTAGTAATCAAATGGGATTAATAAATTAAATGACTGTAGCACAGTTTCACATTTCCAAAGTATCGTGAGCTTGCCCGTTTTTCTGACAGCCAATAATGTGCTGTCTGACAGAGCCAGAATGCATGTGAAGGCTTCACAGGTATGGCAACTTCAGCCACAATCACAGCCTGTCTTTTTTTTCTTTTCCCGTTCTGTCATGATCTGTAAAACATGCAACATCACAGAGAACTCTCTCTTCTATTTGTTAGGTGCAAAACACCCACACTCCTTATTCCTGAGTAGCACATGAGTGTGTTAGATTACACAAGTAGCAATTAAAGGGGATGAAAAAATTATATGTGACTGCAGCACAGTTTCACATTTCCAAAGTATCTTGAGTTTGTCCTGTTTTCTGACGGCCAATGACATGCCCATGAGAAGGGTAAACAGGTACAGCGAGTTTTTCTTTTTTTCATTCTATCGTGGTACATAAAACACAAGATATTAGATAGATGAGCAACTCTTCTGTTGGTCAGGTCCTAAACACCTGGGTTCCTTATTCTTCATCACTGCATTACAGTGATCCCTCGCTATCTCGCGCTTCACCTTTCGCGGCTTCACTCTATCGCGGATTTTATATGTAAGCATATTTAAATATATATCGCGGATTTTTTTCTGGTTCGCGGATTTCTGAGGACAATGGGTCTTTTAATTTCTGGTACATGCTTCCTCAGTTGGTTTGCCCAGTTGATTTCATACAAGGGACGCTATTGGCAGATGGCTGAGAAGCTACCCAGCTTACTTTTCTCTTTCTCTCTCTTGCGCTTTCTCTGATCCTGACGTAGGGGGATTGAGCAGGGGGGCTGTTCACACACCTAGACGATACGGACGCTCGTCTAAAAATGCTGAAAGATTATCTTCACGTTGCTACCTTCTGTGCAGCTGCTTAGTGAAGCGACATGCTGCACGGTGCTTCGCATACTTAAAAGCTCAAAGGGCACGTATTGATTTTTGCTTGTTTGTTTTTCTCTGTCTCTCTCTATCGCTCTCTCTCTCTCTCTCTCTCTCTCTCCCTGCTCCTGACGGAGGGGGTGTGAGCTGCCGCCTTCCACAGCTTTGTGCCGCGGTGCTTCGCATACTTAAAAGCCAAACAGCCCTATTGATTTGCTTGCTTTCTCTGTCTTTATGACAGTCTCTGCTCCTGACGAGCACTCCTTTGAAGAGGAAGATATTTTTGGATTCTTTTAATTGTGAGACAGAACTGTCATCTCTGTCTTGTCATGGAGCACAGTTTAAACTTTTGAAAAAGAGACAAATGTTTGTTTGCAGTGTTTGAATAACGTTCCTGTCTCTCTACAACCTCCTGTGTTTCTGCGCAAATCTGTGACCCAAGCATGACAATATAAAAATAACCATATAAACATATGGTTTCTACTTCGCGGATTTTCTTATTTTGCGGGTGGCTCTGGAACGCAACCCCCGCGATGGAGGAGGGATTACTGTATGTGCATTGTACTTCAGGGTGGGCTCTCATTGGTTGTCAGCTCTCCCACTCCTACAATTAAAGACCCAACCTGTTTGATTTTGTCAAGGCGAGTCACAGACTAGATGGAGTGAGTCAGAGTACACTACTGAGGGTCACACGAGTGTGCCATAAGAGCTTCTCACTTGCTTAGATTATGCAAGTGACGTGTATGACTGAAAATCACTTGAAAACCCATATAGTGTGACATGGCATTTAGTTGACTTCCGCATTTGTGACACTACATAATGTGTATTAACTTAACATCTTTTATGAAGATTAGTAAAAACAGTGTTGTATAGCAGCAAAGTAGAAATTCTTCGTTACTGAACTTGAGTATGTTTTAAGAATATTTCTGCTTTACCAGAGTATAAAATTTTCTGTCTACTTTCACTTTTTTGCTTCGCAACATTTCACTCCAATATATGTTTTGCTAGACACATTTGATATTGCAGTATTAAGCCAGAATACAAATGGACTACAGAAATATGCACAATGCTTTAGTCAGTCAATTACCTAAAATAAAGGCTTCCCCCTCTTGAGAAAATGTGTGCATATGAAGAATCTGGGACAAATGTGCGCTGCTGGCTCGGACACCCTATTATCTATGCAGTCATTCCCTGTGTACTTTGCAGTAACCCACATGACAGGGTGGAGCTGGATGATTAGGGTGGGGCTGAATGCTGGTGACACCCAATCCCAGTGTTAAGTTCTTTCCATAGCTGAAGCCACTTCCTTCAGGCACAGCAGCCAGCCAAATGGAGCAGAGTGGATCTGCAGACTGTAGCAGGCTGTACTTGTGTGATCACTCAGCTTGTGTCGTGTAGCTCTGGATTTAGTGAGTGGTGGAAAAGATTTTTGCATTTTGCCTTGAGAGTCGTCATGGCACTCTGTGTCTGCATTTGGTGAGGAGTGCCATGTAAGAAAAAAGTAGTCTGTACTGTTGTGTTGTATTTCTGAGGTGGCCATGAAAGACTGGCCATCTCGCTCTGTGTAGAGGATTACTTGTGTTCTGTTTTGTGTGTTGTATTTACCCCAGTTTTTAACACTCATTGCATGCCCAACTTACCTAGATGGGGGTCTGTCCTTGAATTCCCTTTCCCAAAATTTCTTCCATTTCTTTTTTTCCCCTACGAGTAATTTTATTTTTTGGGAATTTTTTTTCTTGTCTTCTTAGTAAGTCAAGTCTGGGGGGTCTTTCAAGAAACAGGGTCTGTTAAAGTTCACTGAGGCATTCCTTGTGTGATTTTAAGCTATACAAGCAATAAATTGTTATTGTGTGTCGTTCACACATCTTCTCACATTATCCCGGGCATCACAGGTCCAAAACAGTTGGAAAAGCCCAAGAAAAACCTAGAGACCATTCTTTTGAATGTGAAACCAGAAATAAAATACTTTATTAAAAATGATTTAATGAAGGGAAATGTTGCCCTGCGGTGGGTTGGCACCCTGCCCGGGATTGGTTCCTGCCTTGTGCCCTGTGTTGGCTAGGATTGGCTCCAGCAGACCCCCGTGACCCTGTGTTCGGATTCAGCGGATTGGAAAATGGATGGATGGATGAAGGGCAATGTATTATTGTGTTCATATAATAAGAATAGAATAACAGAATAATTTAATTCATATAATAAGAATAGAATAATTTACAAATGCTATGAAATCACTTGTTTTGTTTTTTGTTTTTTTTGTCTGGAACTTCCTGAGCCACCATTATTAGAAACCCCCCACACTTAACATACTGTTCAACTTGTCTTGATGTAAAACATTTTGGGGTTCCCCCTGTTTTTAGCTATGTAGACAAACTAATTTTTAAGGCACTTTGCACCATATTTTGTGAAGGCAATTACACTCTTATGATAAATAGTAAACCTATCAGTGTCTGCACCAAAAATGATCTGGAGGACTAGAAGTCATGAATGCCACATCATCCAACCCCAGGGGTTCACACCCTGATCAGATACGAGGGATCAAAGTTACTCCTTTTTATAAAACTTTGAAAAAATGGGGATTGCTAATATTGACGTGGAGTGTCATTTTATGCTATTTAGAGGTTGCTGATGACAAATCTGACAATATGTTTGATATATGATTCTTTACCGGTGGTCCTAACCTCAGAAGGTTAAAAATGATAAATTCCAGACATAAGCATGTGGAGTATCTTTTTAGACTCTTGTCAGTGATTATGAGTATGGTGGGATTTCTGATCCTTTAAAGTGGATCTAGCACTCTAAGAACCTCCATTAGATGGTGAAAAATGACAAACTTCTATTATAATCGGGAATATTTAGACTTTAAACGTTTAATATGACGCTTACATTTTAATATTTCAAATATCTGATGCAACTATTCTTGTTGATGATGTACTTCTACCTCATGAAGTAAATCATTACATTTCTTATGAACACCCTGAATTAGGGTTTCCCTTGATGACTATTGTTATTATCAAACTGATTTTGCCAGTTTTCATGTAGTTTGGTGTTGTTTTCCATTTGAATGAATTGTAATTAGGTCTTTTTAAAGTGGGGAAGCCTGTACACCTGTCCTGTTAGTGTCGGCCCCACAGAATTAGGACCCAATGATTGAGATGTCTGCTCACTTGGAGGGTCCCTGCAATTGCAGCTACTTGGCTCATACTTTAGTGATTTTAATAAGACTCACCTGAAGAAAGAAGTGAATTGTTAATGCTTTTTAATATGTACAGTAGAAAAGAGGGAGAAATCTTATATTTACATGTACTTTTGATACTTAACTACACTTAATATTATATATTGTAAAGCTGCTACTTCAGTAGCTTTCTCAATTTGAATTTTACTTGACAATACCCCAGAATGACAAAGTATTAACAAGATTTTAGGGATTTTTACAAATTTATTTTCTACTACCTGTCCCTCACATCTCCGTCCTCGTAGTAGTGAAACAGGGCAAACTTTAAAAACCAATAAAAGGAAAAATGTAATTCTGGCCTAGCGGAAGGTACCTATGCTCCAACGTCTCATGTTGCACTATATCTGATCATGTTCAGCTCTGACGGGAGAGCGTCCCCTATGTGGGGAGAAGAGCACATGGCTGTGATATCTGTGACAATCAGCAGCTACCCTTTAACACACACGTTACCCTGATGTCTCTCTCAAAAACGTCAAACGTTACTCCTTAACAATCTATAGATCATAGTGTCTGCTGAACAAACAGGTATCACTAGCTTAAGGGGAGGCAAGGTGCGCTCCAACACGTGGTGAGAGGTAGAGCAACTCGAATGGAGGCTGACGTGTGAGTGAGGAGGGCCCCGCCCGCCCTTGGCCTGCAGCCTCTCTCTTGGATGCGCAAACCAGTACTGCAAGTGAATTTTGACACTTAGTGCGAGGAGAGAAGTCGCAAAATCAGCCACAATGTTCAAGCAAATCATAAAAAAAAAAAAAAAAAAAAATCTAAAACCGTTAAGTAGTTCTCTCATGAAAAGCAGACAAACAGACAGACTTTGATTTATATATTTATATATATATATATAGTGATGGGTGGCCACGGCCACTACCTGGCCGGGACGTCAGCAGAGTGGAAGGATCAGGGCAGAGGGCATTGGTGAGGCAATACCTCCCCTGGGTCACTAGAGGGGAGCCCTCCTGGGCGGCTGTGACACCACGGATTCCTGCAGGGCATGTCGGGAGCTGGGTTGGGTTCCATGGGGGCCGCCAGGGGAAGCTGCAGAGCCCTATAGAGGACCTCCAGCGCACCTGGGAGTGATTCCAGGTAATACCGATGAGCCACCTGGAACACTCCTGGGACCTGAATAAGAGGAGCCGCTTCAGTCCATTGAATGGCCAGAGTCGGGAGGAAGAAGACAAAGCCTGAGGAGGAGTGGAGGCGGAAGGACTGGCGGCAAGAAGGGACTGTATATAAATGTGTTGCGGTGTTGGTAATATGTGCACTTTAAGTTGTAAATAAATACAGGTGTTGAGTTGAACCTGTGTCCTGCCTGTGTGTGTCTGGATTAGGGTGGCTGTACGCCCCCTGGTGGCTTGTGACATATATATATATATATATATATATATATATATATATATATATATATATATATATATATATATATATATATATAATATATATATATATTATAATTTTTTTTTTTTTTTTTTTTTTTCAGATAAAAAAAACCTGAAATATCACATGGACACAAGGCTCCAGACTCTTTAGCTCAGATGCATCCCATTCCATTGATCATCATGGAAGTGTTTCTGCACCTTACTCGGAGTCCACCTGTGGTCAATTCAGTTGATTAGAACTGATTAGAAAAGGCACACACCTGTCTAGAGAGGGTCCCACAGTTGATAATGGGTATCAGTGTGAAAACCAAGCCTTGAGAACTCGAAAGACCTGCCTGTGGAGGCAGTGGAGACAGGATTGCATCAAGGCACAGATCTGGAGAAGACTACACAAATGTTGGCAGCATTAAAGGTTCCCAAAAGCACAATGACCTCCATTATTCTTAAACGGAAATAGTTTGCAACAACCACAACTCTTTCTGGAGGTGGCTGCTGGGCTACCCTTGGCAGTCGTGAGAGAAGATCCACAGTAAGAGAAGTAACCAAAAAACCAATGGTTGCTCTAGCTGAGCTCCAGAGAAACTATGTGGAGATTGGAGAAATTTCCAAAAGGACAACTACCACTGTGCCACTCAGCTAGTCTGGGCTTAATGGCAGAGTGGTCAGATGACTTTTCTGATTTGATTTTTGACCTTTGGGATGCACACATAAAAGCCAGCTTGGAATTTGCTAAACGACTCTCAGACTATGAGAAGACAGATTTTGTGGTTTGATGAAACCGAGATTGAACTGTTTGGCTTAGTCCTTAGCATCACATTTTGAAGAATCCAGACCCTGCTCATCACCCGTGAAACACCATTTCAGTGGTGACCGCATCATGTTGTGAGGTTGGGGACTGGGAGACCAGGGGGGGGTATTTTTCGTACGTGGATTACTCGTTTAGCCAGATGTAATTGTTGACGATTTGGCATGATCCTGGATCTATTGGTTTTTCGAAACTCTTGCTGGATGTGTTGTCATAGCAACACATCCAAATCCTCAAAGCTGCTCGGAGCAGGTTTGTTCGATGTAAACAAGGATTAGCTCACACACTTAATCAGTGTCCGTGCATGGAATTCATTCAGTCATGACTTCACCGTTCAAGAATGAGCGACCAATTGATATTGGTACGCAAATTATAAGAATAGAATTTCATATAGAGAGGGGTTTGCGCAATCGGCAATATCCTTTATTGCTCCCAGAGGAAATTCTTTTCGAAAGATGCCGCTTTAGCCGAGGGGGAATATTGTACCTAAAAGATTTATTAGCACCTTATATTCGAAGTCAAACTAGGCAAAGTCAGGCTCTCACAGCCACACAGACAGTAGGCTTTGCTTTGAGGTTTTTGCCAGCGGCACTTTTTTAGATTTTCCGCATCGCCTACAGTATATATCTAAAAGTGCATTTTGCCAGGCAATTCGTAAAGTCTGTTTGGCTCTGAAATATTTCCTTCGGGTTTTCATAGTGTTTCCTGGACACCTGCGTGTGCAGGCAATAAAAGAGGCGTTTCATGTCATTGCAGGTAGGTAATACACAGGCAAAAACACCCACAGTTCCATGAAGAATCTCAGAGTCAGCCTAACATTCTCATTACCCAAGATTTCCAAATGTGATTGGGGCACTGGATTGTACACAGATCCGAATAATCAGACAGTGTTTTCATCAAATATTTGACCTTCGTCAATATCTCATTGGTCAGACACAAGTTCTAGGGATATGACATTCCCTGCAACTGACCCAACAAAAAAGAGGGCTATATGGAACATACCTATGGCACACATCGATGACAAATATATGCAATGACCATCCTTTACCTGAAATGAAGTGACCACTGCATCCTGCCACTGGTTCTGAGGAGGAGCTTCCCCGTAGAATGCCCTCAGAAACAGGGCGATGGGCATTTTGCTGAAGAGCCAACTCTTCTGCAGGGGTTAGGTCTGGACCGCGTGGACCTCCACCTGTTTTTTGCTTGTCTGCCTTCTTATTAGCTTTAGAATTAATGTTTTTTATATTATATATGATTCTTTATGTCAACAATTCTTTAAATAGTTATATACCAATATATACCAGCTTGAAGTATATTCTTGTACTTCACTTTAACCTGTTCCCATGTTCTCCTTGTGCTCACGTTTGATCTGGAATTATGACATATTAAATAATAATTAATCTGACATATAGGAAATGAAACTCTGCATTCAGTAAGTACAATGCACACTACTTAGCGTTTAATTTGTCCGCCACTTTTTGCCAGCCGTCTTTTCTGGTTTGGGCTGCTTTTGCAGTGTTACCCCTTGTGCATATTAAATCTTGAAATTCTTAATGTCCTTCAAATAAAAGGTCTTGCTCCGCTTGTGTGAAAAAAAAAAAAAAAAAAAAGAAATGCGCCCGTTCTTTCATCATTTTGTTACAGCCTATCAAAGACTTGCTGATCATGTTTTCTAGACTCAATATATATGGACTTTTCAATCAGGGCGGGCGTGCGCATTCATCTCGGATGATTAGATCCAGGTAGACCGACTTGAAAAACTGACTTATCCCGGACGAGTTTCACCGGCATTAACTCATCCAAGATGAGGCATCTGATCTCAGATGATTTAAGCGACGTACGGAAAATACCCCCAAGGACAACGGGGACAAATAACCACAAGAGTTGGTGCAAAAGTGCTTTGTGTTTTTATTTTCCAAAAAAAAAAAATCAAAGTGCAAAGAGTGCAGTGCAAAGTAGAGGTTTGGAGCATGCGCTGGTTACGGCTCATTACCGTACCCACCACATGACGAACCACCCGGACTGGGACCCGAGTGCAGCTGTGCAACAAGTAACACCTCAGCACCACACTCAACAGTGTGAGGTTTTTTAATGGTGGCTGGAATGCCAATCCTGCTACCAACCACCAAGTTGGGCGGAGTGGTGGCTCTGAGGCTAGAGATCTGCACTGGCAATCGGAAGGTTGCCGGTTCGAATCCCGTCAATTCCAATAGGGACTCTGCTCTGTTGGGCTCTTAAGCAAGGCCCTTAACCTGCAATTGCTGAGCGCTTTGAGTAGTGAGAAAAGCGCTATATAAATGCAAAAAATTATTATTAAAAAATTATTATTATTATTAAGTTTTCCATGCAAGTTGGGGGACCTGCTTGCAGGGCTGGATGCAGATTAACGTCATACCCAGGATGGAGCAACTGCAGATTAAGGGCCTTACTCAGGGGCTCAACAGAGTAAAGTCACTTCTGGTGTTTGTGATTCGAACCGGCAACCTTTCGATTGCCAGGTCAGGTCCCTAGCCTCAGATCCACCACTCCACCCGATTAATAATAAGTAATCCATAAATACCCTGAGCATTTTGAGGAAGTTAACATTCATATAAATAACAATACATATTCCATTAAAATTAAGTATAAAATCAAAGGTTATAATCACTTTTATATTCCTTCCCAGTGTTTTCTGTATCTCTGAAAGCACTAACAAGCATTGCAGTTCCTGTAAATGCTAAATTTATTGTCAACAAAGGCCGTCTTCAAATTAGGAAGATGGTTGGAATGAAAATCTGCAGATATTTTGGCCCGCCAGGACTGTAACTGAGGACCCTGCTCTGCAATGCAATTAAACTTTGCCTTGGTTGAATGAAAGCACTCACAAACCTTACAATTCCTGTAAATACTATGCTTGTTGTCATCAAGGACTGTCTTCAAGTTAGGAAGGTGCTGCCCCCGGTGCCAGTGCTCGGTTATTTTGCACCCTAGGACAAGCTTATTAGTGTGCCAACCAACCGTTTGGTGGCTAACCCGTGTGGCTGGGTTTATGATCTGAAGGCCTAATTCGTCTTAATGGTGGCATCAGCTCTGCCTGCCACTATAGACCCCCAGGACCATAAGTGAAGATCCCTGCCTTAAGTCTTTTCAGTGTCTCCATTTAAGTTCTGGCTGATTTTAAAATCCTTCTTCTAGCCAATAAAGCTGGAAATGGCTGAGGACTTCTTTACTCATCTAAATTTGTCAAAGTACACCTACAGGAGTGCAAATTACAATTTCAAGACGTCGGTCAACTAAAGATTTCAAAAGCATTAATAGGAGATTGAGCTGCATGATCCCCAAGCAGTGGAATTATGGGATGCCCCTTCAGTCTCAGTATTTAAACCCAGGCTGAAGACTCACGGCCGTAGTGCTGCATACCCAGTTCGAGCAGTTGATTGGCTGTTGGTACTGCAGCCCTGTTTATCAGTCATTTGCACAAAGCACAAGGCGGCCAGTCCTTCTGAGCTGTTACTGACCCCCCTGCTATTCTCTTTTGCTTCTTTCTATTCTACCAGGACACTTTGTGCCAGTGCTGCAGTGCCAAGCTTGTGGTGGTCTGTTTACATTTTAAGGCATGTATAATTGATTAGTTCAGGCTGGGATTTAATGGAGAAATGAGCCAACCCGAGTGATCCAGGGGAGCTTCAGAGCAAACACACTGTTCCTCTGAATTGAGAGAAGTCAGTTGAGGTGGTTTGGTCATGTCATAAGGATGCCCCCTGTGCGGCTCCCCACTAAGAGCAGTTTCAGGCGCATCCCACTGAAAAAAAGACCCTTTGGCAGACTCGGAACATGCTGGAGGGATTATATCTCTCGGCTGGCTTGGGAATGCCTGGAGATTAAAAGGATATGACTAAAGTGGAGCACATGATGTAAATGATGAAAGTATTTGATAAGGTGCCACATGAGAGGTTGGGCATCAAACTGAAAGAAGTGGCAGTTCAGGGTGTTTTGTGTAGATGGGTGCAGAATTGGCTCAGACACAGGAAGAGAATTGGGTGACCTCATAAGAGTGGTGTTCCACAGGGGTCAGTGCTAGGGCTGTTGCTATTTTTAATATATATATAAATGATATGATTTATCTACTGTAGGAGTATAAGTAACAAGCTGGTTAAGTTTGCAGATGATACCAAGATAGGTGGATTAGCAGAAAATTTAGAATCCGTTCTATCATTACAGAAGGACTTGGATAGCAGACGGGCTTGGGCAGATTTGTGGCAGATGAAATTTAATGTCAGTAAATGTAAAGTATTACACAAAGGAAATCAAAATGTGAGGTTTGAATACACAATGGGAGGTCTGAAAATTAGGAGTACAGCTTATGAAAAGGATTTAGGAGTCATAGTGGACTCAACACTATCAACGTCCAGTGTTTAGAGCCATTAAGAAGGCTACCAGAATGCAGGGTTATATAGTGCCTTGATGTGTGGAGTCCAAGTCCAAGGATGTTCTGCTCAACCTTTGTAATGCACTGGTGAGGTCTCATCTGGAGTACTGGGCTCAGTTTTGGTCTCTAGGCTACAAAAAGGACATCGCAGCACTAGAAAAGGTCCAGAGAAGAGCGACACGGCTGATTCCAGGGCTACAGGGGATGAGTTATGATGAAAGATTAATACAACTGAGCCTTTTCATTTTAAGCAAAAGAAAATTAAGAGGAGACCTGACTGAAAGTCTTTAAAATTATGAAGGGAATTAGTCCAGTGGACTGACACTGTGACTTTAAAATGAGTTCAACAAGAACACAGTTGGAAACTTGTTAAGAGTTGATTTCAAACAAAAATTAGGAATATTTCCTTTACACAGAGAACCATATTCACATGGAATAAACTACCAAGTAGCCTCGTAGACAGTAAGACTTCAGAGACTTTCAAAACTCGACCTGATGTTATTTTGGAAGAGTTAAGTGGATAGGACTGGCAGGCTTTGCTGGGCTGAATGACCTGTCCTCATCTTGATTGTTCTAATGTTCTAAAAACTCCTCAGTAAGAGCTAGAATCTGTAGCTGGGGACAGAGAGGTCTGGGCTGACCTGCTTGGCCTGCTGCTAACGTGACCCTCACTAGGAAAAGTAGCCGAGAAGATGAGATAAAAAGGGGGCTGTGTGCTTGAAGTGGAAGTGAAATTCTGGCCCTGCCTTTCTATTATCTATTATCTAAGTGAATTATCCTATTAAGGAAGTGGGGGGGGGCTTCTTTATTTTGTGTACCCTATGGTCTGGAATTCTGTTGATTAACCTGGAAATAAGGAAGAAGAATTAAAGCTTTTTTTTTTGTTTGCCAGATTACACGATTTTTGCTGATCACACAAGTCAGATTACACGATTGACAATGTCAGGGTATGTCAAATTAGACAACTGCAAAACAACTTTCCAATAACGTGCTGCCAGGCACAGTCAATATGCAAGTGAAGGCTTTGCAGGTACGGCAAATTCAGGCACAACTGCACCCTGACTTTTTCTGTTCTGTTGTGGTGCAGAAAGCACAACATATCAGACAGACGAGCTTCTGTTCTGTTTGCAAATTCCAAATTCACTCCTGTTCCTTATTCCTCGTCACTGCATTTTATGCATTGTACTTCCTGGTGAATACTCACTGGTTGTTATCATTCACACATACACAAGCTCACCCCTATAACTTAATGCAAAAATCAAACAAAATTGTTGTCCCTAGTGACCCCCCTCACTAGTGCTTGGCATCAAGTCAGTCCTGGGAGGCGTTGCTGTTGTCTCATCATACTAATCAGAGTCCGATGATCCTGACTGGCAGGGTTTTGAACTTTTCAATCGTCCCTGGTGCTTCACTGCATGAACAGCATCAAGTCTCCCAGATTAAATGACCAGTTAATCTCTTCAGTTAGCCATGTTTGTCAGCAGAGGTGAAGGCTGAGCTCGTCACTCTGGGCCCTCACGCCTTGAAGGAGGACCAGCCAAATCTCCACGGCCTCAAGTCTCTTTTGTTTTCCCAGCTTATTGCCCTGCACACCTCGGCGACTTCCCTTCCTTCTCACATTTCTGTCCAACAAGTCTCCTTTGATTCGTCTCCTGCCTTTTTTTTGCAGCTTTCCCTTTTATTTCCAAAGCCGACTTGTTTTCCTTAGCATGTCTGTTCTCAGTCACTCTTGTTTCAATAACCACAAAAGCCCCCACAGCCAAAAGAACTGTTTTTCCAATTCTCCTTTTCTAATGTGTCTCGGCATGAAACTGCACCTCAGTCCTAAATGAAGGGAAGTGAACTTAACCAGAGAGCGATGGGTCAGAGAAGTGACAGGCCAGCCGGAGCTTGAAGGGAGGCCTAATGGGGGACAGGAGCACAGGCTGGCAAAGTCAGACAACGCAGTTCAAAAATATTTTTCTGTAGTTAAGCACTAAATACGCCTCGTGTTTTCTTTTGCCGTCTTCTGACACCTAAATAGGCATTGGGATATAAACATAGCAAAATTGTTCTGTCCACACAAATTACGATGGCACTTTATTCCAGCCAACTCTGAGAAGTACCAGATACCCATCCTAGCAGCAGTGGGCACAAACGTGGGTGGTAAGTTTATGTTGGTTTTAGTTAACAGGTAGCAGATCATTATGGACAAGGGGCTAGTCATGCATTCAGCAAAAAAACCTCCCTGACCCCTGGCTGAAAAGTGAAATAACACTCAAATATATTAAAAATAGAGCTGGAGGACCAACCACCTCCAGACCATTAGGCCTTTCAGTGCCAGCTGTGCTCACACTGAAACCTGGCAAGACATGAATTTACATTGAATCTGGAAATTATCTGTCCTAAATGGGGCCTTTCATATCTCTGTCTATCTATTGTGAAAGAGTGACCAGACACAACACCAGAGATCCACAACACATGCGTTTATTTTTCCATCTCCTCTTCACAACACAGTGCATGAACCACCCGTATAAATTTAGCTCTCAGACCTTTCTTTGACACTTTTCTTCTGCCACCTTCACTCCTAGAATCACAAGCTCCATCCTCTGCCTCCCGACTCCAGCTCCTCGACTCGAGAGAGGTGGCCCCCTTTATAATGCACCCGGATGTGTTCCAGGTGCTCCCTTATGGTCTTCTTGCAGCTCTTCCTGGTGTGGCTGAAGTGTTGCGGTCCAAGGCTCCATAGTTCTTCGGGCGCCCCCTGGCGGTGGCAACAGGTCCCAACAGGGTTGAGCTTCTAAGCTCTGATCCCGTGGCCCCAATGCAAACCAGGGCGGCTACCCTCTCGTGATCCAGGAGAGGTATTGTCCCTCTCCCGATGCTTCTAGGCATCCTGGCTGGGCCAGATCTATCTATCTATCTATCCTTATTTTAACTTGGTTACTTTTTGTTCTTTTTTTTGCTTTTATTTTAGTAATTTCTTGATTTATAAAGACTCTGTGTAGAACTTGTCTAATTGGGTGAAAGATTTTATGGTTTCTCTCGTAAGACATTTTTGTGCATTTTGAACTTTTAAAATCTGATCCCCTTTTTGGTGGCCTTTGCAGGTCACACGTCTGCCCATGATAGTTTGGGACTGGCTGCTTAGGGTTAGGTCATTTCTAGACTGGCCACAGAAGGTCCTGGACTGCTTTAGGTATTTGTTAGGATCATGTTTTCACATTTTCAATACACACTCAATGCATAATAATAAACATAACAAAAATTACATAAAAACAAAAAAACATATAAAAATTATTTTAAAACAGCAAAAATAACTATAAAAAAGCAAACAAACATATGTCAGGGAGCAAACATGAGTGTAATAATATTTATTGAACATCATAAACTGTAATATCTATCTCTCCATTGTCTGTTCCCACTTCATCCAGTTCAGGGCTGTGCTGGTCGGGATGCCAGCATGAGAAGAACATGAGGAGAACAAGTAAGCTGCCACGGTGTCATCATGCATCATGAAATTTAAAGAAAGCAAATGGTTGATGTTTTGATGATGCAGAGGCCTACACCTTTCTACTTTTCATGGGCTTTGCTGCTTATGCTGATTCTTCCAGGACAGGCGCTGACCACACTTCTTCATGCTCCATGTATCTGTCACCATCTCCTGCTGAGACTTTCACTGATCTTTGTCTTGAGTACTTTATTTTATTTCTAATATTTGCACAGTGATGTATCCCCGAGCCGGTCATGAAATATGATGTAGTATATTTGAGACTTGTCACGATGCTGCCAAATATTAGCCCACAGAGCAATTCCCCTTTTGCTGCGCTCATCTATTTCTTATGACTCATCTACACAATCATTAATTACAGTCTACAAAATGACAGAAACTGCCCTCCATAAAGCAGGTTAAAGGTTTATTTCTAATGGCTGATCCCTTCAATTCTAGCGTCAATATTTTAGCAACCTCACCCCCCCCCCCCCCTTATCGTCCCCGCCCCACCCACTCACCCTCTGAAACGGCTCCCCAGGGAACATCCGAAGGGAAATGACACCCCAGTGAAATGGCTTCCTGCTTTTCTGACCTCTGCATGTTTCTCTGGAATTTTTACGAAGCCGAGCTTTTAAAGTTTATCTCACTCCTGTCCTCGTCGATTTATGGGACAAATTTCCTGCAACCCATGCCTGTCTAGACAGAAGACAGCAGAGTTAGATAAGAGCAAAGACAGAGCGTTGATGTCTCTGTGCAAATAATCGGGGCTCAAACGCATTTGCTGAAGACCTGATAACTTCACTCCGGTCCCTGAAGTTCTTGTCTCGGAGAGTGAAATTTCACACTTGCTATTAGTGGAGCAGTACACTATGTGTTTCCCAGCCTCCCCGTACACTTGCAAGCCTGCTTAAACTCACCCATCTCTAAATTGGGGTAACTGCAGCACTGATGCTGATGGTGAGGAGAATGTGAGTGCCACCCGGCTTCACGCAGTCACCACGCTTGCCTGTGTTTACATGCTGGCATTCATTCTGAGTCGCGCGTAATCCAATTCAGAATCTCGGTGGGCTGGAGCCAATTCTGGCAGCATCAGCCATAAGGCAGAACACGCTCAGGACAAGAAGTTATTCCATCTCAGGGTCCACTAACTTGGGGCCAGCTTAGAATGACCAATTCACCTTTGAGGCATGGAAGGAAACCAGAGAACCAGGAGAAGAGACACACAGAGCCAGGGTGATGGTGCAAACTGCAAAGCAGCCAGATGTAATGTTTGGACCCTCAGGCCAGTTTACTGTTCACACTTCACCAAAGAAGGACACATTTTGGATGAATCGATAAATAAAGGAAATGAGAAACAGAAGAACCTGCAAATTCTAATAGACAGTAAGTAGGAAAGAAAACAAATCTAGGTGCCTGGTCGCCATACAGGCAGAGCACTGTGCTGCTCCTTACCAGAAAATGATAAATGTATGTGGTTTGAAATATTTTCTTACAAAAAAATCAATGAAGGGTTATGCTTAGTGAATGCTGCTGCCAACAACTCCAGAGCCCTGGGTTAAAACAGTAGCCTGGGTGCGGCCTGTCTGTCAGGGCCAGGGTGACGGGCTGGTAACATCACGTCAAGAGACAGCCATCAAACCAACAAGACAAGCTGATTAAGGGGGTGGGCTCAGTTAGGGGAGGCACTGCAGGAGTAGGCAGCAAAGGAGAAAATGAAGGCAAACCGGAGTGCCATTATGAACACTGCTGCACATCCTCTGTTTGACACACTAACACTGAGGACTTTTAACAAAAAAAGTGTGTCAAGAAACATGACTGAAGGCTCCTTTATACCAACAGAATACACCTTTATAATGGCTCACTGGGAGCTCTCTCTTATCACTCAACAAGGTAGACATTTTCTTTTGTTTAGGAATTGCTGTGTGTGCTTGACAGGGTTGTTCTATATTGAGTTTCTGTAAATACAAGCATAAGCTTTTCCTTGGGACAAATAAAGTCTATCTATCTTCTTGTATTTGTGCATTTTGCCCCCATATATACTTCCTGGCATCTTTAAGTACAAAGGAAGAGCCAACAGTGGGTGGCATCAGTTTATCACAAGGCACACACACACACATCTTCTCCACTCACCCTTCCAATTCTGATGAACCCCATAACTTCATTAGTTCTAAAACTGTTGTTCCAATGTAGATAGATAGATAGATAGATAGATAGATAGATAGATAGATAGATAGATAGATAGATAGATAGATAGATAGATACTTTATTAATCCCAAAGGGAAATTCTATAAAATATTTTAATATATATAAAATATGTTACATTAAAACAGTTTTGCATGAAAATGCCTGCTCTTGTTATATAGTAATTGGGAAAATCCCTAATGTTAAAGAATTGTTCTTTGTGTATTTTGTTCTGTCTAAAATATCTCTCATTGTCTGTGTCAGTCAGTTAATCTTTATTTTATGTGATACTTTTAAAGAAGTTCTTGCCAAATTAAGAAGAATGCATCAGCATCAATAAAGTGTTATTTTAGCATGCCACATAAACTATGATGGCTGAAGTGTATGTTAATATCCTTCTATTGATTTTCTAAACATGCTTATCAAGGTCAGGGTTGTGGTGCTGCTCTAGCAGCAGTGGGCACCAGTCCATCACAAGGTGAACACACACACACACACACACCACAGCAAGTTCAGTGATGCTAATCCACCCAATCTGCATGGCAGGAAACCCTCACAGACAAGTGGACAACATACAAACTCCACACAGGGAGGACACAGAATGTGAACCCTCATGTCCATGTTACTAGGCAGGCTTTACCCAAATTTAAAAACACGAAAAAGGAAACCCCAGACTAAAAGCAATCCTAAAAAAATCCTCAAGAAACATTCACAAGGAGGAGAGGAAACCATTGAAAACTCTGATTCAATAAGAGAATCAAATAAAGCTCTAGGAAATTTAAGTTCGTTAAAAAGAAATATCCATCCATCCATTTTCCAACCCACTGAATCCAAACACAGGGTCACGGGGGTCTGCTGGAGCCAATCCCAGCCAACACAGGGCACAAGGCAGGAACCAATCCCGGGCAGGGTGCCAACCCACCGCAGTAAAAAGAAATATACTTTCAAAAACAAAACAAAGGCAAAGAAATCTGCAAAAAAGCATCTGTCTAAGAGACAACCCTGGGCAAACAAATGTGATTCCGTAATCCAAACTCTAGCACAAAATAATAAAATAAAGCCAGAGAAATCCAACACTTACTAAGTGGTGAATGGAATACCAAACTCAATGCCAGTCTGGGGACTCTGACCATCTGCCTGGAAATGCCAAAGTGGGGGGGGGTCTTTAAGCTGAAATGTCATGGTGGATCTGCCCCCCAAACCTCTATATAAAGGGGATGGGGCACATGACTAAATACATTAACATAAAAGTAATCGCAATACATACAGCACACACTAAATCATGAATCAACTAAACAATATACAAAACAGAACAATACAAAACAACACAAAACATAATGGCCTTATGTACACAATGATACTATTTAAAGAATAGAGAAAAAACTCACAGAAAATGAAAGTACGCTTGAGCCAGGGTTTAGCGATGCTGACTAAAACAGGACCATTGCAAGTACTCAAAATCTTGCATGAAAAAACAAAGGCAGTTATACAAAATAAAGGAAACAAACCTGAAAATGAAAAAGACCACCTGTAATCCAACAACAGTACCTTGGAACAAATTCCAAAAGTCATAAAACAGGAAATCCAAGAAAGAAATGCAAACACAAAACCAAACAGCTAAGAACTTGTCGACATGCCGTGACCTTCAGGTGCATTCAGAGACTCAGTTAGCAGGTTTGAAAGTTTTAACATGATTACAATTTCTACTCACTTCACCAAAGAGCTCACTTTCACAATTCTGTTTATTAAATATTTTTGTAAAAGTGAGTCATATTCAAAAATATCAGTGATAATAGAACGCATTTTGAAGTATTAGTAGTATGTATAAAATGATTGTTTAATACCTCATTATATTATCCTATTGCTGAAGTTCCTTTCAAAGACTGCAGTTTCCAGCTCAAGTGATGAACATTCCTCTGCTGCTGTTAGTTGTTGGATGTGGCAGATCTGTGGCTAACTAGAGTTCAACTTTCTTAAACATAAACATTTTCAAAGAAATGCCAGATGAAGATTCCAAATCTGTGCTGAAGTCTCAAGCTAAAATTGTTGGTTGCATCTGAACGCGATACACAGAGGATCATTGTGGCACTTTGGCCATAAATTAGTGTCGGAGAAATACTGAAGCATTATAATCTTTGGATAACACAGCTGTGTGGTTCTTTTTAGTGTAGCAGAAATACTGAATACATATTTAGTTACTGTAGCATTAAGTGTCACCGAGCCATCTTTCATGCATTTCTACGTAAGTTAAGTTGCTTGCAATTTTTACTTTTATGGACATAAGTTTCATGACGCTTACCTGCTTTGATTTCAAGGAATGGAAGAAGTGAGCTGCTGTGACTGAGGTTCACACAAGACACCTCGCAGCTGCAGAGACGAGTACGGGATGAGACGGCGACAAAAGCAGGTGGTTAGCATGTAACAAGAGTTTCCACTGCATTCTGGTACAGTAAGGGATGGTACTTACCTGGAATGGTGAGAAGTAAATAAACAATATCTTTACCACCATATTGAATATATAAAGAATATCGTTATAAGCGAATTGAATAAAGACACACACATCTATCATTTTACCTTCCTTACATGCTGATACTCTGTCACCCAACGTCACCCATACCTAAGCCTACTCCATCCCATGTCCTGCAGTGAGGTGTATTTGTTTCAGTGTGCACAACTACAAGTGTTTCACTCGTTTGACTGGGAAAAAAAAATTAGAAATATACCACCAGGGGGCGTTGCAGCACCCAAACCCCAGACACATCCTCACAGACACAAATCCATCCATCCATCCATTTTCCAACCCGCTGAATCCGAACACAGGGTCACAGGGGTCTGCTGAAGCCAATCCCAGCCAACACATAGCACAAGGCAGGAACCAATCCCAGGCAGGGCGCGCCAACCCACCGCAGCAGACACAAGTCCTGGTTTAAATAAAACGTTTACATGCACAAATACCTTTCCAAAAGGCTTCAACAATGACATAAACACAACACAGTTCTTCTATCTTTTTTTTTCTTTCTTCTCCTCCACTCCTCCCAGGTGAGCTTTGTTCATCATCCAACCCTGACTCCAGCTCGGCTCATCTGGTTCCTTTTATCTTAGACCCGAGAGTACTTCTGGTGGCAGGGCATAGCCTGTTGGGTGGACTTATGCGTCAAACAAAAGTTCCACAAAGTGGGGATCACATATCCCTGCAGCACCCCTGGTGGCCCCCACTGAACCCGACAAGGCTGCCCTATTGGACTCCAGTTCCCAGCATGCCTTGCAGGCATCCACATGGGTAGTGTCACTTAGGAATGTTGCCATTTAACATGTTAGCAGAGTAAGTTACCATGCTAGATTGTTTCCTCCTGTCCTTCAATCCTAGTAGCCTTCCGACCAGGTAAGGATCTTGGGTCTATCTCTGCCAGGATGCCAGTGTGCCCACCTG
This sequence comes from Erpetoichthys calabaricus, assembly GCF_900747795.2. Classification (NCBI taxonomy): domain Eukaryota; kingdom Metazoa; phylum Chordata; class Cladistia; order Polypteriformes; family Polypteridae; genus Erpetoichthys; species Erpetoichthys calabaricus. The sequence continues at coordinate 38,907,566 of NC_041404.2, read as the reverse complement.
CACATTGGCATGCTTTATCAGTCTTCTGGCTATGGCAGGAAATATGTTGTCCTTCTATGTGCTCACTCAGTGCCATGGCCTCCAGACCAGGCAAGGGATTGGAACCAGTTGTTAAGGTAAAATTGAGACAAAAAATTAATTTGTAGTTGAAGTTGCACAGAATAATTCTCTGTTTTATGATTGATGAGTTTGCAAATTTGAAAATGGTTTGGGAGATTGGCCATGAAAATGACAGTGGGAGATTTTGAAACTTCAAAACTGTGTACAGCGCTGGACTGGACTAACAAATTTCCTTGAAGAGTACGTGTGCCAGGTTTCAATGAAATCAGTCTGCTTGGAGCAAATTGTTTTATGTGGACAGACAAATGGACGGATGGACAGATGCACATACATTGTAATCACAATAGGTGCTTTTTACATTAGAGTAGACCCCTGAGTATCTGAGGTAATGTGAACTGATGCTATCTCAGATAGCTAAAAACTCAAATCAAAAGGTGCCTGCGGCTATTTTATATTAAAAATTACAGACACAAAATATTTTGTCAATTTATATTTTACAGTATCGCTTTTAAGCCTCTTTTTCATACCTTAGTGAGTTTAATGTTCCTTACATCTTTACCAGAATGTTCCGCAGTCACCTCAGCTTCAAACTGTCAGCAGGTGTAGTGTCCTTCTAAAGTGCTGTTTCAATGGCATTTCCACCATCTGCATGAGAAATTTTGTGTGGATTTTCTATGCATAAACACAAAAATCTTAAGAGAGTGAAACATTGGAGCGTGTGTACACTGACAACAGCCGAGGGGGGAGTGAGCTTCACCCACATTCTCGCAATCCGCATCTCCCCGACCTCGCACTCAATACAGTCGAGGTTAAGAGTATAATATATACACACTCGGTGCAGTGTTCACAGCAAAGCTTTTATGAATTACTAGCTGTTTAAGTCCATGCTGTAGAAAACATGGAGTCCTAGAAACTATTGAAATCATCAGAAAAAAATTTAAATGTAGAGATGTCAGGTAATTGAAAGGAACTTCTCTGGGCGTCTCTCTCCTAGGAGGATTCGTTTTGTCCGAAGTGCTTCTATCGCTTGTGTATTAGTGGCTAAGCAAGCGACTCTTCAAAGGTTTTGCTTTGCCGACGTGCTCACCTTGCTTGCGTATTAGCAGCTAAGCAACTTTGTCTTTCTTCGGAGGTTTCCTTTTTGCTGATGTGCTCGCCTCGCTTTTGTATTAGCGGCTAAGTGACTGTCTTTCTTCGGAGGTTACCTTTTGCCAGCGTGCTCGCCTTGCTTGTGTTATTAGTGGTTAAGTGAGTTTGTTTCCTCTGGGCTGGAGCTCTTACCCCAACTCCACCTCTCACTTCTGAGACAGACAGACTTCCACACGTAGACGTTTATATGTAAGATAAGCAAAGTAGTGCATTACACTTACAGGTTCACCTCAGATAATGCAGAACTTCAGAAAATCAGGGGACAGATAGTCAGGGTGCTACTGAGCATGCGAATGCACCTAAAATCAGTTTAACAACATCAGTGCTGAAGCAGCCATTGCAGAGGATGTTTCTGTTCAGTAGAATTGGGGTCTGTTCCCCCAGCTGCACCATGAGGAGGCCCTGCCCCCCTAAGCTCCACATACAGAATTCAAAAACCTGAGTTAAAGGACTAGATACAACATAATTATAAAGAAAATATTCATAATTTCATATAATATAAAAGAAAAACTAAATCAAAATTAATAATATTAAAAAAAACAACAAAAAGATCCAATTACAAAGAGAATTCATTGACCCCAACTGTACCTTAACAGAGTGGCCGTGTTCAGGAATGCTGAGCTGGGCACAACAGATGAAAATTTCAGCTTCCACGCTGATTTATAACTGAAGGCTGCCTTTCACTTTATTCCCACCCATTCTGGTTGTTGCCCCCTTCTCCTTCTTAGGTTACACATGCTGTGCAGACGTTGCAGACTTTATGAATATTAATGAAGGTCAAAGTGGCCAAAACACTTTAACCTTTCCTACTGTTATAATTTCTGAAGTAAAAAAAAACACAATTACTGCATGAAAGAACCAAAGAACCATGCCATAGCACAAAGTAGCCCCCTCGCCCCTTTCCCCGCCTCAGGTTTTGCAGCGAACCAGAGACGCCCGGCTTACCCAGCATTCATAAGCCGCATTTATGATTTTATTTCCTTGCAATTTTTAAGCCCGGCATGACAGTTTGTTGGAAACGTACTTGAAATTTAAGAATGAGGATATAATGAAATAAAATAAATCTTTCAAGAACAAAGACAAAGAAAACAAAGCCACTTCCTAAAGAAAGTGTACATCTGCAGATGCTGCACATAAAAACAGAAGCGCTCGACCTGATCGGTTTTCCTTTAAATGAATTTATATCTTTGAGGTTTTTCTTTTTTTTTTAATTTTTAATTTCAGATCATATTTGATGGTTATTTGGTTAGTGGTTACTTTGTTGGTATTGTTTCATTTAAATTAAAGCTGATTCGCATCAAAACCCATCTGAGACTTTCACGTTAATCTTGTTTTGTCTTTAATGGGCTCATAAAAGGTAATGGAAAGCGCCGAGTGTCAGCCGTCGCGGCATAAAACTGCCTGGTAAAATTGTTACCTTCTACTGAGGGCACGTCATTCCAGTCGTATCATTAATAACAAATGACAAGAGCACAGGCTCACACTCAGAAGGTCTATTCTCCACAATAAGTGCACAAAGTAAATGTTGTTTTTCTGACATACAGCTAACAAAGCATGAGAAAAGCCCACAAGCGTCTCCTTCCTCCTCTATTTTCAGCAGATTGGGTGTTTCCTGGCTGCTAATATGGCTTATCTGTGACTTTAAGTCATTGATTTTTCTGTTACAATGTGATTTAAACAATACACAGACATACTGGGCACAAATTAATTTCCTGTCCCCAAGAAATACAGCATGTTGAGCTTCCTGGTGACATACGAGTTAGAAGACCATGTGATGCTGTCATTTGCAAGAGGAAAAAGCAGGAAAGTGGTCAAGGGACAGGATAAGGGTCAAACTGCTGGGAAAAGTTAGAAATATTGGGGCTAAAGATTGTCAAATTCTGTGACAGAACCTGGAGGACAGAATGGCAGCCGTGGCCAATGTAAAATGATAAGGCAACGCACCGAAGAAGAGTTAGGGCACCGGCCCGGTGATCAGCGCATATTATGACAAAGATGCGCTCTGCAGGTTGCAAAGCAAAGGATTACAGGAACATCTTCCCAGACTCAAGTCCATAACAAGACTATCAGCTTGAATTAGTCGTGGACTTCATATGAGTAAGGGCAGGGGTTTCCAGAGGACAGATCAGACAGCTGAGGTCAGATCAGCTCAGACAGATCTACATATGTAGTTGTAGACTTTATATGAATAAGGGGAGGGGTTTCTAGAAGAAGTAGGCGGGTCTTTCTCTACCGTTGAGCCTTGGAGCCCTCGGTCTGCCACTAAAAAACGAGAAGATATGAATGACAGCACCCTCTCAAGATTCGGAGTGGTATTGCAATCTAAACACAAGCCCTCAGAATGCTTGCTGCTCACAGGTGTGTAACACCAAACACAGACAATGAGAGCCAATAAGACAGTTGAGGAATGGCAGTGTGGGTAACTGCATTATTTCAGGCTAAGGGGCTTCCATTGGGAAGGCAGTTGACAAAAAGCATAATCACATTATTAGCAAGTGTTGCACAAACAGGTGGCATAGGGTGAAAATTCTGCAGTATTCTGCATTGTGTGCTGGTAACTGACCTGATTAAATTGCTTGAATAATCCCGTTAATGGCATATGTTAGAAAAGAATGGGCTGTCAGGACACTGAGGAATGTGCTGTTTTAAAATATTTTATCAGATGTTGCTTTCTGGTTTCTAGCAGTGTTCCACTGATTTTTAGTCATTTAAACCTTTGGTCTGAGATTTGTCAAACAGTAGGAGTGCTCAGTAGCCGAGTCCACTGACAGACTGGGTGGCACACGCCTGAGCACAGCTGCTCCAATTTTATGATATCTGACAGTGTTACGTCATCTAAGTCTTATTTTAACTTTTTTAAATTATTGATTGCAAAGATTTCTCCAGTGGTACAGAGCACTCAGCAGCCTGATTTGCACAAGTACTGCCTGCTCTGAGCCCAGCTGATGCCGTGTCCTTCATCTGATGTTATTTTATGGAGTCAGGTGACCTAGTGGGTCCTACACTGTATAAACATGCACATTCAGTTTTTAAGTACTTCATTATTCTCCACTTTCCGGGCATTCCCTCTCAACTCTTCTCAGTTTCAGGAGTGACTGTAAAAAGTCATGGACGGACCCCTCCTTTGGGCGCTGCTCTTCTGCATCCCTAAGCCCTCGTTATTATTAAAGGGTCCTGAAATGAATTCCATCTGTGGCCTCTGTGACTCATCCTGTGTTGCAAAAAATCCACCACCTTGGACGTTTTCACATTTTTTTATACTATTTAATGTCAAAGTGAAAGAACATGTTTTCAGAAAGATCTGCAAATGTTAATTCAGAAAACTGGAATCTCTCCTACATTTAACCCTTAAACCACCGCAATCGGTTATAGTGGGTTGGTGCCCAGTGCAATTTGCCAGCACGCCGGAGCTGATCAGTCCGTGCCGCACATTCGTTGAGCAGCCAGCTCATGACCACTGCCGCCCCCTTAGCGAATTAGCATCACTGTCATTGGGATTCAGCCGCTGCACTAGACTAGCTTACAGTCATCAGCGTTGGCCTCTGTGTGCAGCCGGTTCAAGCACAGTTGGCTTTGTGATTTACTGAATTTCATCAATGGCGTCAGTTGCACCTTGTACATATAAAAACAGTTTCTTGCAGTAGTTTTTTTTACATAGTTTTTACAGTTCATTGGCAGTGTATAAAATGAGCAGTGTTGCAGTAATTGTGATGCTCTTTGCATGAAAAAATGTGTTCCATTAAAATTTCACTTTTTCTTGGTGAATTGTGACATTTCCTTAAAAAGTGCAGTAAAAAAGTATTTGGCGTCCGGGGGTCCATTAACCCCCCAAGTATGTGGCGGTTTAAGGGTTAATTATTTGGACCCTTTGCTCCTTCAGATGTTTCTAAAACTCTATTAGAATCTACTGTATCTGTGCCAACTGAATTGACTGGACATCACAGAAAGGTCCTACAATTCACATTGCATGTCGGGACAAAAAACAAGCCGTGGAGTCCAAGCGACTCTGTAGACCTCCAAAATCAAATTATGGTGGGGCACAGACCAGGGCAAGGGGATAAAACCATTTCTAAAGCTTGGAGTGTTCCTAGCATCACAGTGGCCTTAGTAATTGTGAAATAGAAGAAGTTTGCAACCACTAGAGTTGGCCATTTGGCCAAACTGTAATCAGGCCAAAAGGGCTTTGGCCAGGGATTTGACCAAGAACCCTATGGTCATTCTAACAGAGCTTCAAAAGTCCTCTGTTGAGATGAGAAAACCTGTTGGAAGGACCACCATTTCTGCAGCACTCCATCAATCAGGAACATTTGACAGCTTGCTTGGAGTTTGCCAGATGATATTTAAAGGACTCCGAGAGCACAGAGATAAAGATTCTCTGATGCGATGAGACAAAAATGTAACTGTTTAGGTAGAACACCAAGCACTATGTCTGGTGAAGACCAGGAACTGCTCATCACCTGCCTCATACCATCCTTATGATGAAGAATGGTGGTGGCAGCATCATGCTATGGGGTTGCTTCATGGAGCAGGGACAGGGAGAATTGAGAGAAATATGAATGCAGCCAAATACAGAGATGTCCTTGAAGAAAATCTGCTTCAGAGTGCATGCAACCTTAGATTGAGGTGACGGTTCACCTTTCAGCATGACAATGACCCAAAGCCAAAACTGCACTGGAGTGGCTTCGGGGCAAGTGTCTTTGAGTGGCCCAAGACTTAAATCCTCTATAGAACATCTGTGGAGAGACTTCAAGATGTCAGAATTGGATTCTGCAACCCAAAAAACCTACAGTAACTCAGAATACAATCAGAAAAATGGTCATATCTCACCTCTAATTTTAAACTTATGGCATTTACCGTATTTACTCGTGTACCACGCACCCTCGTGTAAGACGCGCACCCTAATTTTTACAAAGAACATCGCGCAAAAATTTTTGGCCCCGTGTACGACGCGCGTTGTGATTGTATAGGAAGTGTTTAGGGCACGTTTTCCATGAAATACCCTTCTGTTTTTGCTGCATGATGAAAGTTTTTCTTTCTCCTCGAGAGAGAGAGAGAGAAAGAGAAAGAGAGCCCAAGCAGAAGAAGTAAACATTACAGAAAAAAATTTCCTCGTGTATGACGCACACCTGATTTTCTAATGCTAATTTTCGGGAAAAAAATGTGAGCAGCGTACACGTGTAAATACGGTATATATAATACAATGCAATTCTTAATCACATTGTACCTATAGTTGTTGTTTGAGTCATTAGAAAACCGATACTAATGCTGTCGTCACATTACATGACCCCCAGTCATGGGGTGTTTCAGATTTCCTGACCACAGTTGCTGATCTCATCTCTGGACCATGTCAGTTTAAATAACTGAAAAATGTAGCCATGCAATGGAAACCTTCTAGTACAGATGTGCTCACTCCTTTATTGACAGTCAATAATGCGCAGCCTGACAGAGCCAGTGCTGTATGAAGGGTTAACAGCTACTGAGAGGTCAGCTGCAGAGGTCTCGGCCCCTCCGCCCAACACAAGACAGACATTCAAGGTCCTCACATGTCTACAAGGTCTAAAGCCCCCATGTTCCAAATTCTTTGTTGCATTGTGTGTTGTACTTCCAGATGATCTTTCATTAGTTGTCAACTTTCATTCACACAAGCCCACCCCTAAGACTATAGGCATAAATCAAGCTTTTTTGATTGAAAATAATAGTGAAATCATTTGTTTTCTGGTAAATGGTATATTGGACTTTCGAATGGATAGGCCACAGTACGTACGGGTAGGAAAGAATAAATCAGATACCATCTCCTTGAGCACAGGTTCTCCACAGGGGTGTGTTCTAAGTCCCCTCCTCTTCACGCTCATGACCCACGATTGTTGTGCCAAGTTCAGCACAAACCAAATTATTAAGTATGCGGACGACACAACAGTGGTGGGTCTCATTCGAGGTGACGGGGAGGGGGATTACAGAGAGGAGGTGAAGTCATTTGTGGAATGGTGTGATAAAAACAATCTGATACTGAATGTCGAAAAAACAAAAGAACTGGTGATCGACTTCAGGAAGAAACAGCTGATACACATCCCGGTCTACATTAAGAACACTGCTGTGGAAATTGTGCAGTCTACTAAGTTCCTGGGAGTTAATGTGACGAACAACCTCACCTGGTCCCTGCACACCTCCTCCATCATCAAGAAAGCTCACCAGCGCTTGATCTTTCTGCGGAGGCTAAAGAGGGCCCATCTCAGTAAGTCAGTCCTCACCACTTTTTACAGAGGGACCATAGAGAGCGTGCTAACCAGCAGCAGCTCTCTGTGGCAGGATAGCTGCAGCGCTTCGGACTGGAAAGCACTGAGGAAAGTGGTGAGGGCTGCGGAGAGGATCATTGGAGCCCCGTTGCCAAATGTACAAGATTTGGCAAAACAACGCTGTCTGGCCAGAGCTGTGCGGATTTCTAGAGATCCAACTTATCCTGCCTCTGAACTCTTTTCCCTCATGCCCTCAAGCAGAAGGTACCGCAGCCTGAAATGTAGAACTACCAGGTTTAAAAACAGTTTTTTTCCTACTGCCGTTCGTCTTTTAAATGAAGCATTCTAGTATTTTATTGTAGGCTGATTTTAACTATGTGTTTTTATTAATGTCTTGTGCATCGTTTTTTCGTTCTGCAGCACATCTTGGATGTTCTGCTGAATGACAAATAAAATTGAATTGAATTGATTGATTGAATTGAAATGGTCTCTAGAATATTATCAGGTTTTGTTCATATTTTTTTCACTTACCACAATGCTATTTTATTTTTTGGGGGTGCCCTCATTTTAATTGTTGCCATTGTGATAGACTGCTGGCAGCTCAACCCAGCCAGGATGCCCCGAGGATGGAAGGATGGGGGGAGGCTGCTACTTTTGGATACTGTCTCCCCAAAAACGTTAGATGGCAGCTCCCCTGGAGTGTAGCAGAACTCCAGACTCCCACAGGGCATTCCTGGGACTTCGGTTTCTCATCCCTATTGGGTACCGTGGATTCCACCAAAGGGAGCTGTGAAAGGACCGGAGGAGCCATACCTCATCCATAGCCCAGAAGTACTCACAAGTCACAAGGACAGAAGCTTCAAAGTACTTCCAGGTTGAAGAAAAAGTCAGTTCTCTATCTGACCCAGAAGTGCTAGCAAGTCACAGGGAAGGAAGGACAGAAGCACTTCCAGGTCAAGGACTATTTAAAGGACTGCTGTGAGCCCCGTAGGGAGCCAGAGTCGGGAGGAGTAGGACAGAGCTTGCTGGGAGGTGTAGAGGAGAGATTTGTGTTTAAATATTATTGTTATTTGTGTTTTCTTGCCTGTTTATTGGTGGCTGTGGTACTTGAAGGGCACTATTTAAAAGTAGAAATTAAATAACTTTTTGTTGTTTTTAACCTGTGTCCGTCTGTTGGGGAAAAAAGGGGCAACAGTGCCACCTAGCATCCGCACATTGACACCGTATTGCAATGAGCCGTTGCTAGGGGGTGTGGCACTGGAAGTCACATGACGTCATCTGCACATCCATATAAAGATCAACATCACGGTTGCCCAAGATTATGGATAATTTCTTATAAAACAATAATGTGTGTTACTGACAATTTACTTCTATTTTGACCTTTCAAACAATTCCTTTAACTACAATTTTGATAAATGCTCTGGTGAACAAATGAAAGTCCATATTATGGCACCTTGACCAATATCTCTCTATCCTGATCACGTTTCCTTGCCCTTGGGGCATCATTTTATCTCTTGGCTGAACATCCACAACTATACTAACATTAATAGTAAATTGCTTAATCACACAGAATGTATATACGTGAATATCCAAATGATGTTGGCCCTAGTGTGTGCTTGGTGTGTGGGTGTGTTTGTGTGTGTCCTGCGGTGGGTTGGCACCCTGCCCGGGATTGGTTCCTGCCTTGTGCCTTGTGTTGGCTGGGATTGGCTCCAGCAGACCCCCGTGACCCTGTGTTCGGATTCAGCGGGTTGGAAAATGGATGTTAAATACGCACTGAAACAGAGCAACTTCATTTTGATTATGAAGTCCTGACAATATAATGTCCACTAACATTGAAGATGAGATGTGGAATTAGGAAGTGGACAGGAGACCTCCATACATCAGTCCAAAAAAGTAGGCTGACATGTTGTTCTGCCTAAACAATAAAAACAGGAGACCAAGAAGAAAAATGTAAAAACTGGTCAGATGATGAACCTGAATAAAATAAACAAGCATTCTTAAAACCAGGAATGTAAGCCTAATAAATTAGTCAAAAACAAAGTAAATAAATCATTTTAAGACCATAGCCAAAGATTTCAAAACCAGAAACACTTATAGTAGCACAACAAGCAGCAGTGAAATTCGGTTTGATAATGTGTCATTACACTGCTACCTAAATACAAAATGGCAATGCCCGTATCAAAACCAAAATGGCATCACAGTAAAATAAAAATGAGCAGTAATTAAGTTATTTACACACTCGTGTTCATAACATAGCCCACCCTCTACGGAATGAGCCCCTGACATGCCCATCTGCTTTGTGGAGACAACGTCTATGGCACCTTCTCAAAAGCCCTAGGCATTAAGATCTGCGTAAGGTGCCCACGACTGTTCCTCTGGGCCATAACCACTCCAAAGGACAAAGTCCTATGAATTCTCATATTTGTTCTATCCATCAACTCATTCAGGGTTCAAGACGCTCATAACAAAAAGTAGATGGTGTTGTGGTAAAAGAAAAATAAATGGTCCTTAATTTATATTGTCGCAGGTGGCTGGGGGGCAACCCGGCCGGGATGCCCTGGAGGACCGGAAGATGGCTTACGCCTTCCCCAGACCACGTGGGAGCAACCGCCCTTGTACCTATGGGGACCACAGGTACAGAGCTTTGAAGCTTAACCCTGTAGGGATCCATGGTCACCACCAGGGGGCGCCCCAATGTCTTTGGAGCCCTGGACCTCAGCACTTCCACCACACACGGAAGTGCTGGGGGGAAGAGAAGTGGGGACACCATGAGTGCTTCCGGGTGCGCAGCCGGCACTTCCGCCACACTGGGGAGTGCCGGTGGAAGATTGCTGAGAAGTACCTGGAGCACATCCAGGTGATTATAAAAGGGGCCACATCCCTCCCAGGAGAGATGGTGGACTATGGAGAGTTCTCTGTGGGGCCCGCCTGGAGGTGGCAGAGAGGGTGAGAGCCCAGGAGTTCGAGTTCGGTAGTGAAGTCAAGCCTGCTAATGGAGAGCAGAGCAGATGTGAGGACATCAAAGGGGAACTGCAGGCTTTAGTTTCTGTAGGCAATATGAGAAGAACTCAAGAATAGTGAATAGAGAGTCACTAGTGGCATTGGCTGGCAAGTGGCAATGGAGGCGATGGGACTGCATTACATTGACTTGGTGCACAGGTGTGTTGCTGAGGAGATTGCTGCTCTGGGAGAAGGACTTGGGATATCCATTTTTCTGTTTGGTTTTAATTATTAATTATTTATTTATAATCAATTATTTATTTATTGAATCTTAAATACCCTCCTGATGACTCTGTTTACCCAATGCATGACTTGTGTAATTTTCACACTGACACTTCTTTTAAAATACATATGCACTTTTGCCCTTTTTCACGTCTCCTCACTTGCCCTAGTCCACCCTTCGGTGCGTACTACTAGATGTTCCAACTGGAGTGGTGTATGCCATGGCTGTGGGTGTCAAGGCATCACACAGCCTAGTAGTTGGCAGCAGGGAAGTCAGCAACAGGGTTTGGTGTGCGTGGTGTAGCATACTAAAGCTTAGGGATATGGAGATGCCAGAGACTACTATGGATCAGTGTGACTAGGCCTTCAATGAAGGTCATAATGCCAGGTGAAATACAAATGACCACCTCCTGGCAGCAGGCACTGAGCTTGGAGCTGGCAGGCAGTGGCTCACTATTGGGAAGGATGAGAGGATATTGGAAGAGAGGAAAAGCTCCCAAAGGGCGTATGAGAAGCCTGCTCTGCCAGCGGCTGCTCTTACACAGCGCCTGCTTCCTTTATGGTGTACTGTGCTTTGTATTTAGTTGTTTCAGGTCATGGGGTCTATGTGTCAACTGAGAGGGTTGGCATGAGGCCTTGTCTACATAATAAGAACCACGCAACAAAGGGAATTGCTATACATCCCATCCTTCATGGCTGCCCACCTCCCACCTTTTTTTCCAGGGTATAAGTGTCAGCTTATTTTAAGCTCACAGCGACCCTTCACCATAAATAATTCATTGGGAGGTTAGAAGCTGAGTGGAGACAATGGTTCTAATTTAGAAATCTATAAATTTCTGAATCTGACTGTAATGCGAAACAGCACACATTCTTCTTAAATGAAGCAAAGTAACACCCTAGCGAGTGACAACAATGGAAAGCTTTATGAGCTCCACACACGAACGTAAGAAAGCCTTTGTTTTAGCAGTGTGGGGCTTAAGAACTAACAAATAGCACATTGAGCTGAATGAACTTATCAGCAGAGCTGGAGCAGTGTGTAAATTGGAGGATTTCTCCGCAAACCGATGCAGTGCTCCCGGTCCTCTTCCTGGGGATTCATCCTTCATGCTGTCTTTTTGTTACATTCTAATCTCACGCTATATAACAACAGTAATTGAACTAAAGACAAATATACAAATGAACAGTGTAAACTTCTTAGGGTCCACAGAGGAAAACGTCTGCTTAGAAGGTTTCATTCAAACTGCAAATTAATGTCTGCTGGCAGTGAATCAAAAGCCATCATTCTGTGTTCATCTCACTGGAGCCCCAGGCTCCCATACTTCTGTGCAGGTTCTGTTCAGCTCTTTCCATAAGTACTCTCTTTATCTTCTGTGTAGACTTTGACAGCCTCCATTTATTTAACCGAAATTGTAATCTTGTAAGTTAGCACTGCTGCCTCACATGTCCAGGATTTGAATCCTGTGCCCAGTGGTGGTCTTTTTGGATTTTTTTCTTTTTGCGCTCAAGTCTAAATGGCTTTTTCCCACTTTGAAGTTAACCTGAATAGTAAAACCTTATTGACCACCAAGGTCACTACCACAGCGGGAGGTCACATAAGACCCTGTATAGCTGGTTTTGAGGTTCCCCAGGCAGTTAGGGGGCAACGTGTTAGGTTCTCCCAAGGGTACTTACTGTAGTGTCACATTTCAACCAGGGTGCGTTTCCTGGCTTCTGTTTTTTTCTTTTTCTGTGTCTTTTTTATTTACTTAGTTAGAAGTGTTATTTTTCATTTGTTTATTGTAATAATACATATATTTTTGTTAATATTACCCTGTTTGTTTCTTATTTATTTTCTATATAACGTGCAGTGAATACACTTGACTGAGAGCGTTCTAGCTATTCTTACGCGATCAGCGTCTCTTAGTCATCGCTGGATGGCGTTTTATCTGTCTCATTTGCCTTTGCAATTCCGACACATTTGACCACAGATTGCCGGTGTCAATTAGCCTTTTCCTCAGTCTCATTTGCTCTTGTGATTCTCTTTTGCTCAGTGTCGGCCTGTCTTCATTGTATGGTCTGTTCTTTGCTCTCAGTTGCTCAAGCAATTCTTTTTTGCTCTGCGTCAGCCTGTTGGAAATGCCGAGTGCACTCTTCATAGTTTTCCTACTCTTTCTCTGTACGTTCAGCATTCGCTTTTAATATAAAGCTGTAGTGCAGAGTTTCAACGTAGTATGTCTACCAAATTTCAGGCTACAGGTTATTTGATTTTTGACCTTGACCTTCCTGGGTTGACCTTTGACATTGGAGGTCAATCATCACCCCGAAAGCAGTTCGTAGAGGTCACATAGTATATGTGTACCAAAAATTTCAGGTCAATTGGTCAAACGGTTAGCGAGCTACAGGTGGTTTAATATCCCAGACAGACAAATGGACAGCCATGGTAGCGTATTATATAAGAAGATATTTCGTATGGTTCTCCTGTGTTTCTTGTATTTTGTGGGTGGAACACCAGGAAGTGGGACCACCTTCTTGTCACTGCTGAAGGACCATCCCCAGCCTTTATATTCTGAAGTCGTAAACAAAACCTTCAGTGGCTCATTGATGTTTCATAGAGTAGAGAAGGGCATTTTAATTGTCTCTATTGATTTGATTTGATTCTTTCCAATTATCCAATTCAGTGAATTGATTTATTTGGGGGTTCCCATTGAATGACTCACAAAATTATTAATTATTTATTAAAAATATATTTTTAAATTAAACATAGTGGTAATTAATATTGTGTAATATTAACTGGTTTGAAAGCATGACAATGTAGCGAAAATGCATAACTGAAACAAGACACAAAGTGAACAAGAATTGGGTGAATGATTCAGTGATTCACTTCACAAATCAAATGAGTGAGAATTGTATGAATATTCTTGGGTATGAGAATTGCCACTTGTTCAAAAATCAAACTGAGAATCGTGTGACTCCTTCTTGGGTAATGATTCGGTTCATAAATCAAATGAATGATAATCACATTACTTTATTGCTAATTTTGAATTAATCTTCTCCTTTTCGGTTTTTTGGTTCTCTTCCTGGAAAGGCTATCTATTGTGACACAATAATTGATCGGAAACTTAGAAAAAGATTTGGGAAGCTTCCCCATATAATGTCTAGTGAAAACGTAGTCAAAAAAGAATGATTTGGCTGTCAAAAATTGAGAAAACATTCGACAATCGTACAAAGAAATTCAGGGCTATTTAAATAATGGCGGCATGAAGGAAGTTGATGGCAGAACAGAATTGACATCATCATGGGTGGCCAGAAGTGACGTCATCGGGGTGGACCAGAAGTGATGTCTGCGATGGTGGACTGGAAGTGATGTCATCAGAGGGGAGTCGGAAATGGCATTTTATGAGGAGCCAGAAGAGATGGTAAACACTTGGACTGGGTTGGAAAAGAAGGATTAATCTTCTATTGGTCTGTTAAAAGATGATGAAAGGCATTAGTGCTCTGTTCCAATCCCCTGTCTTTTATTATTTCATGCTCACGTGGACTCTTTGGCAGCCCCCTAAGCGCTAGTGTGTGACACTATCTATCTTGGTATTAATTATTTGTTCTTTTATCATTATTGTCACCAAAGGTGGCTTACAAGATGAGGTTGAATTAAATGGTTTACTTAAACAATTGGGATCCTGGCAGGTTAAGTGAAACTATGAAATAGTAAAGGATTATAAATACATAAAAAGCCATTTTAATGTTCTGTATAATTCTATAGAGTGTTATAAAGAAGTAGTCAAGTTCAAACATAATTGGTAGGCAGTGGCAGTCATATGAGTTTAAGGAGAGTTTTACTGGTTTGGAGAAAAAAGGAATTAAAGGGAAGATTAAGAGTGTAACATCACCACTAACACACATTCCACTTACTTCATTAGAGTGCAGGAGAAAAACCGCTTAAGACAATTGGCATCACTGCTGACACATCATCTCAAGTCCCGTCCCTTCTGGACCATTGTGATATTCAAACCAAAGTCTGCGTTCACAGTTGGACCAGCTTTAGATCCGGACAATGCTCCTCTAGTCTCTGGCTTATTCTCATGTGGCACTTGGATGGTTTTCAATTTACAGTAGATGTTCTTTTTGCCCTTTAAACCTCATTATTAAAAATGGGCATCCTTCGGGACCCCCACACTCCTTTTGACTGTTGTCCTCTTCTGTTTACAGCTGGCATGGCCTTCAGTCTCCCTGATGCTTCTTAAATTGAGGCTTAATGTGCCAGGCAAGGTGGTGTGTGGTCCCACCTTATGCCCACTCCTATTGAGCCAAGCTTAGTCACTCAATCCCCTAATAGTGCAGATGTCAAGTTTAGAAAAGGAGCTGACGGATGTTTAAAATGTAAACCCAATCATCCCAGGCATTTTAAAAAACAAAATCGCCACAAAGATAATTCCCTAAAAAAATGGCGTGCGTTAGCAGGGGATTAGAAATAAAGTGGTACCTGCTGTACCCGAAGCACAAAGCGATTTGAGCGAATAAAACCCAGATGTGGGCAGCGTGCTGGCCGACATCTCCATTAGTAATAATTAGGCTCATTACTGTCGGAGCTTTGAAGGAGCAGAAGGATCACTCAACCAGACTACTGGGGGCTTATCATCGGAACGCCTTTGCCCATCCATACCAATCAGCACTTTCATTTTCAATGTTTGTAGATTGCATTAAATGGCTAACTAAGCCTGTCCTCACTTTCATTGCTGCATTAACTGTTTTTTTACTCAATGGTTTATTTTATGGCAGAAGATGGAAACCCTTAATTGCAGTATACAGGTTATTTAAGTGGTTACATGGATAACTGGTGGGTAAACAAATCTGTTAGTTTGTAGCACCCATCCATTTTCAAAACCATTTAGTCCAATTTGGATTCAAAGGGTCTTGAACATATCCCATCAACATCGGGCACAAGGACAGAAAAGCAGCAGTCCATAGCAGGACTTGCCAAGTCTCACATCTACCAGGTATGACAGGAAAACAAGATACCTCAAAAAAGGCCAGCAGAGATGCCAGCAGACTCTACAAAGACCATGACTGACCTGTGAAACTCATTTAGGTCTCACCACTGAATGAAATCTGGAGACGTTCTGGTCAGACTCCAATGGGTTCTTTTAAAACCACAATTCTAATCAACATGCTGATCACCGCAAGTGTTTGGAGATTTTAGCAATGTTATTGTTATTTTAGCTTGAAGTTGTTGTTATTTTAGTTGAAGCCTTATAGAAGTGTTCAGACCCCTTCGTTTTCTGAACATTTTATTGCATTGTAGATTTAATTTTTAATTGATAAATTTGCCATTTTGTCCCATTGATATTCAATAACCCATAATAGCAAAGTGAAATCATGTTTTAGAGAAATCTGCAAATTTACTAAAAATAATAAACTGAAAATCCCTCATACATTATAGAGTGGCATGCAAAAGTTTGGGCCTCCTTGTTTAAAATGTCTGTTACTGTGAACAGTTAAATGAGCAGAAGGTGAACTAATCACCAAAAGGCATAAAAGTAAAGATGACACATTTCTTTAATATACAAAAGAAAATGCCTAAAAAATGAAAAGGGCCCGAAGCAAAAATTTGAGCACTCGACCTGGTCAGTACATAGTAAACCCCACTTTGACAATTATGACAGTTTGTTAACACTTTTTGTAGCCGGCTAAGAGTCTTTCAGTTCTTACTTTGTGGTATTTTGGCCCATCGTCCTTGCAAAAGGCTTCTAATTCTGCAAGATTCTTGGGCCACCTTACACGCACTGCTCTTTTAAGAATTGTCCACAGATTTTCAATGATGTTTCGGTCGGGGGACTGCGAGGGCCAAACCGTCAGCCTGCACCACCTGAGGTATTCTATTGTAGATTTGGAGGTGTGTTTCAGATCATTATCTTATCATAAGACCCATCCTCTTTTTAACTTTTTTACAGACTGTGGTGTTTGCTTCCTGAATTTGCTGGTATTTTTTAATCCATTCTTCCCTCTACCAATGACATGTTACGTGTGCCACTGGCTGCTACACTGGCTGCTGATCAGTCCACTCCCATGCTTAATAGTTGGAGATGTGGTCTTTTCCTGGAATTCTGACCCATTTTTTCTGCAAACCTATCTTTGCACATTGTGGCCAAAAAGTTCTATTTTGACTTCATCAGTCCACATGACTTGTTTCCAAAATGCATCAGGCTTGTTTAGATGTTCATTTGCAAACTTCAGGTGCTGAATTTTGGGGCTAGGATACAGGAAAGGTTTTCTCCTGCTGACTCTACCCTGAAGGTTATATTTGTTCAGGTGTCTCACAGTAGAACAGTGCACCACCACCACGCCAGAGTCTGTTAAATCTTCATGAAAGTCTTTTGCAGTCAGACAGTGTTTTTTATTTGCCTTTCTAGCAATCCAAAGAGCAGTTCCTTTAGAAAGTTGTGATGGTTTTCCAGACCTCAGCTTGACCTCAGCCATTTCTGTTAACTGCCAATTCTTAATAACATTACAAACTGAGGAAACAGCTACCTGAAAATGCTTGCTGTCTTCTTATAGCCTTCTCCTGCTTTGTGAGCATCAATTCCTTTATTTTTCAGAGTGCTAGACAGCTGCTTAGAGGAGCCCATGACTGCTGATTTTTGGGACAAAGTTTGAGGAGTCAGAGAATTTATACAGCTTTGTAATTTACAAAAGTGTTGCAGTAAGTGTTCAGAGCCTTAGTTCAGTACTCCGTAGAAGCTCCTTTAGCAGGTTTACAGCTTTGACTCTTCTTGGTTAAGTTCCTACAAATTTTGCACACCTGGATTTGGGCAGTTTCTCCCATTCTTTATGGCAGATCCTCTCAAGCTCTGTTAGATTGGATGGGAAGCCTCTGTAAACTGCCATCTTGAGGTCTCTCCACGGATATTCTATGGGCGTAAGTCTGGGCTTTGACTGAGACACTTAAGAACAGACTTGTCCCATAGCCATTCCAGTGTTGTCTTGGCTGTATGCTACAGATGCCTGCCTGAGGCTACCTGCACTTCTGAACAGGTTTCATTTAAGGACCTCTCTGTGTTTGGCTGCATTCATCCTTCTCTCACTTCTGTCCTTGGAATTGAGTAACACCCACATTCCATAATGCTGCCAGCACCACACTTCACTGTAGGGGTGGTATCAGGCAGGTGATGAGCAGTGACTGATCTTCATCAGACATGGTGCTTGAAGTTCTGCTCAAAATGAATAATTTTTGTCTCGTCACATCAGAGAATCTTTCACCTCATTAAATCTCAGATTTTTCACTTTCTCATTATAATTACTGAGTGTAGATTGATAGGCAAAAACTGCAAATTTATCCTTTTAAAATTAATCTTCAACACAGTAAAGTGTGCAGAATGTGAGGGGGTCTGGATACTTTCTGAATCCCCTGCATAATGAATGGGAGCTAAAAGTGTAGCCAGTCAACTTTTACTTGAGGCATTTACATCCAAACTGAATGGTTTAGGATCTGCAGCACGTTTCATATGTCATCCCTTCGTCTCATCAAGTGATTAAAAGTAATTAGACTGTTGACTGACAAGCTTCTCCACAGCCAGGAGTGAGCAGTTCCCTTATTATTTCATTAACAATTACTTAGGGAAAAAGGTCTGCAGTTGATTCCAGTTGTGGGATTTGCTTTTGTTAGCTGCTGCTGCTGTGAACTCCTAATGTGAGGTCCACACAGTTGTCAGTATAAGTAAAGCAGGCCATCATTAGGGCGAGAAAGCAAAACAATCCCATCAGAGAGACGGCAGAAACACCAGGAGTAGCCAACTCAACAATCTGGAACCTTCTTAAAAAAAAGAAATGCACTGGTGAGCTGAGGAACAACAAAATGGCCTGAGTGACCACAGTGCTGGATGATCTCAGAATTCTTTCCTTGGTGAAGGAAAATTAACTTCACAACAAGCTCCAAAGAACACAAAAGGTAATCCCAATGCCATTTCTAAATAGACATTGCCAATAAAAATCACATTTCCAATATGAAATCCAAAAATATAAAGTCAAAAACCGAGCATTAGGTCAAAAATCCAGCACATAATGAAAGCACAGCAAAAACTCACCACACCACGAGTGCATTCAATGAACCGCAGGGGACTGGCGGTTTTTTTCAGCCTTTATAAGGCTAAGGGCAGTCCAATAGTGGTGAAGGGCAGGTGGCCTCGCCTCTTAGGGAGAGCACCCACAAAACACATAAAGTAACTAAATAATTAAAGTTAACATACAAAACAGATAGAAAAGCGAGGAGCCCTGACTGAAACCTAACAGTCTGAAACAATTTAACAGGTCATGTAGTTGGATGGATGATATATCATGACAAATTAGTTCAAAGCTAACCAAAGGAGCCTGATGACATGAATGGTCTCCTGTTGTTTTGAATTTTTTTATAAATATGTCAAGGTGGACTCCATTCAACTCAAATCAGTTGAACCCAAACTTAGCTAAATGTGTCACAAGGAACTAGGCATTTTATCTCCATAGTTTAGAATGAACTTGGAATGATTTGTGTATGTCCTTAATTCTCACTTTACTGGATTTTTTTTTGAGTAAATAAGTGGCAAAATTAATTCCAATTAAATTCATTACAGTCCCATAATGTAACACAATATAATCTGAAAAACTTCCCAGGGGAGTGAATACCTTTTACAGCCACTAAATATATTGCGGAAATTTAACAATAATAAGAGTAAAGTACAGCCATGACTTTATAAAGTCTTCATTTTTATTAATCTACTGACCAATAAAGTGAGAGTCAGCCAAAACATCTCTGACGTGCCAGACCTACTCAGCCTGCCAGTGAGCAGCCAGCCAATATCCTGCTCATAGTTTTTACCAGAAACTCTGCAAAACTTCATAGGCTTCAAAATGTAATGCTTCTTACTCTAAAATGTGTGACCTGGGGAAACAATCACTATGCAGCTGTGAGTTATGCGCCCACATTTACCTCCATCATCTGAGGAGATGTCCAGTTCGCCCATTAACAGTGAATACAGAAGGCTTAGCAAAGAGAGGGTGTAGCCATGAACACGGACGGGGCAAAATTAAGAGCTGAGGATGTGAGAAAAAAAATCAAGAAAAAGGACCCAGTGTGTCCCTAAGGCAGGAATGGCAAGCAATGGACAAAGATAAAACTTTTATTGACAGGCACAGGAAACGCCATGCAAGAGTAAAGATAAGAAATGTCAGAAATCACTCAGCAACAGAGCACTGGCTGAGCAGCAGTAAGAATGGAGAGTAAAACGAAACCCGAACAAACCTCGGATGATTGATGTTATGTCCAGCCAGGCATGAGAAAATAAAAGCGAAAAGAGGGTTACATGAACAGGATCTGCTACTGAGTCGTCAAGACATTTTAACAGAGACAGAGAAAAATTTACAAGGAACAACACTTGTGAGCAGTGAGACCTCCAAAAAGAAAACAGCATGTCCTTAGTTTATTATCTGTTTAATTTATAGGTGGCAGAGGCTGAATTTGTGAACCCGATATTAAAACAGAGATACATTTGATCTTATCTATCTATCTATCTATCTATCTATCTATCTATCTATCTATCTATCTATCTATCTATCTATCTATCTATCTATCTATCTATCTATCTATGAAGATCAGCCCGGCTACAGACAGACACTGAGACACAATGTCCGAAAACACACACGTTTATTATTCTCTTCTGCACACACAATACACAAATCACCCACCGCGCTCAGTCCTTTCTCCTTTTCCTTCTCTTCTTCTCTCTTCTCCAGCCACCTCCACTCCTCTCCCGCAAGCACTGTCCTCTGCCTCCCAACTCCGGCTCCACTAATGGAGCGAGGCGGCCCCTTTTATAATACCCCGGATGTGCTCCAGGTGCTTTGTGATGATCTTCCATGAGCACCTGGAAGCACTCCGGGTGTGCCTGGAATCTCTTCCGAAAGCACTACTGGGTGTTGAGGAAGTGCTGCAATCCAAGGCTCTATAATCCTCCGGACGTCCTCTGGTGGTGGCCATGGGCCCCAACAGGGTTCAGCTTCTAAGCTGTGATCCCGTGGCCCATGGCAGGATCCCCAGTCGTCCGCCACACTATCTATCTATCTATCTATCTATCTATCTATCTATCTATCTATCTATCTATCTATCTATCTATCTATCTATCTATCTATCTATCTATCTATCTATCTATCTATCGTGGCTGGGTGCAGTAATGACAGACTCAACAAGTGAGAAAATTTGGGACAACAAACGGGTCATCCCCTTTATTCGTCTAAGGACAAGGAATATCTATCTATCTACTGTGAGTGCCATGCTTGATTCCCCAATGTCCCAGCTGGGATGGAGGCTGGTTCCTTACTTGGAAGGGAAACCAGAATGGAATAACAGATGGTGGCTGCTTCCCGGGCTCATTTTCTCCCCCAGTACACATAATCTCAGTATCCTACTGGCGGAACCCCCATATGGATATCCACAGGGCAGGACAGGAATTATAGTCCCATGGGACAGCCCTCTTGGGGTTCTTTGGTTCCACCAAATGGAGCTGAGGGGTAACACTACCTCTTCATTCATGGGTTTTAGCCTGACCCAGAAGTGCTGCCAACATGCACTGTTGTGGCACCAGAAGCACACCCCGGTCCAGCCTAAAAGAAGCAGGTTTTCCTGCCTTAGAAGCCGGAGGTGGGCGGAGGCTGATGGGACTACATGGGTAATATGGAATATCTTTTATTGGTTGAGGCACAGTGGTGAACTGGTTAACACTGCAGCGACACAGTTCAGGTTACGTTTTTGGCCACAATAGTGAGTCTAGCATAGTTGGTAGATGCTTCTCTAGCCGTCTGGAACACATCAGGCACCATGATAACCCGCTCAAAACTAGTTCAGTTTTTCCTCCCCCATCTGCTTCAATGCATTTTGTCAAGTCTTGTGAAATTTCTGAACATTTCTTTGATTTCTCCAAATCTCTGAGGCAAAATGAATTCAGCAGAGTTTGCTCATCGATACTAGAGACCATGATAATGTGCTATAAAATACACTGCAGACTTGATTACAAGGCTATAAAAACAGTTACATTATGAAGGCATTTTAGCTGGAATCTGCAAGTATTTGCTTTGCTTGCCTATTTTTTTGTGATGTCAGTAGCTGCCTACCATTAACTAGCTCCTAAAGAGCAAATAAAAATAAGCAGCACAGCACAGCAGGGAAAACAGATTTCGTCAGACACAAACGGAATCACAAGAAAATAATACATTTTCAAAGAAATACAATTCATAAGTACACAGGAGCAAAAAAAACATTTAATCAAACTGGCTTTCAAAGAGTCTGACCATCTCACAAAAACATTAGAACATCTGATAGCCTGACTGTTAGCCTTGCAAAGGAAAGGCTACAAAGTTTAAAGGGATAACCAGGAGAGGAAATACATGAAATGAAAAATGAGCACTACCTAAGTAAGAAAATAGTAAGTCAAGAAGTGGGAAGTCTAAACAGCAATACTACTGTCTACACAGATGTAGCAGACTCTTGTAGCAGAGCGCTGATGAGGTCAACCATATAACTTCTGGGGCCGCATACCATAGTCACCAACATCGCATCATGACAACAGCAACACAAAATGGCAATGGAAACAATATTAAATATTTTCTTATGATTGAAAATAATCTCTATTAAAAAAATGATTCCGATTCAGTGCCTCTAACAACTCAAAAAGATGGCCTGCAGGTAAGCTTCCAATGTTTGCCATTACATTATTAACTATAAAAGTTAACCTGATGCATTTATACTCTGTAAGTCGCTTACTGTGCTCTCTGCTCTAGAGTATGCAATGCTAAATGCTGTTAAATTTAAAGCCATACTGTTATTTTGTCGCAGTGAGTCTGTCACATGATAAGGAGGAGGTGGAGCAATAAAAGACGAGCATGATCTCTTATTGGTGCTCAAATCTTGTACATTTTTATCTTAGCAAAAGCCCTTCATGCTCTACTGTGCCAGGATTTTGGCTATTCATTCATTTTTGGACTGTTTGTCTACCTCTGTGGACTTTTTGTTTTCTAGTATTCTGATTTCTTCTGTATTTGCTTGTGTTTTTGACCTCTTACCTGTTTCTGACCTTGTTCCAACCCTATAAACAATAAAGTCCATCCATACATCACCTGACTTCTTTTCCAATTTCAGGCTTAGGAAAGACAATGGTAGAGGCTGAATATGTGGACCAGAATAAGGAGGGGGTGTGGTCACATGATGTGGGTGTGGTTTGAGGAGGTGTGGCTATGACATTGGCATCACAAACAGAGCTGTTTACCGATACAGAAAGAGCAGCAAGCAGAACGGGCCGAAGGGATTACATTGCTTAACTGACCTGGGAACAACTGAAGTGGAGGTCAAGGAAATCGATGACATGAAATCTTATTACCCTCACCTGGAGAAATCTTTACAGAATACCTGGACAGCTTTAAAAAGAGGATCTCAAGTACTGGTTTGGTGAAGTGGCCTAGTGGATAAGGAGCAAGGCTGACAGTTGCCAAGCCAAAGGTCCAACCCCAGCTGTTTATTATTATATAAGTCAAAGTAATGCAATCAGCAATGATGGCTTTGCATGAAAGGCACTCCAAAAATTGAATGAAGGCTCTTTTATGACAGGACCTTTGGTTAAACTTGATGTTAAGCTCTTTGATTTTCCCCCAAAACAGCAGATAAGGCACAAACAGACAAGGTTTTTTTTTATTTTTATAGCTGATGGCTGCTTTCCCACAGCATGGAAATCTCCAAAAATAGCTTACCTGCTGCGATGGTGGCTCTTGTTCTTTAACGCTGCACATCTGGCTCTCACAGAAAACAGTTAACGTCAGTCCCTGCCAGATGTGCTTCTTTAAGAGGTAGACGTGCTCTTCTGTAATGCATGTCTGGCTGTAGGGATGCAAACAGGGGGCCCAAGTGTGGATTTTATCCTGTTACATCAGGGCAATCTGTTCTCCTGATAATTTAGTCCATTACTTCAGAGTTTGAGTTGTCAACCCATATTGAAGCAAATATAGGGAAATGATGAGCTGAAACTTATCCAAGCAGCATCAGGCAAGAGGCAGCATTCAGCCATGAGTGGGGCACCAGCACGTCACAGGGCACCTTCACACACTTGTACAGTGTCAATATAGAGTTACCAAATAAACATCTCTTTGAGAACAGGAGAAGAAGTTGCAGACTCCTCGCTGACAATAGAAGGTGTGAGGATCAAACCCAGTAGGCTGGTATTGTGTGGCAGCTGGATTAGACACTGTGCCACCATGCTGCCACAGGAAGAACATCATTGGTATTTTTGCAAATTTGGCATATGCCTTTATACAAGGCAACTGTGGTAAAGTGATGTCTGCGGCTCATTGCAGCCTTTTAAATAATAATAATAAATAATTACCATACTCGAGTCTTCAGGTGGGTTCGTGGTAGCGGGGCAAGAGTGGTTCCCGTGTGCAATGCGGGAGCGGACGGCCCTGCACAGGTGCAGGATCGCCCGCGACCCTAATTGATGCTGGGAGCTGCTGATTGCTGCAGATGTGCAACGTCCCTGTTATAAATAATATAATAAATAATATAATATATAAATAGGGAAGCATGAGTGCAAGAGGGGTAAGGAAAAAACAAGAAGAGAAGAGAATGGAGGTTAAAGGGAAAGAGAGAAAGCAGAAGGCAGGAGGCGTTGAAGAGAACAGGCTCAGAAGAGAGAAGGCAGGCAGCTGGGAAGAGAGCCCCTGGACAGGAGTGTGTGGCCGATCGCGGAGGTTGAATTGGGTCACTCCAGCTGAACATGTCTGAGGAGCAGGAGTGACAAGGAGTGAACAGCTCACCGCAGGAGACTAGGAGGGCAGCGGGGGTCGAGGAGGCTTGGGAGGAGAAAGCCCCAATGTGAGTGCCATGGCTGTTGGGGACCCAAGCCTAGGTCTGGAGAATGGAGTCTTTCCGTAACCATGGAACGGCAGGGAAGGTCAGCTGTGACTGCTGTCAGAGCGACTCCTCTGCTGCAAGGCCTGTATGGGATAAGCAGAGGAGCCGCCAATTTAAAGAACAATGCACCGGGGTTTTAGAAAAGACACTTTTCTACCAGTTGGTTTTAACCTCATTTTTAATGGATTGTTTGAATGATTTTAACCTCCACCTCACCTTTGTTTTTAATTGGATTATTTATTTACTGAACTTTCTTGAAGCACTGCACTTTTGGGACACATGTATAATTTAGTTTTTTTTTCCAATAAACGCACATTGCACCTTCCCTTTGCGTCTTGTGATGTCCTCATTTACCAAGCTCATCCCTCAGAAACTTTATCTGCGGTGGCGGGTTCAAGAGGCTCCCAGTGGCACCCAGTAGCATGGAGCCGACATACACCATCATAGCAAATCACGGGTATAGACTACAGTTCATTTAATCACTTACGCTGTTTACAATGGGAGCACAGGTAGGGTAAGTGACCTGCTCAGAGAATAGAATGGACAGCCATGGGGGTCAGCACTCCAATGGCACACTGCGTGGCCTCTAGTCAGAGGAGATGTCAAACTGACAAGTACAGTTGCTGACCTCAACGCCTTGAGGATGTCCAGTTCCATGACTAAGAATCACAGGGGATGACAAATTACAAAAGTCCATGCAGATATTTCTGCACAGTTTCAAAGTTCCAAAGTATCATGAGCTCACCCCATTCACAACTAATTAACATGATGCCCGACAAAGACAATTTTGTATAAATACTTGCCAGGCATGACAAGCTCAGCCATAATTATGACCCCTTCATTTTCCTTTTTCAATCCTGTTGTGGTACAACAAACATGAAACATCTAACAGATAAGCCACGCTCCTGCCTGTGCGGTCCAAAACACCAGCGTTCCATGTTTCTTTGTGACCGCACTTTATGTATTGTACCTCTCTGGCTGAGGACTCATTGCTCATCAGCTTTCATGGACATGAGCGCAACCCTACAACTTCACTGCTTGATGTTGCTGAGGTAAGTCGCAAAATACATGACTACCAGTTATAGGAATACACCATGACTGCCCCAATCTCACTAAGATTACGTAAATGAAGTCTGTGAATGAAAGTCAATGGAAACATCATGTAATGTAACAGGAGCTTTAGTCACTAGCACAATACTGATGAGGTCTCAGGCTCCATTACGTGCACAGACTGTCATATCAGAAGCACATCCTAAGCCAGGGGTGTCGAACTCCAGGCCTGGAGGGCCGCAGTGGATGCAGGTTTTTATTCTAACCCTTTTCCTTATCAGTGACCAGTTTTCACTGCTAATTAACTTCTGTTCCCTTCATTTTAATAGCCCTGTTCTTAAGGATTCAGTCCTCTGAATTGATTCCTTTCTTCATTAAATGGCAGCCAAACAGAAATGAGGCATGAAACGAGATGACCAGCTAAATCGGGTCTTCAGACTCCAACCAGTTCCACAATGAGAAGCAGATTCTTGCTGTTAATTTAACTCGTTACTTAATTGCATGGCTTGGTGCTGCTCTCATTCTGCCACAGCAGACATTTCCAGAACTGTTGATTTTTCTGTTTTTTCCAAGACCACCCTCACAATGTTATGGTGAGCTGAGAGATCAGCCTTAATGAGACCTCCACCTTTTTTTATTTTCGCGTACAGGTGAGCTGGTCATATGGATTCTTCTTTTGTGTCTCGTTATTGTTTGGATGCTAATTAAGGAAAAGGAAACAACTAAGGGGCCTGAGTCAAGGTAATTCAAATTAAGACAAAAGATGGTAATCAGCAGCAAAAATTGGTCCCAAATTAAGAAGAGGGTTAGAATGAAAACCTGCAGCCACTGCAGCCCTCCAGGACCGGAGTTCGACACCCGTGTCCTAAGCCATCGGGCCACTAGAGCATGCAGACTCAATGCTGCACCTGGAGTTAAATTTAGGACTCTGAAGGGGTGACGCTGCAGTGCTGACCACCGTGCCACTCTGTAACAAATAATAATGACAAATTAGTTCTCAATCTGATTTTATTTTTTCATTTCATCCATCCTCCCATCTGCTATCCTGCTTGCTGTTTGAGATTGTCCTTAAAATAACAGCTGACATCACACCTGTAACGGTGCTGGTGGACATCCTTTATTATTTAACAGATCATTGACATGTAGCAAATGATAAACACATATGGGAGAGCCAAACTTAAAAGACTGAGGTCATTTGCATAACACAGTTTCATAACCACAGCATGACATCATTTTACACCAATCAAGACATACAGAATAGAAAAGTCAGTCTCAGTCCATATTCCTTATCCTCTTTAATAAAATCCCTGTGTGCGTCCATGTGTCCGTGTGTGTGTGTCTTCTGGTGACGTGCGCATGCGCGGGGCACTCTTTAATAAAGGACATCATTGCTTGGGGAGAGTGCTGATTGGGTACTAGCGGCCGCGCGCATAAAATCCATTGCTGGGGAGACGCCACACATACAATAATCAGCTGCATGCCAGCACAGATTAAAATACTTGCTGGGGAACTGCACAGTACTTGCTGGAGAGACGCAACAGCCACGATTATCAGCTGCACACCACGCATTACATCAGTTCCTGGGGAGACTCTGCTGATTGCCCACTGTTGTGACAGAAAATTAAACACATATTACGGACATGGCGGAAGTACAGGGAAGGGCGGAATGAGTGGCCGAGTCATCGGCCTCTAGCAGATGCTTCAAAGGCCGCCTGACACGTCATACAAGACAGAGAGGGCGGGACCTATAAAATATCACCCGGCTGATCCAATCGGATTTCGGTAAATGAGGTAACACCTAAAACATAAGGCACGAAAAATCCAATCGGGTACTGAGACGCGGAGACCAGCTTCCCCAAAGAGGTGGTATTAGTGTTTGTTGTTGTGCAAGTGTTCACTCTGAGGATGTCAGATTTGCGATTATGAAGCTTGGCCCGGTAAAGTGTAAAGTGTGCAGTCGTTGAAGGGGTTTTCCTAAATATATGGATTTTCAGGATATTACAATAGGATGACTTTTAAAAGTAGATTTATTTTCGCGCACATGAAATCCGTTGCTGGGGAGACGCCACACATACAATAATCAGCTGCACGCCAGCACAGATTAAAATACTTGCTGGGGAACTGCACAGTACTTGCTGGAGAGACGCCACAGCAAACTAAAATAAAGAGAGGCAGGATAGGAGATCTTCAAACAGACACAACACATCAATCAACAGCCACAGAGGAGAGGATAAATGTAATATTAACTATACTTACTGTATTGTCATATATGTTTCTATTTTATTTTTATTATTATTTTACTTTAGGCTTCTTGCAAAATACTAATGTTTATGCACTACTGTTCTAGCGCCCGTTATTGTAACAGCTTAATATCTAGTTTGGCTATAAGCTACTCTGTATGGATTATACAGTGTAAAATATTACAAGAACACAGATAAAGAGGCTGGGGTACTACCTTGGTGACCCTGTTTGAAGAAAGCAAACATGGAATTAATTGCAAAGATGTCTTTGCAGACACAAGTCTAAAACAGAACTGAAACAGGTACATAGTTGTCCAGGTTAGGAAGATAGACAGTAGGAAGGTGAAGGTCCAGGATGACGGACCACAAAGATGATGTTAGTGACGGAAGGGCTGTCAATCACCCAGTGTGCAGAGGGAGAAAGAGAGAAAGGATCAGAAGACTGTGCCAACCTCTGGCTCAGCACGTCACTACATTCACTAGAGCCCTTAAGCTGCCTCCCATGCACGTGCAAACACGTGACAAGAGTTAAGAAAACAACTCATCGTGTGATCTCATCATCTCTGTTTTGGATGTGTTGGACATGATGGGCATAGGAAGCCTTCGTTACACTGGACAGCACACAGAAATTTACCCTTACATTATCCAGTTCTGAGTTCTAGGAAACTGAGGGGCCAGATGGAGTCAGTCCTGGAGTTTTTAAGACCTGCGCTGACTTACTTCGCAGTGCAGTCTGCTTGCCAAACATGAATTCAAGATGCATTTATCTATCTGCTCCATAAGGCGTATTCACACTGTGACGATGCAGGTTCTGCTCCATGCTCCCATCTTACTTCTGGGAGCTCTCAAACCCGACACCGTTGGTAATGTCACCGATGAGCTGGACAGTGAGACACAGCAAAGCAAGGGGATGGTGCAAAAAGTGCAAAGTGCTTTTATTAAAAATAGCAAAATCCAAAACAAAGTGCCCAAATAAATAGTGCAGTGTATCAAATAAGTCATTAAATAAATAATCCAATAAAGCAGGTGAATCCGTGGAGGTTAAAAACACAATAGAAAAATAATTTTAAAACGAGGTTAAAAACAATGGCTGGAAGCAGTCTTTTCTTAAAACTCTGGTGCTTTCTTCTCCCTTACTGGCGGCTCCCCTGCTTCTCCCCTACAGGCCCTGCAACAGGGGAGTTGCCCTACCAGCAAATGCAGCTCCCTTCACTACTAGTCTGGTAGCCCTACAATCCCCGGCTACATTGAGCTCCAGCCGGACAGAGACTTGGGTTCCTTCCCCAGTGGCCAGGGCGCTCACGCTGGGGCTCAACATACCCAAAGCCTCCACGACTCTGCTTCCTTTAGCAGCCAGTCGACTCCACTACCGGTCACTCCAGCTCCTTCAAACTGCTCAGCTGGAGTGACCGCTTCAATCTGGCCCCTCCAAGAGTTGGCCAAACACTCCTCCGGGGCTCTCCTACCAGCTGCATTACCGTCCAACCTGCTCTTGCTCTCATGCACTGGCTTTCTCCTTCCTTCTGCCGTCTTTCCCATTAACCTCCTTTCCTTCTCACTCTTCTTTCCTTCTCTCCTCTATATTTCTCCCCCTCCATCTGCCTCAGGCTTCTATTAAATATTACGGGGACGTTGATCAGGTGTGGCAATTAGCAGCTCCCAGCAACAATTACGGATGTGGACGACTCCTCACCTGTGCATTTAAGCGAGGACCATCCGCATCACGGATTCACCCGGGAACTGCTCTGGCCACACTACCACGTCCCCTCTCTAAGCCACGAGTGTGGCGATTATTTATTTAAAAATTGGCCTTTTTGACTTGAGCTGTGGAGCCGCTACACCACACACACTTGGACAAACGATTTCTCTGGTGTCTTCAGTACCATCTGGCAATCTCTGTTAAAGGGTAAACTCCGAGATATGCAGGTGGATGAGAATATGGTGTCCTGGATAAAGGACTACTTGTAGTTTATGAGACTCAAGGACTGTGTGAGCAACACTGGAGCACCACAAGAAACAGTCCTGTCTCCACTTATCAGAACTGGCTGATGTTGAGAGTGGTGTTCCAAAGCGGTCAGTGTTACAAAGTATCGAGAAAGTATTGTAATCGTCCAAAAATTAAATTTCGAGATTTTGAGTCCGAAAATACAATTTTTGTTATTATGTCTGTGTGTGCGCGTGTGTGTGTGTATGTAAACACGATAACTTGAGTATGCTTTCACTTAGGTCAACCAAATTTTGCATTCAAGCATTACATACAAAACGTAGATTTCCATCAATTATTGGGGTATTTCCATTAACCAAAAGTGGTACTTTACCTTTTATTCATGCAGCAGCAGAGTCCGATTTATTCAACTTTTCTTTAAAATAATTTTTCAATATATTTTTAATATGATTTAATTTGTTGTTGATGGTTCTTATGTGTACATAATATAAAAATATAATCATTGTCTTGCAGTTTACTCCTCAAATATCCATCCCCATATCTGAGTATACGAGAAAGTTGAGGGGAGACCACTCCCGAATTTTTAATATATACAGTATAAATGATTTAGATAGGAATTTAGGTAACAAACTGGTTAAGTTTGCAGATGATACCAATATACGTGGATTAGCAGATAATTTGGAATCCGTTATATCATTACTGATGGACTTGGATAGCACACAGGCTTGGGCAGATTTGTGGCAGATGAAATTTAATGCCAGCAAATGTAAAGTATTACACATAGGAAGTAAAAATGTGAGGTTTGAATACATAATGGGTGGTCGGAAAATCGAGAGTACACCTTAAGAGAAGTTTTTAGGAGTCGTAGTGGATTCGACCCTATCAACTGCCAGACAGCGTTCAGAAGCCATTAAGAAGGCAAACAGAATGTCAGGTTATATAGTGCCCTGATGTTTGGCGTACAAGTCCAAGGAGGTTCTGCTGAAACTTTATAACACACTGGTGATGCCTCATCTGGAGTCCTGTGTGCAGTTTGGGTCTCCAGGCTACAAAAAGGACATAGCAGTGCTAAAAAAGGTCCAGAAAAGAGTAACTAGGCTGATTCCAGGACTACAGGGGATGAGTTATGAAGAAAGATTACAACGGCTGAGCCTTTTCAATTTAAGCAAAAGACATGATTGACATAATTGAAGTGTTTAAAGTGGAAGTGAAGTGGATCGAGACTTATTTTAAAATGAGTTCATCAAGAACACGAAGACACGGCTGGAAACTTATTAAGGGTAAATTTCACACAAACATTAGGAAGTTTTTCTTTACACAGTGAACCAGAGACATTTGGAATAAGCTACCAAGTGGCGTGGTAGATAGTAGGAGTTTAGGGACTTTCAAAACTCGACTTACAGTAGGTGGATAGGACTGACAAGCCTTGTTGGGCTGAATGGCCTGTTCTTGTATAGATTGTTCCAATGTTCATTTCTCATCACCCTGTACACCTCCAACTACAACTATAAAACCAGGTCATGTCATTTGCAGGAAATCTCTGATGATCCTGCACAAATAGGGTATAATGGGGATGAGACAACAGAGAGGGGAGGAAGAGGAGTCAGGTGGAGAACTTTGGAAGTTATCTACAACTCAACATCAGCAAAGCCAAATGAAGAGCATATTGACTTTGATGCACCAAAAGCCTCTGTGTCTGGTCACTGGTCAGGGAGGTGGTACACTGCTACAAGTACTTGGTGGTCTACATTAATGACATGTTTGTGTATGAAAGGGCAAACAGGCTCTTTTTTCTTAGGACACCTGTATTGTGGGTTTTTGCATCCTTTGCATGTTTTATAAGTCTGTGATGTCCAGAATGGTGAGCTAGGATGGTAACATGACTTCAAGAGAAGCCCACCAAATCAACAAACTAATTAAAAAGACAGGCTGAGTTATGGGGGGAAACAAAACTGTTGGGGATCATAAACAAAGCTGCATATCTCCTCTGTGACACACTGGCATTGAGGACTTTTATCCAACAAATTATTCAGCAGGAGTGTGTCAAGAAATGCTACCAGTTTTACAATCAAATATTCTCTCATATTCACTTGGTCTTGTCACAATGAACAGAGCTGTTCACATACAGGCTCTATTTGATCTGATGTAATAAATGATGTCCATCTTGGAAACGGTAGAATGGTGATCTCAACTGTTATTTAAGAAAATATTCCCTAACAGTACACTCTGACAGGGTGTCTGACTTGCCCAGTTCCTAATCCAAATGATGTAGCACTTCACATCAATCTTTTCATTTTTTTTACTAACAGCAACACACCCTTATTTAGTTTTACTGGAACTGCTCTATTATCTTTAACCAAGACAGACGTTATGAGGGCTGTAGTTTGGTATATTTCTGTAATTTCTGAGCTTCTATAAATAGCTGAATTTCCCTCATCTATCGATCTATCTATCTAGCTGTTGTCACACAAGCACATCAGAGGGCCATTGTCCAGGTTCTTCCGAGATATGCAGTTCCACCCTAAACCAAGAGGGGGCTCTGCTGCTAACTGTCTTGTCTTCTTTCTTTTTCTTCCTCAGTACAGAGCGACTACTCAGTGAGGGCAACTGACTCTGCCCCTTCCAGTCCCTGGACCATAAAAGCAGGACTGCCTTCAAGGAGGCATCACTTGTAGACCAAGCAACCAGAGCAAAGGAGCTCCACAATCAGAGAAATGAAGAATTTCTATATTTTGTCAAGCCACATTATTTTTTGGCAACTGTTTTGTTTCATTTTCACACAATGAAGTATTTTTTTATTTTTTGTATTGTCTTTTAAGTAAATGGGGATGGCCAGGTTGGCACCCGAAAGTTTATTTTTTGTCGAGCCTCTCATTCCCTCAGACCACACTATCTATCTATCTATCTATCTATCTATCTATCTATCTATCTATCTATCTATCTATCTATCTATCTATCTATCTATCTATCTATCTATCTATCTATCTATCTATCTATCTACAGTGCATCCGGAACGTATTCAGAGCACATCACTTTTTCCACATTTTGTTATGTTACAGCCTTATTCCAAAATGGATTAAATTCATTTTTTTCCTCAGAATTCTACACACAACACCCCATAATGACAACATGAAAAACGTTTACTTGAAATTTTTGCAAATTCATTAAAAATAAAAAAATTGAGAAAGCACATTTACATAAGTATTCACCGCCTTTGCCATGAAGCTCAAAATTGAGCTCAGGTGCATCCTGTTTCCCCTGATCATCCTTGAGATGTTTCTGCAGCTTAATTGGAGTCCACCTGTGGTACATTCAGTTGACTGGACATGATTTGGGAAGGCACACACCTGTCTATATAAGGTCCTACAGTTGACAGTTCATGTCAGAGCACAAACCAAGCATAAAGTCAAAGGAATTGTCTGTAGACCTCCGAGACAGGATTGTCTCGAGGCACAAATCTGGGGAAGGTTGCAGAAAAATTTCTGCTGCTTTGAAGGTCCCAATGAGCACAGTGGCCTCCATCATCTGTAAGTGGGAGAAGTTCGAAACCACCAGGACTCTTCCTAGAGCTGGCCGGCCATCTAAACTGAGCGATCGGGGGAGTAGGGCCTTAGTCAGGGAGGTGGCCAAGAACCTGATGTTCACTCTGTCAGAGCTCCAGAGGTCCTCTGTGGAGAGAGGAGAACCTTCCAGAAGGACAACCATCTCTGCAGCAATCCACCAATCAGGCCTGTATGGTAGAGTGGCCAGACCACTCCTTAGTAAAAGGCACATGGCAGCCTGCCTGGAGTTTGCCAAAAGGCATCTGAAGGACTCTCAGACCATGAGAAAGAAAATTCTCTGGTCTGATGAGACAAAGATTGAACTCTTTGGTGTGAATGTCAGGTGTCATGTTTGGAGGAAACCAGGCACCGCTCATCACCAGGCCAATACCATCCCTACAGTGAAGCATGGTGGTGGCAGCATCATGCTGTGGGGATGTTTTTCAGCGGCAGGAACTGGGAGACTAGTCAGGATAAAGGGAAAGATGACAGCAGCAATGTACAGAAACATCCTGGATGAAAACCTGCTCCAGAGCACTCTTGACCTCAGACTGGGGCGACGGTTCATGTTTCAGCAGGACAACGACCCTAAGCACACAGCCAAGATATCAAAGGAGTGGCTTCAGGACAACTCTTTGAATGTCCTTGAGTGGCCCAGCCAGAGCCCAGACTTGAATCTGATTGAACATCTCTGGAGAGATCTTAAAATGGCTGTGCACCGACGCTTCCCATCCAACCTGATGGAGCTTGAGAGGTGCTGCAAAGAGGAATGGGCGAAACTGGCCAAGGATAGGTGTGCCAAGCTTGTGGCATCATATTCAACAAAGACTTGAGGCTGGAATTGCTGCCAAAGGTGCATCGACAAAGTATTGAGCAAAGGCTGTGAATACTTATGTACATGTGATTTCTCCTTTTTTTTCATTTTTAATACATTTGCGAAAACCTCAAGTAAACTTTTGTCACGTTGTCATTATGGGGTGTTGTGTGGAATTCTGAGGAAAAAAATGAATTGAATCCATTTTGGAATAAGGCTGTAACATAACAAAATGTGGAAAAAGTGATGCGCTGTGAATACTTTCTGGATGCACTCTATCTATCTATCTATCTAATATAGTGCCTTTCATTTCTATCTATCTATTGTAAAAAAAGGCGCTATATTGAGCCCAACCCGACACAGATTCACCCAGAGGCACGTATAAAAATAAATAAACTTTTATTTTTCTTCCCCTGTGGGCGCACGTCTTCCCCGTGACCCACAGGCTATTAATACATAGTCCCAAGAACAGTACTAAGCACCACTACAACACACTCTCTTCTTCCACCACCACTCCTCACCAAGCTTTGTCCTTCTCCCACCCGACTCTCGCCGCTGAGTGGTGGTCGCTGGCTCCTTTTATAGTTCACCCGGAACTGCTCCAGGTGTGTGATCACCGAGTTCCGGCTGCACTTCCAGGTGTGATGCATTTGCTGCCCACATGGGCTCAGGAGTCCCAAACACAGCACCCCCTGGTGGTGCCTGCGGGACCCAACAGGGCTGCAGCCAACTCCAATTCCCAGGAAGCCCTGTGGGAAACCGAGGCACTGCTCCACACCAGGAGGGCAGCCATCTAGCGTCCGGGGGAGGCATTGCAGTGTCCAGGGCTGCTCCTCCTGAATATAGTGTGCAGGGGCGTCCCGGCTGGGCATGGACGGCAGCCGCCTGCCACACTATCTATCTATCTATCTATCTATCTATCTATCTATCTATCTATCTATCTATCTATCTATCTATCTATCTATCTATCTATCTATCTATCTATCTATCTGTCTCTCTCTCTGTCTGTCTGTCTGTCTGTCTGTCTGTCTGTCTGTCTGTCTGTGCGTGCAGCACTGGTCAAAAGTAAAGAACTGGTTCTGGACAGAATGCCAGTCTTTTGCAGGGCACACTCACACATGCACTCATTCACACAGATGGTTCATTTTCTCACCCCACTTACCCCAATATGACATTCCTTTTTTAATTACATTTTCTCTTCTAGAGGTTTTGCTTTTACTTCAGGGTACATTTTAAGTATCTTATCTAAGAACTAATTCTTCAATTTTTTGAACTGGCCATGCAATGGACCGATATGCTGTTCAGGGTTGGCTTCTGCTATTGCACCCAATGCTGCCAGGACAGGCTTTGGCACCCATGACAATAAATTGGTTTAAGCAGATTTAGAAATGTTATGTTATTATTTTTTGAATTGCTTTTAACAAACTGATGCACACTTTCACACTGGGCCACTTCAGATTTACTGATCCAATGTCTGATATCATCTCAGAAGCCGAGTCTCCTGCAGCTGTGTTGGTGCCACACAGGACTATAATGCAAATAATAACAAGATGTATCTGGATGGGCAGAACGAGGTGACCTCAGCAGTGCAGGTACGACATGCCACCTTTTCAGACATCTGTGGTCATCTGTGACTCGAGTAGTCGATGTCTACATCTTGGCCACCTCATCAAATGCCACTAATGCCAGGGGTCCATTAATCCACTTTCCAGATTTTGTCATGTGGGCAATGGACCCCTGGGGGCTTTTCTCATTCACACACTATCAAGTACGAGGTACGGTTTACCACAAATCTTAAATGCATTTGGACGCTGATCACCATGAAAGGCGCTATTATAAATCGTTGAGGGAGTCCTGGGAAACTCGAATGAAAAGTTAGCAACAAAAATGAAAACCAGACTGAGCTGGTCATCACCATGAACCTTACAACGTGCTAAAAGTGGCCGAGTGCTCTTTTATTACCTTGTGCTCATTTTTTCAATAAATCAGACTGTTGTTTTCCCTTCTTTTTTACAGTGCTGTTCCTCGAGGTTTCTTTCTCGTAAATGGATGGGATTTATAATTGCTGCGATTGTTGCTGCCATTCTAAACAAGCCCTTTTTTTTTTTTTTGTAACTGGGCTGTGGCATCTGAACAGAGGGGCAGAGGTGACTACACAGCGGCACCCCCGAGCGCTGAACCCTGCTGAGATTTTCCTCCACAGCTCTTCCCAACTTTTCCTTCACTGCTTTAAGTTTTCCTTTTTTTTTTTTTTTTTTTTTGCGCAACCCCAGTAGGTGAGCTGGCAGGGAGCCCCCCACACATCTGCTAACAATCGCCATTACACATAGGGGAAAGGCGTGGGGGGGGGGTGTTGGCAGATTACAGCGGTAACCTCCTTCAGCTGGAAGAAGAGAAAGGAAACAAGCCCTAAAAATGTTTGCTGTTTGATGGAAACCCCAGTGGGATTAGTTCAAAGCGAAATTAATGGCGGCACTTCACCCCCCGGCGCCCCCCACCTTCAGCCCAGTGCTTACGATCCTGATGAGCATGTCTCATTTCCTCAATGTAGGCTGGCGGCCTCACAAAATAAAGGCACGCAGACTTGTGATTGAATTGTATTCCCAGAACCCTTCCCCGCCATCCTGTTTGAACCGTAACCAGCGCAAGGAGTTCCCAAATCAATGGAAATTCCTACAGGGGGCTGTTAATCCAACTGAGAACGGAGTGGAATGACAGAAAAGTAGGAAAGTAAGAACATAAATGGCAACGTGTATGTGATTTAGAAAAACTACTAACAGACCGCGGGATCAGTGACTTGCACCTGATGAATAAAAGAAAGAAATCCCAACCACCAATTTTACACAAATAGATCCAACGTACAGACATGTTTGTGAAGGTTAATAAGATGTTAGGGTGTATAGCGCCCCTGATGTGTGGAGCCCTAGTCAACAAAGGTTACTCTTCAAGTGCTGTGACACACTCAAGCTGCAGGAGTGGCTGCCTGGCCACTGGAGAAGAGTGTTACACCATCCTTAACTAACACCCTTGTCACCCCTCAGACCGGAGGACGGCTTTCAGGACAAACAGTGACACGACTTCCGGCCTCAGGACTCCGGCCCAGGCCCAATATAACAAGAGATGTGAATGAAAGTCAACTCAAAGAGGACACCATGTTCAACAGATGAGCAGCCATTTAAAAGACCTCATGAACTATTGGCTGCTCCTAACCTTTGTTTCCTTTGCTTCCAGATTTTGCTGTTTGTTAAACAGGGGGGTAACTACCACATGCCCCCCAAACTGCTGATTTTATGTTTTGATGGTCTCTCACGCTGTATAACATACTAGTGAGTCCCCACCTGGAGTGCTGTGTACTGCAGCTCATACAAAGCGGATCACTGATCGCTGCTCTTCTTTGGTGCAAAAGAAGAGCGGAGCGGCCATCTTTACTTTACTAGAAAACCACAAGAGAAGCTGACTGATCCGGTTGAAACATTACCACTGTGAATACAGATGTGTGAGTGGGGAAAGCTGTACAGCCAACCCCAGCAAAATGATCACACAAGTGTGAATAATTATTGACTGACCCTTGTATATGTCATTCTCAAGGCTGGATTAAGACCCCTGGGTGACTTAGCTCCTTAATAGATGGTTGATCATACCTTTAAAAATGCAGCACAGGGGCACCGGGTCATTTAATGCAGCCAGATTCTGTTCACTTTTATTTTTTGAATGAGTCTTGATTGCCTTTGAGGACTCGCAGATACTCGAGTGGCGGAGTCCCCATTTGGTCATTATGCCTCACTGATACTACATTGTTTCCTTGAGTTGGTGGCGGGGGGTATTTTGGTGCGTGGATACTTGATAAGTTTAACTACCTGGACGAATAGGCGGCTTGGATAGTGAAAAGACCCCTAGCTGGGTGAACACCCAGAATCCCCTGATGGCAGAGTTGCCATGGATTTTGTAAAGTGCTGTTAAAAAGCACATAAGTCTACTAAAACATTCAATTGTATTCTATTACTGCTGTTATTTTTGTATATGGCTCATTGTTACAAAAATATTTAATACAAAAATGTGATAACTGACTCTTTGATGAAGTAACTAAAAATGCTCCAATTTCATATGTGTTATTAAGTCCCCAAATGCACCTCAACATTACGCTATTTTCTTCTAGGGGTTGCCACAGCGGATCATCTTTTTCAACATTATGCTATTTTCTAATTTCTTCTAATCTGCTTTTCCGCTTCAGGCAATGCCTACAAGAGCAGACTGTGGTATAGTGGGTCCGTGGCCACGAAAGATTGGCAGCTTTTAAATAATCCATTTGGCCATGTCAGTGTCCGTGGGCGCAGTCATGTAGCCACAGGGAGTTGATGAGGTAATATGGGCGAGTCGCACCTGCACGTGGAGGGTGTGATCATTCTCAATTGCTTAATCAGCTTCCTGTGGTGCGCCATTGAGCCGCTGTGCCCACGGAGCCGTTTAAGAACGGGCAGGCAGAGAGAAACAGGAAGAGACGTAAAAGAAATGAAAGACAGAAAGAAAGGCTTAGAGAATAAGAACAGCATTGGGGGCAAAAGAAAGAGGATGAGCCAGGCTGTCAGGGGTCCTGGATGGAGCATAGAATCGGCGCTCAAGGGACGGATCGCACCCACTGATGAACGGGAGAGTGGGTATGATCGTTGAGGAGTCCGCCCTAGGGATCTGAGGAACGACTACGAGGACAACCGACCCCGAGTGGTCTAGCAGACACCAGCGGAGGCAGCCAACACTGGGGTCGGTAGTGTGAGGACCGTGGCGGCTGAAGTCTCTCCCGCTGAGAATACCTTGGGTGAGCTGAAGAGACTGAGAAGGAGCTGTGCTTGGCTGGTGTGACTCTAATATCTTCTACAGGATTTTAATCTCGTTTTAGCCTGGTTTTAAACGTTTGCATTTTTCAGTGGTTTTTATGGATTCTTTATGGAGCTTTGAAACCTGCACTATGGACACTGGTTTTATTTGGATTTGTTTTAATAAAAGCACTGTTTGCACTTTGCACCTTTCCCCTTGCTTCATTGGTGTCCTTATTGTCCAGCTCATCCGGTCACATTACAGATGGTGTCAGGCTCAAGAGGCTCCCTGAAAGAGTGATGGGAGCATGGAGCAGAACCCGCAGTGTCACACAGACCTGTGCCATGTTGGGAACCCATCCAGGATAGAATGCCAGTCCATCATGGGGCACACTGGCACTCATTCCTAGGGGATACTCTAGAGCCATGAATGAGCTTGTTTTGGGTATGGTGGACTGTGTAACACTCACATTGTCTTTGTAGTGTATTTCGGATCACAGATTTAGTAATGGAATGTAAGGGAGGAAGGAATATTCTGCCCACCAGTTTCATCTTTCTATTGATCTTGCCATGGCAAACACCTTCCCAGACCACCTCATACTGTTGTCATCTGCAGCTTCTCATGATGTATGTGTGTGGCACAGTGGCTAGAATTGGTCATTGTTTGACAGGAGTCTGCATGTTCTTCTGTTGTCAGTATGTGGGCCATGCATCCCATCCCATTGCATCTCAAAAACAAACATGTTGGGTTAACTAAACTGGTTTTAATGAGCAATGGTATGCCCCACAGAAGACTGGCATCCTGATCATGGAAGACTCTTGCTTTTCAGATGATGTTTCAGTGCACTGCGACTTTGTGATGGAATACTGTGGTTAGGAAAATTCATGAAGGGTCTTCATTTTAGAGATAGCGTGGTACAATGAAAAAGTCCTTGGTTCAAATCCTGCACCTGTTCATTGCCTGGGTAGAGTTGATATGTTGGGGTGGGCTTTTCTCCCTCCACATGAGGTTAATTGACAGCTGTATATTGACTCTGTATGTGTGTGTGAGTGAATGATCCTTCCAGGGTTGGTTACTGCTCAGTGCTGCCAGGGTGGGCTTAGTCCCCTGCGGCCCTTAATTGGATTAAGTGGCCTGATATTGCTTTCCAGAAAATGGAGACTCTGAACTTCGTAGACAGACTCTGGTATTGCTTACCATGATTAACCATCCCTCTATCCATTCATTCATTTCCTAAATCTGCTTTCTACAGCTCATACTCACATATGTCATAAGAACAAAAATGACCTTTTACCTCCACCTAGTAAGTTTTTTTTTTCTTAGCTGCCAACAATTCCACCTTGGCAAGATGACCTTGAAGTGAGCACTACTGACCCCTACTGGTTAAGCCATTGAATTGTGCAGATATTTCTAGCTCTGTACTAACATTGTAGATCTATGTGAGTCACTTAACTGGCCTTGGCTTCCATTTCAGAAAAAAACAATTTGGAAACATGAATAAGGTGGCTTGATGACACCAAGGAGTTAAGCTCAATTCAAGGTCCAGCTAGTTTTCAGATTTCATGTGGGTTTTCTCTGGGATATCAGACTTTTAGTCAAACTGGAACTGCTGCTCCATCTAAGTGTGGTTCCTTCTGGGATAGACCTGCAAGAAGAAGATAATAAATTCCAGAGGGACATCTATCCATCCATTTTTACCAAAACTCACCAATCTGGAGCAGGGTCACAGAAAAGCTGCAGCGTATCCCAGCAAGCATTGGGTGCAAGGAAAGAACAAGATGCCATCCCATTACATAGTGAAGACACACCAAGAGCTAATTTGGTATCACCAATCTATCTAACCTTTGGACTGTGGGAGGAAATCCATACGGAAATGAGGGAGACATGCAAACTCCTCACAGGCGGCAACCTTTAACCCCGGATGGATACCCATCCATTCATCAATCAGTGTATCCAGCAGGGGGCGTTAGCTCCCTTGTTGGAATGAGTTCTTTTGTAATTGCGGCGTGTTATATAACCTGAATCTATATAGATATGGTATTAAAAGGTGATACCCCTCCCTTAGTGATACGGTGGTAAGAAATCACATAGGAGAAATAACTTAGGTCTCTTTAATGACGGCTTACGCTGCATAACAGACGAAGGAAGCCAATGGCAAAACCCATTTCAGGAGTGGGAG
This sequence comes from Erpetoichthys calabaricus, assembly GCF_900747795.2. Classification (NCBI taxonomy): domain Eukaryota; kingdom Metazoa; phylum Chordata; class Cladistia; order Polypteriformes; family Polypteridae; genus Erpetoichthys; species Erpetoichthys calabaricus. The sequence continues at coordinate 38,866,417 of NC_041404.2, read as the reverse complement.
CCCGATGTGTAGAGTCTGCCATTTTCATCACTGTGTTGGAAGGATTTTCCGGATCGGATGACGTTATCAACCATCGGTCCGTCGGCTTCAAAGGTGTGCTGGGCAATGTTCCAAGGCTTTATACTCTTTCTTCATGTGCAGGCCCCCCACTTAGGTGAATAATACAATTCCAAACAAAGCAAAGAGGATACAATTTCATGCTGACTCTGACAGACGAAAAATAGTGCATGCTTCCCCAGCTGTCTTTATCTGTCTTGTCTTATGCTTTGCCTAGCAGTTCTATATGATGAGCCCCATGTGCTAAATGTGTCAACTGTGCCTGTGAGTAGAAAGAAAAGTAGATTTCTAAAATATATTTGTACAGAGCACAGTGACATATTAAACTTATACACTTATTACAATGAGTGAACAAGTGTTCTGGACTGCATGAACAGGTGCCTGTTCTGGCACCAACCAACCCTGTTTCAGATGCTAGCCTCTCATAAGGCTCATTTTGGGTTACCTGGGAAACTTCCCAGCAGATCTTTGGAATACAGGAGGAAAACTTAAAATGTGCACAAACACAATGAGAAGATGTAAACTCCATTGTAAACTACATTGCTGAGATTTGAACCCAGTCTTCAGGGGATGTGCCAGTTCACCGATAATCACTGCACTGTGGTCTCCTAAAGATGGCTGTACCTTTCTGATTTGGAGCTTGTTTTGGATCACATTAAGGTTAAGGTCTAGTCAAACTCCTGAGCTTGAAGCCCACTTAAATGCCCACTTGAGAAGTCCAGGGCAGGCAGGCAGGCTTGGCAGTTTGATTTTAATTTATCAGACTTCAGGCATCAGTTTACCACAAGGTACACAGGAGCTGACTGAAGAGCCTAGAGACAAGTGTGTAAGATGCCAGCCACGGCACGTGATCTACGGGCACAAATCACACGTTACACAAAGGCTAGACTTAGAGTGGCTTTACTTGCCTCCATTTTTTTTAATCAAATAGAAGACAAGCTGCCCAGCGCATTGTTCATGGATACCTTGAGCCGGATGCTTGTCGGAAGCCCTTTGGCCATAAACTTGGATTACGCAGCTTCAGTCTTTCTGTTCTCACACAGCCACAGACCTCCCCATCACACATCTGTTTAAATGGCCGTGATCCTGGCGAATGGCTACTCACAAGCTGACCAGTGCCACGTTCCACTCATGGAATGCCAGGTGGTCTGCTCACCTTTTACTTCCTCACCACTTGTATTTATTTTTTTTCCTCTCTTTTTGTTTATATCTTCGTCAGTCACAAAAAAGAAGCAATCAATAGTGGGTTCTGGTGAAAAGGCGACATGACGGGTACTAATAAACGAGATTTATTGGTCATGGAAACAAGGGGCGAGCTCCAGGCGCCAGTGCGGAAACAGCTAATTGACCTTTGAGGAGTCAAAAGAATGGACAAAAGGGGAGATTCTACGTGTGTGTCATTCACGTTGGTGGAGATGCTCAAATGATTGTATTGATTTTGTTCTTACTTTTTTGGCGCCTGATTGTTTTTAGTTACAAAAGATTGTCAACTGACCATTCACCCTTCTATTTTTTCTGCCATTTAAGGCTGCGTGCAGCCACAGTCTATTCTAACACTATAGAAACTGCTGATGGAAGTGATGCCAGTCCAATGCCAGGCCAATTGTGGATTGTCAGACAGCCTAATAGCGTGTTTTTAATGCTGTGCTTAATAACCACAAAGGAAAAACACAAAAGTTCTACAAGTGTACATTTGATTGATGCCTTTAGACAAGATGACTCGCGTGATAAGGATACAGAATAAGTGGCACTGGCACCCGACAATCAGACTAGGACCAAGCACTGTAAGGAGGCAGTACTGACCACTGAGCTACCATCTTAAAAAAAAACTAATGATACACAATAAATATGCAGCTAAAGGCGCCGGCGTCTCTGGGTGGGCACGGACCATGTAGTGCCTTCAGAAAGTAGTCAGACCCCTTCACTTTTTTCACATTGTGTTACATTGCAGCCTTGTGCTAAAATCACATTCATTCATTTTCTCCCACATTAAGCAAGAATCGATACCCAGAATGAGAAAGAAAAAATAAGAGTTAAGAATTTTTTGAAAATTTATAAAACAAAAATTAAAAGCTGAAACCTCCCATTAACACAAGTAGGGAAAATACTATTTTACGGTGCAGTCGCGCTGGCTTGTGATGTTTTCTCTTTGACATTTCTTTTGCAATGTTTCTGATGCGCCTGTGCCAGTGCCTTGGCTGTGTTATTTTTTTTTGTCAGCATTTTGGAGAATTGTTAGTTTTTTGGGTTTTTTTTCCAGTGCCCTTGCTTTTTACTGTCAACAGACTTCCAGGACAATGCCAGCGCTTGCCATGTAAAGAAATATTCAGATGACTCAGCCATCATAGGCTGCATTAATAATGGAGATGTGTCAGAACACAGAAAATTTGTGGAGGACTTCATCTTGTGGTGGAAGGACAACAACCTGCAACTCAACATGAGCAAGACAACAGAGCTGGTGGTGGACTTCTGATGTGCCAAGGAGCTTCTGAGACCAGTCACCATGCAGGGGAAGGACGTGGAAGTGCTGCAGAGCTATGATTATCTGGGGGTCCATAAAAACAACAACCTGGACTGGTCTGACAATACAGTGGCAGCCCTGTACAAGAAGGGCCAAAGCAGACTGGACTTGCTAAGGAGACTCGGGTCTTTTGATGTGTGCAGCAAGTTGCTAGAAATGTTCTACCAGTACATAGTAGCCACTGTGGTCTCCTGGGGAAGCAACCTGAGCACAAATGAAACACAATACCTGAATAAACCTATCAGGAAAGCCTGCACCATCACAGGGCAAACCCTCAACCACACTGGCAGCTGCTTTGGAAAAGAGGATAGTGACAGAATTTGAGGCCATCATAAAAAATCTCCTCCAGGAGTCACTGTCTTGAAAAACTTATCCTCAGACTCATCCCACCATGGTGTGCTAAGAAGCACCTCTGGGGGTCTTTTCTGCCCACTGCTATTTGGCAATTCAGTTCTTCCACCTGATGTACTCATTCAATTTTTTTAATTATTTATTTAGCGATTGATTGACGGGCTGTATTATCCTATTATTATTATTATTATTATTATTATTATTATTATTATTATTATTATTATTATTATTATTATTATTATTACTGTTATTGTCCTGTGAGTCAGTATCCTTGTTTTTATGTTTCTTCTGCTGTATGCATCTGAATTTCCCCACAGGATTCATAAAGTTTACCTAATCTACTCTTATTTAATCTAATCTCATCTATATTTCAAAGTCTTGTGCTACAGTGGGAGACAGATTTTTTTTCCATCTGTCCAAACAAGAACAGGTGAGTGAGATAAAGTCCTACAGATTTATTTTATCTAAACTACCATTTGATCTTCAGGAGCATTCAGCACCAGGTTTCTGTCATAATATTTGCCTTCTTTTAACTGTTGAAATCTTTGGTGACCCACTGGCACCTTCATTTTCATTTGTCTGCTTGTCATGACACTAGGCCTCAATCAATACATGGATGTATTTATTCAGTATTAAGTGATAGAACATTCTTAAACTGGGTGATCTGCAAAATACACAAGAATCCAAATGAAAGCTAGAAAAAGCTGCAAAAATTATTATTTTTTTTCTTCTCAGCAAACAGGCAGGCTTATTGTCTTTCATAATCATAAAGTGGACAAAAGTTGTGTACATGTACTTTCAAAATTGTTCTCAATCAACCTTTCTGCCTTTTACTGTATATATATATATATATATATATATATATATATATATATATGTGTGTGTGTGTGTGTGTGTGTGTGTACTAGCTGTCTCCCACAGATCCACCCACATAGATGTGAAACAGGACAGTGAGGAGGACCCTGCCCAGCTCTCTACTCCTGATGTTACGCTTCCCCCTCTCCTCGGCCAGCAGCCTCTGTCTTGGATTTGCGCAAATACATCACTCCTGCAAGTGAACTATGATACTTAGCGTGATGAGAGAAGTCAAAAAATCAACCGGAATGTTCAAGCAAATTCTAGAAAAAAACCTGATCTGAATCCATTAAGTAGTTCTCTCATTTGCTAGTTAAGCGGAAAGATATGCCCCGAGGCTGGTGCGTGAGTGAGAAGGGCCCCAGCCACATCCCCTCGGCCCGCTACACGTCTCTTGGATTCGTGTGAATAAATCGGCACTGCAAGCAAACTATGCTACATAATGCAATGAGAGAAGTCGCAAAATCAAGCAAATTACAGAAAAAAACCCGATCTAAATCCGTTAAGTAGTTCTCTCATGAAAAGCGGACAGACATACAGACAGACACACATACATTGGATTTATATATATATATATATATATATATATATATATATATATATATATATATAGTGACAGATAGAGGCTCTGTTGACCCCTTGAACCTTCAGACCAGATGTCAGACACCAGATAAAAGTCCAAATATTGAATTTATTATAATAATAATGTGCACAAAGCACCCTCCTCTCCACAACACTCATATAAATCAATAATCCACTATAATCATAATCCTCCACTCCCAGATGCTTAGCCACCCTGCCTCCCAACTCAGCTCAACGTCTGGGGTTTCCCATCGTCCATTTATATTCCCTGACCCGGAAGTGGTTCCAACCCTACAGTCCATGTGATTCCTTATCACTTCCGGGTCAGATAAAAAGTCCTTTTCTTCATCCCGGAAGCACGTCATTTCCTTTGTCGTCTTGCCTACGACGTACTTCTGGGTTATAGGACACAAACAACTCTCTGGGCCTCCTTGCAGCGTCATCTGTTGGCCTCTGTGGTATCCAGAAGGGCTGTAAAGGAAAACTCCATCGTCCATGATTCCCTGCTGGTATTCGGGGCACTTCCGTGCCACAGGGACAGCTCCATCTGGCGGCCTGTGGGTAATGGCCGGGGTGACAGGCCGGCCATATCCCACTATATATATATATATATATAGTTAGGTCCGTAAATATTTGGACAGAGACAACTTTTTCCTAATTTTGGTTCTGTACATTACCACAATGAATTTTAAATGAAACAACTCAGATGCAGTTGAAGTGCAGACTTTCAGCTTTAATTCAGTGGGGTGAACAAAACGATTGCATAAAAATGTGAGACAACTAAAGCATTTTTTTAACACAATCCCTTCATTTCAGGGGCTCAAAAGTAATTGGCAATTGACTCAAAGGCTATTTCATGGGCAGGTGTGGGCAAGTCCGTCGTTATGTCATTATCAATTAAGCAGATAAAAGGCCTGGAGTTGATTTGAGGTATGGTGCTTACATGTGGAAGATTTTGCTGTGAACAGACAACATGCAGTCAAAGGAGCTCTCCATGCAGGTGAAAGAAGCCATCCTTAAGCTGCGAAAACAGAAAAAACCCATCCGAGAAATTGCTACAATATTATGAGTGGCAAAATCTACAGTTTGGTACATCCTGAGAAAGAAAGCAAGCACTGGTGAACTCAGCAACGCAAAAAGACCTGGACGTCCATGGAAGACAACAGAGGTGGATGATCGCAGAATCATTTCCATGGTGAAGAGAAACCCCTTCACAACAGACAGCCAAGTGAACAACACTCTCCAGGGGGTAGGCATATCGATATCCAAGTCTACCATAAAGAGAAGACTGCATGAAAGTAAATACAGAGGGTGCACTGCAAGGTGCAAGCCACTCATAAGCCTCAAGAATAGAAAGGCTAGTTTGGATTTTGCTAAAGAACATCTAAAAAAGCCAGCACAGTTCTGGAAAAACATTCTTTGGACAGATGAAACCAAGAATAACCTCTACCAGAATGATGGCAAGAAAAAAGGTATGGAGAAGGCGTGGAACAGCTCATTATCCAAAGCATACCACATCATCTGTAAAACACGGTGGAGGCAGTGTGATGGCTTGGGCATGCTTGGCTGCCAGTGGCACTGGGACACTAGTGTTTATTGATGATGTGACACAGGACAGAAGCAGCCGAATGAATTCTGAGGTGTTCAGAGACATACTGTCTGCTCAAATCCAGCTAAATACAGTCAAATTGATTGGGCGGCGTCTCATGATACAGATGGACAATGACCCAAAACATACAGCCAAAGCAACCCAGGAGTTTATTAAAGCAAAGAAGTGGAAAATTCTTGAATGGCCAAGTCAGTCACCCGATCTTAATCCAATTGAGCAGGCATTTCACTTGTTGAAGACTAAACTTCAGACAGAAAGGCCCACAAACAAACAGCAACAGAAAGCCGCTGCAGTAAAGGCCTGGCAGAGCATTAAAAAGGAGGAAACCCAGCATCTGGTGATGTCCAGGAGTTCAAGACTTCAGGCTGTCATTGCCGGCAAAGGATTTTCAACCAAGTATTAGAAATGAACGTTTTATTTCCAGTTATTTAATTTGTCCAATTACTTTTGAGCCCCTGAAATGAAGGGATTGTGTTCAAAAAATCCTTTAGTTGCCTCACATTTTTATGCAATCGTTTTGTTCACCCCACTGAATTAAAGCTGAAAGTCTGCACTTCAACTGCATCTGAGTTGCTTCATTTAAAATTCATTGCGGTAATGTACAGAACCAAAATTAGAAAAAAGTTGTCTCTGTCCAAATATTTATGGACCTAACTGTATATATATATATAAATATATATATATATATATATATATATATATATATATATATATATATATATATATATATATATATATATATATATATATATATAGTTATATATATGTATAGTTATATATAGGGGACCACCAGGAGGTGTACCACTCCCCAAACCCCGACACAGACAGGCTGAGACACAAAGCTTGCCAGGTAACACACCTTTTATTTAAGTGGGGAAGCATTTCTCTTTTGCTCCCCACTACACAGCACAGTACAAAACACCAGATATATGTAACACAGTCCTTTTCTTCCTCTTTCTTTCTCTCAGTCTCCACTCCTCCTCCCTCAAGCTTTGTCCTCCACCTCCCTGACTGGTGGTGAGGCAGCTCCTCTTATAATGTACCCAGAAGTGCTCCAGGTGTTTCTTGTCCTTCTTTCGGCTGCAATTCTGGGTGTTGCTGAAGTGATTCCTCTAACGACTCAGGTGCCCCTGCAGCAACCCCCTGGCGGCACACATGGAACCCAACAGGGCTGCTCTAAACTACAACTCCTGACATGTCCCCTGTGGGGATCCGTAGTGCTCTAGTGCTCCTGGGAGGCTGCCCTCTAGTGTCTTGGGGAAGATAGTGACTCCAATATAGTCTCTCCCTCGGTATTCCATTCAGCCAGCATTCCGACTGTTTAATGCCCCTGGCTATCCGTCCCAATATATATAAAACCAGAACTGGGTGCAGTTATTAGACCAAATGTACAATATGTTTGTTAAATGTAGAAACTGTTGAATGGCTCATGATGAGCTTTTTTTTTTTTACTATTAAGAAGTAACAGAAAATACAAACAATCCCCAAACATGTCCATCAATGTCACCCTTTCATATTACAAGCTAGAATGTCAAGCTTAATTTCATCAGTTTGTATTTTTGATTTATCATTTCAGTCACTCTGCAAAGATCAATATTTCTTACATGGTCAAGCGTGTTCAGCAGATAAAAGAATCTGTGTCAATAAGAACCAGATGTGAAGCAATCAATGGCATTTCTAATAGTGCACTGTCTCCATCTGTAAAAATGGCTCGGTATAAAAGGAAAGAGGCGCATCAGGCTTGCTCCAGCACAAAAAACAATGTCCTTGATTTATCATGTCAGCTACAGGAGTTCAAAATGAGGAAAATAATTTGTCAAGACAACACAGCGTCTCTCGCATTTTTGTAAGGAGGTTTCAGGAACACTTGGACTTTATGAGGTTAGAAATCTGCCGGGCAGATGGCCCTCCAGAGTTTAGAGGAAAAGCAAGGGGCATCTGAAAAATTCTACAAGCTGCATCTCCTTCTTTATTTTCTCTTCTTTGATAAATGAATTAAATCTGAAGATTTATGATTTGAAGATTAAAGTCAAATTATATAACGTAGATGGGGGACCTCTAGAAGTATTGATAACATTAAAAAAAATTTTAAAATGTCAGTGGGTACAATCCATTCAGAAAATATATCTAGTCTGATTATTGCTACAATAAGTAGCAAAGTATTGTCATCTTGAAGTATGTGACTCATAGACATCAGCAGGTGCTGAGGAACTTCTCTGGTGATTCTCTGCCAACCCCCTAATGCAGCCCTCTTCAGCTCCTGCGTGTCCCCTTAAGTTTTCTCTTCAGCATATGAAAAGCCTGCTCGATTGGATTTAAACTGGATAAATGGCTTTGGCCATTCAAAAATTTCAGTTTTTTAACTTTGATAAACTCCCGTATGGCCTTAGCACCATGTTTGGCTCATGATCTTGTTGTAGGATGAAGTGCCGTCCAGTGAGTGTGTAGGCATTTACTGCAACTTGAGAAGATCAGATGTTTGTGTACGCCTCAGAATTCAACGTGCCACTGCCATCAGCAGTTTCATCATCAATGAAGAGAAGTGTGACCAAGACCTGTGGCAGCCATATATGCCGAAATCATAACACCCCCACCATGTTTAACAAATGATGTGGTCTGTTTTGGATCTTGGGTGGTTCCTTTTCATCTCCACACTTTGCTCTGGCCATCACTCTGTTGCAGGTTCATCTTTGTCTCGTCTGTCCCTGAGACCTTTTCTCAGAATTCTGCAGGCTTTTTAAAGTCCTTTTTCCCAAACTATAATCTGGCCATCCTGTTTTTGTGGCTAAGTAGAGGAGGGCATCTTGCAGTGTGGGCACTGTATTTCTATTCATAAAGTCTTCTGCTGATAGTCATCTTCGTCCACTTCTGCCCCATGAAGACTGTTTCTGATCTGCTGCACAGACATTGGGGGCTTTTTTAACCATAGTGAGGATTCTTCAGTCATCAGCAGTGGGGGTCTTCCTTGGCCTACCAGTCTCTTTGTGATTACTGAGCACACCAGTGTGTTCTTTCTTCTTAAGGAACTCCCACATGGTTGATTTTGGTAATCCTAAGGTTTAGCAGTGTCTCTGATGATTTTATTCTTGTTTTCTAGCCTCATAATGGCTTCTTTGACTTTCATTGGCACAGCTTTTGTTCTCCTGTTGAATAATAGCAACAACAGACTCCGAAGGTAGTCTATAGGTAGAAGAAAGCCTAGTATCTTAGGCCTGCACTAATGGAGCAGGGGGTCAATCAAGGAAAATGTCTTTGTTCCAAACATTATGAAGGGCAACATTTCTTGAATTTTAATTTTTTACAGAATGTTCATTAAACAGTTCCATAACCATGTTCTCACTTATAACCTTCTTAACTCCATCTGGAGTTTTTTTTTTTGTTTTTTCTGTCCACCCTGGCCATCGGACCTTACTCCTTTTCTATGTTAACTAATGTTATCTTATTTTAATTTTGTATTTTGTCTTTTATTTTTCTTTTCTTCATTATGTAAAGCACTTTGAGCTACTTTTTGTATGAAAATGTGCTATATAAATAAATGTTGTTGTTGTTGTTGTTGACAAAAAAATAAATAAATAAATGCCCCATATTTTTTATCATCAGACACTCCAGAGGATTTTACTCTATGAATAAATATTTTTTATCAAAGTTCTTGTTTTGTGTGGTCCTTGAAGTTGGTCTACCTGTCAGCTAGGGGGCTGTCTGGATGAAGATTAGCCATTGAAGTTAACTTCTCACTTTATTATAAAATTATAAGGCAACCCACACTAGTTACATACATATAATTCAGGAATTTGAGTGCTTCTCTGTTTTTATCCCACCTTCCAGGTCCTTTGTTTCAAACTGACCCAATCAGATCTTTCTTTAACATATTGGCATAAGAGCAGTCAATTGTTGCAAAGACCATTAGAACAATCTGGATGAGAACAGGCCATTCAGCCCAACAAAGCTCACCAGTCCTACTCACTTATAATCTTCCAAAATAACATCAAATTGAGTCTTGAGGGTCCCCAAAGTCCCACTGCCTACCACACTACTTAGATAGATAGATAGATAGATAGATAGATAGATAGATAGATAGATAGATAGATAGATAGATAGATAGATAGATAGATAGATAGATAGATAGATAGATAGATAGATAGATAGATAGATAGATAGATAGATAGATAGATAGATAGATAGATAGATAGATACTTGGTCGCTTATTCCATATGCCTATTGTTCTCTGTAAATTTGTATGGAATTTACCCTTAACAAGTTTCTCACTCTGGCCCTGTGATCCTGATGAACTCATTTTAAAGTCACAGTCTCGATCCACTGGACTAATTCCCTTCATAATTTTAAACACTTCAGTCATGTCACCTCTTAATCTTCTTTTGTTTAAACTGCATAGGCTCAACTCTTTTAATTTTTCTTCATAGTTCAACCCCTGTAGCTCTGGAATCAGCCTAGTCGCTCTTCTCTGGATATTTTCTAGTGCTGCTATGTCCTTTTCATAGCCTGGAGATTAAAACTGCACACAGGACACCAGATGAGGCCTCACCAGTGTGTTATATAACTTCCTCTGACTTGTACGCCACACATTGTGTTACTCATTTAAGGTAACGCCCTGTTAGCCTTCTTGATCTCTTCTGTGGACTGTCTGAATGTTGATAGTGATGACTCCATTATGACTCCCAGGTCCTTCTCATGAGGGGTACTTTTAAGTTTCAGACCTCCCATATTGTATTCAAATCAAACATTTATACTTCTTACATTTTGGGGTCTGAGACATTAATAAGTTTTTAAATAAAAGCAGAGACATAGCCAAGCAGCCCTGGAGTGTTGAGAAGGAAATTGGTTGATCACACATTCACCTGCAGCGGTGGTTCTCATTAGCACCCTGGGGATCGTAATCAAGGCATCTACACCCACATTAGTAAAAGAATGCCTGAGGTGAGGAGAGATTGAGAAAGAATGAAAGAGACAAACAGATTGGATAGTAAATGGAATGGAAGAGAAAAGATGAAGCGAGAGGGTTGTGGTGGAGCTGGAGGCAAGCGGCCAGAGACATGCCCAGGGTGGAGCAAGTGGATGTCGTTCATGGGGTATGGTCACTCCAGCTGAGCACCAAGAGAGCAGGACCATCCAACCACTCTGGGAAGTCCCCCAGAACACAAAGGGATGGGAGTGGGTGAAGGAAGCAGGGCTGGTGGGGTCCTAGAAGACACCGAGGGATGGGTGCAGAGACACAAGCCATGTGAAGGTTGACTGCGCTTGCCAAAGCACATCTCCTCATACTAAGGAGACTGTAATAAGTGAGCAGAGGAGATGTCAGTTTAAGAAGGAGGCCCTGAACCTCATGAGGGATGTTATGGACATACGCTGCCTTATTTTAACCTTGGATTTTTAACCTGTTTTGGATTTTTTTCTTTATTGCTTTTATTGGATTATTGAAATTATTTATTTGAACACTTCACTGCACCTTTTGAACACTTTGTTTGATATTAAAGCTATAAGCTGTTTGCACCGACCTTTGCTTATCCTGTGCCTGAATTGCTCAGTCCATCTCGGTTTCATGGCTATCGATGTGACGGGTTCAAGGGGAGTATGACAGCTGTGGAAAATGTGGGCATAACAACAATCTTTTACATTTACTTATATTAAATTTCATCTTCCTTTTCGCCTAGGTGATATCATTTGCAAACCTAACAAGCTTATTGATAAGATTCTATATTCTGTGACTCTATAATAGAAGAAACCAATTGAAAAAAATTGAATTGATTGATAAATTTGCAGTAAGAAAAGGTGTGTGATTTTTAGGTTGGCATATCATCTTAAAGGAATCAGATCATTTAGCTCAGCTCTGAGCCCTCAGGTCCTATGTGATAGATGGCATCTTTAAATTTCAGCTCTTTGCACATTTCTCTGATAGCCTTGGCATACCTCTGGCTTTACTGTTGGGTGCTTCGGCATGCTGTTCACTAATTGTACTTTTGACTGAAGGCTACTTGCTTCTGAACTACTGACATAAATGTATTTTCCTATCTAATGGATTTCTTTCACATATTTTATAATGTGGACGCCGGCTGGTTCGCAGAAAGGCAGCCACCTGACGCCAGATGGCATAGCGGTGCTGCTGATTGCTGCACTCAGATTGATTATTTTTAACGTCCTATGCAGTATTTTCTGAAACTAAAACAGGCCTCAAGTGATTAGAATTTGACATTTCTGACTTAGGGCTAAAGCCTGAATGCATGGTTGTACAGTGCAGATAAAAAGTATTCACAACCTTGCAAGTTTTCACTTTTTTATTGATATACAACATTGAATCAAAGTGGATTTAATTTGGGGTTTTTGATTTTGTTACTGTATATACTCGCGTATAAGTCGGGTCTTAAAACACGAAAAATCGATCATAAAATCAGACCCCAACTTATACGCCCATTCAAAAATGCGACACTTCATTTTTTTTATTTTTTACATCCTCTTGCTTCCTCCAATCTCACATCAGTTTCTCAGACACATTGAATTTTGTTGCAGCAGCACAGTTACCAATTTCTTTCGCCACTTCAATGACTTTTAAATTAAAACCAGCTTCATATTTTCTTCTGATCGAACGCTCCATCGTAGATGTTCTTATGATAAAGGTGTATGATGGTCTGAGGTACACAAAACACAAATCAGTGCAAACGTTGCTTCGGAATAGTTTGGGTATTACCGTGTGGTCACGTAGGCACAATACATAAAAATAAAGGCAGTTTGTCTCTGTGGTTGCTCTCTCAGGTGGGCATTAGCATATCATAATCTCTTGGACCAATAGCGTGAGTTTTACACATTCGACTTATAAAATCTCAATATAAAATACCGGAAATTATACGGTAAAATCAAGTCCCGACTTACCCATGGGAGAACTTACACAAACGCAATTATATGCGGTGTAAGGGCCGGCCGGCAGTTCAACCTGCCCAGGACACCCAAAGGATGGAAGGATCGGGGAAGGCAGCTTTTCTAGAACACTGCCTCCCCCAAAATGCTAGATGGCAGCTCCCCTGGAGTTTAGCGGTGCCCCGGAATACCGCAGGGCATCCTGGGACTTGGAGTCCTGTTTCTCAGCCCTGTTGGGTGCCGTGGGTGTCGCCAGGGGGAGCTGTGAAAGGACCTGGGGAGTCATGCTTCCCTTGCATCCTGGAAGTACTTGGAAGTCATGAGGATGGAAGCCCCACAATACTTCCGGGCTGATTAAAGAATTGGGATTGTCCATGTGACCAGACCCAGTCAATGACTATATAAAGAACTGATGGGAACCCAGCAGGTGATCCAGAGTTTGGAGGTAGAAGACAGAGCTTGCTGGGAGGTGTGGAGGAGAGAATTATATTAATTTATTGTTTATTTAATTGTTTATGGTGGCTGTGGTGCTTGAAAGGCACTTTGAAGAAGAAAAAACAATTAAAAGAACTTCTTTGTGCTTTTACTCTGTGTCTGCATATCAGTCTGTTGGGTTAAAAGGGGCAACAGCGACCCCTGGCGTTCACAACGGTAAATAGAAAAAGACCCTCTAATGTCAATGTTAAAATTGATCTCTGCATTGTGGTCTAAAATAATTACAAATACAAAACATAAAATAATTGATCACGTATTGTAAGTATTCACCCGTTAATATGACACGCCTAAATCAACAGTGCAAAAGCCAATTGGCTGTAGAAGTCACAGAATCAGTTCAATGGTGGTCACCTCTCTGGGGTTTCAATTGATTGTAGTCTAAATTGACCTGAATGTGGTGCGGGAGTCAGTATGGTGGTCTAACTTTCATAATGAAGACAACTGAAATTCCAGGTTGCTCAGTGAAAAGACGACTGAAAAGAGTACAAGTCAGGGAATGGAGACAAGAAAATATCCAAGTCACTGAATATCACTGGAGTCCAGCTCAATCAATCATTAAGAAATGGAAGGAGAGAGGCACAGCTGCAAATCTGCTAGAGCAGGCCATCCACAAAAGCAGTGTGATGGGACAAGAAGAAGTCTACTGATGGAGGCTACCTAATGACCTCCGCACTGTGAAGCATGGAGGTGGAAGCGACAGGCCGTGGAGATGTTTCTCTTCAGTAGGCCCCAGTAGACTTGTGAGAGTAAAATGAATGCTGCAAAATATGGAGAAATCCTGGAGGAAAACCTGTTGCATTCTGCATGGGACCTGCACCTTGGAAGAAGATTAGTTTTCCAGCCAGACAACAAGCCCAAAAAGAAGGCCAAAGCTACATAGGAATGGCTTCAAAACAACAACACCAATGTCCTGGAGTGGCTGAGTCAGAGTCCAGATATCAGTCTGATGAAGAATTTGTGGCCTGACTTGACAAAGGTCTGTTCACTCACAATCAACATAACACCTGACAGAGCTTAAGCATTGTTATAAAGAAAAATGGGGGATGTGGGATATCACTGTGCAGATGTGCGAGAAAGAGAGACCTGAGTACAAAGACTCGAGGCTGTCATGACTGCTCAAGATGCATCTACTAAATTCTGACTTGAATATTTGTGCAATTAATTATTTTGGGTTTTATATTTGTAATTAATGTACACCACTTTGCAGAGATCTGGTTTCACTTTGACAATAAAGAGTCTTTTTCTGCCGATCACTGCCAAAAAAGCCAAATGAAGTCCAGTGTGATTCAATGTTTAGTAATAAAACATCAGAAGGTCCAAGGTGGTGGATCCCTTTTATAGACACTGCAATCCAGGGGTGAACCTCTGAGCCGGGCAGAATCCCAGAAGCCACAGACTGAACTCACTTGGTGACTGAAGGGTCTTAAGACCTCTGAATAATAGTGAGGCGTAAGGGACGTACAACAGCAGGGGCCACAAGAGGGGTTCATCCATGACTTTTTACAGCCATTCCTGAACTTGAGAAGAGTTGTGGGGGAATGTTTTGAAAGAAATGAAGTGGAGAATATTGAAGTACTTAAAAAGCGAAGTCTGAACGACAGAATGTGCATGTTTATACAGTGTAGGAACAGCTAGGTCACTTATCTGTCATCCCACCCAGCTTAAGCCTCATTACCGCCATCACAGGCTGCACATCCCCACAACTTTCCCAAGGTTCTGCGCTGACTTATTTCTGCTCACATACTGATATGGCAGCAGTTTTCGACCAGTTTGCTAATTTCAAAAAAATCAAGCATGTTGTTTTGCACACTACCCCTGTTTTTATTCCAGCAGCTCATTTATAATGACCATGCCCTGGCATACCGGGTGGTACAGTGGCTGTGCTACTGGGCTCTACGCCACAAGGCTGCCACTTCAGTTTCTGTTAGCCGTTAAATGTGTGGCACTAAAGAAAGTACAACAAGGGGAAAGACTAAACATGAGCAACTGCAACTGCAAAGTAATGGAATGAAAACAACAAACAGCCAAAGCGCTCAGAGCCTTCATGACCAGAGCTGGATGGCCCCACTGGCAGTAACGTGGCTTAGCCACTTACCCCATTTCTGTATAGTGGACCAAAGCACCAGACTGCCAGCTTTCACCTGCCCTCTCCCCTCTTCTCACTCCACTAGTGGACCACTTGTCCTTCTAGTCCTCGTAACCCATTGCAAAGGGCCATGATGGATTGACTTTTATAATTAAGGGTAGTTCTACAATTGCTCTACTGATACCATGCTAGAGCTCCCTTTAACCAACCTTGATGTCAGAACACGTTTTTAGTAGAAGGTCAGGCAATCCTGACCAAAAGTTGGACAGAGCTTGAGAGCTGTTTTGTCAGTGCCAATGCTACAGCTTTGTAGGACCCTGCCTGTCTCCGGTATCATCTCAGAATGTCTTGGTTTAGTGATACACTGCATAATATGAGCACAAGCAGCTAAAGTACAGATAGAAAGGCGCTATAAAAATAAATGAAGTTTGCCACGTTCCCCCCCCCCCTTTTTCCATGGTTGCCCCCTCTCATCTTGTGACATCTGTCATCACCTCAGGCTTACACACAAGTATTTTGGCCCAAATCCAACTTATTTCCGTGAAATAACATACAACACTTGTGCGTGTGTGTGTATACATACCTATATAAATATTTTATATTCCCACCTCCACACACCACATACACACATCGGGGGCGTCACTGATGATGGATTATTAACAGTGATGAATGGGAACGCTGGACTGGAACACCCTGGCCTTGTGCCTTTCAATTAAACCTCCATCAGTGTTAAGTCTACAAGAGCAAAACACCGGAGAGATCAGATCATCGGGGCTCAGACAGGCATGGAGAGCACCTCAGCCAAGAAACAGTGCAACTAATTAAAAAGAAAAAGAAAAATGAAAAGGGCGCTTTGAAGTGACTTCTCTAACGGGGTCCAGGCTTCATGTTTTCACAGCCATGCCGTCTCCCAGTATACAATTACTGAAGGCGCACTTTCATTTCCCACACATCCGCCGCTGCTAGGTGGTACTCTGCGAGTGGGGCTTTAATTCTCTCACTTCGGCCTCTGATTTCGGCACGGATGAGTGGCAGGCTAAGCTACTGCCAGATTGACAGGAGAAGATATCCCCGCTCAAGGTGTCTGGCAGCCTGCTGGGCACATTCTTTTCCATCTGATAGGATCGCTTATCTACTGGAGGTTGAGGTGCTGACTATGAGTGCCGTGTTGGGCTTTGGAGTAACATCAACACATTCCAGAGCACATTCTTCTTGGCCAGTGAAAACACAGTCGTTCTGATAAGAGGCGAGCCAATCAAAACAGTGATAAATCGTGCCGGATATAAAACACTGCTAACCAAACTGCGGAGAGGGTTTAAACAAATACCATCCCCCGTCCTCCTCTGGACAGAAGGAATCCATTCTGCACAATCGCCATAATGATCCATTTATATTTTCATTAGTCTTCTCTGAAGTCAGCTGGAAGGCCCTGGTCCCATTAGTGCAAAAAATGAAAGCTCAAAAAGAAACAGAAAATGAGCAAACTTCTCAGTATTTATAAGCGTTCTTTGCTGACTACCAGATGGCAAGGTTTTCGTTGGCCTCTAGGGGTCAGACCAGTTGAGGTTCTAGACGGGGTAGTTTTTGCTTTTCCAATTCTCTGCCTTTTATATTTAATTATATATAATTATTTAAGTCTGGGCACTTCATTTATAAATACAGAAGATACTGAACACCTGCTATCAAATCTGAGAGGTGACCCTAAAGGATGAGCACCTTAACAGACAGGTAAACATAACTTCACTCATTGTGTATGTGGCAAATATCCATCAGGCTGAAATAAAATGCTAGAGGTGCAACTCACAGGTCCAGTACCTGGTGAGAGGCAGGAGGAGTCAGGTCTGGAGTTACCACACCATGGCCAGGACCTTCACACTCTGCTAGCCTTGTCCTAAATCCAGTATTACGAACAACAACGGGTTAAGTGGCCTACTGCCAAGAAGGACAGAGAGAGTGGCTGCAATCTGACGAGGATGTGGATCAAGTCCTAGAGGCTACATGTGGGTGGGGGGGGTACACCAGAAGCTTCAGACAATGTCCACAATGATTATCAGCATTGGAGCCAAAATGTTTGGGTGAATTCTATGGGGGTGGGGGCCCATTGTGACCCCATTGAGGCTTTGCAGGCCAGTCCCTCTAAAGGGCACTCAAACTCCTGTGAACTATTGAACCAAACAGCAGGAGAGCCACCGGGGAATCACAGACATGACAGAGAAGATGTCGAGGTGGTTGTGAATCAAGCGGGGAGATCCATGGTCTACACAAGCTACTTGGACTCAAGCCAGGGCCTGATCACCCCCCCCTGAGCAAAACTGTTTGATGACACCAGGTAATATCACTGATGATGTGTCCAAGTTGCACCACAAGGTGTGTGCTAAATCATGAGTAGCAGATCATATACAAGGGCTGTGCCAGTGTGTGCAATTAGTCAGTAGTACATTTCCTAAAAGATACATTTCAGCAGGATGAGTACACACAAAAACATCATACTGATTATCTACTGTCACACATGTGCACATGGGAAGCAGTTTAACGGCTTAGGTGGGAGTAAGACACGGAGTCTGGGGTTGATTTATTGCACTAAAGCCTTTTCTCCCTCTTCCACAAACTTCAAGAAGGAAAGCCCCCCAAAACTCCTCCCACTTCCGGCAGCAGTTCACACCCCCACCCCAATGAGTCCATTACTGCCTGAGGACCCACCTCTTCCTGCCCTCCAGCTATAAAACCCGATCATTCCTCTCCTTTAGTCAGTCTTTGTTAGGACTCAGTCTTGGATGATAACTTGTTTGAATTTCTTTGTGCTTGAAACCTACAGTATACGGGGTGGAACCCCCAAATCTTTATCTTATTTTCGACACTCATTTACACTACCAAAACTGTCAAAGATTTAAATGATGTGTAACAGATAGAGGCTTTGTCCACCTCTTGAACCCTCAGGTACCACTCTAAACACCAGGTAAAAGTATAACAACTATTTATTTTGTTGTCACGTGCACAAAGCACTCTCCACACCACACTACTCATATACTACACAATTCTCTCTCTCTCCAACCAATCCTCCTCGCCCAGACACTTCGCCCTCCTACCTCCCAGCTCAGCTCAGTGTCTGGGCTTTCCCACAGTCCTTTTATATCCCCTGACCCGGAAGTGGTTCCTGGCCAAACCCACAAGTCCTTATTCCCTCCGGGTCAGGGTAAACAGTCCTTTCTTCAGCCCGGGAGCACGTCGTTCCTTCCTGTCACGTGATGATGACACACTCCCGGGTTATAGGGCATATAAGAGCCCACTAGCCCCCCTACAGCGAGTCCCGGTGGTCCCCAAGGTATCCAGCAGGGCTGTGTATATAAACTACAAAGTCCATGAGGCCCTGCTGGAACTCAGGGCACGATCATGCTGTCCGGAGGGCTCCTCCTGGCGGCCTGGGGGTGGCGACCAGAGTCTGTAGCCTGTCGTCCATCACAGATGTCATAATATAGTTTTGTGGCTGTACCACCCACTCCTAAGCTTAAATACACATCCTTGTCATGTGCACCACAGACTGCTGTTGATGGTTATTGATCATTATAAAGGCTGACTGCATTAAGGCCATTAATGTGGAATACCTGGAAGTAAACTCTGAAAACAGAGACAAGAGAGTCTTGGGTCCAAAGAGCTACAATGACGGTTTGATGGTTTGACCATTTCTTTTCCTATGTATTCCAGGTAGTCCACTGTGGCTCAAGACTCAGCTTCTTAAAAGTCTTACTGTTAAGGACACATTTGTTCACCTGAGGATTATTGTGAGTAACGGGAAGACCAGGAGATATTGGAGGAGCCAAAAGACTTCATCAGGGAAAGCAATGCCAGGAGGGCAAACAGAACGAAGCAAACAAAAACCATGAAGACAACATGAAAGTGAAGGTCACAGTCATAAGGCAGTGTGCGCTCAACGCCATATTTATACTGTCAAATCTGATGAGTGTGGTCATGTGAACCAAGTGTCATGATTGACATTCTCTAAGATTTTAAATTAAGGTCATACAACTTTTCAAGGGTTATCTGATGTCTACTTTCAACTGGAAATGTAATTTAAGAGTTCACTTCTTCATGTTGTTTTCATTTTCTTTTTGCTAGGGGGCATCCCCATTATGAGTTTCCCATTGTCCATTGCCTGGGTGATGTATCCCACGATGCACCAGGTCAGTGTGACGGTGACATTAACAGCATGACTATACAAACATCACCTCTTTCACCCATCCATCCATTATCCAACCCGCTATATCCTAACACAGGGTCACGGGGGTCTACTGGAGCCAATCCCAGCTAACACAGGGCGCAAGGCAGGAACAATCCCCGGGCAGTGCGCCAATCCACCATAGGGCTCACCTCTTTCAGTTCTAATTTATCTGAGACTGAATAGAAGCCCTTAGCGATTGCATGCAACTCTCTGTGATCATTTTTGCTACCAGAATCTCTGCTTTATGGTTAGCATTAGTGGTTTTGACAATCATACTTTTAACTTCCGGTTTTGATCTTAGCTTTGTTTTTTGGCCTACATCTTTTCTCATAAATTTTTGACTGTGTATAAAAAAAATTTAAGACTTAAAAAAACTTAATATTGTGGTCATGTAAGGTATGGAAATTGGTCCCGAAAAATGTTGGGGTGCCAGCTGCGTCACCCCACTTAATAATAACAGAAAGGTGGAAACAAAAAACAGCACAAGATGGTGCTTCCACAAAAAATCATCAACCAACATTTCTGTGCCTAAAGTGACTCAGTCTGGTTTGATGCTTGGTCTGTTTCGAGCAACGGTCCAGAATAAGACGCCACCTTCTGTGTGCACCTTGCATTTATACTCCTCCAACCAGAAGGGATGGAGTCAATTGCCCTCACTGGGCATCTTCTCCTGGCTGTGTGAATAGAAAGAGATGATGCCATTAGCAACAGCGCCCCCTGTCGTCCCTGGGGTGGAATTGCTTGCCCAAGATGAGTCAGGAGAGTGATCCATGTGCACACATGCGTGACAGTGCAAATGTTGTGAAGAGTAGAAAGTAAAGGGACCAGGGGCCTCGTGTATAAACCATTGCTTAGATTCAATACTAAAATTTGTCTTACTAAAAATGGGATATGCACAAAAAGAATCGGATATATAAAACCATATGAACACCATGTGCCACCCAACTTCATTTATAAATCTCAAAGCAGTTTAAAACTCTGCCTGTGCATATGCACACATTATTGCCAGGAACCATGTATGGTCTAAGAAACACCTTTTTTGAATATTATGATCTAATCAGCATATAAATTACAATTGATGATAAAGTCACCATAAGAGAATGAATTTGCTTTTTTGAACATAAAGCACAATTGTCCAATTAATTTACAACTAATATGTGATTCTCAAATATATCTGACTAATGTTGCTATGACGTGTACAGCTGTTGAACCCACAATTCCTTTATTTTATCAAACAGTAGTGTGGGACGTAGACTCCAGGGTCAGACTGTGTGTGGTGGGTGGCTACTTGGTAACGTTATTACCAACCTTGTAGACATTGTCAGTCACTTGTAGAACTTGTCAGTTAACTGTGACATAATTAGTTTAAGGGCATTGGAATGTCACTAACATGTCATTGAAATATTCAATTTTATTCATATATTCATATTCAATATTCATTGTCCTGCCGCCTGGAGTTTCTAAAATGACAACACTGTAATAGTCACTGTAGGCCTTATACATAGATTGTCAAAGTTACCTTTACATTAAGCCAGTTTTCACACCAAGTTTGTATTTTATAAATCCCAAGGCACTGTAAAACTATACAATAAAGGTTTTATACACAAGACCTCAGAAGAGTAAATGTGTGTCAAAAATGTCTTCCTAGACCTTGGAATAAATATACAAAAATGATGCATAATCCTAACAATAAGTGGTTAATATTAAACTTAAAAAACCAATCACATACTGATGTTTATTACTGAAGCAACAGAAGGAATTAACTGAATCAACAATTAATTGGAGCTAACACAATCAGGCCTGAGGACCATCCCATAATATGAAGGCTGAGCTGATTATTTTTGCATTACTGCTCTCTTTCTCTATGGTATGTAGGCACGCCTGAGTGATTATTTGGGTGGCAACAGGGAGAGTTTACATGAGGAGGCTATTGAAGTATATTGTTTCAGAACTTTCTGAAGCCCCGAGTCAGCTGCTGGCAGGTGGGCAGGTGTGACAATTGCACACAGAGGGGGCTTATCAGTGATCATCACACTCATAACTTCAATTATGTGCTTCAAAGGCAAAGCCTGAGATATAAAGCATCTGCTGGGCATGGGGTGGGTAGCATTTACTGAACAGGGAATTTGAGATGACATGTACAGAGATGTGGATTTGTGTTTAGGAGTGATATAAAAACCTACTGTTCCAAACTGGCCACCTAAGAATTTGCAGCGATACCAGAGCGATAAACTCAGTGAGAGGTGCCCACGAGTACCAAAGCAACTTTAAAGTAGGAAGTATATTCTTGCAAATATAAAGTTTTTAGTGGGGTGTACAACAAGCATTTTGATCCATTAAACTTTTTATAGAAGAGCCTTGAGATTTATTTAAAATAAAAATGTACCACTGATTCAGTCTGGGTCAAGGGGGCAGCAGTCTAAGCAAATTTGCCCAGAGTTCTCTTTTCTGTACCACCTCCTCTCTTGAGGGGGAAACTGAGGCATTCCCGTGGCAGCTGAGAGATATAAGCTCTCCAGCATGTCCTAGCTCTGACCCGAGGTCTCCTTCCGGATGGACATACCCCAGACACCTCGGAGGGAAGGTGCCCACATGCCCCAAACACCTCAACTGGCTCCTTTCGATGCGAAGGAGCAGCAGCTCTGCTTGAATCTCTGCACTATTCACCATATCTCACATCGTGTGAAGGAAGTTCATTTATGCTGCTTGTATCCTCATTCATGTTCGCTCTGTCACTATTCAGATCTTGTGGGCATACTGTAGGTGAGGGTAGAGTCGTAGATCAGCTGCTAAACTGAGAGCTTTGCCTTTCATCTCAGCTCTCTCTTCACCACGACTGGCCAGTACAAATGATGACGATCAACCAGTTGATCTTCCACTCCCATCTACTCTCACTTGTGAACAAGACTCCAAGACACGTAAACTTTTCCACTTGAGATTGCACCTGCACTCCAGTCTGGAATGGGCACTCCACACGTTTCTGACCAAGAACCCTGACCTCAGACTTGGAGGTGCTGATCCTCATCCTGACCGCTTCACACTCAGCTCCAAACCGCCATTGTATTCTCTTAAAAGACCTAAAGGATAAAAGTGCTAAAGAGAGAAAAGGCTAACCAGTTAGCGCAAGGACCTTTTAATTGTGGAATTCTGAAAGTCCTCCCACACTTCTATACTGAAACGTATAGCTACAGAGTTTAAACGTGTCTGCTCCCTGAAAGGCCCCAGAATAAATCATTTCAGAGCATTTTGGAAGTCACAGCATGACAATGTCCCATCAGCCTGGGTCAGCAGTATATCTGCATTTAGCTCAGAGATGACTGCATTTATATGAAGCTGTCAGGGAAGTGGGGCCTCCAGTGAGCCATGTGTAGAAATGACTTGCCACCAGGTAGTCAATGTGCCTCCATCATTTTAGAAAGGAAAACTGAACATATTGGTACAATAATTACGGGTCTGCTACTCCAGCCAGCGGGTGACTAAGTGATGACGGCAGCTATAATGGCAGGGGTTCTGAAAGCAAGCATCACTATCTGGGCTTAATTGATATAAATAATTTACTTAATCACATGAAAAAAATATGCTTTACTTAAATTACTTATATGGTCGTAAATATTTTATGCAATCTCATTTTTGGAGCTTTGGGAAACCGTAAGGAAAGAGCAAATCTATACTGCAAGCTTATAAATAAGCCAATGAAATCTAACAGAGTGAATGTCAGGTGGAATTTTTAGGTTTGGTAGGTTTTATTATCTCAGAGGGGGCCTGAGTTGCCTCGAAAGCTTGCATATTATAATCGTTTTAGTTAGCCAATAAAAGGTGTCATTTTCCTTGACTTCTCATTATCTCAGAGGGAAAAAACAAAAAAACGTAATTACAGAGATAGAAGATAACATGCAAAGAGACAAGAAATGACAGCCATTACTGAATCAGCACACTCATTCATTGTGTTTCTACTATAAAAATGTTGATCTCTCAAAGTACACAGTAATCATGTGGATCCATACACCTACTAGAATTCAAAATGCTTACAACTCAGGGGATGAAAGACTTCTTAAAGTCAATAGCTCTGGAGTCCTGGGAATTGAAATCTGCAGCCTGGTGGCAATAAACGTTAACTGTGCTATTTGTTTTCCACAACATCTCTTGTTATGTTTGTCAAGTCAATGCCTGCATATACACTACTAGCCGTCCCCCGTGGCTTTGCCCATGTAGTAGTGAAACAGGACAATGAGGATGGCCCTACCCGGCTCCCCCCTCCTAAAGTCATGCTTCCCCCTCCCCTCGACCTGCAACCTTTGTCTTAGATTAGCGTGAATATATCACTCCTGCAAGCGAACTATGATTCTTAGCGCAATGAGAGAAGTCGCAAAATCAACTGGAATGTTCAAGCAAATTCTATCGAAAATCCGTTAAGTAGTTCTCTTGTTCGCTAGTTAAATGGAGGTAAGGAACGCCCCGAGGCAGATGCGTGAATGACGACGGCCCTGCCCTCCTCCCCTCAGCCCGCTGCGTGTCTTTTGAATTCGCGCAAATAAATCAGTACCACAAGCGAACTATGATACTTAGCGCAATGAGGGAAGTCACAAAAAACGCAATGTTCAAGCAAATTATTGAAAAAAAACCTGACCTAAATCCATTAAGTAGTTCTCTCATGAAAAGTGGACAGACATACAGACAGACAGATGTAGGATTTTTTATATATTTTCATATTATATATATATATATATATATATACATATATATATATATATATATATTGTGGAAGATGGCCCGGTCACAGACAGGTAGACGTTGTTGCAAAGCACCACACACGTTTATTTACAGTAATATCTACAATAAAGTGAAGCACACAACCCAATACTCCCCCAAAGTCCAGGTCTCACACGATGCCTCTCTCTCTAGGTCTGCCTCCACTCCTCTCCTCCGAGCTCTGTCCTTCTACTCTCCCAACTCTAGCCATCGAATGGAGGGAGGCGGCCCCTTTTATCTTCACCCAGATGTGCTCCTGGAGCCTCCCAATAATCTTCTGCCAGCACTCCCTGGTGTGGCGGAAGTGCCAGCTGTGCACCCGGAAGCACTCCAGATGTCCCTGGTCTTTGTCCCCCCAGCACTTCCGGGTGTGGCGGAAGTGCTGAGGACCAGGGCTCTCCTGGCATCTGGGCACCCCCTGGCAGTGACTACGGGCCCCTATAGGGTTGAGCTTCTAAGCTCTGTTCCCGTGGTCCCCAAAAGCCTCCAGGGTGGTCGCCCCCTCGTGGTTTGGAGGAGGCGTAATCCCTCCTCCGGTCCGTCTGGGTGTCCCGGCTGGGTAACACCCCCAGCCGCTTGCCACAATATATATACGGGCATTAACACACTCTTCTGGGAAGGCTTTGCACACGATTAGAATGGGTCTGTGGGAATTTGTGCCCATTCAGCATTTGTGAGGTCACATACTGATGTTAGATGAGAAGACTGGGCTCACATTCCAGTTCCTTCCCCAAGGTATTCAATAGGGTTGAGGTCAGGAAACTGTGAATGCCGGTTGAGATCCTCCATGTCTTTAAGGACCTGGCATGGTTCACAGTCATGCTTAAACAGAAAATGGCCTTCCCCAAACTGTGAACACAAATTTGGAAGCTCACATTTGTCTAAAATGTTTTTGTCTGCTGTAGCATTAACAGTACACTTCATTGGAACCAAGGGGTAGGACCACTTGCCCCAATCCACCAAACTTTACAGTAGACACTATGCAGTCCGGAAGGTGGAGTTCTTCTGGCATCCACCAAACCCAGATTCACTCCAGAGAAAATGTTTCCACCTTTCAGAGTCCAATGGCTTGTGTGCAGCTGCTCGACCACGGAAACCCATTACATGAAGCTCCTGCCAAACAGTTCTAGTGATGATGCTGCTTTAAGAAGGGTTTTGGAGCTCTGTTGTGAGTGATGCAGCAGAGGGCAGGTGATTTTCATGTACTATGCACGTCTGGCCTTTTAGCCTGTGTGGTCTACCATGTTATAGCTGAGCCATTGTCTCCCAATTCACAATAGTAGTATTGATAGATTTAGCAGAAATTTAAGGTATTGACTTGTGAAAAATTAAGTTAATTTTTCATGGCAAAGAGGGACTTTGCAATTAATTGCAATTCATCTGGTCACTCTTCAGAACATTCTGGAGTAGATGCAAATTGCCATCATAAAAACTGAGGCAGCAAACTTTGTTAAAAGTCATTCTTAAACCTTTTGGTCGTGGCTGTACTGCAGGTCTGGGTCAATATGAGACAACACGTTCCAGGGATGGCCTCTTTTTATAGCTTGCCAACCGGAAGGGGTGGGAGTTGAGGAAGGGAGGGGGTGTGGTCAGTCAGCTTCCTGGGTCGCCTTATCTATGTTGCGGAGGGAAGAGACAAGATAATTAGTGACAGCACCCCTTCTCACTCTGGGGTGGTACAGCATACCTGATCAGAGCCAATAAGGTGATCCTCAGAGATGCATGGTAACAATGAATTAATTAGCCCAAACATATCAAGGGGGTGCTAGAAAAAAATCCAGCCATCCATCCATTTTCAAACCCGCTGAATCCGAACACAGGGTCACGGGGGTTTGCTGGAGCCAATCCCAGCCAACACAGGGCACAAGGCAGGAACCAATCCCGGGCAGGGTGCCAACCCACCGCAGGACACACACAAACACACCCACACACCAAGCACACACTAGGGCCAATTTAGAATCGCCAATCCACCTAACCTGCATGTCTTTGGACTGTGGGAGGAAACCGGAGCACCCGGAGGAAACCCATGCAGACACGGGGAGAACATGCAAACTCCACGCAGGGAGGACCCGGGAAGCGAACCCAGGTCCCCAGATCTCCCAACTGCGAGGCAGCAGCGCTACCCACTGCGCCACCGTGCTGCCCGCTAGAAAAAAAATAAATAACAAAAACCAGTCACAACAACCCCCTAAGCATATGTGATTGACAAACAATATAATACAAGAATAGATTATTTAAAGTAAACAGACCCACCAAACAGATCACTACGAGAATCTACAACGCTGAATGTCTACTATAGAACAAAAGTAGAAAATGTTGGGTGATCAGTGGGGCAGACTCTCTGATCTTCTGAATTATTTTTTTTTTCTTTATTTTCATTGATTTCTTTAACAACTATGTTGGTTCATCAGAATGACCCCAGTGCTGAAAATCTCAGGGGTGGTTTGTATCCTGTGTGCATCTTTTAACATTGGTCAGTATGGTGATGGTCACTACAACTTCTCTCCTCTTGTTTGGAATGTTGTTGCTTCTGTGTGCCAGAAATTTGATCCCAACTTCTATCCGCGTCATCATCCAAGTGTTCTTTAGTCCGAGAGCCCATCTGTCTATCAAGCAAAATGTCACAAAAGAACCAAGCAAAATGTCCGCAGAGTGTCTCGTACACCTCATTTCATTCCTTTCTTTTCCTTTATTCTTTTTTTTTCTACTAAAAGACTCACCAGATCTACGGCTAGTCCTGGACTGATCCGCTGCACAGATAAGACACCTCATTAAATGCTCTTAATTCCACCCTGCCAGCTGTTCCAGCTGTTCCATTGTGCAGTCCTCTCAAAGCGAAGCTGAGTTATCCTGATACATGGCCATGCCAGGGATTTTGACATGTCAGGAGTGAAATACGGCCTATAACGAATAAAGAGGAAAGAACAGAAGCACGGAAGATTCACCACAGAGGAAACCTGATGCTGTGAATGCAGTTTGCCAACTTTCCCATACCTTGAAAGAGTCCATTTGTCCTGACAGCAGCCTGGCTCACCCTCTCTGCGAATGTCACGCCACACGTTTACAGTACCCCAGTAAAAACATCCTTGTTTCTCATTTCTTACATTTTTCATTTATGTTTTAAGCACATTGTCTTAATTTGCAGGGTTTTATTTATCAGGTGGTTTTATTTTACTATTCATGGTGGCGCAGTAGTCACATGGTCTCCTGTAGGTGAATCGCACACGTGTGTGGTGAGTTTGTATCTTCTCGCTGTGTTTTTTCAAAGTTCTCTGGTTTCACTGACACACTCCAAAGATGTGTTATAAAGTTAACTCCTCTGGTGAGAAGCTTGAAAAGCCTTGCTTAACTTCTAAGAGCGGTTGTATAATCCTGATGTTGTGAGATCATGGCTCTACCAACAGTACACATCTGTGAACTGAGATGGCTCATAGTTGTGTGTGAGTCCACGACAAAACTCCTCTGTTACCCTAAGCTGGCTGGCTTATGTTGCATAACTTAAGAAATCACAAGTACTTCATGTAAAGTGCATTTAGACAGTAAAGTATTCAGACCTCTAATTATGTGGCAGTCCTGTGCCGATATCTTTTCAAATTGTTTTTGCCTTCATCTAGCAACACTCCATACCCCAAAATGGCAGAGCAAAACATGATTTTAGAGATTTTTAAAAATTAAAAAATGGAAATGTCACTTTGACACAAGCATTCAGACTCCTCAGTCAGAACTTAGCTTAAGTCCTTTGGCAGCAACTCCAGCCTGGAGTCTCCATGGGTTTGACACGACAAGCGTCACATACTTAGATCTGGAGGTTTTCTGTCATTCTTCTGTGCATTTCCTATCAAGCTCTGTCAGGTTGGATGGAGACCATTGGTGGACAGCTGTTTGGAGGTCTATCCAGAGATTGGGTTCAAGTCCAGGCTCTGGCTGGGCCACTGAAGAACATACCCATACGCCACACTCCTGTTGTCCTTGCTTTGTGCTTTGGGTCATTGTCCCTACATCGATGGATGGAAGGCCAGAAGTCCACATGACCATCATCATCAAGTTCTTCCAAGTGAAGCCTGAAAACCATGAGGACTGATTGAGGGCATTTATGTTAGATAGAATGCCCACTGTGGGCTGGGTGGTTTCGTGGCCTCGGAACCCCTGGAAATTTTGTTTTTCTCCAGCCCTCTGGAGGTTTTTTTTTGTCTTTTTTTGTCCTCCCTGGACATTGGACCTTACTTTATTCTTTGTTACTTAGTATTGCCTAATCTTATTTTTATATTTTTTTCTTTTTTTCTTTCTTCATCTTGTAAAGCACTTTGAGCTACATCATCTGTATGAAAACGTGCTAAAGAAATAAATGTAGTTGTTGTCAGAAGATGAATCTTCACCCCAGTCTGAGGTCCATGGTGCTCTAGAGCAGGGGTTCTCAGTGTCAGTCCTGGGGATCACCTGTGCTGCAGGTTTTCGTTCCAAAAAGCTTCTGTTTTAAGTTGATCTTCTGGGCTAATTAAGCAAACTGTTATTGCCCAGACTCTGTGTTTTGGGAGCAATATAGAAATTAGAAAACTAAGTTTGGTAAAAAATATATATATATATATATATATATATATATATATATATATATATATATATAGTAGAAGACTGGCCCGAACACAGACAGACATGGACTCAGAATGTCCAAAATAACACGTTTATTTATGTAAATGTCCTGCTCACAACACCGTGCTCCAATATACCCAAACTCAGCCCTTTCTTCTGACACCTCCACTCCTCACTCACAACCTCGTCCTCCTCCTCCCAACTCTGGCTCCTGAATGGAGTGAGGCGACCTCCTTTATGATGCACCCGGAAGTGCTCCAGGTGTCTCTTGATTAACATCCGGCAGCACTTCCGGGTGTGGCAGAAGTGCTGCATAGGAACCCCGCTCCTCTTCTGGCAGCACTTTCAGGTGATGGAAGTGCTGCATGCCCAGATTCTGGAGTTGTCCAGTTGCCCACTGGTGGTGGCCATGGACCCCCACCGGGTTGAGCTTCTGAACTCCAATTCCATGGCCCCGATGTAAACCAAAGGGGCTTCCCTCTCGTGTCCCGGGGGAGGTACTCCTGGTAGTACGTCCATTCCACCAGTCTTCTCTTGAAAAGTGCATCCCGTCCGGGCAGGATCCCTGGCCGTCCATCAAAATATATATACAGTATATGTTGTCACACACATGCAATTAGGAGGCAGTCAAAGAGCCTAAAGGTGAGTGAACTATCGCAAGATAAAGGGTCATCACGTGGTACTTACCTGAATCTCTTTTGTCAACAGAAGAACAGAAGAAAAATAATTACCCCCACTTCCGGGTACCAAAATGGGTGTGATGACGTCACTTCCGGCTCTCTCAAGATCACTTCATTTCCGTCTCATCCTGATGACGTTGTTTCCGGTTCCTGTCTCCAACGTCACACCATGCCAACCATTTCCTGTCTTCATAATCCTTTGCTATAAAAACGCCATTTTGTCATCAGTAAAACGTTCATTGTGCTGAAAAGTCTTTGAATCCGTTTAGTTCTTGTTGTCTTGACGACAATATATGGGGATGGTCCCCAAAACTTTATTGTTTATTGTGATGTATATTTTCTACAAGAATAATCTTCACAATGTATATTTATTAAAATGTACTGAGCAGTTATATGGGAATATTTTCATCATGATGTTCATTCTATTTTTCCGGGTGTTTTCATTGTTTAATTAATCCATTATTTACTAATTAGCGGGTCTGACACTAAAGTAGTTGCAACCTTTGATTATTCAGTGTAGCCTGGGAGTCTGCTCTGCTCATTTTTTAATTGTCATTATTAAGATAGAATGAAGGGGGAAAACTGCACAGAAAAAGGGCAAAATATAATGAAAGCAACAAAAGAGAGTTAAACATTTAAATCTACAGCAAAAGCAGTAATATTTCTAGATGTATTATAAATGTAAAAATCATACTACTGTGCTTTCTTCATGTAGAATACAAGAAAAAAAATACCAGCTAATTAACTGAGGTCAGTGTTATCAGCCGTTGTCACTGATTAGGAATCTGGTTGGAACAAAAACCTGCAGCCACAGTGGGCCCCCAGGACTGACTTTGAGAGCCCCTGCTCTAGAGAAGGTCATCATTAAGGAGACTTCAGTGCTTTGCTCTGTTCAGCTTTCCCTCAACCTTGGCTTGTCTCGTCTCTCAGTGCCTGCCACTGAAAAACAACCCCACAGCATGAAGCTGCCACCACCACCATGTGTCACCATTGGAATGGCATTGTGCAGGTGATAACTGGTGTCTGGTTTCCTCCAGACATGACACTAATGTTGGTTTCATCAGATCAGAGAATCTTCTTTCTCATAGTCTGAGAGTCCTGTAGGTACAACAAAGAGTCGTGGCTGTTTCAAACTTCTTCCATTTAAGAATTATGATGGCCACTGTGCTCTTGTGAACCTGCAATGCAACATTTTTCTGTAGCCTTCTCCAAATCTGTGCCGCGACACCAACCCATCTCTAAGCTCTGCAGGCAATTCCTTCAACCTCATGGCTTGGTTTTTGCTCAACTGTGGGACAGTCGTGTGCCTTTCCTAATCAATCCAACCTAAAATCCTGCTTTCGTTTTGTCATTCTGGGGTGTTGAGTGTTGCTTGATGAGGGAAAAAATACATGTAAATGATTTTAGCACAAAGCATAACGAAATGTGAAAAACACGAAGGGCCTGAAGACTTTCTGAAGGTGCTGCATATTTCTTAATCAGACTCCACAGGGTGTCATGATAAACCAACAACATTGATCTTCACAGTTCAACACTGCTGAGTCTCGGCCACACAACCTTTATAGCATCAGCTCAGATTGTTTCATGTAATCATTCACCATTATTGCTTTGCCAGTTTTTTACTGATAAAATGACTTTTTGGTGGTCCATTTTTCTTTTTTTAGGAACCCTCAGTGGTTTAATTTGGCCTAATGGCCACCCCTCTGAGTTTGTAAATTATGGACCTAAGAGTGAGACGTGTTCTCGGCTAATCCTTCCATGTCTGAGCCTCGATTGCCTCTTGAACCTGCCGCCCGTCTATCTTGTTATACACACGCAATGCTTTGCTTCATGCACCTTATTATAGCGCCGACTGTGAAAGGCGCTACGTAAAATAAAGGAAGATTAATAACGGGTGACTGTCACGTTCAAAGTTTGTTTAAAGATGTGAGATGAGATATTGTGTGGATAGACCAGCCTGTTACTAAGCAACAAGGTCATTCTATAAACACATTTGATCTCAACAAGTTATAATGTAAGCTGGGAAGTTAAGGGGGCTTACAAGATAAGAACGTGCTTAATAAATATATAAAAATCCATGAAAACATTTACAGTCTTTAAGTTACTGAAACCATTATCCAAGGTGACGGATTTTTTTTTTTTTTTTTTCAGAGATTAGTTGTTCTGGGTGATACAGTGAATCATAGGTAAGAATGAACCCAACAACCCTAAAGTCCCTAAAGTGCTACTGTCTGTTGTAGAAGGTGCATTTGACTGATGACGACATAGTGGCACAGCAGTCAACACATCGCGAGTCATGCTTATGGATCCTCTGTGGACCTCATCAGTTCTCCCTGTTTCTGTGTGTGAAACTCAGATCCCAAAACACTGCACTGACTGTGCATGACAGCATTTGTTTTTAATGTTGGAATCAGGAGACAGAGTGAAGGCAAGCTAAAGTCACAAGAACCTCATAAACTAAGCTTAGAACATAAGACAAAAAAACTAGAAAACTGGAATAAAGTGATACCTTGGAATCGGAACTTAATCCGTTCCAGAACGGCGTTCGAATTCCAAATCGTTTGAGTTCCAAGACAATCTTTCCACTTTAAAATAATAGAAACTGGATTAATCCGTTCCTGGGTCCCACAAACTTGAATTTTCTAAATGATTTTAACAGTAAATACATTGGATTTTAAGGTAAAATATTAACAAATAATAATAATATTTGAATAAAAATGTAAATTAATAAAATTCAAATTATAAAAACCTGTTTTTCATTAATCCAATCTAAGAGGAGTTTTTCCATCTCTTTCATACTTTTCGATCTCCTAGAGGTCAGTGTCATAACCCCTTTCGCCATATCAGCTGCTTTGATAGCTTCAGTCAATTTAGTCATCCCGAACATAATAGTGAGATCAGCCACACGTGTACCGCTTTCATGCTTAGCGATAAGATCTTTCTTAACTTCAATTGTAGTTCTAACAGCTTTCCTCCTACTCTTATTTTAATCACTACACTTTTTAGGACCCATGGCGAATACACTAAGTTGTTATTATATAAAAAAAATAACACAAAACAGACCCAAAAGCATAAAATTAGCAGCGAAAATCACACAAGATGCTTTCACTACAGCTTCTGACAACGAACTGAATGACAAAGCGTATGGGTGGCCCGAGCGCTGGGGAAACGTACGCATAAATACATACGAACAATGTGCTAGGCATTCAGATTCCAAAGCAGCGTTCAGATTCCGGAGCAAAATTTGCTGAAATTTTTTCATTCGTTGTTCAAGTTCTGGGGCATTTGGATTCCGGGGTCAATACTGAAATGCCAAATGGGGCCAAAACAGGAAATGTAAATCTTAGCCAGGGATGGAAAAGATTTTGAAACCAAAGAGCCTTTCAAATGAACACACAAACTAAATGCTGGGTCTGTTTGTTTGAATCCAAACTTGTACAACCAAGAAGTCCAAGAGCCTGACCTTTACACACCGTGACCTATGATGGCCTGCCGTTTGTGACCCCTGATGTCAGCCCTAACAACCACATAGCCACCATCAACACCAAATTCCCCCCAAAAATAAATAAATAAATAAATAAAACATAAGATAATGCAAAAATAACTAAACTAAGAAAAGATGCAAAAAATAAATGCGACCATTAAATGTTTGGGACAGAAAACCACCCAGAAGGAGAGAAATTATATTGAGAGCCCCAGAAACCATTTAGAAAAATTAAAAATGAGAGTCTAATCACGACACACCCATGCATGTTACATTAATTTACAACTTTAAATTCTACTCAGAAGAGGACATGGAAAGGCCCTGTTATGTTTCATGACCTGTCCAATGATTTTCAGTCACAGACTTCATTTACATAAACTTAGTGACTCGTTGCACACTCCTGTTATTTTTGGTCATGTAGTGCAGGGGTCCCCACTACCGGGCCGCGAGAGAACTGCCAGCAGGTGGGGATTTGCAGCAGCGCAGAGAGAGGAGAGAGACTGAGGTGAGAGAGTATTACAACAAA
This sequence comes from Erpetoichthys calabaricus, assembly GCF_900747795.2. Classification (NCBI taxonomy): domain Eukaryota; kingdom Metazoa; phylum Chordata; class Cladistia; order Polypteriformes; family Polypteridae; genus Erpetoichthys; species Erpetoichthys calabaricus. The sequence continues at coordinate 38,832,752 of NC_041404.2, read as the reverse complement.
GTATTTTGATGGTCCCAACTGTTTCCCCACATGACACGAGTCTATAGAAATCTCGTTACTACGAAGTACATTCAGCAGATACTTTCATTACAACGAAGTGACCTTGAAATGCTTGAATGAATCATCCACAGAGCAGTTAGATCTGTGGTTGCAGCTCAGATGTGCACATTTACACAACGATCACCAAACAGAAACATTGTAAAAAAATTTCTTTCTTCGAACTTTCCTCGTACTGTTTTTTTTTTTTTTCTGTTTTTGTTTTCTGTGGTTTTCAGTGATACCTTTTGCTTATTGCTTGTCAACCTTTGAAAAACATCCATTGGAATTTAACTCATTGTCACCCTACTATAAAAATGGCAAATACAAAAAAGTGATAACAGTGTTAATGTTTGTGATGTATGCAATGCATATGCATATGTCTTAGTTATATGCTAAAAAAAGAAGAAAAATATTGGGTTGCAAACGTATGCGAACTGCTTAATAACTTAATAATAATAGAAATGTAATGTAAATTGTGTATAAAACTGCCCTACGAACCCGCCCCGGATCCTCAACCCCCCCATAGACCCCCCACCCCCACACCAATCCCTGGAAAAATTTGCTTCTAGTAAAGTGGTCCTTTCTGTCAAAACGGTTGGGGACCACTGATGTAGTGTGGCATCCCCAGAGACTCGAACCAACAATTATACAAGTTACCTCTCAAACAGGCTTGACTTTGAAAATAAAACAGGTAAGAGATTGCAGCTGACCTCTGTGTACCTGTAAAGAATTCGCCCAGCTTTGGCTCTGCCAGGCAGCACACTATTGGCTGATGCTAACATGGGTGAGTTTAAAAATGGGAAACTGGGCTGGAAAAGTTGTCATGGTGTCATCTTGTTTCTCATCTCCCGTGATTCCTGTTCATGCAACCAAACATTCTCAGGTGACAAGATCAGCAACTGCGGTCATTAAGTTTGACATTCCCTTTGACCACAACTTGTATAACGTGACACTGTCTTAGGTGAGTGGGCCCGTTCCTCTAAGGTTGGATCTTCCTTTTGCCATCCAATGATCCTCTATAGCTGTGGTTCTCTAGCCCAATCCTGGGTGCCCAATATGGCTGCTGCTTTTTGTTCCAAGCAACTTCTGCTTTCACTTTTTTCACTCTCTTCCAAGCTATTATTTCCCCATTTTGATGTTTTCACCAGTTCAGAAACTAAAACAATGAGTTTTCTAACAGTTTTTTGGAAGGTAACATTTCAGTACATTACATTGAGATCTAGGCCTAGACCTCCACTGAGACCTGTCTCCACTGAAGGGGTTGATGCGGAGTGGGTCAAGACCTATAAACACCTTTGACTGCAATTGGATGACAGGCTGAACTGATTAGAGAACACAAAGGTTCTGTTCAGGAAGGGGCAAAGCCGGCCCTATTTTCTGAGGAGACTGCACTCCTTTAACATAAACAAGAAACTCCTGCAGATGTTCTATCAGTCTCTTCTATGCTGTGGTGTGCTGGGAGGGTAGCATGAAGAAGAGGGATGCTGATTGTATTGACAAGCTGATTAGATGGGCAGGATCTGTAGTAGGAATGGAAATGGAGTCTCTGGTGAAAGCTGCAGAGAGGAGGACAACAAACATCACCCTCTATGCACCACCATAATTAAACAGAGGCGTTTGTGTAGTGGTAGGCTGCTATCACAGAACTGCAACACTGGCAGATACAAGAGATCTTTTCTCCCCATTAGACTCTTCAACACTTTACAACAGGGCAGGGAGTTTGGGTGGGGAGGGGAGGCTTGAACTCTGAACCTGATTCTCTTTCTCTGCTCATAAACTATACTAGATATATTAGTTATATGCTACATACATCTGATATCTCACTACTTGGCCATTAACTTGGTTATTGTATACCCCTTTTTTGTTTGTTATTACCCTATCAGCATAAGCAATGTCATTTTATTTTATTTTACTTTAATATTAAGTCACTTTAGTATCTGTCACTTTGACTTTGACATGTCACTTTGCTAATATGATTATTTGCACAATTCTCACTGCACTGGCATTATTGTATGAGCTATCTAGGGTACTGTGATTGTGTTATTTGTACAGTATTTGTTATTTGTGTAATAAGTGTACTCAAATGTTTGTATTTAACTTGGTATAATTAATTCTTGACTACTGGTACTTGAATTTCCCTCAGAATCAATACATTATCTATCTATCTGCTATATGGTGCCTTTCAAATCTATCTATCTATCTATCTATCTATCTATCTATCTATCTATCTATCTATCTATCTATCTATCTATCTATTATATAGTGCCTTTCATTTCTATCTATCTAAATATCTATCTTTTATATAGTGCCTTTCGTTTCTATCTATCTATCTATTATATAGTGCTTTTCATTTCTATCTATCTATCTATCTATCTATCTATCTATCTATCTATCTATCTATCTATCTATCTATCTATCTATCTATCTATCTATCTATCCATCCATCCATCCATTTTCCAACCCGCTGAATCCCGAACACAGGGTCACGGGGGTCTGCTGGAGCCAATCCCAGCCAACACAGGGCACAAGGCAGGAACCAATCCCGGGCAGGGTGCCAACCCACCGCAGGACACACACAAACACACCAAGCACACACCAGGGCCAATTTAGAATCGCCAATCCACCTAACCTGCATGTCTTTGGACTGTGAGAGGAAACCGGAGCGCCTGGAGGAAACCCACGCAGACACGGGGAGAACATGCAAACTCCATGCAGGGAGGACCCGGGAAGCGAACCCGGGTCCCCAGGACTCCCAACTGCGAGGCAGCAGCGCTACCCACCGCGCCACCATGCCACCCTCTATCTATCTATCTATCTATCTATCTTATTATATAGTGCCTTTCATTTCTATCTATCTATCTATCTATCTATCTATCTATCTATCTATCTATCTATCTATCTATCTATCTATCTATCTGTTATATAGTGACATGGAATGTAATTGGGTGGCCCTGCCTCCTTAGGCTGTACATACAGGACAGGGCAGAACACAAAGAACACTACATGGAAATATAAAAGTAAAGAAAATCATAAAATTCAAAAAATTCAAAGACAAAAGCAAAACTAAAGACAGAATCAATAGCATAAATTACTCATAAGCAAGAAATAAATTTAAGACAAGGCAATAAGACAGACCGGCTTTGCTGAACTGGAGCGTGAGAAGGAGAAGTGGAGTAGCCCGCCCTTTGATAACTCCTGTCTAAACTTGCATCATATAATCCAATCTGTTTCAAAAATAGACAGAATTGCTGAAGATGCTCTTCTCATCCTTGCTCATATCCTAACAAAGTCTTCACTGTGGTGCTGCTCTGCCCTGTCATCTCCTTCCTCTATTCCTCAAATGCTTTACACCTCAGTAATTTATGTTTAATGGCTCCCTGGAGTGTGCACAGTCTGCATTTCTCTGTGATCTGCTTTCCAAACCTAAACAAAGTATAATTTAATAAAGAATGGCCAAGTCTGAGCCATGAAATTATAACCTCCTTCCTCTTATTTCTTCCATTCACCCAGTGTCATGTAATTTTCTTTTGAGCCCCTTAAAGATGTCTTCCTTTTATTTCTTTATCCCAAGTATTCTTGTCTGGTTGAATAAACATTCCATTTGATTAAAATGTCTGCCTCTCTCGTACATATTGAAATAATAATATCAATATCCTGCACCTTTGGGGACTGTTGGGCCAGTCCGTCTGCTACTCCATTCTCTTTCACACTCACATGTGCTAGGATCCATGTAAGCCATCCTGAAATTCCCACATTTTTCAGCTGTAACAATGTCTGCCTAATCTCAGGCATGATATTTTGCTGACATGTTGATACTCCAACCAGCAGGCTGATAATGAACCAGAACCCTCTGAGGTCATCCATTTTCTACCCAAAATAGTGCCAGTAAGATTGCAACCATTTCTATCGTGTGCGCTGAACATTTGGTCAGATTACCTTTTCCTCCCAGAGACTTGACATGTTGGGCCCTAGTGTCAATGTGAATTTCCCATTGGGATTAATAAAGTATCTATCTATCTATCTATCTATCATTCCATAATACTAATGACACACATATTGCTTAACTCCCATCACCTTTCTTTCATATGTCATAGTTATGTCTATCCTTGGAAATGAAACAGCCAAGGGTGTAACAGACAATGCCACATTAGGAGCATATTGTATACTGGTGTCTGCCTGCTCACTGTCAGCCCACCCAAAACTACAGATCTTACTGTTCAGATGTTTCCAGCACCTTTTCATATATTCTTTGTTGGATGAGCATCTTCATGATCACAAAGGTATACCCAGTATGTCATAGGCACCTGTAACATTTGTAAATCCAGTGGTATTTGGCCCCTCTTCAGCTGCAGGTCCAGGGTAGCAGAAGACCTGATTGCACCATAGCACATATGGAGAGTCCACACTTGTACAGTGTCAAGTGAATAATGTAGCAGACCCAAAAACAAACCTTATGTAATTTATAATTCATCAGATCAGTGCACAATATAGCATATTAAGAGATACCCTGTCTCCCTTCAATCATAGCATACCACTTCCCTATAATTTTGTTGATAATTGTTAATGTTGTTGTTTGTTATAATTTTGTTGATATATTTCTATGTAAATCTCAAATCCATCTACTGTACATGCCTAGGAGTCTCACCGCCAACACCTGCTCTAATGTGCGTCCATATGATTTAAAATCAGCTGTGCATCCCATTTCTCCACCACTTTTTTAGCAATAGTGGTGAGGCCTGCCCCCTTTGACTCAATATACAAAGGACAAGGAAGATAGTTAAACTAAAAATGCAAAGAAAAATTAACAAACAAGAAATCGGCAGTTAAAGAACAATAAAATCTATTAGAAAAAACATTTAATAAGCATAAAGAACAAAAAAATGTATTTAAAAAGCCACAAAATAAATATGTAGTAAAGAAACTAAAGCCAGGGACAGAACCTTAGTCAAGTCATGACAAACTTGTCAATAATTATCATTATTAGAACACAATTAAGAGAGTGAATGATACAGAACAATAATAAATTAATTTTAAAAAATGGCAAAGACCAATAATAATAGTTGTAGTATTGCAGCATGTACATAGTGCAGTGAAATTCTTACTTGCATGGACTAATTAATATGCAATGCCAAGTGCCAAGATAAACAACAATGTATAGTGCCTCTATCTATCCAATCCATCCATCCATCCATTTGCCAACCCGCTATATCCTAACTACAGGGTCACGGGGGTCTGCTGGAGCCAATCCCAGCCAACACAGGGCACAGGGCAGGAAACAAACCCCGGGCAGGGCGCCAGCCCACCGCAGCTCTATCTATCTATCTATCTATCTATCTATCTATCTATCTATCTATCTATCTATCTATCTAATATAGTACCTTTCATGTTTATCTGTCTGTCTGTCTATTGTGGTCAAATGGTAGTGAATCCCGGGTTCAAGGAGGAAATGTTGAGACACCAACCAGACTGTTCCATTTAATTCATGACAGTGCAAACAGAAAATGCTGGTGGTTGCCTTACTCTTAAGGTAATTGTTGCTTGCCTGAGCAGGTCCTTCTCTTCTGTAGTGGTCCAGCTCTCTGATTAGTTCTGGTCAAAATCAGACACCTCCCTCCTGGGATGCGCAGCTTTATATGAATTTCCTCGGAAGAGGTGGAGTCAGTCTCCCTCTGCGGGTGTTTGCTTGGTGCTGTAGAGGCAGAAACAGGTGACAAGGTGAGCAGCAGTGCCACTTCTCAATTTGGGGTGGTGCTACATACCCCGGAAAAGCCTTGAAGGTGACCCGGTGATGTACATTGTCGCGGATGGCCCCTTACCTTATTGTGGAAGGACTGGGCGAGAGAGCTGGCTCAGGACATTATCACCCCTGTGACATTAGAGGACAGCCCCCCCTGGGTTGCTGTGGCACCACGGACTCCCTCAGGGCAGTCTGGGAGTTGGAGCTCACTGCACCCCTGTTTTGCTCTGTGGCAGCCGCCAGGAGCTGCAGAGCCCTACGCTGGGCTTCTGCCACACCTAGGAGTGATTCCAGATCTCCCTAACAAGCCACCTGGAATACTCTCAGGTGCAGCTTAAAAGGAGCCAGCGCCCACTATTACAGGAGACAGAGTCGGGAGGAAGTGAGACAAAGCTTGCTGGAGGAAGAGTGGAGGCAGAGAGAGAGAAAGAAAAGAAGAAGGCAAAGAAAGTGCTGTGACTTGTACTGATTGGTGCTTATTGTACTGAGCTGCCGCAGGGAGCAAAAGATAAGCGTTTGCCACTGATAATAAACATGTGCTGTGCCTTGAACTTGTGCCTGGTGTCTGTCTGTGTCGGGTTTGGGTGACTGGTGTGCCCCCTACAGGCCACAACATCTATAATTATTTACTTACCAAAAATCAAAAATGAGAAGCTAAGTGCTGAAAACCACAACATTAAGCAACATTAAAGTCAAAAAGAGAAAGCACAAGAGTGAAGTAGCAAAAGTAGAGATTTGCAAAGAATTGATTAGAGTTTCAGTGTTTACCCAGATAACAGGTAGTGACTGTATTTAATCTGTCACATAGATGAGGTCAGACATCACGAAGATCAGTACCGTGTGCCCCCGGTCAGTATGTTCCCCAGAGTGAGGCAGTAGTCTTGTATCTGCAAAAGAAGATGAGATGTCAGAACAAAGTCAAGGTCGATTCACAAAGGTCTAAGTAATTAACAGCTAAAACAAAAGGAGTAGCCAAGTAAGCAAAGTAAAATAAGAAATAAAGTCAAAAAGAGTTTTCCAAAGAAACAAAATTACTTGAGCTAAACACAGGGTTTACCTTACATAAGAGGGCCACTGTGACATCACTGGCATTTTTGTGCACCTAGCAGATGCCACTTGCAACACATGGTGACATAGCAACCAATATTCTAATGTTTTAAGATGCTGTCATCGTCAACACGCAATGGAAGAATAGGACAAAACAATTACTAAAAATTAAATGTTAAAATTTTGTATGAAGTCTTAAATTTAATCAACGTGTTGTTTTGTCAATTACAGGCGTGTGACTTAATGAACTCTAAAGCTGGTTCTCTGTGACCGAGAGCTGGTGTGTAACTGTGTCCCATCCCATCAGGGGCTGTTTAATAACTTGCACCCCATGCTTAACTGGGACTCCATATTTGAATGTAATCAAGTTTACAGTATAATTGAGAGGGGCTTGGTGGTGTGGTAGTGTGGTGGATAGCACTGCTGCTTCTTTGATTCTAGTTGTGTGTTTGACCTTCACCTCTGTAATTTTTTTGTGTATGTTCTGTATTGCACGTTCTACAGGTGACTGTGTGAGTTTCCTCTTGATACCCCAGTTTTTCTCTCACATCATCAAAGACATTTTGTTTAAAGTGACTCGAAACAGGCCTGAGTTTGAGTATGTGTGTGTGTGTGGGTGTGTGTGTGTGTGTGCGTGTGTGTAGGTGTAGGTTCTCGTCATTAAATCTCCCTCTCTCTCTATTTACTTACATAAACTGTTATTGCACTTCCAAGCAATTTGAACTTTTCATTACCATCTAAGTTATTGGACTGCTGGGTGAGGTGAACAAATGTGCGCTGCTGCTTTATATTGATATCTTTGTACTTTTTTTCACACCCTCCTCATTCCGTATCCCTTGATGGCCAGGAAGAGGCAGGGTCAGAGGTGAAGCGTACTGTAGGAGATACAGCAGCCCAAAAGTCAGTCCACTCTGAGAAATTCTCACAAACACATTGTAGGTTACTTAAGTGAGCATATTCAAGAAAAGGGAATCAAAAACAGCTGTGGAAAATATAATGTGTTCCCTGTTCACGTACATTGGTTATGGAGCTACTAATTTATATTTCTCAGCCAAGATGAAAGCAGTTGAGTATAAAGAGTAGAAAAAATCTTTACTTTGAATTCTGTTCACTTTGTAAAATACACATGTTGTTTCACTTTCTCTCATATGAATTTTTCCAATCTGTGTAGAACTGCATCCCACTGCTAACACCAATTACACTGATATCAGGTCCATATTTAATGTGGCCAGCAAAATCAAACCCCAGTCTGTTATGTCTGTCAGGCTCATGGTTATATTCGGTTTCTAAGTCTTTAACATTTTTATAAGTTTGTATTATTTATCATGATTATTTCTGATAATATTGTGTCACATACGTGGGTTTGGGAGACAGTTTACGGGCTCAAATAGATGCAGTTACCCGCCAAACCAAGGGTTGGCACTGCCCTCTAACTCCTTCTCCTCTCTCCCTACAACTTGACGACATCACTTCCGGTTCCAACCCTCAAGACCCCACCTGTCACTTCAGGTTCCAGAACGCTATTCACCCATGACATCACTTCCTGCAGCCAATTACTGTATATATACCATCTTCATTTTCTTTTTTATTAAGCCCATTTTGAACTCTGCCTGTGAAGACTTCATTTCCTGTTTTTGCTACAGTATATTTGGGATCCACCCAAACCTTTGACAGTGTTTGTGTCTTATTTTACAATTGTTATGCTAATTTATCATTTAGGCATTATGTGTCACACATTACTATTTTCATTATGTTTTAAATTTCTTGTGTACTGTTAATTTAAATGTCTTCTCATTCCTTGTGTTTTTGGGGTGGACCACCCCCAGCCTCTTAAAAGGAAGGCTGGGAAGTTGAGTCACTTGTAGTTCATTGATGCATTTTGGTGGAGTTAAGATTTCAGTTTGTGAGTATTATTTTGTTTTTTCAAATTTTTCAACTACTCTGTTTTGCAGTTCTAGTACATTGTATTGCAACTTGTTTATTCTCAGATTGCCTGTTTGGCAAATTCTTTTCTCTCTTTTTTTGCTCTTTTGAGTTTTTTATTTTATTGTTTTTCTACTTTTGTAAATATATCCTCCACCATGTGGTAATATTTTGGAGGTCTCACCTCACACCAGTTTGCCGTGTGCACAACACAGTGCCTCATGCTCAGAGCCTGGCTGATGTAAAGAACAGGAGACAGCAACCTTGTGTTGTGTTACAGGCAGACTTTTGCCTGGCTTGTGTTTCCTTTCTGTTTCATTGTGTTTTTTGTTATTTTTGAAATATTATTTTTCATTTCAATGTAATTTCTCTTATTTTTTATTATCTAATATTTAAGCACTGTCTCTTTAAAGTAACATCCACTCTTTGTACTTTATTGGTGGAGCCCCAGGAGGCGGGGCCACCATGACAGTTCTGCTGCTGGCTCCTCCCTCTGCCTTTATAGTCAGTTAGAGAGAAGAACGCACCACTGGGTGGTTGTGTTTGTGTAGGTGTTTTATAAGTTTTGTTTGTCTTTTCATTTAATTTCTGATTACTGGATTCTTTTGCTCTGTTTATTGGATTTCTGCATTTGGAACTTCCTTGCTTTGGATTGCCTTTTTAGGCAAATCTTTTTTTGCCCCTTTTCTCTGTTTTTCTAATTCTTTTTTTTTAATTCTTTATTTATGAAGATTTTTCCTTTGAATTGTTTAAGTAAGCCAGAGTTTTACAGTTTTCTCTCCCTTATGAAACATTTTGATTTAATTTGAGAATTTCTTTACTTTTTGAACTTTTAAAGATGACTCTCCATTTTTGGGCCTGTCTAAGTAGAAGCCTCCTGGTAGAGTTGGGGAACTTGCTGCAAGGGTTTGTGTCTGCTGTTCTGCCTTGTGGAGCATTTTAGAGGCCTCACACCCTCTTTTGTAGTGTCTTAGACTCCCAAACACAACTTCTTGTAGTTACAATGGCAACTACATGCTCAAATTCACACACAAAAGAGCAAGGGAAAATTTGCCCTTGTCTATCCATCCATCCATCCATCCATTGTCTCCCGCTTATCCGAGGTCGGGTCGCGGGGGCAGCAGCTTGAGCAGAGATGCCCAGACTTCCCTCTCCCCGGCCACTTCTTCTAGCTCTTCCGGGAGAATCCCAAGGCGTTCCCAGGCCAGTCGAGAGACATAGTCCCTCCAACGTGTCCTGGGTCTTCCCTGGGGCCTCCTCCCGGTTGGACGTGCCCGGAACACCTCACCAGGGAGGCGTCCAGGAGGCATCCTGATCAGATGCCCAAGCCACCTCATCTGACTCCTCTCGATGCGGAGGAGCAGCGGCTCTACTCTGAGCCCCTCCCGGATGACTGAGCTTCTCACCCTATCTTTAAGGGAGAGCCCAGACACCCTGCGGAGGAAACTCATTTCAGCCGCTTGTATTCGCGATCTCGTTCTTTCGGTCACTACCCATAGCTCATGACCATAGGTGAGGGTAGGAACATAGATTGACTGGTAAATTGAGAGCTTCGCCTTGCGGCTCAGCTCCTTTTTCACCACGACAGACCGATGCAGCACCCGCATTACTGCGGATGCCGCACCGATCCGCCTGTCGATCTCACGCTCCATTCTTCCCTCACTCGTGAACAAGATCCCGAGATACTTGAACTCCTCCACTTGAGGCAGGATCTCGCTACCAACCCTGAGAGGGCACTCCACCCTTTTCCGGCTGAGGACCATGGTCTTGGATTTGGAGGTGCTGATTCTCATCCCAGCCGCTTCACACTCAGCTGCGAACCGATCCAGAGAGAGCTGAAGATCACGGCCTGATGAAGCAAACAGGACAACATCATCTGCAAAAAGCAGTGACCCAATCCTGAGCCCACCAAACCGGACCCCCTCAACGCCCTGGCTGCGCCTAGAAATTCTGTCCATAAAAGTTATGAACAGAATCGGTGACAAAGGGCAGCCCTGGCGGAGTCCAACTCTCACTGGAAACGGGTTCGACTTACTGCCGGCAATGCGGACCAAGCTCTGGCACCGATCGTACAGGGACCGAACAGCCCTTATCAGGGGGGCCGGTACCCCATACTCTCGGAGTACCCCCCACAGGATTCCCCGAGGGACACGGTCGAATGCCTTTTCCAAGTCCACAAAACACATGTAGACTGGTTGGGCAAACTCCCATGCACCCTCCAGGATCCTGCTAAGGGTATAGAGCTGGTCCACTGTTCCGCGACCAGGACGAAAACCACACTGTTCCTCCTGAATCCGAGGCTCGACTATCCGACGGACCCTCCTCTCCAGGACCCCTGAATAGACTTTTCCAGGGAGGCTGAGGAGTGTGATCCCTCTGTAGTTGGAACACAACCTCCGATCCCCCTTCTTAAAGAGGGGGATCACCACCCCGGTCTGCCAATCCAGAGGCACTGTCCCTGATGTCCATGCGATGTTGCAGAGGCGTGTCAACCAAGACAGTCCTACAACATCCAGAGCCTTGAGGAACTCCGGGCGTATCTCATCCACCCCCGGGGCCCTGCCACCAAGGAGTTTTTTGACCACCTCGGTGACCTCAGTCCCAGAGATGGGGGAGCCCACCTCTGAGTCCCCAGGCTCTGCTTCCTCATTGGAAGGCATGTTAATGGGATTGAGGAGGTCTTCGAAGTACTCCCCCCACCGACCCACAACGTCCCGAGTCGAGGTCAGCAGCGCACCATCCCCACCATATACAGTGTTGACACTGCACTGCTTCCCCTTCCTGAGACGCCGGATGGTGGACCAGAATCTCCTCGAAGCCGTCCGAAAGTCGTTCTCCATGGCCTCCCCAAACTCCTCCCACGCCCGAGTTTTTGCCTCAGCAACCACCAAAGCCGCATTCCGCTTGGCCTGCCGGTACCTATCAGCTGCCTCCAGGGTCCCACAGGACAAAAGGGTCCTGTAGGACTCCTTCTTCAGCTTGACGGCATCCTTCACCACCGGTGTCCACCAACGGGTTCGGGGATTGCCGCCACGACAGGCACCGACCACCTTACGGCCACAGCTCCGGTCAGCCGCCTCAACAATAGAGGCACGGAACATGGCCCATTCGGACTCAATGTCCCCCACCTCCCTCGGGACATGGTCGAAGTTCTGCCGGAGGTGGGAGTTGAAGCTACTTCTGACAGGGGGCTCTGCCAGACGTTCCCAGCAGACCCTCACAACACGTTTGGGCCTACCACGCCTGACCGGCATCCTCCCCCACCATCGAAGCCAACTCACCACCAGGTGGTGATCAGTTGACAGCTCCGCCCCTCTCTTCACCCGAGTGTCCAAGACATGTGGCCGCAAGTCCGACGACACGACCACAAAGTCGATCATCGAACTGAGGCCTAGGGTGTCCTGGTGCCAAGTGCACATATGAACACCCCTATGCTTGAACATGGTGTTCGTTATGGACAATCCGTGACGAGCACAGAAGTCCAATAACAAAACACCGCTCGGGTTCAGATCGGGGGGGCCATTCCTCCCAATCACGCCCTTCCAGGTCTCACTGTCATTGCCCACGTGAGCATTGAAGTCTCCCAGCAGAACGAGGGAGTCCCCAGAAGGTATGCCCTCTAGCACCCCCTCCAGGGACTCCAAAAAGGGTGGGTACTCCGAACTGCTGTTCGGTGCATACGCACAAACAACAGTTAGGACCCGTCCCCCCACCTGAAGGCGAAGGGAGGCTACCCTCTCGTCCACCGGGGTAAACCCCAATGTACAGGCTCCAAGTCGGGGGGCAATAAGTATACCCACACCCGCTCGGCGCCTCTCACCGGGGGCAACTCCAGAGTGGTACAGAGTCCAGCCCCTCTCAAGGAGATTGGTTCCAGAGTCCAAGCTGTGCGTCGAGGTGAGTCCGACTATATCTAGCCGGAACCTCTCAACTTCGCGCACTAGCTCAGGCTCCTTCCCCTTCAGAGAGGTGACATTCCACGTCCCAAGAGCCAGCTTCTGTAGCCGAGGATCGGACCGCCAAGGTCCCCGCCTTCGGCCACCACCCAACTCACACTGCACCCGACCTCCTTGGCCCCTCCCATAGGTGGTGAGCCCATGGGAAGGGGGACCCACGTTGCCTCTTCGGGCTGTGCCCGGCCGAGCCCCATGGGTGCAGGCCCGGCCACCAGGCGCTCGCCATTGAGCCCCACCTCCAGGCCTGGCTCCAGAGTGGGGCCCCGGTGACCCGCGTCCGGGCAAGGGAAAACGGCGTCCAAAGTTTTCATTCATCATAGAAGGTTTGAACCGCTCTTTGTCTCATCCCTCACCTAGGACCAGTTTGCCTTGGGTGGCCCTACCAGGGGCATAAAGCCCCGGACAACAGAGCTCCTAGGATCATTGGGACATGCAAACCCCTCCACCACGATAAGGTGGCGGTTAAAGGAGGGGCCCTTGTCTATTTATGTATATTTGGGTGGCCTCAGCAAGGAGGGTTCCTTTCCACAAGACAGTGTGGGACTCATGAGACCCAAATTGATATTTTGTGGCACGGTACAGAATTTGAGTTCTGTTGGCAGAAGTGGGCAGAACTGAGGTTGGGTATGTGCAGGAGCAGACGGGAGCAGAAGGAGTCCTTTAGAAATATGACAGGAGAGGAACTGAAAAAATCAGTCCCACATGGCTTTTTAGACTCAAGCTGAAGAGCTGATGGGAGCGGGTTGATATTTTCAGTGTGTAGGAGGGCACGGGACAAGAAAGTGTGTGGAAAGGATCTGGCAGAACTGTGAAAGAACTTGATAATGCGTGCCTTTAGAAAGTAGGCAGAAGTGTTATTACAAAATCAGCCCAGTATACAGGGCCGGATTTATATGAAAAGAGGCCCTAGGCTATTCCACTTATGAGGCCCTTTCACCTTCCATTTTTAAGTTTGTAAATTACATGAGAGATAATAAAATACGTAATACGCGTTGATCTTAACCAATACATTTTTATGTTTGTTTATTAGTCATATGCGTAGAATTTCTCCTTATTAGTGTAATTTTAATTTTGCTAACAATTTGAATGTAGACCCCTCTTGATCTTGAGGCCCTAGGCTGAAGCCTAGTTAGCCTATAGGAAAATCCGGCCCTGCCAGTATAGCTCTCTAGCTTCACCCATCTGGCTACAGATTGACTCTTCCAATGAGATTTTTAAATGTTTTTTGACATCTAAATCTTTTTTCTGCATTAATGAAGCTCAACGACAAATTCAGTGGGGTTGATGCAAATTTTGTGTTTAGCCGACATACACACCAATGGGTCCTCAAAATTGGTGTTCTGTTAAGTCTTGGTGACCATTCTCATCTGTTGTATCCAAATTTCCATAAATAGACAACCACATTGAAGTTGAGGATATTCTGCCGATTTGTTTTTCACTTGAGAACTTTATTTAAATTCTAAATAACAGGCAAACATATTTGAAAATAATAATAATATATTTTATTTATATAGTGCCTTTGCCAAATCAGGCATGAAATTGCTTTCAGACAGGAACTAAGTGCTTTTCTTCCTGTGCTCGATGTGAAACCCAATTTATTTTGCATATTTTTTTGAAGCACTGAGTTTTAATATCAATTCAATTTTCAAGTATCATTTTGCTCATCACTACTTATTAACCTAGACCAGTGCCTCATGCAGGATCATCTTGTGTCCTCTTTCCAAAATCTAATTGTAATGAAAAGTCAAGCAAAATGATTAGCCAATAAAAGGTGTAATTTTGTTTGACTTTTCACTACATTCATGATGTCTAACACCCTAGTACTACAAAATCTAATTGAAGGAATTAAAAAATATTAACAATAGCAAAGCACAGTCATGTTGCTTGGACTTGTTGGGCTCCTTACTAGGTTTTTCATTCAATGTGAGGTTTCATTAGTCCTAAAAGAACAAAAAGGCTTAAGATAAGGAGATGAAGGTATAAGCAAGAGCTAAAACAAAAGGGTAGTCAAGATTTCAGATGATGGTTGTATCTAAGGCCTAAAAGCCAGCAACCAAAAAAAAAAAAAAAAACATTCAGATGAAATTAAATTCTAAAACTCAGTGCAAGAGGAACCAAATGGTGTTTCTCTCCCAGCAAAATTCAACCCATTGATGCAGGAAGAAAGAGGTTTGATTTTGTTTGTAAGTATTAAATGCATTAATTCCACATGCGTCTGCCTGTCATTTACTATTTAAATAATGATCTCAAGTGAAAAAAACAATCACCAGACACATTTCCTGTCACATGTAGACATTTTGTTCTGGTAGTACGATCCTCACTTTGCCAGTTATGATGACTGTAACAATACACAGGTCCCAAAAGATACTTGTTGGTACAAAAATGACCAGGAGATGGCAGCATTTGGCAGCAAATCATGGTCAATGGAGAAAGCAGAGCCAGAGCCAAAGAGGCAGACCATAAGGCAACCAAAACACAACAGGAAAACGGCATCCATGTCAAGGATAAGAAAGGGAGTTTAAAATTGAAAACGAAACCTGACGCTAGAGCCTGCTTGTTATATTAACTAACTACACAGGAAGCAGAAGCACAAAAGTTTTATCCAAATAAGAAATAATTTATGAAATAATTGGAAACTGTGACGTAACTGGTACACCGAATATAGTCATGTGACATGTGCATCACATTGTGTAAAAAGGAAGCGAACAGTAGTAAAATAAAATAAAATTGTTTTAATCCACATGATAACAATAAACAGAGTCCAAAACTGAATGGTAAAAACTATAATGTGAGGCAAAATACAAAACAATATAATTACAATAATGGCAGTCTTGGTGATCTCAATCCTAAAGATGCATCAGAGACTGAAAAGAAACTTGAACCTCCACAGCAGCTGGAGTGTGTGTCTCTTCAACCTGATGTGCAAAAATCAAGAAACAGGAAATGAGGTTTACCAGGCGATGGTGGCCGATATCCCATGTAGTGAGTATTTCTGTAGTTGAAAAGGATTATGTGCACGATGGTGTGTTTTGGTGTATCATATGCTTCTATAGAAAAGAAAACAGGAAGACATGGAAGTATGAACAAAGCTCTAGGAAGTAATATTCCTTGCTCTTTATCCTAAAAAACTTTAAAATCAGCAAAATGCTTTTTAGTGAGTTTTACATTTCGCAATTGCAAAATAGCCAGCAAAATGAGTGTTAATGTCAGTTTCTCAAACTATATGTGAATCGAACTTGCCTGTTTCCCTCATCACAAATCACATATCTTTGGAGGGTATGTGAAAATTCATTTTCAGATCAAGGACCTCCATCTGGAGGAGTTGGACTCGAATCTCCACGTTACATCCATGTTTTTTACTGAATCAGCCTGTCATTTAAAGCGCACATTACAAAGTTGTCGAAATCATGTTTCTTCCATCTTAAAAAATTTGGGGAAATTAAGGCGCTTTCTAAATAAACAGGATTCTGAGAAATTAATTCATGCATTTATGTCTAGTAGGATTGACTACTGCAATGCAGTATTCACTGGATGTTCAAACTGTTCTTTATACAGCCTCCAGTTAATCCAAAATGCTGCTGCAAGAATTATTACAAGAACAAGAAAATACAAACACATAACTCCAGTTCTTAAATCCTTACACTGGCTCCCGGTTAAGTTTAGGGCAGATTTCAAAATCTTTTTTAAATGGCCAAGGTCTGGCTTACTTGTCTGAACTTATCATGACTTAAAAACCAGAACGCACATTAAGATCTCAAGATGCCAGTCTACTTATGATTCCAAGGATTAATAAAATAATAGTGGGAGGCCGAGCTTTTAGCTACAGGGCCCCTAAACTGTGGACTGGTCTGCCTGCTACTATTAGAGATGCCCCTTCGGTCTCAGCTTTCAAATCCCGGTTGAAGACTCACTACTTCAGTTTAGCATACCCTGACTAGAGCTGCCGATTAACTGTACATACTGCATCTCTGTAGTTAGTCATTAGCACTAAAACATAAGTAACATGACAGTTATAATTTGTTACTAACTCTCACCTATTCTGTTTTTCTTCTCAGTACTCAAATGTGGCACTTGGTGCCACTGCCCAAGTGCCAAGTTGTTGCCTGCCTAAAGTAAAGTCATCTCTGATGGAGGATCTCAGGAATCATCGGGGAGAGGGGTCCTTTCATCGGATTGGCTGGCCCAGCACTGACTAAACTGTATAATGAAATTGGGGGCGGCAGCTTGATGGCTGAGGTTTCCAGGACTCTAAACAAATCCAAATCATACTACAGTAATCCCTCACCTATCGCGGGGGTTACGTTCCAGAGCCCCCCCGCGATAGGTGAAATCCGCGAAGTAGCGACCTATATTTATTTTATTATTTATACATATTTTAAGGCTTTATAAACCCTTCCCACACTCTTATAAACCTTTCTCACTCTCTTGTTAACCTTTCCCACACTCTTATAAACACTTCCTATGCTCTTAAACACTTTCTACATTCTTAAACACCTCAGACCAACACTGCACACTGCCTGCACGCAGCGATCAGACGTCAATGTGTCTGCACTCGCTTTGTGAAGGGGGGCAGCTGAACTCACGCTGAGCAGAAATGGACTTTGTGCTGCTTCTGCCAAAATGCCTGCTTGTCGCTCTGCTCGAGGAGTGTGTGTGTGTGTGTGTGTGTGGGTGTGTGAGAGCTGAACGCACCTTCGCTCAAACCCCCCTCCCCGGAAGCGCAGTTCGCATTGTCAAGGGGGTGGGGAGCTGAATGAACGCTAAGGAGAAGTGGACTTTGTGCTGGGTTTGTGCTGCTTGTCGCTCTGCGTGTCAATAATTTAAAATCCTGTACAATCAGGCTTTTAGGTGTACATCACCAATTTTCCTGTCTCACTGTCTTGTCTTGCGTGAAGTTAAAATGTTTTATAATAGTGAGATGTTACTCATATCCTTAGCCCGACATCCACATATCATATGTGTTAACAAAGTGTGTTTTATAAGTTTACATGTGTTTAAAGCATGTGGGATGGGTATTTTAAGGCTTAAACTAAAAAAATGTTTATTTATATGGTCTTTCTATATCACGGATTTTCTCCTGTTGCTGATGGGTCTGGAACATAACTTCCGCGATAGGCGGGCAATCACTTGTATTTAAAAATCCGCGAAGTCGTGAATCCGCGAAAAGTGAACCGCGAAGTAGCGAGGGATTACTGTATGTGATATCATCTACTGTTAAATTCTGCTCCATACTTTTAATATTTTTATTTTTATACTATATTGAGGATTACTTGTGTTCTGTTCTTCTTTTTGACACCCACTGCATGCCCAACCTACCTGGAAAGGGGTCTCTCTTTTTGAACTACCTTTCCCAAGGTTTCTTCCATTTTTTCCCTACAAGGGTTTTTTTTTGGAGTTTTTTCTTGTCTTCTTAGAGAGTCGAGGCTGGGGGCTATGAAAAGGCAGGGCCTCTTAAAGCCCATTGCTGCCTTTCTTGTGTGATTTTGAGCTATACAAAACTAAATTTTATTGTATTGCATTGTACATGAAGGTTTACATCAGGACTGAGCTGGGGTTTAAATCTCTCTTTTACAAGATTCCTGCTGTGACTGGCAGCTGCGATCTAAAACTCTACCTCACGGAAAGACTCTCCATTAAGGATGAGCTGGGCTTTACAGCTCCAATTCACAAGATGTCCCTCCTTTTGAGGAGTAGCTAGTTTTCATAACCTAATTATATATGAAAGTTGGGGTCCAAAACTCCATTTTAGGTGAAGGCTGTGTAACATGTTGGGATACAAACTCCAGTTTAGGTGAAGTTTCTCCATCAGTAATGTGTACTGTGGCCCAAAACTTCATTTCACACAATGGCTTGCTATCGGCCAATGAGCTGGGGTTCAAATCTCCAGTTTCGATGAAGTGTGAAATGCTACTTATGTCTTACTGTGACACCAACTGTGAATAAAGAACTGATATAAAGAATAACAAAGATGTCTAATTGTGGGTAGTAAAGTTCAAGTTGATTCAATGGTATTCTGATTAACATTTTTCCCCTGATCTCATATTTTGCTGCTTAATGTGTATTTTTAATTAAAATGGTGGGATTCTAGGGAGGGTTAGCTAAGGTAGAGCAGGTCGTGTTAAAGCTGTGTAGAGCCTTTAAGTTAACCAGAATCATCATTTTCTTTTTACATTTTTTAAAATATCAAAAAAACACTGCGTTTAAGGAGAAGTTTAAAAGAGATCAAGTCGGACTCAAAATGGGCCGCAGGGGTCTGCTTTCCAGAGACAAACTGAACTGGATACACTTTTGTACATTAGGCAGGGATCTCGAGGAAGCTTTCAAAACTCTTATGGGAGCAAATTAGAAGTGCATCACAAAGGCTCTTTAATGACGACATGAAAAGCGCACGGAGAACATCAGTTAGCCCATTCAGGGCATAGTGCAGAACACTTAATTCACATTGAAGTTTATAAATGGAAGGAACAGCTTGTCTAATGGAATTGCAAAAATAGAAACAGATGAGACTAGAAAGGCACACACAATTCCATCTCTTTTGGCCTGAATTTTGTGAGCACTTCTTCACTTGGCACTTGAGAGCAGGGTGTTCAGGTTCGGTCCTGAAGGACTGCGGTGGCCCAACCCGTGTTTCTTCATTAGGACACACTTAATGCTGTTCAAGTATTTATTGTCCACACATTTTTGTGCTTCATTATAGTTAAATCACTGTAAATATTTCAAAATCTTAATTGAAACACATCCATAAAAGTGTGCATCCAAAAGCACATCACTGAAATACTGTTAAAAGTAATAAATAAAATATAAAACAAAAATGCATGGTCATTTGCCCACTCATGTGTTATGTGATGGACTGGGAGTTTCCAACATTAGTGTAATGGACAGACAACACAATCATTGGGGAAACCTTCCAAAACACTACTATGAAACGAGCCAGGACCTTCACTAGCCTGCCAAGATATGGCCTTACCCCAGGCAGCCAGCCCCCAACCACCACTGCCAGGTTTCAGACTGCAAAGACCTAAAACAGGGCCCTGGCTTTTAAAGTTCAAAAAAGGCAATAATGCATAATCTATTCTAATAAAAGGCAAAGCCCTCACTGACTCACTCACTCACTCATCACTAATTCTCCAACTTCCCTTGTAGGCAGAAGGCTGAAATTTGGCAGGCTCATTCCTTACAGCTTACTTACAAAAGTTAAGCAGGTTTCATTTCGAAATTCTACGCATAACGGTCATAACGGTTGACAACATCCGCCATGTTAAACTTTCTTATTTATGGCCCCATCTTCACGAAATTTGGTAGGCGGCTTCCCTGCGCTAACCGAAACCACTAACCGAAACCAATGTACGTACTTATTTCGGTGGTATGACGCCACTGTCGGCCACCATATTGAACTTTCCCACGGTCTTTGTTACTTATGGGCCCATCTTCAAGAAATTTGGTACGCGGGTTCCCAGCGCTAACTGAATCCTTCTTACGTAGATATATACGTCCATAACCTGCAGCTCAGTTGCCGTGTGAGGCGGTGTTGGGTCCCCCATCCCCACGCCTCCCACGTAGTTGGCTGCCTGCCTATATAAGGCCGTCCGTCGCTCTGGTCTCTTCATTCCCTTCCTTGCTTCGCCACGGTATTCACATCTCCCTGCTGAGAATTCCAGCCTTTTTATTTAATCCACATCTTTTCTGCTGTTTTATTGTTCGTTTATTACGATTATAGTTATTGTGTAGGTATTTTAGACTTAGTTTATATTGTTCAGGTACCCATTTCCTTTATCGTTCCAACCGTACCCCCATTAACATGTCTATCCAGGTGATCACCATCGATCAAAGAACTGTCACTTACCGAGTGGTTTCCATGCCCGGAGATGGCGACTGCCTTTTCCATTCTCTGTATTACATATTGCACGGCCATATCAGGCTCACTCTTGATATCCAGAGGAACATTGTGTCTTATGTATTGAATGACTGGGACAGGTTCAAGGTGTGGACTGCTGACGGTACAGGAGATAATTATACTATACAGGAGCACTAGAAGAGTGAAATGCTTAAGCCCTTCACCTATGATTCTGCATGTGAGTTGATGGCTGCCGCTGAATTGTTCGGTTGTCGCTTTCAAGTGTACCGAAATGGCCAAATATTTTACACCTTTGGACAACCGCCAATGCCTCTTAAACATCTTAGATTCACAGGTGACAATTTGAGTAGTGGACACTTTGATGTTTATGAATGTTTAAACTCTCAAAAGCTGGATGCGAAGTTATCGATGAAATCCATTTCAATTCAAACTCCTCCAATTTCCAGTAAGGCTCTGCTTCGCAATGACAATTAATAAGTCTCAGGGACAGACCCTACAAAAGGTTGGCATTGATTTGAGGCAAGATTGCTTTTCACATGGACGAGTATACGTTGCATGCTCAAGAGTAAGCTCAGCGCACAGCTTGGTCATATTACAACTGGAGGGCCAACCTGACAACATGGTATACAAAGAGATCCTTAACAAATAATTATTGGTATATTTTCCCTCAGTTTAAAAAGGTTTACTTTTCTTCTTAATAAAAATTTTAAAGCAGTACTTCACTGCTGCGAAGCGCGGGTATTTTGCTAGTGGAGAATAAACTGCACCATCTGAATCTGCTGAAGACCACTAACTGAAGCCTCTCTTCTAAAATGTGTCCTTTATTCATGAAGACTGCTGTTCTGTTTGCTCGTCTTACCTGGCCTGTAGCTTCATACCATCTACTTAAGGATATCACAGATCTCAGACTCCTGTTCTGTTATTTGAATTTGTCAAAATCCGGCACATCTCCACATTCCTGAATCGTAGCTCAAGTGTGGAATTTGCACGTTCTTCTAATGTCCGAGTGGGTTTTCAGTTGTGCAGGTTCAGCTAATTGATGACTCTGAAGCAGCCCAGTGTGAATAAGGGTGTCCTATAAATAAAGGGCACCCTCCCTGATCCTTCCATCATCTTGAATGAATGAATACTAAGGATGAAAGACAGTCACACAATTCTGCATAAAGCTCAAAGACTCATTGGCAATTTTTGTAATGGAGTGTCTGCTTCATAAATATTGTTTTCATTTCGTCCTCCAAGCTTGCTACAGACTTTTTTTTCTAGAAATGTCTTGCTTCATTATTGAGGTCAGACACAAATTCTTACCACACATTCAGTTCTTTAAAGAGAGAATATAAACATGTTATCACTTCTACTTTCATGGAGGGGGGGATGGCACGGTGGTGCAGTAGTATTGCTGGTATCTTGCAGTAGGGAGTTAAGGGCTCTTATCCCAGGTCCTCCCTGCATGGAGTTTGCATGTTCTCTCCATATCTGCATGAGTTTCCTTCACTGTGATCCAGTTCTCTTCCACAGTCCAAAGACATGCAGGTTAGGTGGATTGGCAATGCTAAATTGGCTCTAGTATGTTTAGCGTATGTGTGTTTGGGTGGGTGTGTGGTGCCCTGTCCAGTGTTTGTTCCTGCCTTGTGCCCTATGTTAGCTGGGATATTCTCCAGTAGTCCCCTGTGACTCTGTTCAGGATTAAACAGGTAGAAAAACAACTGACT
The DNA here is from genome assembly GCF_900747795.2 of Erpetoichthys calabaricus. Lineage (NCBI taxonomy): Eukaryota > Metazoa > Chordata > Cladistia > Polypteriformes > Polypteridae > Erpetoichthys > Erpetoichthys calabaricus. Next base: position 38,810,486 of record NC_041404.2, on the reverse strand, counting down.
GACTGTCTTTCATGAAGGGTCACAGGGAGGCCTCACTCTGGCTTTACTGTTATGAACTGCGATAGAAAGTTAGCCTGCCTAGATTTTCATTGTTCTATAAGGGACACAACCCTTTAATCCAACAATTGTGCTAAACGTAGTGTCATGCATGTGTATCTAGGGACCACCATTCAGGCTGTGAGGAGATAAGCAGCACCATCCCCAGGATGAGAAGGGATGCTGGTGTTAAAAACATCTTTACTTTTCTCTGTAGAATTGAAAAGACAGCCAAGGAGGACTCCTAGCTCCACCCACAATGCCCAAGAAGACTCTCCCCTTCCAGTACAAGCACTATAAAACCGGGTCGATCCCTGAAGGTGGAGTTATATGTTGACCAGACAAGCGAAGAGGATGGACCTCCTGTGACTTATACAGGTACTTAAGGCTGTCTGAAGCCATTTTGTTTTCTACTTGTGAACCCGAGTGGCTATAATTTTCATTTTTTTTAGAGGGGTGACCCGGCTAGTACCCACACATTTCTTCAACATACTCTGCTCTGCTTTGCCCAGTCAGAGTATTTTAAATCAAAAAGCCTGGGGAGGGATTTTCCTTCTTGGAGTTTCGTGCACCTTGTACAAAGGTATATTAAATCAAAGAGCAGCTGATAAATAACAAGATGTCTGGTCAGCTAAAGAAAGCCACTTAACACATGGTGGTCTGATTTTCCCGCTTGCTTCTGTGTTAGGCTTTTTCTTTTTTTATTTTGTAAACAAGAGAAGCAAACATGTAGAGGTGCAAGTGCTCAGTGCTGCTGTCTTATAGCACCTAAGTAACTGGATTCAACCACTAGCCCAGGCATCGTATTCCATGTAAAGTTTGCATGATCTCCTTGTTTCTCCATGGATGTTTCTCAGGAAACAGCAGGCTGCCTGTAATGAGTGAATGATTCACACAAAACTGAATCCGTAGCAAGATGTTTTGCATTACAAAAAATTCACTAAATAAATTGCAGGAACTGTTTTCACACATTAATACAGCATACATCTGCCTGTCGTTTCATATTTAAAGTATTTAAATAAAGATCTCTAGTAAAAAAAAAACATCATCAGAAGGTAGCGGTGTGGCGGGGAGGTGACTTTCCATGCTCTGAGTTTCCCTGCAAAGAAAAACCAGTAAAGAGTATGATGGTGCGTTTTAGTGTGTCATCCTGTTGAAAATATGCAGAAGATCACATTTTAAAAATGCAACGCACTTCTGATGTGGAATTGATTTTACTGACATTTTACGAATTACATGCTCTAAGCAGCTGCAATAATGAATACAGGTAAAGTTTTAAGAAGCAGTGTCCTTTATTTCCACCCAAAAAAAATTTTAAGAACCTCCAAAAATGTTTTTATTAAGTTTCTGGTTTCGCAATAATAATTGTAATTTTAGTGCCAGTTTTACAAAACTGTAAGTGAAATAAAGTGTCCCTGTTTCGCTCATCACTGCTGCTTACCACTTGGCAGATGTATGCTGAACAGACCTTGCATGTTTTCTGAGGATGCCCCAGTAAATCCTTTAAAAGGAATCCAAAACTCTCCTCAGAAAAAGTTTCTTCCATAACGCAGTGAAGGCCATGCATTCAGTGACCCTATGCATATAAAATTAATGTGTTTTGTATTTTGGATGTATCCCGTGCAAGTAAATGACTACAGGAAAATGATAAAGGGTTGAGGACCTGTCGAGACCCCAATTTAAAGTTGGGCAAATAATGGAAAGTAAAGCAAAAATGTAAATTCAGACGTTACCATCCTTGAGAGCCTTTCGTGCAAACAGGTTTGAAAAGGCCTCCCATAGTGAAGCTCAGTATTCTTTGAAGTAATTCCAATAATGAAGATTAACTTGAAGCGATGTCATCGTTTAAATTGGCGGAAGAGGTTGGACCTCCTGGGCTAACCAGGAAGTGGCGTCAATGGTCACCGTATGACTATAGTTCAGGTGTTTGAGTGAATGGGGAGAAGCTGTTAGTGAACACGTTTCCCCAGGGTGTGATGCTGATGCTTTTACCTCACTGACGTTGCGTGGATGCCCCCTATGTGCGTATGTGTGACACCCAATATAATTTATCCAGATTATGTTTACGCCTTAGGGTAAAATGCATATTCACTGTCAACATCATCTCCCATTAAATGTCTGATGTCACTTCTTCCATGTTATTAAAGACATCTTCCACAGTATGTATTATGCCCAGCAGAAATGAGACTTCAGATGGCGACTGGAAGACAAGGACATAGCGTATTATGATTGTTGTACTGCTACAGTCTTGGAAATTGCAATCCGAAAAATGCATCAGAGACTAAAGAGAAACTCAAAGCTCCACCACACATGGAGCATTCATATCAAGAAAGAAGAAAAGGTAATGGTAAATGGGAGGCTGCGGGGGTCAAGCACTTTTCTCTGTAGTTATTTTCCTGTTGAGAAAACACAGTGATGTACAAGAATGTGCGATTTAGTTTGTTTCTCTATCATATAAAAAAATCCTGCTATGAAAGAAGACTTTTTTGAAGAGATTTTTTCAAGTCCCACGAGACGAGACTTTTGACATGAGATTGTTTCAAGTCACTCCCTCCTCTCAACCATATTCAAACACACCCATGGTCCACTCACATCTCATTTGTCACAGACAGACACATTTCCTGCTCTCTCAGCTCTTATAAATTTTTACATTTTACTCACCATAAGTTCCCAATTAAAGAAGACGTATTATGTTCAAATCTTATTGAAGAATTTCATCCTAAAGGGATATCAACAGAAGAAATTAGAACACGGGCAATCCTAGCACAGAGAAACGATGAAGTCAAACGAATTAACACGAAAATTGTCGATCAGTTACACAGCAAATTGGTTAAATGTGTATCAATAGACTATGCTGAAACAGTTGGTGGTGATCGTTTGGAAGATGAAAACATCAACCTACAATATCCCGAAGAATAACTACAACCGTTAACACCGTCCGGTCTTCCACCGCCCGAATTACTCTTGAAAGAAGGATGTATCCAAGAAAGGTAATGTAGTACATCTCCCACGAATAACATTAGACACCAAAGGAGATCTTGATATGCCATTCATATTAAAACATTAACTGTTTCCTGTTAGAATAGCTTTTGCAAAGACAATTAACCAATTACAAACATTCGAAAAAGTCGATTTATTTATTAGAGAGAAAGAAACATAATTCACTCACAGGCAGTTATACGTTGCAATGTCATGATGCAAGTCTAAGCATGTAATCAAAATTCAATGAGATATTGAAGAAAAGTTAATTCAAAAAATTGTTTTTACTGAAGTTTTACAATAAAAGTGTAAATTTAAAAAATATTTGCATGTTAATTTCAAAGCCAAACAGAACAAAATCATATTACGCAACGAAAAACTCGAACGCAACATGAAACATAATTTACTTTGAAATTATTACATTTTACTATTTTTTACTATGGTTAATCACTCGCTGTAATGTAAAATAGTTAGTTTGATTATGCATAATCAACAATTCCCATGAAAATAACAATCTGTTTAAATTGTATATCCGCTTTCCCATACGTGAGCAGCAGAGTGGCAAAGTGGTTAGCGCGAAGTGCCCGTCTGGGGGTTGGTGAGCGAAGTGAGCTGGGGGCAAAGCACCCTAGTCTTCATGAAGGAAATTTGAATCATGTCACCACCGTAATGTGATCAAGGGGCACACGTAGAACTGATTATTACTGGGGTGCAGCTGTTTACCAGCTTTACACAGCTTCAGAAAAGAACACAGATAAATACAGATGTGTGAACGAAGCTTTAAGGAGTATTTAAAACCCCTGAAAAAACTATTTTTCGTGAGTATCACATTTTTCAGTTGTGAAGTCACCTGCCAAACAAATCTTAGTATCAGATTTGTGAATCTCGTCTGTTTCACTCATCACTTCTAGTGCAGGAGCTTATAAAGCCAGCGACAAACCACAGCACACGTTCAGAAGCAGATCCAAGTTGGATGAGCTCAGATTCAGCATTTTCAGCGACTTCTCAGTTTTCTTTCTACCTTGAGCTCTACTTGTGCATCATAAGCCCTACTGCCGGATCACTAGAGCTGCAGACATAGTGCTCTGTTGAAACAGATTAACCTTTTCATCAGCGCTGACAGTCTTTAATGAGTCATGAAATGCTTAGCCGCAAAATAAAACAGAAGGAATCATTTGTTACCACAATCAGCTTGATGGCTCAAAGGAAAGTGGATCATTAAGGCTTTGCACGACACGAACAAAGCGCTGGATGGGGAGCCCATCATTGAGCACACATGTGCAGCTGTTCACAGCCCACGAGGCGTCACTTTCAGTGATATGTCGAACTGTGCCAGTCACTGCAGCGGGTGACATGTACGACTGCCTTTTCTTTTTTTTAAAAGTGTCCCTTGCCTTGCACGGTGGACTTTTATTTTTCAGGGCCTTTCTGTCCACATCCTTGTGCAGATGATTGCTTAGGGTCTCCAAAGTTTAAGCCTTCTCTGGCAAACATTTGAATGTGTTTAAAGATAAGAGAGAGAAGAGAAAGCGTACCTCCAGCTGTCTGTCCGGGGCCGCCACGTTTAATCTTTTAAGCCTCTTATCCCCACTGTCATTAACTGTACAACACAGGCTGCTTCTTTATTCTGTAATCCCTGTGACACATTTCAAGGTGTGTGAAGAATTTCCCCAAAACTCCCTTCTTTCCCCAAATTAAAAACACATATCGTCTCCTTCTGTATTCTTGTGAAAATCCTCTAATCTAAAAAAGTAGCCCTTCAGTTTTCAGATGTTAAACAAAGAGTTCATTAAGAAAAACAAAACATAGTAGTTTCAAATCCATGTGACTTAATTCAGTGTCATGCGGGTCCAGAGCCTATTCCACCAGTGCTGGGTACAAACTATTATCACAATTTCAAACAAAAAATTGTTAAGGTTGTTTCCACGCTGAGAAGATAAGAAACACAGCATTTTGGCCTTCATAAGGAGTGTGGTGGTTGACAGAATGAGATCAAGAGAGGGTCCTCTGGATGGAACGAGCTTTCAAGTTATCCACCAACTTAGAGAGTGAAGGTCTGGGTGAGACCTTCTTTTCCGCAGTCACGTTGATGATGCCATCGGGTGAGACTTATGCACACATGTCCCCAGTAACTTCCAAATGCATACTAGCAGCAGGATCGCAAAATGGTGCAAACCCACGAACCAGCAAAATGGCACTGCAGTAAAAATATAAATAAAGAGACAGGCATTAGAATTTTCGAAATAACGAAAGCAACTTTTAATAAGAAAACTAACTCTGCCAAGAGATTCTCTGAGGTGGATAAACAAAAGTTTCAACAGTAAAAGATGCACACAAAAATATATTACATTTGGAAAAAAAAAAGATACAAAGCCATGACGTCTGTTATAGCTCCTTTAACATTAAGATCTTTAAAAATAACATTCTGATAGAGTACAAGCACCAAACATTTCCCTGTAGCCTGAATTCATGTGTTATTTTTTTAGGCCCTTCTATCACTGCATTTTTTTACAGTTGTTGTTGTGTGCTGCTTTGCATGTTGCTAGGGGTGTGGCTTCTAAGGTCATGACCTTTGGGTAATCGGGAGAAAAGGTTGACTGGGGGATTCCTTCCATTATGCAATCTGGGGCTAGAAACCTCCTAAATAAAAATGTAAAAAATACTTAAAAGAAACCTTCACCGAATGTGCTTCTCATGAGTCTCATTTGGTTTGACCTTTTTGCTTGCTTTTTCAACTTTGATTCTTGTCTCTCGATAAGATTTTGTAGCTAGGTCCTCACAGGTGGCACAGTGGTAGTGCTGCTGCTTTGCAGTAAGGAGACTGTGGAAGATTGTGGGTTCGCTTCCTGGTTCCTCCCTGTGTGTATAGCGCTTTGATTACTGAGAAAAGCGCTATATAAATGTAATGAATGAATTATTAGGTTTATTTATTTATTTTTTGGTTTCATTTTTTTAACATTTTCCCTCCTTATTTAACTCAGTAAATAAATCACCTGTCCATTTCTTGGCAGAACACCCCCCAACCTCCCAACAAACAGAAAAACACGGCTCAGTAAAACTAAAGTGAAGGATTGCTTTTTTAGCTTGTTTTATTTTTAATTTTGGATGCTTAGACTGTCCAGTGAGATCATCTGAAAGGAGCCCATTGGAAAACAGATGATTCTTTTGAAGTCCATTTTCTTCAACAATTAACAATGAAGGAGTCACCCTAAGCAGAAAGCACAATGAAAGGAAACAAAGCAAGATAAGAAGAGAGTCTTCATTGTCAAATGGCAAAGGGGTCATCTTATGTAAAACAGTTGTGTTCACAGACAATAACGCTACAATAGACATTGAGGGAAACATCAGTGAGATTCACAGAAAAAGAAGCATGGAGTAACACAAGAGTAATATTTATTAGCCTGTGACCCAGAAAGAGCAGTCAATATTGTGATTAATGTTTTTAATTAATTTTTTGAAGTTTTAAAATTCCTATATATTAAGTACTAGACAAAGAGCCCGTTTCGACAACGTAAGATGAAACGGGCACGAGTTTGTGTCAGCAGTGTATGAAAAACAAATGATAAGTAACGAAGAAGTTGTTTTGTAATGATTGTAGTCCGCTTTACTCATTACTGTACAGGCTTGTACTGTTAGTTGATGAATTTTACAGGCCTATACTATAATATTGAATGATGAATGTTCAATTACAATATGGAATAGTATTAAGTATAAGCACCACAAACCTGATACAAGTGTATTGAATGAATGCGTAATTGAATCAGAATGCGTAATTAGGCCTCGAGCTGTAGTCGAAATTTCCTTTCAGTCCTCTAGAGCTTTAATCGAAGTCACCTTTCTCTTTGAGTGTTTGTGGCCATAAATCTGCCGCCTGCCGCGATGTTGGGCTTGGATGTCGGTCTCGTAAGGTTTTTCGGGCAGCTGCGCAGAAGGCGACTGCGCATTCGGCTTCGGACGGACGTGAGTGAGTGAGTGAGTGAGTGAGTGAGTGAGTGAGTGAGTGAGTGAGTGAGTGAGTGAGTGAGTGAGTGAGTGAGTGAGTGAGGAGGCAGGTGAATTATGTATTAAGACTAGTGAATAAAAGTGATTCTAATTTTGATTTTGAGGGTTGCCTTGGTTATGTTCCCATCATGCACTGGGACTGTGTGTTGATGACATTATTCAGTGTGACTTTATAAAGATCGCTCACTTAAGGTTGGACAATCTGGAGATCATGTGTAATTCTCTCTGTGTTATTTTTTTATCAGATTCCTGCTTGAAATAAAATTTAGATTTTTTAATTTTGTGTTCCGAGTTTTGACGATCGATTCTTAACTTCCAGTTTTGACTATCTATCTATCTATCTATCTATCTATCTATCTATCTATCTATCTATCTATCTATCTATCTATCTATCTATCTATCTATCTATCTTAATTGATAGATAGATAGAAATTGAATAATTTCTTTTTCCTTAATTAGCAGCCAAACAATAATGAGATACAAAATGAGCCAAAACACTGCTGCCCATCATGCAATATCTGAAAATAAAGAACGATGAAGGTCTCAAGAATGTTGGTCTGCTCAGGTCCCCAAAACATTTGACCAGTGCTCTTAGAAAGAGAAAATCATCAATTTCAGAAATGTCTGCTAATACACCATGAGAGCAGCAACAAGCCACAGAATTAAAGAACAGACTTAGAATTAACGACAAGAATTGGCACCTCGTTAAGCAGATGGTTGGCGTGAAATTGGTTGGAGTTTGAGGCCCTGACTTACTTGGTCTTCTGTTGGCTCCCTCACTTCACGTTTCATTTCTGTTTGGGTGCCATTTAAGGAAAGAAATGAAGCAATTCAGAAGAATGATGAAGAAATACAGGGGAACAAATCTTAAAAAAGCAATTCAATTAAAATTAATTCACAAGAAGTTAATTAGCAACACAAGCAGGGCACTCATTAAAAAAAAGGGTTAGAATGAAAACCTGCAGCCTCGGTGGTCCTCCAGGACCAGATTGGCGACACCTGCCCTAACCAACTCTTCACATAAGTCCACTGATAAAATTCACCTCGAGTGGCGAGAAACATTTTGATGTAATGTTGTCACGGAGGATTCATTCCTGATACAATGGACTTCAATGGAGACCTCATTTGTACAACAGCAAACAGGACTAAAATGTTTATGAAACGATTCTAAATTACTTACGTTGCCTAATCTAATTGTCAGTTATCCTGGCTTTGGTAGGGCAAATTTTGAGCAAATGAGGAGGATAGACTGGGATAAGTGTGAAGACAGTTGAGGAGCAGTGGAACAGGTTTAAAAATGTTTTACATGTAATGCAGGACAGGTACATACCTAAATTTGGAATTAATAGGAAACGGAAAAAAAAAAACTCTGAAGTGGTTTAATTTACATGTAAAATAAAGCTGCAAAGGGAAAAACAGCTGTCTAAGGTGTTTAAGACTAATAACTCCAATGTGAATTGTCAGGCATATGAGAACAGGAGGGGAACTATTAAGAAGAATATTAGGGAGGCTAAAAGACAATTAGAGAGGAATATAGCAGAGAAGGTGAAATCTCCCAAAGAGATTATTTCAATATTTTAGTAGTAAAAGATCAGTCAAGTAGGAGGTGAAGTGCATCAGGGATAGTAAAGGGGAATTAAAAGATACAGACAGTGAAATAGCAGATGCTATATAAACTTGCCTTTTTTCTGACGTCTTCACAAGTGAGAAAGTAGATAACCTCCCAGGGGTAGCAGGGACTACTAAGGAGGTACTTGGAAATTTTAGAGGGAGAAGTGCTGCGCAGATTAAATAGGAAAGAAGTGGGAGATCAGGGTGAAGTTTTCAGATGGATGCAGAATTGACTCAGACACAGGAAGCAGAGGGTGATGGTGCGAGGAACCTTCTCAGAATTAGCTGATGTTAAGAGTGGTGTCCAGCAGGGGGCAGTGCTAGGGCTGCTGCTATTTTTAATATATACTGTATGTATGTGTATATATATATATATATATATATAATACAGTAAATGATTTACATAGAAATATAAGTAACAAGCTGGTTAAGTTTGCAGATGATACCAAGTTAGGTGGATTAGCAGATAATTTGGAATCCGTTATATCATTATAAAAGTACATGGATAGCATGCAGGCCTGGGCAGATTTGTGGCAGATGAAATTTAATGTCTGTAAATGAAAAGTATTACATATAGGAAGTATAAATGTTAGGTTTGAATACACAATGGGAGGTCTGAAAATTGAAAGTACACCTTATGAGAAGGAGTTAGGAGTCGTAGTGGACTCTATGCTATCAACTTTCCGACAGTGTTCAGAAGACATTAAGAAGGCAATTAGAATGTCAGGTTATATAGTGCCCTGATGTGTGGAGTACAAGTCCAAGGAGGTTCTGCTCAACCTTTATAATGCACTGGTGAGGCCTCATCTGCAGTCCTGTATGCAGTTTGGGTCTCCAGGCTACAAAAAGGACATAGCAGCATTAGAAAAGGTCCAGAGGAGAGCGACTAGGCTGATTCCAGGGCTACAGGGGATGAGTTATGAGGAAAGATTTAAAGAGCTGAACCTTTACAGTTTAAGCAAAAGAAGACAGAAAGGTGACATAATTGAAGTGTTTAAAATTATGAAGGGAATTAGTAGGGTGGTTTGAGACTGTTATTTTAAAATGTGTTTATCAAGAAAAAGGAGACATAGTTAGAAACTTGTTAAGGGGAAATTCCGCACAAACATTAGGGAAGTTTTTCTTTACACACAGAACCGTAGACACGTGGAATAAACTATCAAGTAGGGTAGTAGACATTAAGACTTTAGGGACTTTCAAAACTCGACTTGAGATTTTATAAAAAATGTAAATGGATAGGACTGTCGAGTTTGGTTGGGCTGAATGGCCTGTTCTTGTCTAGAATTTTCTAATGTTCTAATGTGCACAATATCCAAAAAATGTTTTTCTTTTCTAAATAAATAAGCTAATTAAACCTTTTCTAGAAAATTATCTCATGAACGACAGAAGTACATTGAAGCATTACCAGCTGTCAAACTGAACACTGGACTCCTGACCAATGAATGAGTCCAGAGTACCCATATACTCACATAACTTTGTATTATCTCCAAACGTAATGGAGTTTTTAGCTAAATTTTTGTTATAATGGTTCTGTAAATTCAAAAAAGGACTCGTTTAATATCCAAAGTTCCTGAGTGTATACCAATCCGTAGATTGATGAAAAGATCATATAACATGGTGAACCTGGCTCGATTCCTGGATGCAGTGGCCCCTTCATGTTTCTTTTTTCCCGTCTGCTCATAGATTCCACTTAGATTGAAGATGTGCTTGATAGTTTGAGTAGTCCTGGTGTGAGGAGATAAGCCCTTCAATGAACTGGAATCTCCTCTAGAGTTGCCTCATTTCTGAGACATGATGCTGTCTGAACTCCCCACCATCTTGTACTCAATGAAGACGGGTCAAAAAATGGATGGATGTATTATGTGAATGCTGGAGTGCAGACTTGAGGCATTAAAAACCATAAATCAACACCAAAGAGTCCAAAGTACAAAGGGGTTTAATTACTACAGGGTAGGCTAATATCACAAGGAGAACACAAACATAAAAAGAAAAATACAAAAAAAAATCCCACTGAGTCTTCTTAAACAGATAGCGGACCCTCAGTAGCACATTAGAACAGTTTTGATGAGTGCAGGCCAATTAGCCCAACAAGCTTGTCATTTGAAATCTGAAGGTCTCCATACTCCTACTGTCTACCACACTACTTGGTAACATTCCACATGCCTATTGGTTTCTGTGCAGCAAAAACTTCCTAACATTTGTGCCAAATTAACATCATGATATATAAATTGACATCCTATTAGCCATGCTGATCGCTTCTGTCTGGATGGAGATGGTGACAAGTCCACTCAGACTCTTAGGTCCTTCTTATGAGGTGCACTTTCATATTTCTGACTTCATATTGTGTATTCAGATCTACGTTTGATACTTTGTCATATTGTGGTAAAGTCCTTTAGCCTGATCACTTTATTATTTTTTTATGTTTATATTTGTCCATCCATCCATCCATTTTCCAACCCGCTGAATCCGAACACAGGGTCACAGGGGGTCTGCTGGAGCCAATCCCAGCCAACACAGGGCACAAGGCAGGAACCAATCCCGGGCAGGGTTCCAACCCACTGCAGGACACACACAAACACACCCACACACCAAGCACACACTAGGGCCAATTTAGAATCGCAAATCCACCTAACCTGCATGTCTTTGGACTGTGGGAGGAAACCAGAGCACCCGGAGGAAACCCACACAGACACGGGGAGAACATGCAAACTCCACGCAGGGAGGACCCGGGAAGTGAACCCAGGTCCCCAGGTCTCCCAACTGCGAGGCAGCAGCGCTACCCACTGTGCCACCGTGCCGCCCTGTTTATATTTGTGCATTCATATATTTTATTTCTATGTCTTGTTTTTTTCCATTGTTGCTGCCATTTTCTGTTTATTTTTGCATGATCACAGTCATGTTGTTGCCAGTCATGTAACACCAAGATCACGTGGCACACTGACAGCACCCAGCAGTAAACATCTTGTGTACTGAAAACATGCAAACAAAATTATTGTTGGAGAGGGACTGAAAAGTTTGAGTTTGCATTTCACGTATTTACTACAATTATGATTTTGTGGCTTTTTGTTTCACATTTTGGTATATAATTCAAATGATTTATTTTTGAAGATCTAGACTCTGGACTGCTTCTTGATTACACTGCACAACAAAGTTTTTGCTTCTTGAACAGAGTTGGGTGTTTCTTAAAGAGTTTTGGCTGCTGATCACGAATAACACATCACGTACCATTTCAGTTTTGTCATGATTTTTTCTTATACAGTGGAACCCCGGTTTACAAGCAGCTCGGTATACGAGTAATTCGGTTTACGAGCCGCGATCCGAGCAAAATTTCTGCCCGGTGTACGAGGCTTGCCCGTTTTACGAGCCGAGCTCCGAAACGTCACTGCTAGTTTCCGCTTCGCCTTTCTTACCCGGAAACCTCTACCCCTTCTACCCAGAGCCATATCATACATATTGGGCATTAACCATGTCTTCAAAGAAGGTAGGAAGTGGAAAGGACAGCAGCAAGAAGAAAAGGATGCTGTCAGTCGAGTTGAAGCAGGAAATTATAGAAAAGCATGAGAGAGGTGTGCGTGTGATGGAACTTGCCAAAATTTACGACCGCAGTACGTCCACGATATGCACAATACTAAAGCAAAAGGAGACCATAAAGAGTGTAAAAGTAGCAAAAGGCATGACCGTAATTACACAGCAAAGGTCGGCTATCCACGAACAAATGGAAAACCTGCTGTTATTGTGGATAAAAGAGAAAGAGTTGGCAGGAGATATACTTACTGAAACAGTCATAAGCGAGAAAGCTCGCATCATTTACAATGACCTGAAGCAGAAAGAACCATCCACATCTACGGATGTAGTAGAACCAGAATTCAAGGCTAGTCATGGATGGTTCGACAGATTTAAGAAGCGATCAGGCATTCACTCTGTCGTAAGACATGGCGAGGCAGCAAGTGCAGACCAGAAGGCAGCTGGCGAGTTCATCACACGTTTCGCGCAGCTCATCGAGGCAGAATGTTACATCCCCCAGCAAGTTTTTAATTGCGACAAGACGGGGCTTTTTTGGAAGAAAATGCCCCGCAGGACGTACATCACAGCAGAGGAGACGAAGATGCCAGGACATAAGCCGATGAAGGACCGCCTCACCCTTGCATTGTGTGCAAATGCTAGCGGTGACTTTAAAGTGAAGCCACTGCTAGTCTATCATTCAGAGAATCCTCGAGCCTTTAAGACTCACAGGATTCTTAAAGAAAAACTGCAAGTGATGTGGCGCGCCAATCCAAAGGCATGGGTTACGCGGCAGTTCTTCATCGACTGGGTAAATCTCTGCTTTGGACCTGCGGTGAAGAAGTATCTTCAAGAAAACAAACTGCCTCTGCAAGCGTTACTCGTCCTCGACAATGCTCCAGCCCACCCGCCCGGTCTCCAAGACAACATCCGGGAAGAATATCAATTCATAAAAGTCCTCTACCTCCCACCCAACACGACTTCAATCCTGCAACCGATGGATCAGCAGGTCATTTCCAATTTCAAAAAGCTCTACACGAAGCATCTGTTCAAACGATGCTTCGATGTGACAGAAAATACGGAGCTAACACTCCGAGAGTTTTGGAAAGAACATTTCAACATCGTGCAATGCCTACGCATGATTGACCTGGCGTGGAAAGAAGTGACCAGAAGAACACTGAATTCTGCATGGAAGAAGTTATGGCCTGATGCGGTTGCAGCGAGGGACTTTGAAGGATTTGGTCTTGATACCGAGACCGAGATCGAGACCGAGACCGAGACCAACGTGCCCGACGTAGATCCAGTGCATGAAATCGTGTCCCTCGGCAAGTCGATGGGTCTGCGGGTTGACGAGGGTGATATCAACGAGCTTGTCGAGGAACATGAGGAGGAACTCTCAACACAGGAGTTGCTTGAGCTGCAGGACATGCAACGTACAGAGGCTCTGCAAGAGATCAGCGGTAGTGAGGAGGAAGTCGAGACAGAGAAAATTTCGACAAGTGAAATTAAAGAAGTGCTGGGAATGTGGGAGAAGGTTACAAGTTTCATTGAAAAGAAACATCCAGAAAAAGTTGCAACTAGTCGTTCTGCAGCAAATTATGATGACACCTGCTTGGCTCACTTCCGTAAGCTTTTAAAAAGCAGGCAAAAGCAAACGTCGTTGCATAGGTATCTTTGTACTAAAACTGAAACTGCTATAAGTGAAGGTGCCGAAAGTGCAGCCAAAAAGGCAAAAACAGATGATTAGCATAAAAAAAAAATCATACGTACGTAATGTTAAGTGTTAGGCTAAGTTTAAAGTTAAGAAAGTTTATTTTTTTACAATTCATGTACGTACGTACAGTTAAGAAAGTTCAATTTTAGTTTTTTTTGATGTGAAGGTGCCGAAAATGCAGCCAGTCCTCCCTCCCTCCCTCCTCAGCAACTCTCCGTTATCTGCCGCCAAGGTAAGATTACATTTTCTTAAGTTGGTTTATCTTTTATTTAACTATATTTACTAATACAGTATTTTGATGTTTGTTTCTTATTTAAAAACATGTTTTTTTTCCATTATTTATGATATTTTGGGGACTTTTTGGGAGGGCTGGAACGGATTAATCTCATTTCCATTATTTTAAATGGGGGAAAATTTGTTCGGTTTACGAGCAGATCGGGTTACGACCTTGGTTCTGGAACGGATTAAACTCGTAACCTGGGGTTCCACTGTATTTGTATCCAAACATTTTCGCTCCCGTAAGTGATTTATCAACAACGGTTTGTGCAGCCTGGGCATGTCCAGGCATGGAATCAGGCCAGGTTGGAAACTGTTCTGTGGAAGTTGACATCCTGGGCATGCCTAGGCAGGTCTGAACGAGCTTGACGCTGTCTCAGCATGCGATAAGGTGGCTTGCATACACTGATCCTGCTCATTTGGTTAATATACTGTAGATAGTCAGTGTGAATGTATAGTATCAGTATAGTAAAGTATAGTATCTGTAGCAATATAACAGTAAGTAAGCTTGATACTATTGATGTTTTGGTGTTGGGTGATATGTCTCATCAATGTCGTAACAGCCGTGATACATTCTGCTATATCTGTGGCGAATATACACTTGCTCCTCAGAGACGTTGGATGACTGCTCTTGTGAAGAAAGCTTATCATCTGTATTTCGGCTGCAAAATTGGTGATCAAGACAAGGAATGGGCGCCTCACATTTGCTGTGCGACATGTGCTGTCAGTCTGAGAGCCTGGCTCAGAGGCACTCGAAAGACGATGCCATTTGCTGTTCCGATGATATGGCGAGAACAGAAAGACCATGTGACGGACTTTTACTTCTGTTTGACTAATGTGTCTGGTTTCTCTGCCAAAAACAAGAAGTCAATTGAATATCCTAATCTGCCTTCAGCAATGAGACCCATGCCACATGACAACAGTCTTCCAATTCCGAAACTACCAGAGGATTGGACCTTAGACGAACCAGATGAAGAAACTGCAATGCAGGGTACTGACAGTGTCATTGACCCGGATTTTGAACCGTGCTCATCCGGCAATCCACATCTGATAACATAGTCCAAATTGAACGATTTGGTCAGAGATTTGGGTCTGTCAAAAGCAAAAGCTGAGCTGCTGGGTTCGAGACTGCAGGAATGGTGTTTGCTGTCACCAGGTACGAAAATTTCTGTGTTTTGAGGCCAACATTATGATATAACCAAATTTTTTGCACAAGTCGACAGTCTCTGTTTCTGTTGTGATAGAAGGATTGAAGGATTGTTCTCGGCCTTAGGTTGTGATCACAACCTGGAAGAGTGGCGTCTTGTCAATGTTAAGCCTGAAAGCTGTCCTGCTACACAATGGCAATGTTTATCCTTTAGTACCTGTTGGCTATGCAGCACACATGAAAGAAACATATGAGAATATGGAACTGTTGCTGAAGCACGTCCAGTATAGCAGGTACAACTGGAATATCTGTGGAGATCTTAAAGTCGTTGCTCAGTTACTAGGACTGCAGCTCGGCTATACAAAGTACTGTTGTTTCATCTGTGAATGGGACAGTCGTGCCAAAGAGTTGCGCTATTCTCGAAAGAACTGGCCACTCCATAAAAAGTTAGTTCCAAGACAGAAAAATGTGGCACATGAATCGCTTGTCGACCCAGCAAAGATATTTTTTGCCTCCTCTTCACATAAAACTGGGACTCATGAAGAAATTTGTGAAAGTACTGAACAAGGATGGTGAAGGTTTTTGTTATTTAAGTCAGATGTTCCTAAGAATAACTGATGCCAAGATCAAAGAGGGCATTTTTGTTGGCCCCCAGATCAAACATGTTATGAGTGACAAGCGGTTTGAAGATCTGTTTAGTAGGGCTGGAAATAATTGCCTGGAAAGCCATCAAAGATGTTGTTGACAATTTTCTGGGCAACTATAGAGCCTCAAACTACATTCAGCTGGTAGACAAACTTCTTAAAGCATACAAGACAATGAAGTGAAACATGTCACTCAAGATTCATTTCCTCCACTCACACTTGGACTTCTTCCCCGCAAATCTTGGTGCTCTCAGTGACGAACACAGTGAAAGGTTTCACCAGGACATACGATGGAGAAACGATAACAGGGCAACTGGAATCTGTCAATGCTTGCTGACTGCTGTTGGACACTGCAACATGATGCACCAAACATTGAATACAAAAGAAAATCAGGAGCAAAACACTTTTAATTCTGTTGAATTTAATAGCTTATGCGAAACATAAACATGACTAAATACATTATTGTTAGTAAACATATAAATGTCTATTTCTCAGAGTTCCTACGTGATGCAGTAAAACCAAAACTATATTTGTGCATACCCAGTAGGTACCTGTCACAATCAGCAACAACAACAACAACAACATTTATTTATATAGCACATTTTCATACAAAAAGTAGCTCAAAGTGCTTTACATAATGAAGAAAAGAAGAATAAAAGACAAATAAGAAATTAAAATAAGACAACCTTAGTTAACATAAAAAGGAGTAAGGTCCGATGGCCAGGGTGGACAGAAAAAACAAAAAAAAAACTCCAGAAGGCTGGAGAAAAAAATAAAATCTGTAGGGGTTCCAGGCCACGAGACCGCCCAGTCCCCTTTGGGCATTCTACCTAACATAAATGAAATAGTCCTCTTTGTAGTTATTGTTCGCACGGAGTCACTTGATGCTGATGGTTATACAGACTTCTGGCTTTTAATCCATCCATCATTGTTGGAACATCATGGTGCTTTGGGTAGATGGTGGTGGCACAAGCCACCACCAATAGGACACCGGAAAAGGAAACAGAAGAGAGAGTAGGGGTTAGTACAAATTTTGAATGAATAGTTATTATAATGAATTGGATATACAGAGTGTCAGGATTAAATTACAGTGAAGTTATGAGAAGGCCATGTTAAAGTAATGTGTTTTCAGTAGTTTTTTAAAGTGCTCCACTGTATTAGCCTGGCGAATTCCTACTGGCAGGCTATTCCAGATTTTAGGTGCATAACAGCAGAAGGCCGCCTCACCACTTCTTTTAAGTTTTGCTCTTGGAATTCTAAGGAGACACTCAGTTGAGGATCTGAGGTTGCGATTTGGAATATAAGGTGTCAGACATTCCGATATATAAGACGGGGCGAGATTATTTAAAGCTTTATAAACCATAAGCAGAATTTTAAAGTCAATTCTGAATGACACAGGTAACCAGTGTAGTGACATCAAAACTGGAGAAATGTGTTCGGATTTTCTTTTCCTGGTAAGGATTCTAGCAGCTGCATTCTGCACTAACTGCAAACGATTGATGTCTTTTTTGGGTAGTCCTGAGAGGAGTGCATTACAGTAATCTAGCCGACTAAAGACAAACGCATGAACTAATTTCTCTGCATCTTTCGATGATATAAGAGGTCTAACTTTTGCTATGTTCCTTAGGTGAAAAAATGCTGTCCTAGTGATTTTATTAATATGCGATTTAAAATTCAGATTACAATCAACGGTTACCCCTAAGCTTTTTACCTCCGATTTGACTTTTAATCCTAATGCATCCAGTTTATTTCTAATAGCCTCATTGTATCCATTATTGCCAATCACTAAGATTTCGGTTTTTTCTTTATTTAATTTGAGAAAGTTACTATTCATCCATTCTGAGATACAGGTTAGACATTGTGTTAGCGAATCAAGAGATTTGGGGTCATCAGGTGCTATTGATAAATACAGCTGTGTGTCATCAGCATAGCTGTGGTAGCTCACGTTATGTCCCGAGATAATCTGACCTAATGGAAGCATGTAGATTGAGAAGAGCAGCGGACCCAGGATAGAGCCTTGTGGAACACCATATAGAATATCATGTGTCTTTGAGTTATAATTACCACAACTAACAAAGAATTTTCTCCCTGCCAGGTAGGATTCAAACCAGTTTAAGACACTGCCAGAGAGGCCCACCCATTGACTAAGGCGATTCTTAAGAATATTATGATCAATAGTGTCAAATGCGGCACTCAAATCTAAGAGGATGAGAACAGATAAATGGCCTCTGTCTGCATTTACCCGCAAGTCATTTACTACTTTAACGAGTGCAGTTTCTGTGCTGTGATTTGTTCTAAAACCTGACTGAAATTTATCAAGAATAGCATGTTTATTGAGGTGCTCATTTAACTGCATAATGACTGCCTTCTCTAGAATTTTACTTAAGAAAGGCAGGTTAGAGATGGGTCTATAATTTTCAAAAGCAGAGGGGTCGAGATTATTTCTCTTAAGTAGGGGTTTAACTACCGCAGTCTTAAGACAGTCTGGGAAGACCCCCGTATCTAATGACGAATTTACAATGTCAAGAACATTATCAATAAGCACACCCGATACTTCTTTGAAAAAATTTGTTGGTATTGGGTCAAGGGCACAGGTGGATGGTTTCATTTGAGAAATTATTTTATGTAAATCAGGTAAATCTATCCTAGTGAAAGACTCTAATTTATTTATTATGGAGTACTGGGGTTTCGGGGGATCCTTAGTGTTGGGGAGATATACTATGTTATTTCTAATATCATTAATTTTTTGATTGAAAAATACAGCGATAGCCTCACAGGTTTTACTGGAAGTACTTAGGAGGCATTCCTTTGAGTTACCTGGGTTTAACAGATGACTTTCAAAAAAAATGTTGTATAGTGTTATGACTTTATTGGCTCCAAAACATTTATTTTACTCTCCTGGCTTTACTAGGCTCAATTACAACCCTAAGCACCTTACATTACATTTTATCTGCTGCAAATATCAAAAGTTTGAATTCTGCAATCATTCAGTTGATTTTCCATCATGTGCCCTTCCACCTAATTCGGCAGCTTAACTTGCTTGTTATTTGTATTCTTAGCAAAATCATTTTTCATGTTTGTATGTTATTCTTGTTGGTTTTATTTATTATTTGGTTTAATTATGTCCTGTCTCTTTAAAGTGGCATCTATCACTTGTGCTTTGTGAGTGGAGCCCCAGGAGGCAGGGCCACCCTAATGTCACTGCTGCTGGGCCTTCCTTCTGGTTTTATGTTTGAGTCAAAAAAAGTGATCACTGCCTTTGCTCTGTTTTCACTGGTTATTGGATTCTTGGCTGTGTTTATTGGATTTCTGCCTTAATTCATGCATTGGGACTTGTTTGCTTTGGATCGCCTTTTAGGCAAATCCTTTTTTTTTTTGCTGCTTTGAGTTTTTAATATTTTTGCTAATACATCTTCATTTTTATAAATATTCAGAATTGCATTTGATTCAAAGTCAGAGGTTTATGGTCAGCTGTACATTGTAGGGTATATTGGTATATTTCTAGGGCTTTCTTTGTATTGTGAACTTTTTAAAACCAGTTCAGATAGTAGTTGGGCACTGGCTGTCTTGGGGTGAGCTTCTTCTGGGCAGGCTATTTTGTGAATAAATTGTTTCTGCCATTCAAATGTTAACATGATTTTGACTCACCCTGTATATATACATGCACATACAAGTCATGGCTGTGTCTTTGAGGCAACCGTGCCATTTATGCAATTTGCTTTACAATGTTGGAGAATTACCCCTACTGCTGACATCAGTCTTTCTCTGAACACCAGAAGCTCCACTGCCTCCACTTTCTCTACTATGTAAGACACATAATCCATCAAGTCATCGACATTCACCACCTGTTTTGCAACCGGAACAGACATCCATGAAGAGGCTATTCTTGGGCAAAATGATGCTCTCACTGGTATATGTCTTTTCAAAACATCAGTATTTCAAAGTTTCAGCTCAGACACTGAACAGGGTAACCTCTGGTTTTTGTTCTCTTTGATTCACTATATATCTACGTCTATATCTATCTCTTTCTATACTGTATATATAATAATACATACGTAGTAAATAATAATTAATCACAGTTATATAGTGCTTTCAAAGGTACTCAAAGTGCTTTCCACAGTGAGTGAGGAGCCACTTCAGCCATCCGCAAATGTGCAGCTTCTCCCTGGATGATGCAATGGCAGCCATTTTTGTGCCAATACACTCACCATACATTAGCTGTTAGATGGTGAAGGGGTGAGAGATAGTTATCCAGTTAGAGACAGGGGATAATTAGGGGGCCAGAATGACTAGGCCATGGTGGACAATTTAGCTAGTACATTGGGATACACTTCTCTTTACGAAGGATGCCCAGGGATCTTTAGTGAGCACAGAGAGTCAAGACCTCGGTTTTACGTCTCGTATGAAGGACAGTGCCATTTTTACAGCACAGTGTCCCCATCACTGCACTGGGACACTGGGATCCACATTCAGACTACAAGGTAAGTGCCCCCTGCTGGCCTCACCAACACCTCTTTCAGCAGCAACTAAAGCTTTTTCCTGGTTGGTCTCCCATCCAAGTACTGGCCAGGCCTGAATATGCTTAGCTTCAGGCGGATGGTATGGTTGCTGCAGCATATAACACTGGGACACTAAGATTTTTATGTTCCTTTTGATAAAAGCATCACCTAAATAAGCATCCATAACATAAATTAGATTTGACATATGTCTCAACATAAAAGGATTTTGTCATTCCCTCTCAATCCAGTTTAGGGTCCCGGGGGGTGAAGCCAATCCTCACAGAATTTTGGCACAAGAACTAACTCTTAATGAAGCGCAAGTCTTGGCAGGGCCGATTCATCGAGATACGGGAAGAACATGTAAAGTAGACACAGACAGGGACACAAAAAGTGCAGAATTGCAACCCAGAACACTCACCGTGCGCCACACTGCTGCCCTGTCTCATAATCTATTATATTCATTTTTAATATAAGAATGAGCCTGACATCAAACTCCACAAAACCAGAAAATGTCAAGTGAATGGATTTGAAATTTGAAACTCTTGGTAGTCACTTTATCCATTCATTTTGTAAACATTAAGAAGTGGGTCAAGAGATGATGGGCAACAAAACTTAGGCGTCATCCAGAACAGCTAATGTGTTTCAGTTAATGCGATTGGGACCAGAAGTGGACCTCTCTTAGGCCACGTGAATATTATGGAGATCACTTTTCCTGTGCTGTACCTCTGCACTTGAGAATATAAAAAATTCACCTCCCTACCCACCGCCCATGAAAGTACTAACGGCTAATTTCATTCAGCACTTTAATGCTTTGCTCAGTAGTGTTTTTCTGTAGTTCATGGAAAGTTTATATTTTGGTTTATGCTACAACTTTCCATGAAACGTTTCTCATGTTTCTGGAATGCTGATGACTCTTTCCCTCAGACAGGTCTTTGGCTGCCCTGCACAGTATGCTGGGTTGGTTTCCAGCTTATTTCCGAAAGCCAAGTTTATCCAAACGGATCCAATTGTGGGAGCACTTGGAGGGTCTCTTCCATTAACAGAGGGTACTGGCCCTTGTCTGAGCTCTGACGTCCGTGGGCTTGACACTTTATTTACTGTCGAAGTTGGAGAAAAATTATGGAAGCAACGACCTTGTCAAAGCAACCCCTAAGAATCATCAGAACACTGCCCCCAAGATTGAGATCAGAGTCTGGACCGTGTAAAAATGATCTGAGAGCCTCCTGCCTCTGCAGAGTTTGGCCGAGAGAGAGTGAAGAGTGTGGAAAGCCATTTGTCCTCCTGTGTGAAACAATTTGGGAAGGGCAATGGGTGGTCTTCAGAACCATGTAGTCCTGGTAAAGATCAGCTAAAACTTCACTGTATTCTCATTGAAAGAAACTTCAGCAAACATTCATACAAAAGCAAAGTGAAGTCATAAAGATATATGAGCTGCTTTTTTCACATTCACCCTTAGAGCTTGATGTGTCTTGACTCTTAATAATTGATTGATTCACTTCTATAACTTTCTGCTAACCACTCGTGGTAAAATAGGGTTTCTCGATTCTTTGTATATTGAAATAAAATGTAAGTGGAAAAGATGGTTCACTGTTTATGTATAAAGTAATTATGAAGTGTCCTTATATTATGGGTTACCTGATATAAAATCAAGTAACACCTGACATCCCCAGGAGCCATCAAAAGCCTATCACTTCAGGAAAACTGTCTCACATCTTTTAGTCCCACTCTGGCACTTTCTTCTTATTTCTGCTTACATTTTTATAAATTACACCATTCAGGTTCAATTGAAAAATGAATGTAAATGATTTTAGGACATGCTAGTTTAAACTAAAATGTTACTGACCAAACTCAATTTTAGGACAAACTAGTTTAGACTCGGCCAAGCCAGTTTGTCCAGAGCGCGCTAGGATGAATTGGTTGGCCTAATAAAGTGTGATTGCAGGCCAAACAAGTTTAGACCAGAACAAACTGCTCTACATTAATTTCAAGGTAAGTCTACTTCAGACTAGGTTCATTCTATTTGCTTCAGCAAACTGGTTTGGCCTGGTCTAAACTAGTTTGTCCTGAAATTGGGTTTGGCCTGTAACATAAATATCACCTTGCAGACATTCTCCATACAAAAATGATCATTGTTATATGTTACTTAGTCCTTGATGTTTGTAGTGATGGTTGAGAAAAAATAAATTAATCTTGTGTTTTCATGGAGAGCAAAGTTTCTGACAGAACTGGTGTCTATGGTGAGCAAAACTGGACCACAGCAAATAATATAAAAAAAATATCCATCAAAAATCTCACGCAACCTGTTCCATATAATTCACATGCCATTTCATTCAGTTGCATATTCACAACATCCCATACACAAATATTTTTGCTAAAATATTGTTAAGTAAAACACCCCTTGTGAACAAAGTTGGAACTGTCTTGTTGATGTGTTCCCTAGCTGATACCTGAAAGTTCTCTTTCAGGTGTCTTCTTTGCTCATTGCTATTGTTATGAACAATCTGGCTCTACAAAATAGCAAAGGGTGAGGCCTGTTTTGTGGGATATCCTTCAGGGCCAAGTCAAGCCTGACCCCAACACTGAGTATTCGATAAATTTTAAAACTTTGGCTGAGGACAGTAGATGGAATTGTTGTCCTCTGCAATAGGAGAATGTGAGGGATGAACATGTTATTAAGTGGCATATTGCCTTGGCATCTAGCCTTGGTATTCCTGTCCAGTAAGACAATTACTTTCAAGAAGAGGGAAGAATTTAATGGTGGCACTGGACTCTCAGTGTGGTTCCTCCTCCCAAACTGCTTCAACTTCCTAGTCCGCTTATCATGAAGAAGGTCAGCGTAAGTCAGCTGGAGCTTGTCTGATCAGTTAAATGTGGTCTCCTTTTGGGCAAAGCTCAGAAAACAGCATAATAAGGAATTTAAGAAGAAGAAGAAGTGCTCACGTAACCATTTTGAGACAACTTTCATGATCCCTGTAGTCAGTTATCATTTTAGAGTGGTCTTTTATTGCAAGAGGTGGCATTATTTGGATTTATCCTTTACTGACTCCTGGAAGTGTCCGACTTTTTAATTGAATTTGTGCTGCCAAAAGGATTAGGAATCAAGTTAATTAGGTGTAAAAATTCAATTAAAACTCAGGAAATGGACAAGTACCCTGTCATCCTTTGGGTAATTGAATGGATTATTAGAGCACTTGATTTAAAAGTAGGCGCTCTACATAAATTACGTACACGCTGCATAATTAACTCCCTTGGACTTCAAGTCATCGTTGGGTAGTCCTGGTTGACAAAACACAATTATTCCAGACAATCACATCTTGGAGAAATAAAATATGAGGAAATGTTTTCAAATGTGTGTACAGAAAGCACTCAGTGATTGTTTCCAATTCTTTTCAGGTATTAATTAGAACTACTCATGACTGATGAGTTAGATAGTCGATAGATAACTAGTCATGTATATCAACCAGCTGGGTGACAGTTACATTTATTTGATTAAAAGATTATTTTGTCCCAAGGAGCCTGAGTAAACATCAGCCTGTGGGACTGTTTGCGATCGAGTGTTACAGAACAAGGGTACAAAATTGATCAATACAAGTGAGGAGCTTTAAATCAAACATAACTCAAAATTAGTTTATCTTTCCATAGTTTTAAGAACCTATCAAAGCCATTGTCAATTAGACAGATATTCACAGAATGAGACAGCAAAGGAGTCAGCAGCTCAGACAGAGGTGGGCCGCTTGTTCCACCAGCTAGGCGCTCCACACGAAAAGAATCTGGACTGAGATTTGATGTCACAAAGAGGTATGTGCACATGATCTGTGGACTGGACCTTGGTCATCTCGGAAGACCATCAGAAGATAGGAACTGATAGGACATTTGAAAAAATAAATCACTCAGAATGAATAAGTTTCATTTTGAGCTGTATAACTTTTGCGAGGGAGAAAGAGAAAGGCCTAAGTGAAGGTTTATGGATGTGGTGAGAGAGGACATACAGGTGATGGGTGTGACAGAGCAAGATGACGAGGACAGGAAGATATGGAAGAAGATGATTCGCTGTGGAAACCCCTAACAGGAGCAGCTGAAAGAAGAAGGTAACTTTTGTGAGGCGTGGCCGGCGTCCTTACCCAGCTGGGATGCCCTTAGGATGGGAGGACAGGGGAGACAGCTTACACGGGGCTTTGTCTCCCCAAGGATGCTAGATAGCAGCAAGCTCAGGGTCATTTCTCCACATGAGTGCCCGCAGGGGACCCACAGGGGGACAGTGTTTGACCATGGCAGAGTGTTTTTGAATGGAATGAGAAGTTCAAAAATTGTCAAATAAATGTTAAGTACAAAGAAAAAGTGGGATCCCTTACCAATGACAACATTGAGCAAATATGTACCATGATTCCAATGAGGAGTTCAGCCCTTAGTACACCTTCAGCCAATAAAAAGCGGTACAAACAGAGAGCTCAGTGGCCATGTTTGCTCCTAGAAAATAACAAGAAACTGACTGAGTAAGTTTTGAAACCTTGCCACTGTGACCACAGACACACCATGTTTCCACATGTGCATGATGAAATCTGTACAGCCAACCCAAGCAAAATGATCACAAAATTGCAGATAATTATTGAGTCACAATCTCACATGAAGAATTTCTTAACAATGAATGAAAAAATATAATAAAATGCACAAAAGAGCAAAAAAGATTTGCCTAAAAGGCAAATGAAGGCAAAGAAGCCCAAAACAATCCAAAGAGTGACACCAATGAACAAAGTAAGATACTCGAACACCAGAAAGAAATCAAAGACAACACTCATACGACTCCTAAACAAACTCAGTGCCTCCACTGCTGAGTTTCCCTTTCTGATGAAAATATAAACCCAGAAGGAGGAGCCAGCAGCAGTGATGTCAGGGTGGCCCCACCTCCTGGGGCTCCACCCACAAAGCACACTGAATGGCAGCACATTTAAAGATACAGAATCTTTCTCTCTCCCTTTCATTGTCTCTCTACCATCGCCTTCCACTTCCTTCGATCTTTAGCGATTTGTTTGGCCACCTCCCAGGTTAGTCCTCCCTCTTTCAGTTCCTGAATGTTGTTGCATTTCCAAGCCTGTTTGGATGTCCTCTCTTCCTTTGTCCCTGGGGGTTTCTACTCAAGTGCCTAACAGTTGATGTTTGAGTGGTCTTTACTCAGCATATGTCTTATTTATCAAAATTTTCCTATTTTTATTTGTATCTCAACTGTTTGTATTTTGTTAATGTCCAAAGGGCTTCATTGGGACTTTATCTGACCACTTCAGGTGCAATATCTGTCTACCACAAATGTTCACAAAGGATTGAAATTTGTGGGAGCTACAAAGAGTTGATCTCCATGTCTTGAAATCATATAACAGAACAGATTTAAGGGCTGAATTGAACCGACTAGTTTTACTGCTGGTGTATATGATGGTTGATTTCCAGACTGGTCAAGCAGCAGAAAAGAACCGCTGAACTTTCTCTCTTTGATTTTGTGTATTGTCTTCTGTACCCCCTGTCTTACTGATAACACTTCCAAGGGAAATAAATTCATGTATGTCTTCAATCTCCTTTTCTTGGCTGATGGTATTGATTCTCAGAGATTTTCATGGGCTTACCTTTAACCCTACATGAGTGCCACACTTACCATGTCATAGTGTGGCGGCTTCTGTGCCATAACATCCCTCAGAGATATGTCAACAGGAGCGGTAAGCTCCTAGTGTTATGTCCAAATTCCTTTTTTATGTCTTTTTTGTTCATTTCTGATTCTTTTGTTTATGTTAATATTGTGGTTCATGTTGTAAAGACCAGACAGACAAACATAAAGTGTCTGGGGCACCTCGAAGGCACACTCCATATATTGAAAGGCGCAAAAGGTGCAAAAAAAGAAATGCATGTTAAGCGCAAACTGCTCAGAATTCTTGTTGTGCTAATGGAGTCTCTCCAAGATGGCTACATTTCCGTTTTTGATGCTTTCTGGGAGGAAGAGGCAGGTCCAGGTGGAGCATCCCTGGAAGTGACATCATGGTTGGAGGCACATCAATCTTCCTTTCTGCAGAAGATAAAGGAGGAGAGAAATTGTTATTGCTTAGTGCCCTCATTTGTTCCAGAGGAGTAATGTAATTATCCAAGCTCTTAGGTTTTTTCCCCAAGTGCATGCATGTGAGAATGTGTATTGATTTTATAACTATGTAGTCTTTGTCAATATTGTCAATCATTTACTTTCTATGTGTCTATGTGTCTAACGCTATGTTCCATGTGTGTTTTGTGGGTGGTTCCCTAAGAGGCGGGACCACCCACCAATCATTGTCAAGCAGTCCCTTGCGGTTCATATGAATGCGCTTGGTGGTTTCAGTGAGTTATAGAGATTTGTTTGTGCCATTTTGTGATTTCCTGGATTTGTAACCTTAATGCTCTGTTTGCTCTACCATTTTTCTGGATTTGTGTCTTTGGGACTTGCTTGCTTTTAGAACTCGTTCTGTGACTTTTATGCTCTTCACAGCTTTTGTTAAGAAGAGTATTTTTGTGTAATAAATATTTTAATTTATAAATAAGTTTAGTCTGCCCTTTTATATTCACAACCTGAAAGGTTGACGGATCCTTCCAGGTGTTGACTTTTTGTTACAATTTTCAGGACTTATGCTCAGGTCTGCATAGGACAAGATCCAGACTAAAATGTTCACCCCAGTTCTCTGGGTCGAGGGGTTTTGCAGAAGACTAACAAGTCACTCAAGTAAAACTCAAGATTTTATGGAAAGTAATACATTGTCCAAAGAGACAGAATACAAATAATAGATAAATTTATATAAACTAGCTGTGTAAGCTCATGCTGTAAAAAACATGGGGTCCTAGAAACTATTGAAATTATCAGAAAAAAAAACTGAAATGTAGAGATGTCAGGTAATTGAAAGGAATAACTCTGGGCATCTCTCTCCTAGGAGGATTACATTTTGCCGACGTGCTTGCATCGCTGGCGTATAAGCAACTAAGTGACTTTGCCTTTCTTCGGAGGTTTCCTTTTGCCGATATGCTCGCCTCCCTTCTGTATTAGCGGCTAAGCGAGTGACTCTTTCTTCAGAGGTTTCGTTTTGCTGATGTGCTCGCCTCGCTTCTGTATTAGCGGCTAAGTGGCTTTGTCTTACTTCGGAGGTTTTGTTTTGCCGATGTGCCCGCCTCGCTTGCGTATTGGCAGCTAAGCAACTTTGTCTTTCTTCAGAGGTTTCCTTTTGCCGATGTGCTTGCCTCGCTTCTGTATTAGCGGCTAAGTGAGTGACTCTTTCTTTGGAGATTTCATTTTGTTGACGTGCTCGCATTGCTTCTGTATTAGCGACTAAGCGATTTTGTCTTTCTTCGGAGGTTTTACTTTGTTGATGTGCTTGCCTCGCTTCTGTATTAGCAGCTAAGTGACTTTGTCTTTCTTCTGAGGTTTCGTTTTGCCGATGTGCTCGCCTCGCTTCTGTATTAGCGGCTAAGTGAGTGACTCTTTCTTCGGAGATTTTGTTTTGTTGATGTGCTCGCATTGCTTCTGTATTAGCGGCTAAGCGACTGTGTCTTTCTTCGGAGGTTTTACTTTGTTGATGTGCTTGCCTCGCTTCTGTATTAGCAGCTATGCGACTTTGTCTTTCTTTAGAGGTTTCATTTTGCCGATGTGCTCGCCTGCTTGTGTATCCTTGGAGGTGAAGCCCTTACCCCGACTCCACCTCTTACTTCTGGGCTGGACAGACAGACACACACACACTTCCACGCGTAGACGTTTATATATAAGATAAAGCATTAAAATTTGAAAAATAATGATTAAAAATTAAGAAAAACAACCATAAAAAGGAAAGTAAATACCAGTCAAAGGAAACCCCCTATCTGTAGCACAACATACTGTATATAAGCAGGAGAATAAAAAGGCATGTTAGTGTTGTGAATCTGCTACAAATCTTATTATGTTTTCAAAGGTCAAAGCTCCCATTACTCTGCCATCTAGGGGACCATTGAGGAGACAGCAGGTATTTTATGTTAGTATGCAGGAGTGCCATTAAGATTGACAGGGAGAGTAATTTACTTTGTAGAATACTTGCGTTTGAAAGGCACCAGCAGGCAGGGCACAGTTGGACTGGCATGACGGCACACATGAAAGCACGAAGGGACGCTTTCTTTTGGCCTCCTTGCTTGCCTAATGAATACTTCAGTGAAAATGTTTGGTTTCCAGCACTTTTCTTCTGTACCTCCCATAAAATCTAAATCAGGCGCTGGCAGTCCTAGGGCACAGGAAATATAAATAAATCGGATAAGTGCAAAAACATGTGTTTTACTGACTGCTCAGTATTGTGACATACTGACAGGATGAAGGCACTAAGAGCCCTAAACATAAGGCTCCCCTACTTTATCTGGATAACAGGAAGACCTTCCATGTGAGTAAATGGGAGTCCTCATCAGTTTGGTGGTCCTTATTGTTAGATCATTGGGTTGACACACGTCTTTCTGTTCTACCGATGTCATCTTCAACTCGTCCTCAGTTTCTGCTGCCCACTCCATTGTACAAAATCTTTGAAATTCAAATTTCCCTTTTCTGTAACTTTTATTTTTTTGGGATTTTATTCATTTGTTTTATTAGGGCTTTACCAGATGGTACTGCAGAGTCATGTTTTATTGTCAGTGAGCGTTAAGAAGTCACCCGTCCTTTGCTATGTGATGAAATTATCGCGACCGGGATCAATTTGCAGTGTGTCGTTTTTTTCAACTCAACTGTTTCCTTCATGAATTGAAAGAAGCAAAACCTAAATAATTCTGACTGCAACTGATTCATATGCCAGGGCTCAAGCAATCACATACCAGCTATTGAAGACCACTTTAAAGTATGAATGTTTATAATGGCATATTAGAATAAGAAATAAAATACAGATGAATGAAAGTAATAATGAGCTGTAAGTAACTCCGGATTTCCTTTTGATGGACCATATGGCTGGATTAGCCTTTGTAGGGTTGTTGGGGATGTGCCACGTAGAGATTCCTACAGCAAGAAGAGAATCTGCTTCACTGAGAGGCCGGACGCCAGCATAGCCCGAAGAAGTATGGAGACATGAGTATGTGACACTAACACTCTGCCAAGAGACGCGCATAAAGGCCAAAGACATGCATGTTTTACATTTAAGGTGCAGCCGCACCTGAAGCTTTAAAGACTAGAAAATTTAAAGCCTAGCAAAAGAATAAAAATACATGGCAGTAAGAGTCAATCATTCTTCTCCACCCCACCCCTCTTCAACAAAATTGAAAAGGGGATGAAAGCTTGTACCCAGGCTGAACTTTGATTCTGTGACTTTGGAATCTGAGCGAGTGGGCAGCTCACCCATTTGATTACTGCACCTCATAGGAATGGACTTTCTGAAGCAACCAGAATCGCTTCCTGGCTAAACAGCTTCAGATGTACGCTAAAGGGCAGACCTGCCATTGCACAGGGCCAAGAGACTGCTAGCAATTATATCTCACTGCTGTCTGAAGCTGGGCTCCAGGTTTCTTTTGAAGCTGCATGCATAGAATATAAAGCACTCTGGAGTGGTTACAAATGGACACGTCACCTTCTTATCCTTATCTTTAATCACTTTGGACTTTGGAGATGTTAGTCTTGCTCAGAATTGACAAGTGCAATCAGAACTGCTGATGTTGACCTCAGTCAAGACTCCATAGTGTGGTACTTTACAACTGTGACCACAAACCTGCTCTGGGTTTGATGGCTACCAGCATATCAACTGATATCAACTGATTAGGAATCCTCCAAACATTGGTACATACAAGAACGTAAGAAATATGACAAATGAGAGGAGACCATTCAGTCCATGAGGCTTGTTTGTTTAGCTAATAGCCAAGCTGTCCCCAATATCTCAAAGGTTCTCAAGTTTTCTGCATCAACTCCATGTCTTGGTGGATTCTTCCAGATTCCAGCTCTCTGTGTAAAGAAGTGCTTCCTGGCTGGAGTCCTAACTGGACTTTTTCACAAAGAAAGGAAGAGCATGAGGAGCAGGGACTGCAGGAACTCAAACCCAAGATCTTCAGTTTACCAGGCAGCTCTTGACCCAACTAAGCCAAATCACTAAACCTCCTAAACTAACATTTGGTTCTAAACCCAATCACAGCTGAAGCATCACAATTGACAAGATGACAGTGGGGCCATAATGCAACACTCTTTAAACCCTCTTTAAAAATGTACTTATAATATTGTTCTTACAAATTTAAAATCTGGGCTAGGAGAAGTAATTACAATGTAGATGGCACAGTGATGCAGTGGTCAGCACTGCTGCCTCTCAGATTCAAATCCTTTGGTCAGTTGTCTAGCATGTTCTCTCCATGTTGAGTCTGTCGGGCACATGGTAGGAATGAACAACTGCCTGGCACAGGGCACGCTAAACCATCATTGATGTCATCAATCAATATTCAATAAACATCCATGGCTATACTATCTCAATTTGGGGGGAGTGGATTTAAAAAAGATAAACTGGGAAGTGAGATGAGGAAAACAAAACCCTCCAAGAGTCAAACTGCTTGTTATGCCAGCAAACTGAATAGAATTCAGAAATGACCGGGAGAATAGACAAGTCACAAAAAAGCCATCACAGTGTCATTGACTAGTTTAGTGGTCTGACAAATCCAAATTTAAAAAACTCCAGCAGGTTACCAAACATGCAGCCAAAATTACTGGAGCTGCTGAGATGATTTGGTAGATGTGTGTCAAAGGGCAGTGTTGAGGAAACTGGAAATCATCTCAGACAGCCATTCCAGGCAGGACTTACCTTCAATAAATCATGAAGGGGAGCTGCTTTAAAGACTCATGCAAGTCGGTCCAGAAATTCCATTTCCAAGTGCCATATGGCTTTTAATAAAAAATATTGGAGATAATAAAGGCTCAGGAGTGTGGAGACTTTTCATATGTAATGTCTAACTGACTGGGTTAAAAATCTACTGTTACATAGATGCATAGACATGAAAGGCACTGACAGACAGACAGACAGACAGACAGACAGACAGACAGACAGACAGACAGACAGACAGACAGACAGACAGACAGATAGATAGATAGATAGATAGATAGATAGATAGATAGATAGATAGATAGATAGATAGATAGATAGATAGTGTTTCCGTGAGGGAGGCAGTAGCTCTCTGGAAATGTGTTGTTTTCAATTGCGGCGTTTTAATAACCTGAATTTAAATAAAAAAAATATTATCCCAGCCAGCATGCAAAATGACGGTTACAAGCTTACACGACAAGTTAGGATAATTCTAGCTCTTTATTGACGGTTTTACGCGGCATTACAAATGGGAAGCTTATGGCAGACATGTCAAGCCTGTGGGTAGCCTGACCTATGCAGCCTGCCATCTATCGTTGCCACGCTGAAAGGATTTTAGCCGGACAGAAGACATAATCTTCTGCTCGGCCTCGGACGGAAGACATACTCTTCCGCCCAGAAGCTTCCCGTTTGTAATGCCGCGTAAAACCATCAATAAAGAGCTAGAATTATCCTAATTTGTTGTGTAAGCTTGTAACCGTCATTTTGCATGCTGGGTGGGATAATATTTTTTTTATTTAAATTCAGGTTATTAAAACGCCACAATTGAAAAGAACACATTTCCAGAGAGCTAATGCCTCTCTCACGGAAACAAATTGGCGTAGTCGGCAGGATTTCTTTAGAAGTACCACAGTTCTCCAGCTGTCCCTGTTTGTCTTATCCTAATGCTTGGCCCAGCAATTCTGAATGCTGGCACTCTCTGCTAAATCTGGCTCAGCTCTGCATGCTTACAGAAAAGAAATGAATTTATACAGTTTAAACAGATAAAGTGACAATTAATTATAATATTATAACAAGATTCATATAACAGATAGATAGATAGATAGATAGATAGATAGATAGATAGATAGATAGATAGATAGATAGATAGATAGATAGATAGATAGATAGATAGATAGATAGATATGAAAGGCACTACAGTATATGATAGATAGATAGATAGATAGATAGATAGATAGATAGATAGATAGATAGATAGATAGATAGATAGATAGATAGATAGATAGATAGATAGATAGATAGATATGAAAGGCACTACAGTATATGATAGATAGATAGATAGATAGATAGATAGATAGATAGATAGATAGATAGATAGATAGATAGATAGATAGATAGATAGATAGATAGATAGATAGATAGATAGATAGATAGATAGATAGATAGATAGATAGATAGATAGATAGATAGATAGGGAAGGTCTTAGGACCCAAAACCCTCGACACAACTACACTAAACACCTGTCACATGAACAAATGAACAAACAAACTTTATTTGTCCCCTCTGGGAAATTCAGCTTTTTACATCAGTAATAGGAGCATTTACAAATTGTTGCTTTTCAATTATGTAAATATTTCAGGATGTCTGTAGAGAAAAGCCAAGCAAAATGAAACCTTTTATTGGCTAACTAAGATTACAACATGCAAGCTTTTGAGGCAATTCAGGCCCCTTCTTCAGGCAAGATGTAATCAATCTGTGTAACTGTTATCCTAGACTCACTACTCACTCACCGCCCACTTTATTAGGTACACCTTTCTAGTGTCAGGTTGGACCCCCTTTTACTTTCAGAACTGGTATAGATTCGGCAAGTTGCTGGAGACATTCCTCAGGGATTTTGGTCGATATTGACATGACGGCATCATGCAGTTGTTGAACATTTGTTGGCTGCACATCAATGATGTGAATTTAACAATCCACCACATCCCATAGGTGCTCTATTGGATTGAGATCTGGTGACAGTGGGGGCATTTGTGAGTAAAGTGAACTTATTGTCATGTTCAAGAAACCAGTTTGAGATCATCTGAGCTTTGTGACATGACGCATTATCCTGCTGGGAGTAACCATCAGAAGATAGGGACACTGCAGTCTTAAAGGGATGCACATGGTCAGAGACAATACTCAGGTAGGCTGTGGCATTTAAATTATGCTCAGTTGGTACAAAGTATGCCAAGAAAAGACTCCCACACGATTACACCAAAAACCACAACCAGAACTGTTGATACAAGACAGGATGGATCCAAGCTTTCATGGTGTTGACACCAAATTCTGACCCTATCATCTGAATGTTGCAGCAGAAATTGAGACTCCTCAAACCAGGCAACGTCTTTCCAATCTTCTATTGTCCAATTTTGGTGAACCTGTGTGAATTGTAGCCTCAGTTGTCTGTTCTTAGCTGTCGTAATATGCTTTATTAAGGTTTATCAATAAGATTTTTTATTCCTTTCAACACTACCGGTAAAAAGTCCAGGGTTTTTATTCATCTCTCATACGCTGAGACCCTGAAGCGGTCCCCCTACCTACCCTGATTTCCATCCTTTGGCCCTGTGATTCTACGCGTTTCATGTTGGTACAGAAAATGAATAGATGCTCATACTCCAAAGACGCCATATAAACCAGAAGCAGGCTAATGATGTCAGCCATTTAATGCAGTCAGCTTCAGAGCCGTGTGGTGCACAGAGTCAGGGGGCCAAGGCTAAGATGGCATGTCAAGGCTGAGTGCACTCGCTCTTTTTAGCTGTCATCAAGACCAAATACTTTTCATTTTTCTCCATGGGGCTTTTACATTGCATTCTCTTTCTTTGTTATTTTAACTACTGAGTGTTTTTTTTAAACCCTCGCTTGTTGATGTTCACAGGCTAAATGGAGTGAAATGATGGCTTGCCTTGCCAAGTCTGCACAAAACTCGCAGCAAACATCCTTCTCATGTGTTTCTTGTGTGTTTGCTCACACTGCTCATCTTGATGTCTTTCTAGTTTGATATTTTCAGTGTGGCAAAGTGAATACGGCACTGGACCCTAAACCATAAGATGTTCATTCAATTCCTTTTTGTGACCCTGATAAAGTCCCTGTTTGTGCTGTAGGGAAATATGGAAGCAGATGTACACTATCCTCATATTCGTAAAGTGCCTTGTGGTGGTGTGTACTGTGGACATGTGTCATAGGACTTAATGATAGCTTCTAACAAAAGTTCAGGTATGTCACCTAAGCATAAAATATTCATTCTGTAAAATCTGTAGTGCCCAAGTCATTTCTTCAATGAGAATATTTGTCTGCTTTTTGTTGGATTGGCAGGCTACAAAGTTTTTGGAAGAAAAAGAAGACAGAATTTTACAAGCAAGGTAGCTCTTCTCACTAATCATGCATCATGGACCAAAGCATGGTGATACGGATTACGTGTTGATTAGCACATGCAAGTAAGAATTTCGCTCTTCTCTGCACATGTGACAATAAAGACCCTATAAACTGATTTTATTATTTTTTTAAAGTGTATGCATCTGTCCATTTGCTCACATTCTGACAGCCCTAGCTATCCATTTGTCCATTTATTGAATCTGCTTGATCCAATTCAGGATTCTACTCCATAATGGAAGCATCAGGTGTAAGACAGGAAGCCAGTGCCAGTCCATACAGGCATACGAGTCATCAATCAACCCAACATGAGATACAATCAGATGTACCACGAGAAAAACTAACATGAACACAACAAGAACATGCAAACTCAACACAGACAGAGACCAGGCTGGAGTTTGAAACCCAGTGTTTGGGGTCTAGGAGGAAGCAATGGCAGCTGATGTGACACTATGTTGTTAAGGAATCAGGCATAAACTCTCAGGCCTGCTCAGTCCATTTGAGGGTTGCAGGGATGCTGAGCCTATGCAGGCAGCACTGGGCACACAAGAGGAAACCAACTTGGACAAGGGGCCACTGCACTCATATACACCCACATCCACAATTTAGTGTCACCAATCCACGTAACGAGCACAACTCCAGAGTACCAGTAGAAAACGTTCAAGGAGGAGGTGAAGTGTACACTAATGGAGAACTAAAATATACATTGGGTGAAACCTCTGAACTTGCATTTTACCTCCCAGAGGTAACAGGGACTACTATGGTGGTGCTGAGGGTTTGGAAATGGTAGAGGGAGAAGTGCTGCTGGGATTAAATAGGCTGAAATCTAACAAATCATCAGGGCCAGATAATATTTATCCTTGAGTTCTTTAGGGGGTTAGTGACTGGCGATATAAACCCTTAATGTTTATTTTTAAGTTACTGTGCACCGGGGAAATTCTGAAGGACTGAAAAATGGTAAATATTATCCCATTGTATGTGAAGAGTGACTGTGCCGATCCAAGCATTTATATTCCAGTAAGCTTAATGTGCATCACAGGTAAATTAATGGCAGGAATTATTAAGAAGCAGCACATGGCAAGAACAGGAGTGTTAGTGAACAGTTAGTATGAGTTCACATTTTTAATTTTAAAAGGATAAGTTTGCCATTTTTGCTCATCAATTTACACTCAATAACCCACAAAGACAAGTCATGATATGTCTTCAAAAGTGTTTACAAATGTATTAAATATAAAAAACTGAATCTCTTATTCATAGAAGTATTCAGATCCTTTGCTGTGGCCCTCCAACTGGTGCGTCATGTTTGCTTTTAATTTTCCTTGAGATGTTTCTACAATTTGATTAGTGTCCACCTGTGGCAAACTGAATTGACTGGACATCACTTAGAAAGGCACACCCCTGTGTATAGAAGGTGCCACAATTCACACTGCAACCAAACCTTGAAGTCCAAGGAACTCTCTGTAGGACTCAACTATCAGACTGTGGTGAGGCACAGATTAGGGCAAGGAGATAAAAATGGTTCTAATGTTCTGAGAGTTCCCAGAAGCACAGTGGCCCACGATAATTGTGAGATGAAAGGCATTTGGAACCACCAGGACTCCACCAAACTGAGTAAGAAGGGACTTGGTCAGGTAAGTGACCCATTGGTCAATCTAACAGAGCTTCAAAGGTCCTCAGCTGATTTTAAAGTACTCTGGGAGTATGAGGAAAAGATTCTCCAGTCTGATGAGATAAAAATTGAGACACAATGTGTGGCGAAGATCAGGCACTACTCATCACCTGCCTAATATCATTCCTACGATGAAGGATGGTGGTGGCAACATCTTGCTTTGGGGTTGCTCCTCAGCAGGAGTAACAGGGAGACTGGTCAGAATTGAGGGAAGAATAACTGCAGCCAAATACAGAGAAGTCCTTGAAGAAAACCTGCTGCAGAGAGCACGACACTTGAGATTGGAGCAACAGTTCAATGACTCAAAGCAAACAGCCGAGACAACACTGGAGTGGCTTCAGGACAAGTGTCTGAATGTCTTTGAGTGGTCTGGCCAAAGGCCAGACTTAAACACCACAGACCTTCTGAGGAGAGACCTGAAGAAGGCAGTTTACAGACACTTCACATTCGATCTGGTGGAGCTTAAGAGGATCTGCCAGGAAAGAATGGCATAAACTGCCTAAATCCAGGTGTGCACAGCTTGTAGAGAGTTACTGTACCCAGGAAGACTCCAAGCTGTAACTGTTGCCATATGGGCTTCTACAAAGTACTCGATTAGAATGTGAGGTTAGAATGTGAGATTTCAGTTTTAGATCTTTAGTAAATTTCCAAACCTTTCTGAAAACATATTTGCATATTTTCATTATTGATTATTGAGTGTAGATGGATGAGTAACAATGGTGCATTTATTGATTCAAAATGAAGTTTGCAACACAATAAAGTGTGCAGAAAGTGAGGGAGTCTGAATAATTTCTGAATCTGCTGTAATTAGGAAATTGCTAATATCCATGCTGTCATCCTTATATCCATCAATTCATTATTTAACCCACTAAATTCAATTCAAGAGCACAAAAAGTTCCAGCCTATCTAGAAGCATTGAGCATGAGGCCTTTTTTAGCCCTGGATGGGTCGCCAGGACACACCTGCTCATTCTGGCCAGTTTGGCCCACTAGGTGTCAATCCCAGCCCTTTGTTGAGTTTGCACATTCTCCCCGTATTTGTGTGGGTTTGCCACTCACATCCTGCAGCTCCACTCTGCCCACTAGGAGCGGCTGTGGCAGGTCATGAACTGTAATGATGACCAGTGGCGTAGCTAGGGGCGGACGGAGGGGGCGGTCTGCCCCGGGTGGCACATTTTTGGGGGCGGCATTATTGGCCAAAAGGTTCAGAACACTTCACGTGTAAGCAGCAGGGTTCAGAAAAATATCACTCATGAATGAATTCTCTGATTTTCATCCACAAATGCTTCAAAAATCATTTTCAGACGGTCCTTCTGTGACAACATCAGACATGGCAGTTGAAATTTATGAAGCAATAACAAAAATAAGCAGAAATATTAGATAGATAGATAGATAGATAGATAGATAGATAGATAGATAGATAGATAGATAGATAGATAGATAGATAGATAGATAGATAGATAGATAGATAGATAGATAGATAGATAGATACTTTATTAATCCCTAGGGGAAATTCACAAATTCATTACACTGATAATAATTTCTAGGAAGATAAAAAACTAATTCACAATGTATAATTTCGTTTCGTTAACAATCCGAATGCGTTCTTGCTCATCTCCACCTATCACTTGTACACCATACCGATTCTTGTTTTCGCAGCGTAATTATATTAAATTAATAATCAGAACACGGCTTATCAGTGCGTCTGTACTATATTCCTGTCTAGTTGATGCTTATAAATAATTATATGTGAAAAAAATATTGCTGTTTCTCTAGATATAAATAAATCTATGCAAAATGTATCTTAATTTTTCTCTATACGTCATTTTAATTTTCTATTTAAATAGGTTAACATATTCAGATACGATGGAGGGTGGCAAATTGAAGCCCCGCCCCACCCTGAGTGGCGCAAACTCGAGCTACGCCAGTGATGATGACCTTGGACCCTGGTGGGATGAGGATGAGCACTGAGCATGTCAGAAACAAACAGATGAAGAAAGAGAAGAACATGCAGGGTTGTGCAAACTCTGTGATCCTGAATAAAGGCAGCGGTGGGTCCGGAGCTTCAGAGCTCTGCTATTCCTTCATATTTCCAGCATATTCTGCAGCCTGTGGCAGAGGAGAAGTGGAAACAATCGTATTGTGTTTGAGCAGGTAAGGATACGCTTCAGAAAGCACGCCAGTCTGTCATACCTCTCTCCTACAACTCTGATATCGCTTGATGCTTCAGATGTCAGATACTTGGGTTGAAGTGGACACAATGGAGAAAATGTGCCGTACAAAGTACTGGACATCAGCTAGTGAGAGGTAAGCAGAAAGATCTGACATCACCATCAGGAGAGTGAAGTGGACCTCCAGAAGAGTACAAACATCTGCAACATAAGCAGGAATATTACATAAAGGGGGCAACTGCAGGGAAGAAGCAAATGTTTAATAGATTTATAGAATGTAAAATACGTTTTGCCTTTTTTTTCATTTATCCCCGATTCTTTCTGTTTTCAATTACTTTGAATATTGGCAGTATTCCTACTTATGTTGTTGATGTTTGAAATTGAAAGAACTGGCATAAAACATAACTTGGAGTAAAGTTAGATAGGACATTATAACAGAATCAAATACAAGGCCTTAACTTACTTACTTACCTCCTTTGAAGATTTATCCAAGGTGACTTACAAATCACATGTTAATAATACAGCTCTTAAATGAGGTAAGGTACTTATAATCAGTAATCATGGCGACAGAATAGCATATGCAAGTAAGAATGCCACTGGGCTCAGTGACCATAAGGACCCTATAAACTTATTGTTCCTTGGCTGACACTTTATCTGAGGTGACTTTCAACATTTGAAATACAATTGGCTACAATTCTTCTGTTTTTCCAGTTGGAGCACATGCAAATGAAGTGACAGCAGTGAGATTTGAACCCACAACCACAGTGGTTGAAGTCTGAACCACTACACCATGAGAAGTGGCTTGGTCAA
Organism: Erpetoichthys calabaricus; assembly: GCF_900747795.2. Taxonomy (NCBI): domain Eukaryota; kingdom Metazoa; phylum Chordata; class Cladistia; order Polypteriformes; family Polypteridae; genus Erpetoichthys; species Erpetoichthys calabaricus. The sequence continues at coordinate 38,771,254 of NC_041404.2, read as the reverse complement.
GGGGACTGCTTACTTTATAGCTCCTGTCTATAGTGGCTGGCACATCATAATGATATGATAAGCTCCAGCCCCTCAGAACACCTGAACTGAATTTGAAAGACACTATATAGACTTAGGCTGACAGTGCAGTGTGGTGACTAAAAGTTCAGAGAGTTCTGAGATGCCTCAATGGTAGAGCTGGAACATTTAACATACCTGTTATGCATACTGATCTTTGTAAGTCGCCATGTAAATACACAGGCATGTTATGTTAAACCAGCAGTGTCTGCAATCTGTTACAGTTGGTGCTGTTCCATCTTTTCCCACCAGAGGGTAGTAAACTGAAGAGAAAGCCACAGCAGTAATCTGCCTGCTGGAGGGGAAAGGGGTTTGCCAGGGATTTGGAGGCAAGAGAGGAGCTGAGTATTTAGTGCTGATTTGCATATGAAGAGAAAGGATCTTCTACCCGTGAGGAGCTTTGAGGTTGTTTGTGCTGCTGCACTTTGCTTAGCTCTACATGTTTTCCCTAAAAGCAATTTGAGATGCTGAATTTTGGTAGCTGCTTATCATTTTCCAACCATCAATTGATATTTTTTTAATCTTACCCATTACAAATCTGCCTCAACAGCCTCAGAAACATACGACTCCATGCAGGTTAGGATGTTGGTCCATCGAGAAGTACACTTGCACACCCACACTGATTCAATCAGTTTGGGATGAGGGAAGAAAACAGCCAGGGGTGCCAGAGTTAGGGGAATGGTTGAACTGACTAAACAGGACCATAGAAACTTAAATTAGAACAGGTCTGAGGGGGCCACAAACTATGCTATGCACAGAGAACAAAATTTGGTGCTATACCCCTGAAACCAGCACACCTGGAGAGACGGAGAGGATCTGCAAACTTCACAGAGCCAGCAACAGGAGCGGGATCTGAAGGCAGGACTCTGGAGCCAAGGTGTGGCCTTTGGTTGCTCTGTGTGTTTTACTTGTCCCATCTCTCTTCGTAACTATCCATCATCTGAACTCATGCCACCGTGCAGCAGCCAGACTAATGGGGGGTATTTACCCTGCAGTCTGGATGTGAATCCCAATGGCCCATGGCAGCAACAGGGACATTGTGCTGTAAAAACTGGTGCCACGCTTCAAATAAGACATAAAACTGAGGTCCTCACTCTCTGTGGTCATAAGATATCTGTGGGCATCCTATGAGAAGAGTAGCATGTTTCCAATTGTCCTGGCTAATTTGTCCACTGAGTCATGGCAGTTCTGGCCCCCTAATTACCCCCAAATCCCTTCTTTGATAACTATCACTCTCACCACTTGACCACCTAATAACAGATGTGTGGTGAGCATACTGGTACAGAAATGGGTGCCATCGCATCATCTGGATGCTGCATATTGGTGGTGGCTGAAGTTGTTCTCCACTGTCTGTGTAAAGCACTACATACATGTAATTAATTTATTAATTATGCAGATTTAATCCACTTGTCAAGTTCAGTGGCACAGGAAGCTGGGGCCTATCATGGTAGCACTGGATGAAAGGTGAGAACTGGCCATGGATGTGAAGTAAGACACCCACCATTTCTATGATCTCCCTCTTTGCACCCTGTATACTCATTATTAATAATAATAATAATAATAATAATAATAATAATAATAATAATAATAATAATAATGATTTATGTTGCCAGAATAGGCTGTGGCCGGCTGTAACCCTCAAATTAATTATGAGTGAAAAGGCCAAGTAAGTTTTGGTTCACATCCGGTTTTGGGAAACTGGCACTAAAATTAATTTCTCTGGTGATTTTGCAATTTGCAAAACACAAAGCTCACTAAGCAGGGTTTTAAAATGTTTTTCATGGCAGAGATAGAAAACAAAGAGCACGGCTCCCGACAGACTCGTCCCACTTCAAGTTTTTCTGCAGCTGCGTGATGCAGGTAATCAATTCTGCTTATGCTTCATGTTCACATCACCACAAAGTGCCTTTTTGAAATACGTGCCATGCTGTATTTTCCACATGGAGACTCACTAAAATACACCGTCATGCACATTAAGGTGCTTTCTCCATAAGTAAATCTCACTACTGCGGTGGGCTGCTGTCCTGCCTGGGGATTTGTTCCTGCCTTGCGCCCTGTGTTGGCTGGGATTGGCATCAGCAGACCCCCATGACCCTGTGTTAGGATTTAGCAGGTTGGATAATGACTGACTGACTGACTGACTGACTAAATCTCACTATTCAGGTAGCCACTTGTCACCCCTGACGTTATCTGTTCTGAATGTACCTTTGTGTAGCATTGCTTGTTTTGTTGGTCAGTCTATGCTGTTATTTTGTTGTTTTATATACATTGCATCATTAATTGCCGGTCGCCGAGACACTAGACGGTTGCTGGTGGAGTGTCTTCACATGACGCGATATATAGCATCATCTTATATACTGGTGCAATGATCATCTCGTTAGCCGTGTTTGGATAAACAAAGAAACAACCTTTGCTTCGTATCTCGCGTCTTTAGTCTAATTGTTTAGTGTGTCCTTTTTGCATTACATTTTCGGTTTTGTAATTCTGATCTCTCTGTCCTCTCAGCAATGATTCTCATTTTGCTTTCTGACCTGTCCTCATTTCCTGGTCTCAAAACCTTTCCATTTTTTGCTAGCTGGGCTCAGCCATAACATTCTCTAGCAGACACCCTTTCCTGTTTCCTGACATCTGCAGATCCATGTGCCTTAGAGCTTTGGCTTTCATTTCTGTCTCCTATGCATCTTCAGGATTGTGATTGCCAAGATTGTCATTATAATTGACAAAGTAGGGATTGCATGCACAGAACACGCCTTCACATGATAGAAAATGAGTCTGCCAATTGTTTTTTTAACACTATACTGTAGATCTTTATTTAAATAGTAATAGATAGGCATGTGGGGAGGTACAGTGATGTCCCGGGTCCTTCCTCCATGATTTTGCATGTTCTGTTTGTGTTGGTTTCCTCCCATAGTCCAAAGACATGCAGGTTATGCGAACTGGCCCTAAATTGGCCCTAGTGTGTGTTTGGTGTGTGTGTGTGTGTATTCACTCAGTAATGAACTGGCGTTCTGTCCAGGACTTTTCCTAGTTGGGATAGGCTCCAGAACCCTCCAAGAACACAATCTAGTGGGCTAGAAAGTAACATGACATGATAGTCAGATGCCTGCAGAATACTTGAAAACACTTCCAAACAGGAAATAAACACTTTTTTTCTTAAACACCATTTATTTCATGATTTTTTTTTGCAAAGCAAAACATTGAGTGGCTGTCAAACAAGTGTTTCTTCTTCTTCTTCTTCTTCTTCTTCTTCTTCTTCTTCTTCTTCTTCTTCTTCTTCTTCTTCTTCTTCTTCTTCTTCACCTTTTCCCACGCCTATGTGGGGTTGATGTGCTTGATCTTCCTTCTCCAAACAGCTTGGTCCTGCACCTCATCAACAGTCAGACCCTTTTCCTTCAGATCTTCTTTTACTTTATTCCATCCACCTCCTCTTTGGCCTCCCTCATTTTCTCTTCCACTGAACTTCCACTCCCATAAGCCTTTTTCCCACGTATTCATTGCCTCTGCTCATCACATGTTCATACCACTTCAGCCTACTTTCCTGTATTTCTTAGACATCTCTCCCACTGTTGTTGTACCTCTGATTGTCTCATTTCTTATTCTGTCTCAGCTCAATACATCATGGCTGGCCTCACAACTGTCTTAAAAACCTTAACTTTAACCTTCACCTGTGATCACTAAGCCCTGCTGATGCCTTCTTCCAATTGTTCCATCCTCACTGCACTCTATGGGTAATCTCTGTATCCTGGGGCCTCATGTATAAACGGTGCGTACGCACAGAAATGTTTCGTACTCCCGTTTCCACTCTCAAATTGCGATGTATAAAACCTAAACTTGGCGTAAAGCCACGCACATTTCCACGGTAACTCATACCTTGGCGTAAGCAATTTCTCCGATCGGTTTTGCAGACTGGTGGCACCCAGCGTCAAAGCAGTGCTACTGTTCCTGTGTGATCACCCTTTCTTTCTTAGATCCACATTCCTGACGCGGCTTTATAAATACACTGAAACTAACTGCATATTGTTTATTAGTGTAATGCATCTGATTGTAATTAACCTGCAGCAATATAATGGTCCAGGGAATAGCCATAGTATTCCAAATACCATAACTGCTTTAGCGTTGTAACTCTCACTGCATCTTCTTCTTCTTTCAGCTGCTCCCATTAAGGGGTTGCCATAGCAGATCATCTTTTTCCATATTACTCTCGCTGCACCACTCGGAGTATTTATATCACTGTATCTGAGTGGGGAATCACAGCAGCAGCTGATCGGAAAGAGAAATATCAGTATACAGCATGAAGCAGACGCTGCCTGAGCCACGGCAAAACACTTTATAGAGACTTCCCAGTACGGACTTCGCGGTTTAGAAAAGGTTTCATCCCAAGAACTCTAAACGCACTCAATCAGTCCATCAAGTGCTCCTTGTAGAACTGTTTACTTATAAGTACAATTACCTCACTGTAAACTTGCACTACAGTTATAATATTGCACAACCTGTGCCACTTTATAAAGTGCGTATTTACATATGATGATGGTATTCATTTTTAAGATGAAATGCAGCAAAATATGTTGATTATATTATACAGATAAAACTTTAACTTCATTTAAATAATCTGTATTGTTAATAATTAAACATGTGAGGACACATGTTCAGGGATTGTTCCTGCATTGCGTTGTATTCTTGCGCTGATGCGACACTGGAAAGATAGACGGATAGAATAATTAAACATGTACTACGAAGATATTTCAATGTTCCTTAAAGGTTTTGAAGAATCGGCATTCTAAGCTTACAGATGGCTTAACGTCTATTGCAGAGCTGATTGTGTGGCGATTAGGCATTTGGAGAAAGAAAAGTATGGACAGGAATTGGAGGTTAGTACGTTTGAAAGAGACAGTACTTCTGTAATAAATTATTTCATCGAAGGTCGCACATGGCACAGCAAGATTCTTGCGTGAGATATGAACAATCACTGCGCCACCGTGTTCCCATGTTTAATAACATGCTTTCATTCCTATCATCATGAAAATGATATCACGTATACATCTCAGTATTTTAATTATTCAGAGAGCTGTAATATCACGAATGTAATGGATTCTGTGTCCTGTCGGAGAAAGAGAAAGAACGGAAGCACGTAGTGATTCACACACAAAGAGCACATAGAAGATCAAATACAGAACAAAGCATTTAACGTGCTACTTGAGAAACTAGTAAAATAAACGATTTTAAGATGAAGTTTATGATGTTCTACTTTAATGGCAAAATAAACTATGTGATTAAAGTGGAAATTTCGAGATTAAAGTTGACATTTCGTGCTTTTTTCCCACTGTGTGCCTATTTGTTTTGTCTGTACCCTAATAAGCTTTCATATGACACTCAGACAGTGGGCTACGACTCGCCTTTCCACGGCGACTTTGATATGTGATTTCTTTTTTATTTCGGGCACTGTGCGACTTTGTGAACTTGGATCTTTCGAGTTTCTCCGACACTCTGTCACTCGATCAACTTTCTTTTGTTGATTATACCACTGTTTAAACCAACAAATAGTACGTTTTTCCTTTGCCTCCACTTGGTATTCGCTGAAATTCTTATATTTTCCCCTGTGCTTTTCCCATTGTCTTTTCACAGAAGGTTATTTATATTGATTTGCATATTCAAAGAGGCGTAATTCTGGGAGGAGTTGGGGCGGGACAGAAGGCGCGTGCACGTGCGTTACTTTTCACGCTGATCGGGATTTATGTAGTGGAAGAACGTGAAAGTTTGCATGCGTACAGATTCCTGCATCTGGATTTTTCTGTGCATACGCACAATCCCGCTTTTGTGCTTACGCCATGTTACAGTGTGAGTTCTACGCACTGCGTTATACATGAGGCCCCAGGTCTCCATCTTGGGCCACCACTGATCACAAATGTTTAAACTTAACCACTCTTTTCAATGATTCTCCCTGCAGGCTAACTTCTGAATTCTGATCATCATTAAGCCTCATATATTTTTATCTTCAGTCCTCTACCTCTCTAAGCTCTATTCTTCCAATTTCCTCTCCACTTGCTCTTTTCTGGTGCCACACAACACAACGTCATCAGCAAAAAGCAACACTAGGAGGATTGGTCTTTTATCCCAATACATCCATAACTACATCAAAGAGGTAAGGCCTTCAAGAAGACCCCTGGTGCAGACCTACTCGATCTGGGGTCTTGCCTGTTACCCCAACCCGGGTCCTCACTCCCTCATACATGTCCTGGACTGTCATCACGTACTTCTCTGCTCCTCCTTTTTCTCTCTGATGCACCTCCAGACCTCTTGACGTGGCCCCCCATCATAAGCCTTCTCCAAATCAATAAACATCACATGCAAACCATTCTGTTTTTCTCAGTGCTTCTCTGTGAGCTGTCAAACAAGTAGAAGAAAAAAATATAAAATATATACAAGTTCTCAAAGCACAATTGAAAGAGTAAACCGAATGTTTCTCTGTTTAAAGATGGACGAGTTTGTAACTTTGCAGATGCTCTTCAGAGGGGAGATATGATATTTCAGGAAAGTGTGCAGTGCCCTGCAGTCTCAACACAAACTGAAGTGTCCGATGCAGATTTAGCTTTGTGTGAATCGTTTTGCTCAACACTGCCTGAAATGAAATAAGCAATCTTGGGAATGTTCCTTTATTTATATAGTGCCTTTTCAGATCTCAAGGACATGCTACAAATAAAGCAAAGTGCACACTACTGCCTTTCTAAGACCCTCACAACGACTTTTCTTCTTTGCAGCACAAGACTCCATCTATGAATGCACATTGCGTATCATTGTGTCTGCTTCTGCTCCCCTTAAAGAGAAAGAAAGCCCCCAACTCAAGCCTTCCTCTAAAATCTTGTTTCGTCATTGTAAATTATTTTTATGTTATTTGAACTGCAGAGTCATGTTTTTCAATCTTAAAATATGCAATGAACAGAGGACCCCCTTAAAAACGCCTCAATGCCATAACTTCCCTGCAGTGGACAAACTGCGGGTGTTGTGTGAAAAAATCAAGGCAGTGTAACCAGATATATCATCCTGGCTTTGCTGAGGTAAATTTTGTTGATTACTGCCATTTGTATTCGTGAGTAATTTTATCTACTTTTAGCCAGCCCACCCATACAGTTCACTTCAGCTCAATTTATTCCAACTTCCATGTATAGACGTTTTTCACGCTTATAAATACGAGAGAGAGAGAGAGAGAGAGAGACAGAGAGAGAGAGAGAGAGAAGAAGAAAACAAGGGTGGCATGGTGGCATTGTGATTAGAGAGCTGGACACCCCAATGCTGCTCCAGATTCTAACTGAAATGTAATGCATTCTGATTTTGAAGATCATCTTGGAGGAAGATGTCAGCCAAATAAACACAGAGTAACAAAGATGATAATCCTGGCCCAGTCATTCTCTAGGTGGGCTGTGTCAATGTATTTTCTTCTCCTGGTGCCCTGAGGTTTCTACCAAATCCCAAACAAAGTGAAGTTGGGTTAAATGGCAACTCTGATTTCAAGTCAGTGTGTGACTGGCTTTTTGCTGGCATTCCATTCAAGATTGGTACCAACCTTGCACATGATGCCATTGATACAAGTATTGGCTCCTGGCCACCCTAAAACTCAATCAAGTGAGTTCAAGCAAAAGATGGATATGCTTAATAAAGCACATTGAGTCACAGCACTTGATAAAGCAAATAGCACACCATGATGTTTACTGAAGGTGTATGGCAGAGAGGAATAAGCGCTGCTGAGTAACAATTCCAAGAACCTGGGTGACATTTTCAGGAGAACCACCGTCTGTGTCCACGTGGTATGTTCTCTCAGTGTCCATGTGGGTTCTTCTTGCACTCCAGTTGCCTCTCACATGCCAGGCTGTCAGCAATGGGAACAAGACAGGACCTTACCCTGGATTAGATGTGCTTGCGGAACCAGAAGTGACGTCCTTGGACTCAGGCAGAATTTCCCATATTTGATCTGCAGGAATAGAGGAAAGATTAGTGCACCCTGCCGCTCCCTGGCCTGGCATAGAATTACCTTTGATTGCTCCCGCTAGCTGTCTCTCATGTGCACGTGTGTGACACCATTTAAAATGGAAAAATAAATTCAAAAAAATAAAAACACTGGACAGACATCTGAAAATACCAACTTTCTAAAAAATATGCTCTGTTATTGGATCTCATCCTGTCTAAGACTTGACCTGTCTTATGAAAGAAGTGAGTCACCCTGCAGCATTAATATCCTGAAAAGACATATAAAAAACAAAACAAACCTGTGTCGGGTTCAAAAAGGACAAGTGCTGCCTTAGGCTTTCAGATGGGAGAAGGCATTCATCTCTAAAAAGCTGAAGGATCGCTATAGTTGTTTGGTTCTCTACGCATGTACAATTGTCCATAAAACATTTATGTTGAAAAATATCAACTTCTTACAACAATGTATTGGTGAGTAGAGCACTAGGGTACTCTCAAATCCATTGGTATTTATTTCACAAATCTGTGATGACCTATTCATGGATCTCTTACAGATAAAGGTCCATTCCAGGACCTTCACATACATAGATGGTTCCCCTATGAAATCGTCCTGAAGAACCACTTTGGCACCTTGATTTTGAAGAGTATGGAGTGTTGACATAAGTGCATTGCTGCCAGGAAATCCAATGTTTCTTTTTTAAATCCTGAAATGAACTACAAGGTTAGACTCTGGATGGATGAAAGTTCCCTTAGGCTCTTCAGAATATTGTAGTCGATTAAGGCACTGCAGGTTCCCACACTAGAATGTCCGGGCGCCATCCCAGTCATTCCTATTTAGTAAACTCACAACATAACGAAAACAGGCTGCTACACGCACCTCTACAAAATCAACAAAAAGTACAGCAAGTAAGCTAGTTCTTTTTTCCTAATTAGTCATTCGGTTTTTGGAATTCCGCTCTCTGGTCCAGTCGTTTTAATACTGACTGCCTCCCTCCTTCATTGGCAGGTTGTAAATGCGGGAGACTTGAAGGGGCGGACTCAGATGCCTTCACTGGGTGTCTTCTCGGTGCCGATGAGAAAAAAGAATAGGAGAAGGTTAATGTGGGAGCCCCCTCCTGGCCCAGGGTGGTAATACCTGCTTCAGACGAGCCCAGAAGGTGATCCACAGACATGTGTGCTAGACAATGTATAAAGCTGTAGAATTTTGGCATTGAGTGAAATCGTACGTAAAGCTAGAATGACTGAGGAGAATTTTTCTTGTTTTCTGAACTTACTTTTTGAATAAAATATGGAGGCAGCCTGCGATCAAACACAAGGCTGGAACTTATCAGGGACGGGATGTCTCTGTCTCAGATGCAGGTATAGACACATTCGCTCTCTCATTGCCTTATCAAACTGACATCCTATTTTAGAGTTGCTGCAAATATTTGCATTATGATAGGATGGTATGTTTTATATCACGATGTGTGGATTACAAATCCAAGGAGATCATAATTAAGTTATTTAACAACCTAGTAAGGCCTCACCTGGAGTACTGTGGGCAATTATGGTCTCAGCACTACAAAAAGACAAAGCAACCCAGCCACGTGGGATGCAAACCCAGTCACAGGGGATGCACAAACCAGTGTGTTTCTTCATGCTGGTCCCAAGCCCGGATAAATGGGGAGGGTTATGTCAGGAAGGGCATCCGGTGTAAAATTGTGCCAAATCAATATGCGGACAACAATACAAATTTTCATACCGGATCATTCGAGCCCCGGATTAACAACGACTGCCACCAGTACTGTTACTCAACAGGGTACTGGCGGAAATTGGGCTACTGTCGGCTGAAGAAGAAGAAGATGAAGGAGAGGGGAGAGACGTGTCCGGAGGCAGGAGGAGAAGAGGAAAGTAAAGAGAGTGGAACTGAGAGTAGAAACTTTGAATGTTGGCAGTATGACTGATAAGGGGAGAGAGTTAGCCGATATGATGGAGAGAAGGAAGGTTGATATATTGTGCGTGCAAAAGACTAAATGGAAGGGGAATAAAGCCAGGTGGATTGGAGGTGGATTCAAATTGTACTATCATGGTGTGGATGGGAGGAGAAATGTTGTAGGAGTTACTCTGAAGGAACAGTATGTCAAGTGTGTTTTGAAGGTGAAAAGAATGTCAGACAGAGTAATGATTATGAAGCTGGAAATTGGAGGTGTGATGACGAATGTTGTTAGTGCAGATGCCCCACAAGTTGGATGTGCAATGGATGAGAAAGAAGATTTCTGGAGTGAGTTGGATTAAGTGATGAACAGTGTACCCAAGGGACAGAAAGTGATGATTGGAGCGGATTTCAATATACATATTGGTGAAGGGAACAGAGGAAACGAGGAGGTGATGGGTAGGTATGGTGTCAAGGAGAGGAATGAAGAAGGTCAGAGGATACTGGATTTTGCCAATTGGATGGACATGGCTGTGGTGAATACGTATTTTAAGAAGAGGGAGGAACATAGGGTTACGTACAAGAGTGGAGGAAGATACACACAGGTAGATTACATCCTATACAGAAGAGTTGATCTGAAGGAGATTGAAGACTGCAAAGTGGTAGCAGGGGAAAGTGTAGTTAAGCGGCATAGGATGGTGGTCTGTAGGATGACATTGGAGATCAAGAAGAGAAAGAGAATGAGGGCAGAGCCAAGGATCAAATGGTGGAAGTTTAAAAAGGAAGACTGCAAGGTTGAGTTTAGGGAGAACGTGAGACAGGCACTGGGTGGCAGTGAAGAGTTACCAGACAGCTGGGAAACTACAGCAGATGTAGTAAGGGTGACAGCAAGAAGGGTGCTTGGCATGACATCTGGACAGAGGAATGAGGAAAAGGAAATCTGGTGGTGGAATTGGGAAGTACAAGAGAGTATACAGAGGAAGGGGATGGCAAAGAAGAAGTGAGATAGTCAGAGAGATGCAGAAAGTAGACAAGAGTACAAGGAAATAAGGCACAAGGTGAAGAGAGAGGTGGCGAAGGCTAAATAAAAGGCTTATGATGAATTACATGAGAGGTTGGACACTAAGGAGGGAGAAAAGGACCTGTACCGATTGGCTAGACAAAGGGACCGAGCTGGGAAAGAATTGCAGCAGGTTAGGGTAATAAAGGATAAAGATGGAAATGTACTCACAAAAGAGGAGAGTGTGTGGAGCAGATGGAAAGAGTACTTTGAGAGGCTTATGAATGAAAAGAAGAGGTTGGATCATGTGGAGATGGTGAATCAGGAAGTGCAATGGATTAACAAGGAGGAAGTAAGGACAGCTATGAAGAGGATGAAGAATGGAAAAGCCGTTGGTACAGATGACATACCTGTGGAAGCATGGAGGTGTTTAGGAGAGATGGCAGTGGAGTTTTTAACCAGATTGTTTAATGGAATCTTGAAAAGTGAGAGGATGCCTGAGGAGTGGAGAAGAAGTGTACTGGTGCCGATATTTAAGAATAAGGGGAATGTGCAGGACTGTAGTAACTACAGGGGGATAAAAGTGATGAGCCACAGCATGAAGTTATGGGAAAGAGTAGTGGAAGCTAGGTTAAGAAGTGAGGTGATGATTAATGAGCAGCAGTATGGTTTCATGCCAAGAAAGAGCACCACAGATTCAATGTTTGCCCTGAGGGTGTTGATGGAGAAGTATAGACAAGGCCAGAAGGAGTTGCATTGCGTCTTTGTGGACCTGGAGAAAGCATATGACAGGGTGCCTCAAGAAGAGCTGTGATATTGTATGAGGAAGTCGGGAGTGGCAGAGAAGTACGTAAGAGTTGTACAGGATATGTACGAGGAAAATGTGACTGTGGTGAGGTCTGCGGTAGGAGTGACGGATGCATTCAAGGTGGAGGTGGGATTACATCAGGGATTGGCTCTGAGCCCTTTCTTATTTGCAATGGTGATGGACAGGTTGACAGACGAGATTAGACAGGAGTCCCCGTGGACTATGATGTTTGCTGATGACATTGTGATCTGTAGCGATAGTAGGGAGCAGGTTGAGGAGACCCTGGAGAGGCGGAGATATGCTCTAGAGAGGAGAGGAATGAAGGTCAGTAGGAACAAGACAGAATACATGTGAGTAAATGAGAGGGTGGTCAGTGGAATGGTGAGGATGCAAGAAGTAGAGTTGGTGAAGGTGGATGAGTTTAAATACTTGGGATCAACAGTACAGAGTAATGGGGAGTGTGGAAGAGAGGTGAAAAAGACAGTGCAGGCAGGATGGAATGGGTGGAGAAGAGTGTCAGGAATGATGTGTGACAGGCGGGTATCAGCAGGAGTGAAAGGGAAGGTCTGAAGTATGGTAGTGAGACCAGCTATGTTATATGGGTTAGAGACGGTGGCACTGACCAGAAAGCAGGAGACAGAGCTGGAGGTGGCAGAGTTAAAGATGCTAAGATTTGCATTGGGTGTGATGAGGATGGACAGGACTAGAAATGAGGACATTAGAGGGTCAGCTCAAGTTGGACGGTTGGGAGACAAAGTCAGAGAGGTGAGATTGTGTTGGTTTGGACATGTGCAGAGGAGAGATGCTGGGTATATTGGGAGAAGGATGTTAAAGATAGAGCTGCCAGACAAGAGAAAAAGAGGAAGGCCTAAGAGAAGGTTTATGGATGTGGTGAGAGAGGACATGCAGGTGATGGGTGTAACAGAACAAGATGCAGAGGACAGAAAGATATGGAAGAAGATGATCTGCTTTGGCAACCCCTAACGGGAGCAGCCGAAAGAAGAAGAAGAAGCTACAAAAAGACAAAGCAGCATTGGAGAAAGTCCAGAGAAGAGCAACTAGGCAGATTCCAGGACTAAGACGTATGAGTGATAAGGAGAGAAGTGAAGGAGTTGAGCCTTTTCAGTTTAAGCAAAAGAAGATTAAGAGAAGCAGAGGCGACCTTAGGGGTGTGCAGGGCCTAGGGCTGACCATCCCCACGTGGGGCCGGTTACGTCAAACGCTGTTACCGGTATGTGTCGACTGTATAAATGTGTGCACGAATTTAGTAAAAATAATGTTAACATACACTGGATTTTCTCATTATAGTATTCAGCTAAATTTTTGCAAGATAACACGCAGACTTTATCAAAATATAACAATATAATCTATTAAAAAAGTGCAATTCATAATTCATGACGATACCATGACAGTGCAAAATGCAGTGTCATGTGGAAATTAGCAGGGCATCTTCTAGAAAAGTACCCAAATTGCAAGTATACTCTGAGTCTTGATATGCAGGATGTCATAGTCATAACTCACATTGATGTCATGTCAGCCAGTTATCATTAGCGATACATGTTTTTATGTATTAAATATTCTGACATGTTTATGGCCTACAAAAAAAATGTGAGTTTCAGTGTTTTGACAAGAAGTGTGAAATTAATGTAGAGGTATCATCATGAAATCTCTTATCAGTTTCCAGGTTCAGAGACGAAAATCCACTTTTCTTGCCTTCTGATTGGAAAAGTCACTGATGACATCTTTGTAGTCTATTCTGAATGCAATGTCTTTTTCTATAGATAGGAGAAGCCAACCCAGTGACTAAATGGGCTAGACCTATTTTAGGAAGGGATTATATGGGCGATCCTTTTCGGGCGATGAAGGTGGACTATGAAATGTTTTCAAAGATGTACATGTACAGAATATGACCTTGAAGAGGGATTTTAAAAGGGGTCCTCTTCGAAGCGTCTCAAATATATATATACTGGAGAATATAACTTGACAAATCCTCTTGAACGGGACACGTGGACCTCAAAAGCAAGGCACCCTTAGGCGCGGGGCCTGGGGTGGTAGCCCCACTTTCCACCACCAAACGGCACTCTTGAAGAGGCGACTTGACTGAAGTGTTAGAAATTATGTAGGAAATTAGTCCAGTGGATCGAGACTGTGACTTTAAAATGAGTTCAGCAAGAGCACAAAGGCAGATTATGGATAAATGTTAGAAAGCTTTTCTAAGAACCATAGACACATGGAATAAATTACCAAGTAGTGTGGTGGACAGCAGGATTTTAAGGACCTTGAAATCTTAATTTGATTGGAATAAAGTCAATCTCGATGAATAGGATAGACATTGTCTTATCAAACTGACATCCTATTTTAGGGTTGCTGCAGATACTTGTGTTTTCATGTTATATTTCTTATTTGGAAATTAGCTAAGGAGATGATGTAGAAAGTGTTCATGGCTTTGGGTCTGAGTGTCTTCAGATGTTTAGGCCTAGTAGAGGACAGCATGTTTGAGGGACTGTGATGGGCTGGCACCCTGTCCAGGGATTGACCCCGAATCATACTAGGATAGGCTCCAGCTTTCCCACACCCCTACTCTAGATAAGCGGGTTTGGAGAATGGATAGATGTTTTGGGAGCACACAATACAGAATCAAAATGTCATGAATCTACTCTAACCATTTTTGAAATGGCAGCAGAATTAACCAAAGGGTGTTTTTGGGAGGCTGGCACAGTGCTGAAGGTTGGCACAATGGCACAAGTTTGCTTGTTCTGCCCATGGGTTTTCTTTAGCCACCTTGGTTTCTTCCCATATGTTGGATCAACCAGTCTCTAAATTCGTGACCCTAATTTCGTAACTTCAGGTTTCTTTGGTCCCAGGTGGCACCTCGAATCTGTCTGTCCCCATCAATTTAATCAAATTTAAAGCAAAGCCTCTGATGTCAGAAAGCAGCAACTTTGTAAAAAGGCAGGCAAAACACTGCATGTGTTGTTCACAAATACCTGCAAGGTCGGAGCAGACAAATCTGCAGTCATCAAGTGTTGAGTTTTAATATCATTAAAAGATTAAAATATTACCTTCATGCATACAGAACCTGGTTTAAGGCAAATGCCTGCCATGGCAAGGCAGCTATGTTGGAGTTGAAGGAATGAGAGAAACCTGAGGAATTCAGAGCACCACGCAAATCTCCATGGTCCTGGAAATGAAAATCGGGATGAGGAGATGGAGGGAGTCAAGCATGTCAGCCCTATAAGGAAATGCATTTTTTGTATTCTACAAAAGCGGGAACACTAAAAGCTTAAAAATCCATTGTGTAGTCTGCGCGATCCTCCTGGTGTTCTTGTCATTAACAGAACAATAACTGTCCATCTTTGTGTACATGCAGAGGAGGTGGGGGACAACAGCGACTTCTGTCTTGAGACCTCATCGCTGCACATTCAGGGATTGTTCTAAAACTAAAAGATGTGATTTAATGGGACACAAGTAGCTGTTGCAATAAGCAGGAGTTGGACTGAGATGGTGAAAACCGTATTCAACAAAAACAACATTTGGATTTTTTTTTGGTTTAAGTGCTGATGGAAACCAAACAGAACACAAGGCAAACACCTAAAGGCTCCAGAAAACTAACCCATGAAGCCACTTCAGATGGACAGGGTGCTGCCGGGTGGCGGGCCGGCATTGATTACGGAGTTCTGCTCAACATGCAACTGAATCTCTGGAGAACCTGGATACAGAGATTACCCATAGAGTGCAGTGTCGATGTAACAATTGGAAGAAGGCATCAGCAGGGTTTAGTGATCACAGGTGAAGGTTAAAGGTAAGGTTTTAAAGACAGTTGTAAGGCCAGCCATGATGTATGGAGCTGAGACTTGGACAGTAAAAGGAGTGCAGGAGAAGAAGTTAGATGTGGCAGACATGAGAATGTTGAGATGGATGTGTAGAGTTACAAAATGAGACAGAATAAGAAATTAGACAATCAGAGGTGCAACAAAAGTGGGAGAGAAAACTATGAAAGTACTGGAAAGTAGGCTGAGTGGTATGGACATGTGATGAGGAGAGACAATGAATAAGCGGGGAAAAGAGTGATGGGAGTGGAAGTTCAGTGGAAGGGAAAGTGAGGGAGGTCAAAGTGGAGGTGGATGGAATAAAGTAAAAGAAGATCTGAAGGAAAAGGGTCTGACTGGTGAGGAGGTGCAGGATGAAGCTGTTTGGAGAAGGAAGATCAAGCACATCAACCCCACATAGGCGTGGGAAAAGGTGAAGAAGAAGAAGAAGAAGAAGAAGAAGAAGAAGAAGAAGAAGAAGAAGAAGAAGAAGAAGAAGAAGAAGAAGAAGAAGAAGAAGAAGAAACACTTGTTTGACAGCCACTCAATGTTTTGCTTTGCAAAAAAAAAATCATGAAATAAATGGTGTTTAAGAATAAAAGTGTTTATTTCCTGTTTGGGAATGTTTTCATGTATTCTGCAGGCATCTGACTATCATGTCATGTTACTTTCTAGCCCACTTAATCTAGACCGTGTTCTTGGAGGGTTCTGGAGCCTATCCCAGCCAGGAAAAGTCCTGCACAGAACACCAGTTCATTACTGGGTGAATACACACACACACACACACACACACACACACACCAAACACACACTAGGGCCAATTTATGGCCAGTTCACCTAACCTGCATGTCTTTGGACTGTGGAAGGAAACCAACACAAACAGAACATTCAAAATCATGGAGGAAGGACCCGGGACACCACTGTGCCTCCCCACATGCCTATCTATTACTATTTAAATAAAGATCTACAGTATAGTGTTAAAAAAACAATTGGCAGACTCATTTTCTATCATGTGAAGGCGTGTTCTGTGCATGCAATCCTACTTTGTCAATTATAATGACAATCTTGGCAATCACAATCTTGAAGATGCATAGGAGACAGAAATGAAGAATGAAAAAAGGGAGAAGGAAAGTAATATTCAAAGAAGGATTAAGAAAGAACCTTTTATTATGATGTGTAAATGGCTCCATAAATTACCATGAATAGATGGTTTTAGATTTGTGAAATACCAGTAGGTTCCTGATTTTAGAAGGATGTCTGCTGCATACAATCACACAGGCTAAGTTCAGGTTTTCTTGATCTGTTCGTATCCTGCTAGGTAGCCTACCATACATTAAACATTTCTGTTTTGTCCATTGTCATTACAAACCTTTTCAAAGCCCACAGAACTAACTTGGCCCAGATAATTCCTCAAGCAATGGAGCTACGAGGAACCACACAACCCAGTGAAGTGCCATTTTAGGACTTTTACATTTTACCTCTTGGACCCCTGCATGTTTGGGTACTCTGTGTTTTCAAGTCTGTTAGGTAAATCAGCCTGCTGTGTGTGTGCTCTGTGATGGACTTGATGGCCTTCAACTTCTTGTAATGCTGGATAAGGTTTGGCCATGAACGGATGAATGGACAAAGCGTTTCCAACCAAATAACTGAAAATCTATACTGTATAAAAATGCATTGACAAACTAATCAGTATTATACATTAAAATAAAAAATGACATCCTATGACATGACAAACTTAATGCACTTCATGATCTGAAACCTGTCCAGGCAGCTTCAGGTTCAAGGTAGGAATCAACCCAAAGGTCAACGCGATGTGTCCGAATGCAGACACAGAGTGCTGTGACAAGTCCACAGGTAGATACAAATGCAAACTTTACAAGTTACTAAATACGTAAAATGAGTCCACATAAAGACACAGATTGTTTAAACTGACAGGAAAACCAAGAGGTTCAAAGCTGTTTAACATAAATGGAGCCCAGCACTATGTGCCCATTAATTCACTGTTGAACTATGGCCTGTGGGCAACAGTGGAGAGGAAAACAAAAACCCCAGTCATCAGCATCCCTGGAGAAGATAAACACTTTGAGCGTCCACGGTCAGTTATAACACAATGTCAAAGGCACAGTTAGAGTCCTGGAGACCCCGGCCACACCCTGCCAGTTGTCCTACAGTAGAGTCTGTGCCAGGCTGACTAATCTGACGACAAGATCTTTCCATCTGGGCCATCAGTCCAACCCAGGGCACACTTACACACAGGGCTGACTCAGGGACCCTATTTCTTTTAACCTGTGTGCTTTTCAGATGATATTATGAAAGAAAGTTTAATAAAAAAAGTTGAGAATGTGCAAATTCCACACATAGGGTTGGCATAATTTTGAATTTGCAGAGTCTGCATACCAGGAGGAATCAGGTTGCCCAGAGAAAAGCCATGGGGGAGAACAGACAAACTTTACAGAGACAGTGACCGGACAGTGAGCTCACCCACCACTGTACCACCCTCCCAAAAACATGCTTTTCTCAATTGTTTTGCGGCTTCAAAAATGCTTAGAGTAGAATCATAATGTTTCACTCTTGTAGTACGTATTCTCAGAATCAATCCATACGTCCATTTTTCAAACCTGCTAATCCAGAGGAGGGTCGTGAGGAAGCTGGAGCCTGTCCCACACTCTCAAAAACAGAGCAGTTCTTCAGAGCAACGCCATATAGGAAACACATACATACAGTAATGTTAACTTTTTATATCCAAAACAAACTCCATGAATATCGAAGAGTAGATGATAACAGATTTGAGAAATGCCAATGGCCTTCTGTTTTTAAAAGGACTCTTGCTGCATGCAATAACTCAGGGTTTTCCTGATCTGTTGAATCATACGTGGTCACCTGTAATATAATTTAAATTTCCGTTTTGGCCACACATTAGAAACCTTTTTTAAAAGCCCAAAGAACCAACTTCATATGCTAAGAATCCTTCCTAGAATGAAGCGGCTCTTTGTCTCTTGAAGCGAGTCTTTTGGTAACGAAAACTGTTTTACCTATATGGCGTCGCTCTGAAGGACAACTCTTGCACGTTTATTTTTTAAAGTGCATGATGAAATCCCAAACCCAACTAGAAACAGGACAGAGTACAACGTGGGTAGTAGGATATATGGGGGGGTTGTGGTAGTAGCCTAGGTAAATGACACCAAAGGCCAGGTCTGATTAGAATCATTATTTTTAGGAGAGGACAGCAGGGCACTTTCACACCAAATCCCTGATTGTCCTCAGAGAACGTGTAAAGTCCACACCGACAGCAAACCCGGTCAATGCAATGCTGCACTGTTACTGGATGTCAAGGAATGGTTCTTGTTTTGCGGCTGTTTTCGGTAGGATTAAAAAATGATTCTCGCAAACCTCTGAGAAAAAACGTTGCACATGTAATGCCCGTCCATTTTCTCATCGAGCTCATTTCAGTTCTGTGTCGCGGGATCCGATCATATCCGTGCAAAGCTGAAGGAAGCGCCGATATTCTCCTGAATAGTTTAGGTGTGATCACGAATTCAGCTCTCTCTTTCTCTTTATACTCATCTTCTTTTCAAGCCAGAATACAATTCTGCATGGGGCTGAGTTCCGTCAGTCTGAAAAGGTTCAACCTTTTAGTACAAAGTGAGTACAGCTTCGGGAAATGTGTAAACAGATGGGTGTAATATGATATTGTGCTCTGCAGATATGCCCACGTATTGCTATATTTTGCAATTCCGTTTATAATAACAACTGTAATAAAAAAAATGCCGCGTGCTGCATTTTGTCTCGCATTTGGAAAGTATGAACTCGCTCTCCAAACTTCTCCACTCCAAAAAAAAAAAGTTTCTGCTCCGGGACGACGTGACGTCAGCGCGGCAGCAGCCACTTACAAAGTTGCGTGGTGAATTTCGGGGGTTGGTAAAAGGTATGATGTGCATTCTTTGAGAAGGCAGGCAAGAGGCTTGAGTCGCGGCCGCTTCTCAGAGCTGCGCTGTGAGAGCTGAGGCTGATCGCGGCGGCCGAATGGATTAACGGCTCCCTGGGATGAAGACCACCTCGTTATTGTTTTGCTTATCCTTTTTCTAGTGCTCGTGGACTCGTCATCTTGATATTTTCAGAGTGCTGCTTTCCATGTTCAAAGCAGGAGGCTGTCATTCTGATGGATGATTTATAACAAGACTACCTCATTTGTTTTGTAATTTACTTATTTTGTATTGTTCTTTCAGTTAATTATTTTCTCAGTCGCACTCTCTTTTATTATTTGCTTAAAAACCTGTCTGCAACGAAGGATATTAAACTCGCGGACAACCTTTTTTTTATTTGTGATCATTTCTGTCAATCGAACCGGTGGGCAGGTGAAACTGAACAAGAGCGGGAGAAACCAATTTCACTTCATCCCGACCGTTTTCTTGGATTTATTTCTAATTTTCTGTCGAGTCTTTCCCCAACGTGGTTTTGCGCTGCACGGATATCGCCGCAGAGGATCATAACAATGCCATATGTCCGGGAAAGGTGGGCGCCTTACCTGCGTCCTTCCCTTCTGTTGTGTTGGATGTTTTACGGCGTGGTTGTAAATGGATGTCCAACAAAATGCAGCTGCTCCGGACCCAACGTGGACTGCCACGGACAAGGATTTAGGACTGTGCCCAAAGGTCTGCCGCGGAACTCCGAGAGACTGTAAGTACCGCATCCCTCCGGTGTCACCTGCCTGAGTGCGCACCTCTGCGCGTGCCCGTGCACGCGCACACTCCCGGCGCGCGAGGTTTTGCGATCTTCTGGTTAACGAGATTCTTGGGCATTCTGACGCCAAGCGCGATAAGAAAAGCAAACTCAGAAGAAGTGAAGTACTCAGGACTAGTCGAAATTCATGGCCAGGCTGACCTTAATTATCGGTTAAAACAATTGAGATATTTATCTTTTGCAGACACTTTGAAATCGACATTTTCTGAAAAAAAAGAAAGAGAAGAAATAATTCCCATTTCTCCAGTATGGATGCGTGGGAATCCAACACTTCTCTGCAGAAAAGAACGTTAGGCAGACCAACACAAAAACCTGAATGGGATTGCAGTGTAGAATTATAAGTAATGGCAGTATAGAATTTTAAGTGATTTAAAATCAGAGAGCCACATAATATGGAAACAATTAGCAGAAAACAAAACTTCAGAGATCCCGAGCACATGAGCATGTAAACGTGGAGCGACAGCGTGCTTATTTAACTCCGCCGGGCTTTAAGGCTGGTGTCTGTCTGATCGGGGGGCACGCGAGGCAGTCAAACGTTTTCTAATCCCGCGTTCTGAACGATCCAGAACCTCTCCCGTTAGTAGCGGGTACAAGGCAGGATCCCAGGCACAGCGGGGTTAGCAGGGAACAGAAAGGGATTTAAAAAATGACTTGAAGAAAATTTGGGAGGACGCGTTGAAGGCTTAAGTGAAGGAGTCGTGAGCAACTTTATTAAAGGTGCGTGATGAAGATGAGCAGAGATGAATGTAAAATTCACGTCTGCTCCTGGAGACTCGCTATGCTATTTTGTAAGCGTGTAAAACCACTTAGTCTCTAACAAGCGCTAAAACAGGCACAGACCCCTGGACGGGCGAACTCGATCACGGCTCTGAAGAACTGCAATGATCTAAATGTGATGGGAAAAGGAGAAAACAGAAGAACACAGTTCCACACACAATAGGAGGAAACTCAATATAATTAGGAGCGGGGTCGCTGGAGACTACCCCATCTAGCATAGGGGGCAAGGCAGGAACAATCCCTGGACAGGCCGCCAGTCCATCAAAGGGTGAACACAAACGCACATGGGTGAATTTAGTGGTGCCAGTCCACCTAACCTGAAATGGGAGCATCCGTGAACGCCAACCGTCCCGTTACGAGTCAGCAGGACGACCACAGAACCAGCGTGCCACCTGAACAAAATAGTATCATGAAAAAACACCCGTTTATTAATGGAGTGGCCCGTGCTTCATTCATTAATCCAATTTATTATGAAGCGTTGTTTTTTTTTCAGTAACTTATTCTGCAGACCCCTAACTCAAAATTAGCAGCATGCACTCTTAAAAATATTGGTTCTTTAATGGCACTCTGTGGTTCTTTACTGGGTTGTGTGGTTCCTCGTAGCACCATTACTTGACCAAGCAGCATTTCATTCAGGAACGGGTTCCTTGCGTGTGAAGTTGGTTCTACATGCATTGAAAAACTTCATAATTTGTAAGGGGAAAATCGTTAATGTATGGTGGGCTGCAGGACACTAACAGATTTAGGAAATCTGAATTTAGCCTGTGTTACTAGACATATGCGGCGAGAGTCCTTTTAAAATCTCAGATTTCACAAATCTGTTACCATCTAGTCATGGTTATTTACTGTGTGGAGCCTGTTACAGATATGAACAAAAAATAAAATAAAATCTTTCTGGAATCTTCATGTGAGTGGGTCTTTGGCAACCAAAAATATTTCCCCAATGGTATCGCTCTGAAAAACCACTCAGGCACCTTCATTATTAAAAAATCAAATCCAGACGGGATGCCAGTCCAAAACTGTTCAGAATTAAAAGTGATTTTGAATTAATGCAGCAGTGTACTGTCCAAAAATCTTAAGACTTTATTCAAATGTCAAACTTTATCATAAGTAACTTTTTAAAAAATCACAAGTAATTCAAACTGAGAAATTCAGTTAGATTCTGCCTTGCGCCTGACGTTGACGGAACGGACAGCGTTATGAAAGAATGCCGATTCATAAAACAAAATGAAAAGGAACAAAAAAAGTGAAAGATTGAATTAGAGGCGATATCAATATCAACTGTATGAAGGATTTGAGAGACCCGATGAACACTAAACACCGTGGAACCATTAAATGGCAGCGTTCGCGAGGGAAAGAAAGCTCAAAATAAAGGAGGTGCCAAGTAGTTACTCAGGGCGATGTCATAGGGGAACAAAGAATCAACCATATAAAGGTTCAAGAAATAAACTTCATTTATGTCGATCCATAACAGAGTCAATAAATAACCATGAATAGATAATAACATATGTGTGAAATCCCACTGGCTCCCTGATCTTAAAAGGATTCTCGCCGCACACAACAACACAGGCAAAGTTCGGGTTTTCTTGGCCTGGCAGTATCCGGCTAGCCTACTATACATTAAAGATTTCTGTTTTAGGAACTTTTTCAAAGTCCAAAAAAAAAAAAAATACATGCAAATAACGCTTCCCTGAATGAAATGGCGGAACCACCCAAATCAGTAACGTGCCATTAAAGAAACGCGGTAATGCTGAAGAATGAAAAAAAGGAAAAAATGGCGATGGGGGGGTCACTCGGGCAACAACATGAGCCAAGTTCATCCGCCCAGTCATCGATCCACTGATTATCGAACCGGCTTGATCCAGCTCAGGACAGCAGGAGCCTGGAGCGTGTCCCGGCAGCACTAAGCACAAGGCCGGCTCTGATGCTATAAATGCGCGTGCGTGTGTGTGAGAGTGTGCCCGGCACCCCTCAAAATAACAGTTCTTTAATGGAACCCCAGTGATTTCTGTGTGTGTTTTATTTATTCCTTGCTTGTTAAAGGTTGTTAAAGGTTCTTTACACGTGAAGTTGGTTATTTGGGTTTTAAAGTGGTTAATACACAGCAGAAATCCATCCATCCATCATCCAACCCGCTATATCCTAACTACAGGGTCACGGGGGTCTGCTGGAGCCAATCCCAGCCATCTCAGGGCGCTAGGCAGGAAACAAACCCCAGGGAGGGCGCCAGCCCACCGCAGACTTCAGAAATCCCTAATGTCTATCTATTAGGCTACCTAGCAGAACACGAACAGATCAAGAAAGCCTGAACTTATGTGTGATTGTCCTTTTTAAAATCACGCACCCACAGGTATTTACAAATCTGTTATCATCTATTTATGAAATTTGTCTCAGATCTCAATAAATAAAGGTTCTTTCTGGACGCTTCTTATGGATGGTTCTTTGGTTCCTTTAAATGACATCACTCTGAAGATCCACTTTGACGCCTTTGTTTTTAAAGCACTGCAATAGTCAAAGAGTAGAAGCCGTTCAGAATTGAATGGCGCTGGCTATTGTAACCGAGTTATCGTCGTAGCAGGCGCGTCGTAAGTAAATGGAGAGGATTGACGAGTGAGTTGCAATTTCAGAAAGACAAGGGGCCATCTCGACATTCTCCAGACTGATGACCAGTAGAGCGCAGAAGCAGTGCCGCTTTGGCGGCTGTCTTAAATCACTTCAAGTTGGGCATCACTTTTAACCCAAATTGTCAGAGTATATAGCCGAGATTTAAATGTTCCGAAAATTGGCACATTTTTAAAAGTATTAGGAGTGAGCAATGAAAAAAGTGACTTGAATGGACGGGGATCATTAGTCCAAAGCCTGCAGAGCTTTGACCAACGCGATCATTTAATAAACGAAGCCATTCATCTCCGCTTTGTCCGGACCCGCAGTGCCAACATGAGGCAGTCATGGACCGGTCACAAATCAATCACACCCGGCCAGTTTATTTTATTGATAAGATGCCAGAAAGCAGACTCTTTAACTAAAAGGACTAACACGTACCGGCTTTAGCACCCGTCCTCCTTTTTTATTTGAAAAGTTGCTTATTTTTCCTTTCCTCACTTATTTATTTTTAATTCACACTAGGTTAAACAAATAGAACAATACAGTGTTGGTTCTAGTGTATTTAACTTATGTTTTGGGTTAATGTTTTCCTTTCTGCTTTGATGCTCATATGTCTTTAATATGCATGTTATAGCAGCCGCTCTCAGCAGCCCCCTCTGCCCCGGAGGGCTTCACTGTCTTCTGGTTTTATTTTCCGACTCAACCTCTCAATTAACTTAATTGACCCACTTATTAGTTTAGCTGGACACAGGCAATACAAAAAAAAAGAACGAGTCTTTACTGTTTGGCCTCGTTCTGCTGATGATTTGACCAACATTTGTATTTTAAACGACGTTTAGATGTTGAAGCGAGCAGACGTGTCAGCTTTGTCAGATTAACATAACAAGCAGATCGGCTGAAGAACTGACAGCTCGGCTCGGGGGAAACGAGAAGCAGCTGCAGCCCCCGCCATGCCAGGCAGGCATCCTGGTGTCAGGATGGATTGCAGAGTGACTGACTGTTGGAATCAGGAAAAAAAAACTTTTAGTATTAGTGCATCTGATCATTGAACAGCTCCATGATGGAGATAAAGTGCTATGGGAATGTTATCATTAATCTAAGAGTGCTGCTGCTGCCTGGGGTTTTATGAGCACAATGTACTATGGTAAAAATTTCAGTACACTCTTAAAAATAAAGGTGCCAGAGTGGTTCTTCAGAGCGGTGCCACAGGGGAACCATTTTTGACTCCTAAAAGAACCATCTATGTGAAGGTTCCAGAAAGAACCTCTATTTATTTAGATCTGTATCAGGCTTTATAAATAGCCACAGAGAGATGATAACAGATTGGTGAATTGTCCGTTCGTTCCTAATTTTACAATACAAGCACACAGGCTACGTTCAAGTTTTCTTAATCTGTTCACGTCCTGCTAGGTGGCTGGCTACACATTAAAGATTTCTGTTGTGTTCACTTATAGGAAAGTTCTTCAAAGCCCACAGATCCAACATTATGTGCAAAGAACTCTTCCCAGAATGAAACGGTTCTTAGTCAAGCAACACACCGTTAAAGAACCCTTACTTTTAAGAGCGTACTAGTCTGATTAAATTACTTCAAATATTATCAAGAAACTGTGTTGGTCTGGCATTTCATCCTGCCTTGGGCCTTATCCTGTCAAGATAGGCTCTTGAGGATCTCCATGATCCTGAGAAAGAGGAAATCAAAGAACAGAAAGTTGGGGAGAATGCCCCCTATACCTACCATGGCCTGAAAAATAAAATGGTGTGAAGCTGTGTGGCCTGCAGCATTGGTGGTTCACCAAGAGTCCAACTTTAAGTGTTCTTCAGGTATGTCTGTCTAGACTTTACATGGTCTGTCTTTGTCCCAGGGCCTTACATTCTTGAGGTGCCAACGTGGCTCTTTCAGAGCAACACCATTTTTTGCTCCTAACGGTGGGATCCAAATGAATGTTCCAGAAAGAACCATTTGGTTCATTTAGATCTGTAACAGGCACCATGGGTAGATGATAAAAGATTTGTGAATTGCCAGGGGGTACCTGACGTTAAAAGAATTCAATCACACAGGCTAAATTCAGATTTTCTTGCCTTGGCCACATCCTGCTAGGTAGCCTACCATACATTAAAGATCATGTCGCAAAATCAAAGAAGCCACAGAAAGGTTTGGGGCAGCCACCCGTATATTATTCCCTGACTGCAAAATAATTAATTTGTACTGATGTGTACAGGTTGGAGTGCAGAATAGAACTGAGGGGATAGGGGAAAGGTGGCGGCTTTTAAAGGCCAATATAGAAAATGACATCACGGGGATCGCAACCGTAAAGGTCTTCATCCATAGGCTCAGGCCAGGAAATGACATCAGAGGGGTTGGACCCAAAAGGGTCTTCATCCTTTGGCTTGGACCCAGAAGTGACGTCAAAGGGATAGGATGCAGACTTGATGTCGTCAGGACCAGGTGGAATTTCCCATCAATGTTCTGTAGGAAAGCAAGAAAAAGAGTCAGCGCACTCTGTTACATCCCGGTCTGGCTCGGAATTGCTCTCATTCAAGCCCTTTAGCTGCCTCCCATGCGCATGTGTGTGACAATCGTTTGTCCACATATTATGACCCAAAGTACCAATTTCATATGCAAAATGCAAAGAAACCTTCCCAGAATGAAATGGTACTTTGTGAAGCAATGGCTCTCTGAGGAAAAACATCCAGCTCAGTAAAGTGCCATTTTAGATCAGCTATGTTTAGAGAGTAGCTGCCTTACATCTCCTGAGTTCAAACACTGGCTTTTTGGATTTTCAGCCCTTGAGTGTTTGGGTAATCTGTGCTTCCTTACCTATTTCATGTTAGGTACGAGATCATCCTACTGTGCGAGTGCCCTGTGATGTCAACTGGCACCATGCCCATCTGTTGGGCACCAGCTCCCTGTGATGATGAAATGGATAAGATAAGGCAATAAATGGATGGCTGGACAAAGCATTTAAAATCTATACAAAAATGTTTGGACAAGTTAATCAGTAGTACCTAATAAAAAAAAATTATATCAATCATCAAGCCCACTTAGTCCACTTCGGGATCTGAAGGCTGTCCAGCCAGCTTGAGGTGCAAGGCAGGAAACGACCCTCAGTTTAATTCAATTCAGTGTGTTTATGTCACTTGGTGATATGAGAAGTTCACAGGTAGATTTGTGATTAGTCCGCATATTAGGAACCTTTTCAAAGTCCAATGAACCAACTTCATGTGCGAAGAGTCCTCTGCAGAATGAAATAGTTCATTATTGAGCAATAGATCTCCAAAGAAGCACACAGCCCAGCAAAGTGCCATTTTAGACCCATTCCAGTTAAGTGTGTGTTAATGAAGAAGAGGGCAGTCAATCACAAACGTCCTGTACCTGGCCTGCTGTGACAAATAAAATGGCATGAAGCTGTGTGTAGGGTGGCATGGTGGCTGCTATGACGGACCCACAATTTAGTGGTTTCCAGCTTTAAATGCTGGTCAGGTGTCTGTGTAGATTTTAATGTTTTCTGTCTTTGTCTCAGGGGTCCTTTATCTTAAAGGTGTGTGCATGTTAATTTGATTGGGGACACAAATTGGAGCCATTCTGAGGCTACGTCCACACTACTATGTGTTCATTTAAAAACTATTTAACTCTTTGAGGGCTGAATATTCTTTCTAAAAAACTCAGCTTTCTGAAAAGTACACAAAGCAATGGTTTCACACATAAATCAACATAAAACGTCTGTTGCTACGTGCTGTGGCTGCTGTTGGCACATGTTCGGCATCTCTGGCAGCATTGGCTGGGCGGGGGCACCTTAATGGTCAGCAGGAATACACTGTGGACTGGCTGTCTTCGTACAACAGGTGGGCGGCAGCGGCAGTCGCAGTGTGACACAATATGGTTTGTACCTCTTGTCATCAAGAGTGGTGGTCCCCCCAGGGAACGCTGCCGTAGGCTCATCAGCTACACAAAAGTTTTCAGCACCACGATCAGCTGGGGACCGATCAGATGATACTGGAACTTCTCTTTCATTTTTGATATCCATCTCCAGATCACTTGCATCAAACTCGGAGTCCGACAAGTCAGAGTCCTATTCAATGAAATTACGTAAAACGTCCCTGTAGTATTTTGCTTTGCGCATTCGCTTTGGTCTCTCGCCAGATGTCGATGCCATTTTACATGCTGTTTGCTCTTTGCTAATCATGCACTCATAGGCAATCGAGGTTAAATCAACAAAGCTATGTAACTTTCCTTCTAGCAAAGAGAGTCAAACGTAAACGTAATGGTGAGTTTTGTTGCAGATTACAGCTGATTATCGTCCTCTACCTCTGAATTTTGACAAAAGTCGACATTAGCCCTGAAAGAGTTAAAAACTCCATTCACACTAGTGTTTATGAAAGTGTCTCCATTCACACTAACACAACTGAAAATGCATATGATGTAGACATTTTCCTACACTGGGCGTCTAAGAATCGGCAGAAAAATCCTTGAAGGGATGGTAATGGCCAGGGGATTTATCCCAAAACTGTAGTGACCGGTAATTTATTTGTCTTTTGCTCATGTATGCAATATTCAAACAGTGCAGAACACAATTTAAATGCATGCAGGTAGGCAACACAACATGCTTGGAAAGCAGCTCCTCTGTGTCCACCATACTGTATGGGAATGCATGCTTCTCCTGCGAAGGGTGACCAGTCAGGGAGCGAGGCATTGAGTAAGATCCAACCAGGGAAGGTCTACGGTCAGAGGTCCCCAATTCCGGTCCTGGAGGGCCCCAGTGGCTGCAGGTTTTCATTCTAACCCTTTTCTTAATTGGTGACCAATTTTTGCTGCTAATTAACTCCTTTTGAGAGAATTTCATTGACTTATTTTGTAAGATTTGTTCCCCTGAATTTCTTCATCGTTCCTTTGAATTGCTTCATTTCTTTCTTTAAATGGCACCCAAACAGAAATGAAACATGAAGTGAGTGAGCCAACAGAAGACCAACTACCGTATAAACTCACATATAAGTTGGGTCTTGAAACCCGAAAACACAATACAGTACAAACATCACTTCAGAATAGCTCGGGTATTACCGTGAAGTCACGTAGGCGCATTACATAGAAAAAAAAGGCTGTGTGCTCCGTGGTTAGTCTCTCAGGTGGGCGTTAGCATATCATAATCTCTTGGACCAATAGCGTGAGTTTTCCACATTCGACTTATACAACTGACATTATAAAATACCAGAAATTATACTTACTTATCCGCGAGTATATAAGGTAAGTCAGAGCCTCAAACTCTAAACCAAATTCACTCCAACCAGTTGCTTAATTAGGCGCCGGTTCTTGTCATTAATTAAACCCATTCTTTAATTCCATGGCAATTCGAAATTTTTGATTTTCTCTTTTCTAAGAGCACTGGTAAAATGTTTTGGGGACCTTCATCTTTCTTTATTTTCAAATATTGTATGATGGACACACTTTGCTGGTCATGTTTTGGTTCATTTTGTATCTCATTATTGTTTGGCTGCTACTTAAGGCAAATGAAACAATTAAGGGGCCTGAGTCTTCAAGAGCAAGTCGATTAAAATGAATTCAAAAGAAGTTAATTAGGAGCAAAAACAGGTCACTAATTAAGAAAAGGGTTAGAATGAAAACCTGCAGCCACTGGGCCTCCCCCCGAGGACCAGAGTAGAGGACCCCTGGCATAAGTAATGAGCACAAGCAACTCTGAGGTTGATTAAAATCTGCGCTTTTGAAATCCTGTATTTTCGTCCGTCTATTCCATAACGCTAATGCTGCATTGTCAGAAGTCTAAACCTTGGAGAGCATTTAGAGAAATCTCCATTTTCAGGGGTTGTGCTGATAAAAGACGAAAAATGGAGACCAATGTCTGCGATTCTTTAAAGAAAAACATAGTAGTGTGGACGGAGCCTCAATGTTAGCATAGTAATGTAGATGGGGCCTGAGTAGTTACTGGTGTCTGTGTGTGCACTGCGGCCTCATTTGACGTGTACCCCCATTCTGGTTGGACAATGTCTAATTACCCATAACATGAATTACAATACGTAGTACATGGCATAGCATAACATGTTCAAATCCACTTAATTCAACTGAAGGCCATGAAAGGCTAAAGCTGGAAGGAGCCAACTCTGAGTGTGGCACCAGTTCATCTCAGGACCTCCTCACGCAACACAGCCACAGACACCTGATTACAAATCACCCATGAGCTTAACACATTTGTTAAATGATAAGTTTGGTATTTTACAAGACAAAGTTATTTTTTCACAAACATGGCATATATGAATTTGGCATGTGAAATTGTGTTCTAAAGTTAAGTGTTTTCTGTAAATTTTAAAAATATCTTTAAAGTTATGGCACTTTATAATGGAGACTATGGGCACAAAGCACCACTGGAAAATAAAAGCATAAAAACGTCCTCACTATGTCCATTTCTTAAGCCAAGACAGTTGTCAAGTATTGGATGGCACCTTGTGATTACGCACACATTGTAAAATAGTTCATAGATGTAATTTTTAAACAGAAAAGCACCAATATGAGGAGATTCAGCCATTTTAAAGGAAGACCAGCTCTGCACGCCACCTCAGAGTTTGTCTTCTTCTGCAGTAACCTTTCACCCCTCCGGAGGGCGTGGTTTCAACTCAAAAGTCAAAATCACAGTAAACTCATGTGGCTCATTTTGTTTTGTTTCTGTATTTATGCGAGAACTCACACAAGCAAATAGGACCTTCAAAAAAACAGTACAGTGGAACCTCGATTCACGACCATAATTCATAATTCGTTCCAAAACTCTGGTCGTAAACCGATTTGGTCATGAACCGAAGCAATTTCCCCCATATGATTGTATTTAAATACAATTAATCCGTTCCAGACCATACGAACTGTATGTAAATATATATATTTTTTTAAGTTTTTAAGCACAAATATAGTTTATTAAACCATAGAATGTACAGCGTAATAGTAAACTAAATGTAAAAACATTGAATAACACTGAGAAAACCTTGAACAACAGAGAAAACTAACACTGCATTAGTTTGTGCTATAGCGCTACCAACCGCTGGCTAAAAACACTTTTTTTAATGAGTTTTAAGCACAGGGAAAAAAATGAACATTTGAAAAAATCCGTAATTTAATAAACCACCAAGAAAAGTAACATTGCAACAATGCAGGCTACGAACCCATCACTGTAAACAGAACTGAAAACAAAATCAAGCCCAGTGCATTCTTTAACTGCCTTCCTACCTTAATGCATCCAGCTCTCTCTCGTGCTGCCTGTGTGTGTGCATCTGTCTCTCTCGCGCTGCCTCTGTGTGTGTGTGTGTGTCGCGCGCTCTCTCGCACAGGAAATGCACAGGGAGAGACTGAACATCTACAAACCGAAAGGAAAACTGGCTTGTTCGTATACTGAGTGTGTGGTCGTGAACCGAGGCAAAAGTTTAGCAAACTTTTTGGTCATAAACCGATTTGTACGTGTACCAAGACGTTCGTGAACCAAGGTTCCACTGTACCAGGAATATACGATAAAACAATTATTTTCAGATCTCTTTTGTTGTCACAAATATGCATCATAAAATGTATACTGAAACTGAAAGAGGACATACTGTATCTGGTAAGTTTTTAGGCTTTTTTCATGACTCATTAGGATCCATTGAAAGTGTCAGTATGGGCAAGATATATTTTTATTTAATCTGTAGAACACGCTGGACTTTAGAACACAATTTTGCATGATAAATGCATATATACTATGTTTGTGAAGAAATAAGTTTGACTTTAAAAATACCAAACTTTTCCTTTAAGGAAGCTGGAACTGTGGGGCAGCAGCACTACATTATCTGCTGCGACAACAAGCTGAAAATAAATGGAGGCAAATTTTGAAAAAAATAATTTTTTAACCTGTGGTTCTCCTGCAGCCTGGAGCCTCTGGACTCCATCATGCTGGGTTTCCTCACCTACTCCTGGTTAGAAATGAGACAGCGATATAAACAAAACAGCAGATCCTGATAAACAGCAGCTTAATTTACATTGGGACAAGAATGTGACTGTCATTCTGTTCACCCCGCGCAATAAAGCATTCCGTGTTGCTTATATTAGCGTACCAAGAGGGACATTAAGAAGATCTTCACGTCTTGTAGTCCAGAACATGCTGGGGTCTACAGAGAGATGGGTTTAAATCAACAGTAATAAAACACAGACTCGCTGGGCCTGACACATGGCAGCATTTCTGGGCAATGCCACATCCTGTCACTGTGGCATGGCATAAACAGAAGTGGCCAGGGTCCCCTCCACTTCTGTATCATTGCCTGAGGTGCCAACAAAATTCCTTTTATCCTTCTCAGTGTGTCCTTTTTAGGTTAACTTTGATTTACATTCCCGAGGGCTTCCTGTGATTCCTTTCAAAGATATTAGGAAAAACCCGTAATGGCCAGGAGACATCAGTCTATGTTTGTATTTATGAAAGCCTCCGCTGGTAATTGATTTTGTTTTTTAATATTTTACATTGGAGGCTTATCACAGACATGCCAAGTAGCTGCATTACGCTTGATTTGGAACTGGGTGAGCTGCTCGTGTTTCGATTAGAGTCTTTAGTCCAACAGGAGGCCCGACATAAATGATTTAGTGGAGACCAGAGTTCACTGAACTGCTGGAAAGCATCAAGACCCCATCAGTAGAAATCAAGGCCTTTGATTTATTGGTTTAAACATATGGATCTAAACTAAGTTTGTTAGACAAATGTTATGGCTCTTGAATTTCCATCCTAGTTTGCCGTACGCCATGTGCATATATCGCATTACACAAAGAAGCCGAGAACCTAAACACTTGCCTCAAGGACTTGGTGGTTGGAACTTGTGTCTGTTTAGTGTAATTACTGCAGATGTCTGGCTGCAGAAACACAAGGGGATGATAACACCTTGGCTTTTCAGGTGGGCTCACAGAAAAAGGCGTTTGCAGCTTTAGTATGGTCCAAAGTTAGTAAAACAATATTTGTTAGGCACTTATCTCATTATATACTTTCTCAATTTTCCTTGTTATATTTTTATTGGATTAAATAATTCAGAGCACAGAAGCCAGAGTTGCCTTAACAGGATGAAACCCATGGTGGGGGGCACAGTTATTATTCTTCCATTACTACGATGCTGGTGGGGGGGGGGGGTTCAAATAACTTACTTGCAATTAATGCTATGCAAGGCAAAGCCAATTAAGCATCTGCAGGGGGTCGGCTATCAGGGATCATTTCATTTGCAAAGGGGGCCTCTGGCATCGCTGAATCTTTTGAATATGCTTAACCCTTTGCTGTTGACTTTTTTTAGTACACAGATTGAATTTTTTGAAAATGGGTTGGGGATGAGTATAAACCTTCTTGTTATTAAGATGATTACTGGAGCACTCTCACCGACGAGGCAGACAGACCGGCTTGCTTCCCGTCGTTTGAGCCGACAGAGTGTGGCTGGTGGGAGGTTTAACGGTTTTTATTTGTACCTCGTGTTTGAGATTTGATATGAACGACCCTTGTCGGGTACTGGAGACGTAATGAACTGCAGCTTTGCTAAATCTCCTCTGAGCTGATTAGCTTTGCAATTATTAATTAGTGTCACATAAGCCCTTGTTATTTTAATTGATTTCCATCCTGAGTCCTTAATTGCTGTTGCTGGTTTGTGTGGTAACACATCACAGTATGGTGACAATTAAAGCAGGATTTAGAGGTAAGCCAACATTCTTCCCACTCACTTACCTAATAGAATTTATTTTTCATTAGTAAGGGTGAGTCATTTATAAACTATAAAAGCAAGATTTACTTTTAAATTGTAAAGACTAATTATACTTAATAATAAAAATACAGTTGTTTCCTGTATAACATATGTAACATTCTCAAGTACGTGTAGTTGTGTCATGGGGGGCTAGAGCCTATCATGGCAGAATCAAATGCAAGGCTGGAGTCAACCTTGGACAGAGTGCTGGCTTAATACAGGACCACTCATACATGGAGCCAGGTTGGGATCATCAAATCACCTAACATGCACGTCTTTAGAAAGAGAAAAGCAGACCTGATGGACACAGAAGTACTCAGATATGGGGCGCGAATGCAGACTCCACAAAGACATCCAGGGGCAAGATTTGAAACCAGAATGCTAGGGCAGTGCTAACCGCTGCACCACTGGGCTATTAACTCTTTTAGGGCTAATTTTTTTTTTGTTTCTTTTCTCCCAGGGCTGAATATTTTTCCAAAAACTAACATTTTTTTAAAAAGAACACAAAGCAATTGTTTAACATATCAAATCAACAAAAAATATTTACTTTTGACAAATGTTACTGTCTTGCATGTTGTATGAGCCTGCATACTCTATGATTTCACATACATATCACATACATTTTACACAGCAAAGTCTGATCTCGCTCAAAGCAGCCAATTTCAGTCATTGCCACATTGCACTCCTTACAATATGTGTTGCTTTGGTGCCTATTTTTCAATTGTCTGTTGCTGCACTTTCTCACATATATTGTTAGTGTGTACTGTAGAGAGACAAGTCACCCATTTGCCATCGTGCCATGCCACTGCCACCAAGTTTTCTGCCTGCATGAAAACCGTATTGTCACCTCTTTTCATCTTCTGAAACTTTATGAACTTTATGTATGGCATTATAGCCTGGCTCACCCCATGGGATTTGCTTCTGTTTATTACAGAAGTGAATAAAACTTTGCAGCAGCACATACCTAAGCCACCAGGGGACAAAACACGTTTGGACCAATGCTCCCTGAAGTTATATCACCAGTTTTGTCCCATCTCTATTTGTAATGCCACAGCGCGCTTCATCTCATCTTTCGTTGTGGGTTTCCACTTTGAAAAACGAGAATGCGATGCAAACGCAGCCCGCGATTCAAAAAAAATCTCTGCCTACCCGTTTGTCTCGTCTGACAGTAGCTGAAAAGCAGCATCAGGAGAGAGCAGCCTGAAGTACAGCAGCTGGTGATCTGTCGTGTCCAACAGCAAGCCATGCCGTCTTGTAAACTCCGGTAGCCAGATCGGCTCTCAACGGATCAATGTCTGTGTATTTATCCCATGCGAACCTTGCCGTAGATGCATCGGCTGCACGAAGGCACTCAACTGGCAGCAGATCCGCTCGCGCGGCATCGGCTGGTGTCTGATCAGCTGATGCCTGCTTCTAACTCTCTTGCTCGATCTCCTGATCACTGCCAATAAAGTCCGATTCTGAAAAATCAAGAGTCCGACTCCGCGATAATGCGCAGAACATCGTCTGCCGAGTGTTTTCTTTTCTGCACTTGCTTCGCTGCCTTTTCACATGTCGGTGCCATCTTGCCTTTGTTTACATTTCGCAACTCACGCACACGCAAGGTTTATTTGCCGAGTCAACGAATCTAGCATTCCTCCAAGCACAGAGGGAATGCCTGTGACGTGACAGTGAGATTTGTCACCATTAACAGCTGATTGTCGCCCCCTATCCCTGGATGTCGACTTTTGTCGACATTCGCCTTCAACCCCTCCTGTCGACAAAAGTCGACATCCGCCCTAAAAGAGTTAAAAATCTGCTTTGTTAGGGCATGGGTGTGCCTTATCAGACTCTGGCCTGAAATCCATCCATTCATTTTTACTTGGGTCTGGAGCCTATCCCAGCAAGCATCAGGTGCATGGAAGGAACAATGACTGGACAGGGCGCCAGTCCAGACACACATGCAAACACACACACGTGCCAAGTTAGCAGTGGCAGTTCACCTAACCTGCATGTCTTTGAACTATGAGAGGAAACCCATGTGGGTAAAGTGAGAACATACAGACTCCATGTAGGGAGTACTTGGGATGTAAAACCCCTGGTCTCCTTGTTAAGACGCAGCAGGGTAACCAGTGTGCCACCCCTGTGACCTGAAATGTCACCTTCAGTAGGCTCGTCGAATAAGACAGAAAAACACACTTCTGCTTATACACCTCCCAAATTTAACACCATGCTACGTTTATGTCTTTAAAGGTCACCTCTACTATTGTTTGTGCACTGTAATTCAATTAGCTTTACATTTGAATAAGAAAACATTTTACAATTCACATTTAAAAGCATTCGAGTCTTTTAAAGATTTCAAAAATGCTCCTATTAAAAGGGTTCAATTTTATTCTTCCACTGAGGGGTTGTGTGAAGCTGGAGAAACTGTCCTCAGCCCCCAGATGAGATGAGGGACACTCAGTGACACTCACATCACCACTCAAATAGATAGGCACTATATAATGATAGATAGAGAAATGTGAAAGGCACTATATAGCAGAATCATGTGAAAGGAAGTATATCAAAGATAGATAGATAGATGTAAAAGGCACTAACTAGTAGATAAATAGTGTAAATAAAACCAGAACACAGAAAAAGGTTTGGGGTAGCCACCACGTATACTTGAAGATTGTGACAAATTTCAGGAAAAACAACAAGCACAGGTCTTTACAGACGCGCGTCCAAAACAGAACTATCTTAATGGTCACAAGATGGCGGTTATATAGTCAGTTGGAGGAAGTGATGTCACTGGGACCGGAACTGGATGTGATGTTGATGGATCCAGGTGGGATTTCCCTTGGGTGGTCTGCAGGAGAAAGAGACAAAGGGTTTGTGCACACTGCAACCCCCTGGTCTGGCGTGGAATTACCATCTTTTGAGCCCTTTAGCTGTCTCACATAGATAGATAGATAGATAGATAATGCACTATCTATCTATCTATCTATCTATCTATCTATCTATCTATCTATCTATCTATCTATCTATCTATCTATCTATCTATCTATCTATCTATCTATCTATCTAGTAGATATAGATAGATAACAATTTATTTGTCCCAAAGGGTAAATTTAGCATTTTACAGAAGCTGAAGAAATATCATAACAAACAAACAACAGCAACCCCTTGAAACACACACAAGGATTACAAGGAAGAAGAAAACATCTGACTCAGCTAATGCTAAAAGCTCAGTCCCATGGAGGCCCTATAAAGGTGTATTGCTGTTGCTGTAATGGAGTCCACGTAGCTTTTTTTGCCACACTTCTGCTGAATCATTTCTTGGCTGAAAGTCCTCCGTGCTGGTGTGTCAGACAGACATTGCTACACTGTTCATAAGTTCTTCATCAGTTTTGTCTTCATTATCTCCTCCTCTACTACCTCCAGCGTGTCAACAGTGTGTCTCATAACTGAGGTTGTCTTCTTAATCATCTTATTGATTTTCTGGTCCCCTATAGAAGTTAAGTTGCCAGCGCCACACACCACAGTGTACAAAATCACACTGAGTTATGAAAAACGTAAAGGAGGTAGCTACCAAATTTAAATTACCCTTTATGAGAAGGACCTATGAATCGTAGTGGACTCATCACTGTCACCCCCCAGGCAGTGTTCAGAAACAACTAAGAAGATTAAAAGGTTATACAGTGTGATGTGTAGAGTACAAGTCCAAGGAGGTTATGCTGAAGCTTTATAACACACTGGTGAGGCCTCATCTGGAGTCCTGTGTGCAGTTTGAGTCTCCAGGCTACAAAAAGGACATAGCAGCGCAAGAAAAGGTCCAGAGAAGAGCGACTAGACTGATTCCAGGGCTACAGGGGATGAATTATGAGGAAAGACTAAAAGAGCTGAGCCTATAGAGTTTAAGATAAAGAAGATTAAGAGGAGACGTGACTGAAATATTAAAAATTATAAAAGGAATTAGTACAGTGGATTGAGTCTGTGACTTTAAAATGAGTTCAACAAGAACAAGTCTGGAAACTTGTTAAAAGTAAAGAGTAAATTCCATATAAATGTTGTTTTTTTTTACTAAGAACAATAGGCACTTGGAATCAATGCCTAATGTGGTGGGCAGTAGTACTCTAGGGACGTTCAAAACTTGAATCAGTGTTTTTTAGAAGAGTTCAATTGCTAAGATTGCTGAGCTTTGTTGGGCTGAATGGCCTGCTCTGATCAAAAGTTCTGAAGTAACGCAGTCTCCTAAGAAAAGAGAGTTTGCTCTGCCATTTCTTATATAGCTCCCCTGTGTTACAAGACCAGCAATGCGTGTCGTTGATGTGGTCCCCCAAATATCTGTAGCAGTGCACCACCTCCATATCTACTCTCTTAAAAGAGAGTGAATTATCAGCCTGAGCAACACATCCTAGAGACACAGGGAGAACATGCAGAGTACACAAAGATACCTGTGCATGGACAGCACCAGATTCTTAAAGATGCAAGTCCCTGGCTCTAACCATTCCAATGCTAAGTAATTTCTAACTAATTTTTAATCATCCAAAATACCAGCCTTTAAACTAAAGTGCTTGCCAGCACTCACTTTCTTACTGCATTTAATACAGAAATGCGTTTACCTGCTTGCACATCCCAGAGCAGTAGAAGTGTAAACTACGCAGCACCAAGCAGCTCAGTATGAAAGGAAAGCCATCCCAAATGGAGGCGTGCAGCGGATGTGGCATACATACGCACATACACAGTAAGACATTTTTTCTCTTGCGGCTGTGGCCATTCTGAACAGTGCCAGTTCACAACAGATGCATAACGCTTTGATTTTTTTTCTGTGAATATACTGCACCAGCTTCCATTCATTTGCTTTTTGCCTATGCGTCATTAAACTGTGACTTTTAAAAATTCCTTTTTACATAAATACCAGCTTTTGTACTGAAGGTCTTTATATATCAATTTGGGGCACCGGAATGGTTCAGTGATTAGTGCTGCCACCATGCAGCCTCAGGTTGGAGCTCCTGGCTCCCAGTGATGTCTGAAGTTTATAGTGTTGGAGGTTGAAAGTTAGTATTGATTAGCAGCAAAACTGGCCAAACAGCAAATTTGCTGGGGTCACTGGGGTGCCTGTCTTAAAAGAACTTTTTTTTTTCCCAGCACCCCATGATGCTTTATGAGCCCAGTGTGACATCACAGAACTGTAGCAGTCATTCTTGATTGGGACATCACTACTCGATCTGTGCTATCTGCCTGATTTGTGTTGCACATGTGCAGAACTTTTACACATGTGTACCTTAAGCGTACTTCACCAGACATTTTATGGTGCATTTGTGAATAATTTAGAGCATATACACATATGCATGATGTCGCTTCATGTTCCAACTGCATTTGCAACCCACATGCATATAAATAAAAAAAAAATCTTGCATTATTTTTATTTGCGGGACAGATTAGCTGGATATAAGGAGAATATTATATGAAAATACTTAGATGTTCTTTGTAGATTTATTGTACATTATGCTTTTGTCCCTGGATTAAGCATGTTATGCTCCTCGCTATGTAGCACAGATCGGGTAGTGACAGGGACACTACCTTGCTGGTCCCTTGCATCACTGGCTCTGTGGGTGTCCGTTAGTCAAAGTGATAGGAGCTTGGGAGGTGCAGACCAAGATAAAGGATGTGGAGGACCACGGACTCCGTGGGGTATCATTTTATCATAGGGATGCACAGAAGTCGGTTCACTGCTGCCTCACAGCTCAGGTCACATTTTTGGCCACAATAATCAGTCCGACATGGATGTCAGATGCTTCCTTAGCCATCAGGGACACTTAAAGACCATTGCACCTTTATAATTGAGTTAAAACTAGCTCAGTTGTTCCTTCCTCATTGACTTCATTGCATTTTGCCATGTTTGTCGAAATCACTATTGCATTTTCACCAGACTCTGTGTTCACTCATCACTAATGAAGATTTGCACAGTAGCAGTTTAAAACTGGTATTGCACAGATGCAACTGCATGGGTTCATGTTAAGTGTTTCATAGGCATCAACTTCCCATGACAAAAATAGGGAAAACGAGGTTCAGAAAATAACAGGCAGAAAGGACTTATGTATGTTACGTAACATCATATTTAAATATCTACTTAATCAGTTTCAAAGTCGTGGACATCGGTAGCCTGCCTTGGCAGCATGGTATTCAATTGTTTTCCTATCCTATCCATCCTATTGCAGCCCAGAATTCATGGAGAAGCCGATCCCTATAGCATCCCACACAATTAAGACCAAGTCAAAGCTGAATGGGGCACCATTCCATCACAAGACACACCAACACTCCCCACCATATAAACAACAACATTTATTTCTATAGCATGTTTTTATACAAATGATGTAGCTCAAAGTACTTTACAAGATGAAGAAAGAGAAAAAAGAAAAAAATATAAAAATTAGGCAATACTAATTAACAAAGAATAAAGTATGGTCTGATGGCCAGGGAGGACAGAAAAAAACTCCAGAGGGGTGGAGGAAAAAAAAAACAAAATCTGCAGGGGATCCAAGGCCACGAGACTACCCAGCACCCCTAACATTAATGATCTCAATCAGTCCTCATAGTTTTCAGGCTTCACGTGGAATAACTTGATGATGACGGCCATGTGGACCTCTGGCCTTCAATCCATCAGTGTAGGAACAGCATGGTGCTTTGATCAGGTGTTGGTGGTGCAGATCACCACCACAGAAAACTGGAAAAAGAACAGCAGAGAAAGTAGGGGTTTAGTACAGATTGAAAAGCCATGATAAAAATGGTAATTAAATGCATATACAGAATATCAGAGTTACACTAAAATGTAGCTATGAGAAAGCCATGTTAAACTAATGAGTTTTTAGCAGTTTGTTTTTAAAGTGCTCCACCGTATTAGCCTGGTGAATTTCTATCTGTAAACTATTCCAGATTTTAGGTGCATAACAGCAGAAGGCTGCCTCACCACTTCTTTTAAGTTTAGCTCTTGGAATAATAAGCAGACACTCTTTTGAAGGTCTAAGGTTACGATTTGGAGTGTAAGGTCAGAGGCATTCCGAGATATAGGATGGAGTGAGATTATTTAAGGCTTTGTGAACCATAAGCAGTATTTTAAAGTCAATTCTAAATGGCACAGGTAACCAGTGTAGTGACATCAAAACTGGGGAGATGTGCTCGGATTCTTTTCCTAGTTAAGATTCTGGCAGCTCATTCTGCACTCGTTGTAATCGATTGATGTCTTTTTTGGTAGTCCTGAAAGGAGTGCGTTACAGTAATCTAGTCGACTTAAGACAAAAGTGTGAATTCATTTCTCAGCATCTTGCAATGTTACAAGTGGTCTAATTTTTGCTATCTTTCTTAAGTGAAAATAATGCTGTCCTAGTAATCTCATTAATATGTGATTTAAAGTTTAGGTCAGAGTCAATAATTACCCCTAAATTCTTTACCTCTGTCTTAACTTTCAAGCCTAATGAATCAAGTTTATTTCTAATACTCTCATTATATCCATTTTTGCCAATCGCTAAAATTTCTGATTTCTCCTTATTTAGTTTGAGAAAATTAGTACTTATCCATTCAGAAACACACGTAAGGCATTGTGACAGTGAACCAAGAGAGTCGGGGTCATCAGGCGCTATTGATAAAAAATTGATTAAAAAATCAAACCCGCTAAGAGGTGTCAATCAATCTAACATGCACATTTCTGGGATGCGGGAATAACCTGGTGTACCAACAGCCAACCAGTCAAAATGTATACTCTACAGAAACTGTGCCAGTGCCAAGATGTCAATTTAACGCACTGGAGCTGTGAAGCCTCACCACTTACCATCAATCTATCATAGCTAGGGGTCCTGTGAATTTGAAAATCACAATGTCCTTCATTTTTTTTAAAAGGTTTTGAAATGCACATTTAGGTTGGTAGGAGAATGCTGAAGGCCTCTGTTTCTAGGAGGTGACTGTTGACATTGTGTATAATCCAGAGAGAGCTGATGTGGGCCTTCACCTCGGTCACATATTTCAATTCAAGGCATGGATGTGCCAACGAGTGTAGAAAAGATGGTGATATGCTTTAACTTACTGCCCAAGAGTCGAGTTTGAATGCCAGTGCTACATTTCTCCTAAAAGTTTGCATCCTTGCTCCCGGACCTTTAAGGTAGATTCCTTTCTGCACAGAGGGAGTGCCAAGAGGCTTCTGCAAGTGGCATGCTGCTGCTTCTAAAATTTTTCTCATAACTGGTGTGACCGCAGAATCGTGAAACTCACTGGGGGCAAACAGCCTTTATCGTTTGTGGTTTCTAAAGGCAGCAGACGGG
This sequence comes from Erpetoichthys calabaricus, assembly GCF_900747795.2. Lineage (NCBI taxonomy): Eukaryota > Metazoa > Chordata > Cladistia > Polypteriformes > Polypteridae > Erpetoichthys > Erpetoichthys calabaricus. Next base: position 38,729,589 of record NC_041404.2, on the reverse strand, counting down.
GTCGAGTGGGTTGCATTCTTCTACTGCTCTCATCTTTGCCCTCTGCTTGTGCCCCTTGTGTTGTTGGTGTGTGTGTGTGTGTGTGTGTGTGTGTGTGTGTGAATGTGCAGAGGTCACTTGTGTCATGTCACTTTCTAGCCAGTCATGTGGGTCTAATGGCTTACAGGCTGGAGGGCTTTGTCTTGCTCAGTCTGTCTGAATTTTTCACATTTTCTCTTTTGCTTTCCAATTATGGTTATTAATCAGTCCATTGCTGTGCAATGCCATCTGATCCACGTTCTTGTTAAAGAGCCTGGGAAGGTGCATGGAGAGAATTTACCCAACTTTCCAAAGTGTTTTGTTTTTGACACATTGCAGTTGCAGTAGTTGTTGGTTTATTTTATATGTTGCTCTGGTCCTACAGTATGTTTGTCTAACCTTGGTGGAGGATTTGAATGCTGACTCGCTTGTAGGGCAGCCTCCAGCCATCTGAATACGTATCTACTGCATTTGAGCTAAGTACTTTGCATTTAAATGCAGTGGAGATGGCATTTAGCATAAAAAAATCCTTTAATTCATCCTTAAACCTCCTTAATCTAATTCAGGGTTGTAGAGAAGCTAGCAGAATTGGATGCAAGGCACGAACCGACCCAGGATAATCCGCTGTAGACTTGGCCTGCAGCTCACTTGAAATTTAATTTACTGTCTGGTTTTTCTTTTTTTTTAGTCTGATAAATGTTGTATGTTTATATATGGTAGCCGAGTCAGTGCTAGTGTTGCTAATGGCTACTGCTGCTTGATGTGACACATTTTTAATTTCTTAATTGAATATGACTGCAAAGCTTCATTTTCAGCAGCCATTCCTTAAATGTTCTAATGGTCAGCTCTCTTAGCTTATCCTTAATTAGTCATAGTTAAAACCTATCGGGTTATTAGAGAAACCTTTGTCATTGCATTAGTACTGCTGAATCCTGATATTCTAGTCACTTGGATGGCAAGGTACTGGCATTCTTAAAGTTCAGTTCTGGGTTCAAAAATGGCCAAAATGAAACATCTTTCACTGTTGCTGATGACACTGGTATTTGGTGTGTATTTAAGGAAGTAGACATCTGAGGACCTGTAAGGCATTTGTTTCTCGCACTACAAACTCTTATGTTCTCCTCCTCTTATACAGTTGCCCATCTGGGCCTTCTCCTTCGTTTTCTATCCTGTTTAGATCATCCTCTCTTCAGACAGCAATAGAAACCTTTGTATGAGATCTTCAGTTTCTTGGCAGTCTGTCACACAGAATAACCTTCATTCTGCACAAAAACGATAGACTGACATGTTTCTTGAGAAAGCTGTTTCATGTTGCCCATTTTTGAACAGTACCTTGCATGCCAAGTGAACAGAATCACAGGTTTCAGTGGTGCTAATACAATGACAAAGGTTTCTTTAATAACTAATTAGCATTTAAACATGACTAATTAAGGACAAGCTATGGAGTTTGACCTTTAGGACTCTGAAAGCAGCCTTTTTGTTTCTCACGACCCAATTTTGTCTTGTTTATGTCTTCACGACCCACAATCACCGCACAACATCATCCGTCCCCTGGGAGAACTGCCATGACCCTTAGTTTAAGAAGCATTGCCCTAAGGGAATGGCTGTGTAAAATGGGGCATCGCAGTCATATGTCAAACACAGATTAAAAATCGCTCCTTTCAAGTAGTAATCGCCATTAGTAACTCTAGTGATGTCTTGGCTAGCATGTGCTTGGCTAATATACATTGAGCAGAATTAAGATTCACCAGTCAGGCTAACCTGCACTATTTAGGGTCTCCTGTTATATACAAGTGGAGCCCTACCTTAGAAGAATACGTGATAGAACTCACTAGAAAACTAAAAATATAAAGTAAAAACCAGCTAGCTTTTTAATTTGTTTTGTGAAAAGGCTCTGTGTGAAAAGTATTGATTAAAATTAGGACTGGACAAGTTAACATGTTATTATCACGTTAACGCATTAATTAATTAACGCCGACAATTATTTTATTGCGCATTAACGCAATTTTTGATATTATTATTATTATTTTGAAAGACTCGGTCTCACTAGCGATCGATTAGAGATCAGTGATCTTGTTACAGCACTTTTCGATATGCTTTTGCTAGAAGTTAGCTTTGTTGATATGACCTCGATTCCCTGTGCATGCGTGAGTAGCAAAGAGCAAACAGCTTCTAAAATGGGATGTGGAGAGATACCAAAGTGAATGCTCAAAGCAAAACTTTTTTCGTATTATCGCTAAATCGAACTCTGATTTGTCGGACTCAGATGTTGATGCAAGTGATTTGAAGATGTAGATCAATAACGAAAGTGAGGTACCGGCATCAGCTTATCGGTCCCCAGCTGATCATGGTGCTGGACACATTTGTGTAGTTGATGCACCTATGGCAACGTTCGCCTGGGAGAACAGACACTTACGGTGGCAGGAGATACAAATCATATTGCGTCTCACTGCAACTGCCACCCCCGCGCACCCGTCTCACAAAGACAGCCAGCCCACCGTGCATTCCTGCTGGCCATTGAGCCGTCCCCCGCATATCCACTGCTGCCGCAAACTGCAAACAGGTGCAACAGCAGGCACAACAGGCAGCAACAGACATTTTATGTTGATTTATGTGTGAAACCATTGTTTTGTGTGCTTTTCAGAAAACTGAGTTTTTTGGAAAAAATATTAGTCCTGAAAGAGTTGCTACCAAAAAATAGACTGTTTATGCTGCTCCCTGATAAAAGAAAATGTTTCTGCTGGTATCTTTTCAGATAAAAAAGAAAACAGATTTTCTTTTGTGTTTGCAAACCAAATACACGCAATATACTACTCTTGAGTTCATTATTGAATTTTGCACATAACAATGTGATTGAGGTGATTGTCTACGATTAATCGCGATTAAAAATTTTAACCACTGCCCAGCACTAATTAAAATATGATAGAATGTGATTCTAATAATATAAAATAAACTGTATTTCTAAATCAATTTAATATTAATAACAAGGTATCAGTTTCTATCAAATGAATGAAAATTTCTTGGTGTGTCCACAGTCTTTTGTCTGGTAGGGTATTTACTTACTGTAGTTTTACTACTGAACATTTACACATTTGTTCTCAATTGCCATTGCTCTGTTTATGTATTTGTTTGTGGACGAGTGGGGACAAGCAGCAAATGTAATTCATTGTGGTGGGAGGTGGAGCAGGCGGTGCTCAGAGGTGTCTGCTTTGTCAGCTCACTGTAGATGGGTGGAAAGATGTTATGTCTGCAGACATTGGGGGACAGTGGGTGCTGCCATGGATTTTATATATTTTGTCCCTGAAGACGAGTCGGTGCTGGGGATCTTATAGATATGCAGACACCTGTAGTTAAGACTTGAGGCATGGGGTGTGTGTGTGTGTGGGGGGGTGTTAATCAAATTTTGTTTCCCTCACTACAATGCCCAAGAGATACCAGTCCATTAGCAAGCATGGCATTCAAGTGCTGAGAGACTGTGAGAAGTGCTGGTATGCATGTTGTGCATGTCGGCCCACTGCAGACACTGCCAGGCTTGGCAATACCCCTGGTACTCCAAACAGCAAAATCTAGAATCACAGGTACAGAACTGAATTGAGACTTAACAATCGATGTAACCTGCACTGCTTTGGGTCACCTGTTAGACCAGTGGTTCTCAAACTGTGGGGCGGGCACCCCTAGGAGGGCACGAAGTAACAAAAAGGGGGGCGTGAAGATGTGAAAAAAAGAAAACAAGAATCGAAAATATGAAAAATACATCTATTGAAACCAAAACAAATTAACTTAAACTACATTCTGATACTAGAAAAATAAATATAGAGTTAGATAAATGTTGATAAAAGTTAAGTAGGTATGATAAAATATGCATCTATTATATATCATTAATTAAAAAACAACAAATTGGTATTAGTGGGCTCCTTTCAAAAAAACATTAGGGGGGCGCGATTAAAACTGTTATGAAAACTCGGGTCACAAATACTTAAAGGTTGAGAAACGCTGTGTTTACACCTCACGCCTGGACAAACTGGTGAGGAAGGCAGGCTCTATTGTTGGCATGGAGCTGGACAGTTTGACATCTGTGGCAGAGCGACAGGTGCTCAACAGGCTCCTATCAATTATGGAGAATCCACTGCATCCACTAAACAGTATCATCTCCAGACAGAGGAGCAGCTTCAGTGACAGACTGCTGTCACTGTCCTGCTCCACTGATAGACTGAGAAGATTGTTCCTCCCCCAAACTATGCGACTCTTCAATTCCACCCAGGGGGGTGAACGTTAACATCATACAAAGTTATTATCTGTTTTTACCTGCATTATTATCAATCTTTAATTTAATATTGTTTTTTGTATCAGTATGCTGCTGCTGGAGTATGTGAATTTCCCCTTGAGATTAATAAAGTATCTATCTATCTATCTATCTATCTATCTATCTATCTATCTATCTATCTATCTATCTATCTATCTATCTATCTATCTATCTATCTATCTATCTATCTATCTATCTATCTATCTATCTATCTATCTATCTATCTATCTATCTATCTATCTATCTGTTAGACGTTATTTCCTTTAGAAGTATACATGATTGTGCTCATTAGGAATAGCTTTATATAAAGAACAAACCAAGTAGCTTTTCAGTTGTTTTGTGAAAGCGCTGAGTGTTAAAGGCTTCAACTGAAATATAAAGAACCTAAGGGAGAACATTTCTGAGTATGGACACCAGTTTATAAAGTAAAGTGTGACTCTACAAAGTCTTTTGGACAAAGTTTATAAAAGTAAGGGGATGCAATTGCTTTGGAGAGTACTGAATGCTGTAATAGTGCTTAAATGGAAAGGTGCTATATACAGATGGAAACATCGCTTTGGAGCAGAAAGGTGGCAGGGACCACTGTGTTAGGTGCGGAGAAATGTGGCAATGCTCACTATGACAGGTGTTGTCACTCTAAAAGGCACTATATTAAGTAAAAATAGAGTCATCACTATGGAGCAGGTATGTGACAGTGCTCAGTATGTTAGGTGCTATGAAATGATATTTATCACTATGAAAGGCACTATATACACTGAAAATCACTTTGGGGCAGGCACTTGATAGTCGCCACTATTACATATGCTACAAAAGTAATATTGCTCGCTCTAAAATGCACTATATTAATCAAAAATGGAGTCTGCACTTTGAAGCAGGCCAGTGATAGGTGCTTTAAAATGGTATTAATCACTATGAAGGGCACTACATACACTAAAAATTGAGCCATCACCTGACGGTGCTCATTATGACAGATGCTTTGCTTTTTATTTGCCTTATACAATTTCTTGTATTAGGAATTTGTTATTTTTTACATACCCCTTGGGGTCAGAGCACAGGGTCAGCCATTGTACAGAACCCAGGAGCAATTGAAGGTTAAGGGTCTTGCTCAAGGGCGCAATGGAGCAGGATCCTTTATAGCAGTAATGGAGATTTGAACCGGATCCTTAGTCTCAGAGCCACCGCTCTGCCCATGGAATGTGAAAGTGCACACTTTAAATTGTACTATGTGAAGCAAGAATGGAGTCTGTGCTTTTAAGCTGGCCCATGACAGGTGCTTTAAAATGAGACTGGCCACTATATAAATTAAAAATTAAGACATCGCTTTGGGGCCAGGACTTGACAGTGCTCACTATGACAGGTGCTGTGAAATGTGATAGTGCTCATTCTGAAAGGCACTATATAAAGTAAAAATGGAGTCTCTACTTTGAAGTAGGCCTGTGACAGGTGAATTTGTTTTGTGCTCAATATAAAGGTTGTATAAAATCTAAAATTCTTTAGAAATTGCTTTGTGCTAGTAAATAGACACTGTGTAAACAAAAATGTGTGCTCTGTTCCAAGAAAGTAGTCACGGAAAGGCCGTTTGTTACAAAGGGTCTACCTCATCTGGGGCATGGCACAGTGGTTAGCGCTTTGCCTCACAGATCCAGCATCCTTAATAATTTCTGAGGTATTTACAAATTCTCTCCTGCATGGATTTCTCAAAGAGACTCATGTTAAGGGGGTCAGGTGATTCTAATGAATGAGGGAGAGGACCCTGCAATGGGCTGGTGCCCCATCTGGAGTTGGTGGCTCCCTTGCGCCTGGTTCTGTTGGTGGAGGCTCTAGCTTTCTGTGATCTTGAACTGGATTAAGGAGGTGTGAAGATGGCATTGTAATGGTCTTAATTCTAACAATAGAGGGGGGAGGCAGGAGGCTGGAAAAGATGGCACTCTGAGCTAGCAGTACGTCATTTAAATAAGTAGCTATAGTGGCAGCTGCAAGGAAAAATTATAACAAGGTCAGTTTACCTTAGGCATGCTGTCACCATTTTAGTGTGGCATAACAATCAATCCATTTATGGACAGCAAACTTGCTAAAACAGCAACAACATGTGCAAATATTGGACCACTGTGGAGAGAACTGTGATTATGTTATTTCATGGGACTCATAAGAACATAAGAAATTTGACAAACGAGAGGAGACCGTTCAGTCCATCAGGCATGTTTGTTTAGCTAATAGCCAAGCTGTCCCAATATCTCATCCAGATCCTTCTGCTTCAATTCCATGTCTCAGTAGTTTCCGATGCCCACAATTCTGAGTAAAAAAGAGCTTCCTGGCTTTAGTCCTAAATGCATTTCCCCTTAATTTCCACTGATGTCCTCGTGTACGTACTTTACCATTATGTTGATCTCAGTTGAATCTGCTTTAGCAGTGCCTTTGGGAATTTTGAAGACCTGCATTAGGTCCTCAGAGTCTGTCACGGTAGGACGCGTCCTCAAGTCCTGCAGTACATGTGGTTGCTCTCCTCTGCAAAGCTTCAAGTGCTGCTCTGTCGTTCTTGTAGCGTGGAGACCAGGACTGCATTCAGTACTCCAGATGAGATCTCGCTAGTGTGTTATTTAGTCTAAGCATTATGTCCCTTAGGTTATATCGTAAAATACTATTGAACATAAATCAACGTTTTATTTATCTTTTTAAACACTTCTACACATTGCTTAAGTAATGAAATTAATGTGTCGACAGAAACCCCTAAAGTCTTTTCAGAGATGGCATCCTGCTGGGCAGTGTCTTCCACTTTGCCCAGTTCTGAAGCTTGTCCAAGTCTTCTTGAATTGTTTTTCAGTGTCTGCCATTGCAACCAGTTTTAGTATCCTCTATGAATTTCATAAGTTTATTAACTATACCAAAATATTTGTCATTAATATAACTCAGAAAAAGTAAAGGGCAAGGATAGACCCATGTGGGACTCCACTAAAGACCTCTTTTCATGTTGAGCATTCTCTGCTTATCTAATGAAAAAGGGCAAATCATGAGATCTGAGTTGCTAGATTGCAAATAATTTTCAATAGTGCTCACTGTTAAATGTGCAATATACAAGATGGAAAAATTATTTAAGAAAGCATTTTGTGATTGTGTTGACTGTGAATGGAGATTTTTAAATAAAGACTGAATAACGCACTTAGAAAAATCTGCCTCCGCAGCACGTGCTCCCTCCACTCCTTGAGGCACAGGAGTAGATCCCCAAACGTATTTCCTAATCCGGCTGCCTTTAGACTAAACGTAAGGTACTTCATATGAGCAGTCGTCATGGCAACAAGTCTTCTGTTTACAAGCTTGGTCGATGGAGGACGGTGGTGTCAAGTGAGAGTCAGGAGGAAGAGTGCAAAGTGCTTACCTTTGAAATGGCAATCACTTATACAAAATCATTTACAGAATATGAACACCTGCACAGTTATCTGGGGGCTATGATTAGGAACAAAAAAGGGTTGAAGAGAAATCTGTGCGAAGAAGAAGAAGAAGAAGAAGAAGAAGAAGAAGGAATCCTCGACAGGGACTGAATCCTGTGCTTGAGTATTGCAAGGCAATGGCCCACCCTGCCATACCCTCATACACTCACTGAAGAAGTTGTTAAGAACATGCTACTATCTAATCAGTCAGTCATGTGGCAGCAGCAGCAGCGCAATGGATAAAATCATGACGGTCAGGAGCCTCAGTTAATATTCACATCAAACATCAGAAGGGGGCGGGGGTGGTCTTAGTGATTTGGACTGTGGCATGATTGTAGATGCCAGACAGGATGGTTTGAGTATTTCTGTAACTGGCATTTTCACACACAGCAGTCTCTAGAGTTTACTCAGAGAGCAACAATTCTGTGGATATGGGATAGGAGAGGTCAGAGGAGAATAGCCAACAAGAATTGAGCTGACAGAAAGGCTACAGTAACGCAGATAACCAGTCTATACAACTGTGACGAGCAGAAGAGCATCTGAGAATGTGCAGTACATCAGACCTTCAGGTGGATGGGCTACAACAGCAGAAGACCACATTGTGTTCCACTCCTGTCAGCCAAGAGAGGACAATGACCCATAACACAAAACAAAGACAACATGGGACTGGCTCAGGGACAACTCTGTGAATGTTCTTGAGTGGCTCAGGCAGAGCACAGACTTGAACCCAATCAAACATCTCTGGGGAGACCTGATAATGGCTGTCCATCGACAGTCTCCATTCAACTTGACGGAGCTTCAGAGAATCTGCAGAGAAGAATGGCAGAAAAGACCCAAATCCAGGAGTGTGAAGCTTGTCATGTCAAACTCAAGAAGAATCCTGGCCCGATTCACTGCCAAAGGGGCTTCAACTAAGTACTGAGGAATGTTCTGAATATCCATTCAATATGATACTTTAGTTATTTATTTTTTAAAAGATTTGCAAAAATTTCTAAAATCCTGTTTTTGCTTTGCCATTTTGGGGTACTGACTGTTGCTTGACGCAGGAAAAATTAATCTAAATGACTTTAACATAAGACAGCAGATGCGTTAAAAGTGACGGCATCTGAATACTTTCTGAATCCACTCTATATCAGTTTTACAGGTAGCTGTTGTTCACTTGTGAGCCTTGTGCTTAAAAAAGCAGATGGCACTGAGAGCGCCATGGCATCAATGAGTGGTTTTGCCTGCTGCATTTTGATGGCATCCAACTGTTCAAAACAGGTTTATAGCACGGAAGTAGAGAAGACATGCCTGTGAATAATTTACAAAAAGCCTTTGGAGGGAATGGGCATCATCACCTGTACAGGAAATGCTTGCGTCATCCATTCTCCTGTCATTCAAAGACATGTCAGCCTGTTCAAGCACACTAATGTCTCATGGCTCCCAGTTAAATACCAGGCTGGTTTTAGAAGCTGAATTTAGTACAGCAAATGGTGCATGTGTGTATGATGCAGGTGTATTATTTAACAGTGCACTCATCCATTATATGAGCCATATTTCATTTGTAGGAGCAGCAGAAGCTGGAGACCACCACAGCAGCATCAGGTGCAAGTCACCATCTAACCTGGATGGGCACTATCCCTTCACAGAACTCACTCGCCAATGAACTTAAGAATGGCATCGGCACATTGGAGAAAAACCCGTACAGCCATAAGGAGAACATGTAGATAGCAAATATCAGTGAGAGGCCAGGCCAGGATGTAAAATCAGCGCACAGGCAGTTCATCATTTAATAATTTATCATTATGTTCATAAGAAGTACTTATAAACACTTTGAAATCACTTTGTTTTTTTTTTTGTTTTCTTTGTCTGGCGCCTTCTGATTCACTGGTACTGGAAAAACCAAATATAGAATATACTATTTGACTTGTTTAGTAATGGAAGAGATTAATCTTTTTGGGGTTCCTATTTGAATTTTGGCCTGTTAGTCTCTAAAACCCTCAGTTTTAATCCATTTTTTAACCATATTTGGTACAGGAAATGACAATACAATTTATAATAATGAGTAAACCAATAGGTGTCTTTAGCAAAAATGTTCACAAGGACAGGAAGTTGTGCCTGCCACATCAGCTGACCCCAGGGGGTTCACCGTCTAATGGGATATGAGGAGTCAAAGTTAATATTTTAAGCAAAAGATAGCAAAAAATAGGATCAATAATATAGGCATGTGGAGTGTCGTTGTGTGATATTTTTAGGTTGCTGATCATGAATATGATAATATTTTTGATGTTCAATTCTTTATTGGGGGCGGTACAGTGGCGCAGTGGGTAGCGCTGCTGCCTCGCAGTTGTGAGACCTGGGGACCTGGGTTCGCTTCCCGGGTCCTCCCTGCGTGGAGTTTGCATGTTCTCCCCGTGTCTGCGTGGGTTTCCTCCGGGCGCTCCGGTTTCCTCCCACAGTCCAAAGACATGCAGGTTAGGAGGATTGCCGATTCTAAATTGGCCCTAGTGTGTGGGTGTGTTTCTATGTGTTCTGCGGTGGGTTGGCACCCTGCCCGGGATTGGTTCCTGCCTTGTGCCCTGTGTTGGCTGGGATTGGCTCCAGCAGACCCCCGTGACCCTGTGTTCGGATTCAGCGGGTTGGATAATGGATGGATGGATGGATTCTTTATTGTTGGTCCTAGTCCTCTAAAGCCACTCCCAGAAGGTTGAAAATGACACATCCCAAACATAAGCAGATAGTGTATTGTTTTAGACTACTACAAGATGAGCGATTATGAATAGGATGTTATTTTTGATGTTTCATTTTTTACTAGGGATCTAGCCCTTGTGGCTGGATGCAGGAATGGCAGGTCAAGCAAAAGGAAAAGTCGGAACAACAACCGGGTCGTCCCATTTAATATGTTAGTTACATCTTTAGGTGGTAAAGTAAATAGCCATTCAGGCACAATAACAAGACATCAAGCTCCAAGCCAATGATTCTTAACCTTTATTTAGTCACAGACCCCTTTAAGAATCTGATAAAAGCTATGGACCCCCTTTCCCGGAAATATTCAAATAAACACAGCTTTGTATGCAATGAATATAATGTAGATAGATAGATAGATAGATAGATAGATAGATAGATAGATAGATAGATAGATAGATAGATAGATAGATAGATAGATAGATAGATAGATAGATAGATAGATAGATAGATAGATAGATAGATAGATAGATAGATAGATAGATAGATAGATAGATAGATACTTTATTAATCCCAAGGGGAAATTCACATACTCCAGCAGCAGTATACTGATAAAAAAAATATTAAATTAAAGAGTGATAACAATGCAGGTATACAGACAGACGATAACTTTGTATAATGTTAACGTTTACCCCCCGGGTGGAACTGAAGAGTCGCATAGTGTGGTGGAGGAACGATCTCCTCAGTCTGTCAGTGTCGAGCAGAACAGTGACAGCAGTCTGTCGCTGAAGCTGCTCCTCTGTCTGGAGATGATACTGTTCAGTGGATGCAGTGGATTCTCCATGATTGACAGGAGCCTGCTCAGCGCCCGTCGCCCCGCCACAGATGTCAAACTGTCCAGCTCTGTGCCTACAATAGAGCCTGCCTTTCTCACCAGTTTGTCCAGGCGTGAGGCATCCCTCTTCTTTATGCTGCCTCCCCAGCAGACCACCGCGTAGAAGAGGGCGCTCACCACAACCGCCTGGTAGAACATTTGCAGCATCTTAATGTACTTTATTTATTGAGATTTGATTGTCTCATTCATATACAACATACACAAAATATTATTAAACTTTAAAGTTTAAAAACTAAAAAGTTTAGTTTAAAAACTAAAAAAAAACTCTTTTTTATGCAAAAAGTAATGGCCACTCGTTATAATTCTGAAATATAGTCCTCTTGTTTTGCAGATTAAAACAGATCTACTACTGCTACGTTTTCTACTACCATTACTACAACTACTACTACTACATCTGCTCAAAATCAACAGTACCGGGCTGTATAGTGAATATAAATGTTAATTTTCATTTGACCCTCATGGACCCTATGAAACCCATCCATGGACCTCCTAGGGGTCTACAGACCTCAGGTTAAGAATCTTTGCTCTAGGCTGTCAAAAATAAGGAGCTCCAAACAGCGGGCTGCTCTTAGTGGGAAATGACGCCTCCTTTGGGGCAGCCGGGCTTCTTATAGAGCATAAATTGGCAGGGACGGAGCTAAGTGCCTTCACTGGGCGATTTCCCTGTGCTGTGGGGAGAGAAGGAGAAGAGACTTGTAAATAATTCAGTTAGTGATATCTGTAAGTCACTTTTGGCTTTTATAAATTGTGGGACTTTTTCTGCTTATTTCTATGAAGGTGTTTTAGTGCCTTTAAAAGGTATTCACCCCCTTGGAAGTTTTCAGTTTTTTGTAACGCAACAGGTAATCACATTGGATTTAATTTGGCTTTTTTTACACTAATCAACAGAAAAAGAATCATTAATGTCAAAGTGAAAACAGATCTCTGGATAGTATTCTAAATTTATTACAAATATAAAACACAAAATAGTTGACTTGCATAAGGATTCAGCCCCATCGATTCACTATCAAATAGACTGGCGGCCATGACAGCCTTGAGTCTGTGTGCTCAGGTCTCTTTCTGGCTTGTCAGTTTTGCGTATTTGGACACTGCCATTTTCCCCCCATTCTTCTAACCTACTCAAGCTTTGTCAGGTCACATGAAGATCGTGAGTGAAGAGGCTTTGTCAACTCCAGCCACATATCATCAATTGGATTGAGTTCTGGACTCTGACTCTGACATTGGTGTTTTGAAGCAAATCCTGTGTAGCTTTGACTTTATGCTTGGGGTTGTTGTCTTGCTCAAAAACAAATCTGCTCCAAAGGTGAAGGTTTCTTGCAGACTGCATCAGGTTTTCCTCCAGGATTTCTCTCTATTTTGCCGCATTCATTTTACCCTCGCAGGCCTTTCTAGGGCCTGCTGCAGAGAATCCTCCCCACAGCCTGAAGCTGTTACATCGTGCTTCACGGTGGGGATGGTGTGTTTTTATAATCTGCATTTTAGTGTAATGGCCAAAAAAGCTCAATTTTGGTCTCATCAGGCTTTAAAACTCTATTTCCAGCTGAATGTGCCTTCTAGCAAACTCCAGCTGAGATGTCACGTGTGTTTTATTCTCTTTGCAACTCTCCCTTGTGGTGAAGCACCCAAGCAAAAGTTGTTGTCTGCATAGTCACATTAAAAATGGCTGACATCTGAATTTCAGTTCTTTGAAATAAAAATATCACAGAGAGCAAAATGCCACTAAAGGATGTGTTATTCAATATCATTAGGGACTGGGTGACCGAATACTTTACAAGGCATTGCATATTGTAAATATCTCAAATTCAGATTGTGACTTTTCAGAATTAAACTGCAGATATGTAAGTTGTGTAATTTTCATTTTTTATAATATTATTATGCCTAGTTAACATAAGACATTCAATGATAAAATAGCTTGCCATAGTGAGGCAGCATCACAATCCACTGCACTGCTCCTCCAGAGTACAGCGCTGAGGAACCGAGTAGAAGTGTGGAGCAAATTAGCTGTGAATTATTTAGATAAATGGACTTTGCTCCTTGTAAAGTAAGGAAATTAATCCTGGCTTTTAAAACGAAGATGACGTTGCCTAACAGTCCTGTTATTGGCTCAGAAAGCTGCTCACAGAATGCAGTCTGTAACCTATTCTGGGGAAGAATGATACATGAAACAAACCAAGGAGTTTTATGGAAAACTGGCTTTGAAATCCTAAGCTTTGTGTTTACTTCTGCACGGTTTGTATGTGCTGCTCTGGGATATAAGACAGCTGGCATCCGAAAGAATCAAGCAAAAATGGCTGACGACCTTCCTGAACGTCTCAGCTTTCAGTACAAAGGAGGGTCATTCAAAAAAGTATATAAAGTTTGGAAATTGTGGTCAAATGAGGCACTGCAGCTTCCCAGAGGAAAATGTTTGGGCACGAACCCGGTCGTCTCCATTTAATGCGGTTAAAAGAATGAAACAAAAAAAGGGCTGCTATATACACTCTATAATAAAGCAACAGCAAATTCAAGGCAAGTACGCTGGTATTTCAGGTGGCTTTTGCTTGGTTTTTCGGAGCTCCATTCTATGTTTTATTTCACGGGTGTAGAACTCCAGTCCTGGTGGGCTGCAGTGGCTGCAGGTTTTCATTCTAACCACCTTCTTCATTGGTGACCAGTTTTTGCTGCTAATTAACTTCTTTTGCCCTAGTTATAATTAACTTATCTCAGACCTCTTAGTTGTAAATGTCTGCTGTGGCAGAATGAGAGCAGCAACAAGCCATGGAATTAAATAATGAGTTTAATTAACACAGAGAATTGGCTTCTCATTAAGAAACTGGTTGGGCTGAAGTTGGTTGGAGTTTGAAATCCCAGTTTAGCTGGTCATCTGTTGGCTCATTTCACTTCTCAATTCTGTTTGGCTGCCATTTAATGAAGAAACAAATCAATTCAGAGAACTGAATCCTTAAAAACAGGGCTATAGAAATGAAGGGAAAAGGAGTTAATTAGCAGTGGAAACTGGTCACTGATTAGGAAAACGGTCAGAATGAAAACCTGCAGCCACTGCAGCCCTCCAGGCCCGGAGTTCAACACCCCTGGTTTAGTTGAATCAGAACTGATTGCCTCTTTCTGGCAGGGGTGGGATTTAAAGGCAGGAGACAGGAAAGGGCGGAGTCAATTGCCCTCACTGGCAGACTTCTTGGTGTTGCAGAAGGAAAAGAAGAGGAAAAGGTTAGCACGGGCGCCCCCTCTCGAACCAGGGTGGTAATATCTGCTTCAGATGAACCCGGAGGGTGATCCACAGATGCGAATGCTTGACAGAATAAGCTAATGAATGAATTACTCATGCTGTGCCGGGCCCTTTGGAAGTCCAATGGGTGCTCAAGTTTCCTACTATTCACTGTTTACTAAGTGTAACCTCAGAGCTCTTACATATATTTATAGAAATAATCAACAAATCAAGAACCATGCAACAGTTATCCATACTCTTCCCACCTCCACAATGGATGTGTTAGAAGTGAATAGATGACTCCATGGAGAGTTAGTGTCTCAGTGATTTTGCCCTAATGAAATGGTGCCCTGTCCATGGCTAGCTCTGCTGCCGGAATAAGAAGGTCTGTTTCCCTGTAACCCTCAAATTGGATTAAGTAGGTTCAGTAAATGGATAGCAGGACTCATTCCTTTAACATACTCGCTGTTGAACCTCGGTAGACTCTGGCCTTCTTTTAAAGGACAACTTTGGGATTTTTCACATCAAAGTTATTTCTTTACATTCATGGTATATAATAAATTATGTTCCAAAGTGAAGCATATTTAATAAATTTTAAGAAATAACTAGCCAGCTCTTGCATTTTGTAATGGAGCCAATGGGTACCGGGGTCCCAATCTGTGGGAAAAATCCTTAAAACTTAAGGCAAAAGTTTCAGTTTTAGAAAATGTGCCTTCCATGTTTTTGAGGCCTGCATGTGAAAACAAAATTTAACTGAAAATAAACATTTGATCACAGACTCCCGGTACTATTTGCTCGAGGTAAGGATACCTTTCTGACTTATCGGCTCAAGAACTGTGGGTGGAGTTGTTAGACTCCTCTTTTGCTAAATGATTTTCTGCTTATTATTCTACTTTTGCTTTTGCAATTCTATTTCTTCAGCAGCTGCTATATGTTCTGCCTTGCCCTGTAACAACAGACAGATTAAATTATAGGATTAATTATTCCTAAATGACGTCTACTTTTCACCTCTGACAGTCTGTGGCTGTGGTAAACAGTACACATAAGAGTTTCATTGTACTTTGTACAAACAACAACAGATCAGGTCTGAAGTGATTATACTACATTGCATTCTTAATTAAAACACTAATTTTTGAAAGGTCAAGACACCTGCAAGTCACAATTTCTGTGGCATATTGTGTGAATGCAAAATATAAAAAAGAGGCAGAGTGTGTGATATTCAGACCATGAGGTAACAGATTGAAGCAACATCAACCAATTATTGAATTTTTTATGTATGCTGAGTTGCTGTGATCTTTGTGGAGTCAATGGAGGCTCTGATTGGGGCGCTCGACAGTCTGAGTGAGGAGTCTTAGTGTCTGGGCTTGGAGTGTCCTGGATAAAAACCAAGATCCAGGCCTTTAATGACCTCTTGGGCACAGCCATCAGCAGTGTGTCTGTTTGCAGAGAGAGTGTCGAACTTGTTGTGAGGTTTACTTACCTTGGCAGTGACATTCATGTCTCTGGGGACTCTTCTTGTGAATTCAGTAGACGGATTGGGAGAGCATGGGGGGTCATGAGGTCACTAGAAAGGGGTGTGTGGCGCTCCCGATATCTATGCAAAAGGACGAAGGTCCAAGTCTTTAGAGTCTGGGTGTTTCCTGTCTTGCTATATGGTTGCGAGACATGGACGCTATCCAGCGACCTGAGACGAAGACTGGACTCCTTCAGTACTGTGTCTCTCTGGAAAATCCTTGGGTACCATTGGTTTGACTTTGTGTCGAATGAGCGGTTGCTCATGGAGTCCCGAATGAGGCACATTACCTGCATTGTGAGGGAGCGTCAGTTACGGCACTATGGCCATGTGGCGTGTTTCCCCGAGGGTGATCCGGCTCATAAGATCCTCATTGTTGGGGACCCAAGTGGCTGGACCAGGCCAAGGGGTCGCCCACGTAACACCTGGCTGCGGCAGATAGAGGGTCATTTCCGGAGGGTGGGACTGGACCGCGTGTCTGCCTGGGGGGTTGCTAACCGGGATCCCGAGCTGTTTTGATGTGTAGTGGGTGCGGCAACGCACTGTACCAGTGCATGCTCCCCAACTTGACTTGACTTGAGTTGCTCTTGCTGATTACATGTTAAAAAGAGTAAACTCACTGACACTCACAGATACCAATCAATCCATAATTACACAGGGAGAAGATGCAAACCTGATGCAGACCCTGGCTGTGTGAGGCAGAAATGACAGCTCTGCGCTACCACTCTGCCAATGCTAAAACATCTGTGCTGAGCTTATTAAATTGCAATCTGATTAAAACTAAATGTATACCTATAACACCTGCTCAGTTCTCGTGACTTGATTGCATGATAATTATAATGATAATGCTGTCAGCAGGCAATATTTTTGGGAAACGATGAGATAAGCTTCTGTATCGTAAAAGAACATGTGTGATTTTCAGTTGTCATTGTCTAGTTGTCTGCAGAAAGGAGACATCAACATCCTGGCATCAACATTTAACATTAATGTTGGCAATGGCTTTCTGAGGAGAATCCACGACCCTGGAGCTATTAGGGTATTGCAGAGAAGTGGGTGGTGCACAGCTGGTCTCTTCTTTCAAAATGGCCGATTTCAAACCAATGCTTTTTTTGTTTTCGTTTTTACGACATGGATATGCTGTTTTTCAATTTGTGTACAATCTCAAGACTCAAATCAATACTCAATAACACTTTTGGCTTGAAAAACATACATATTCAGTAAGTTTTAATGCCTTTTTTATATTTGGACCAATTAGTTCCACTATATAAATGCAAGAGCAGGCTAGTTATTTATTAAAACTTCTAAAATATTCTCCACTTTAAAACTCAGCTTTGAGTGGCAAATTAATATATGTCATAATTGTGTACAAATAACTTCAACTTGAAAAAATACCAAACTTATCCTTTAAGCTACACAGGAGTGAGCTGATTTAATAGAGGGCACAAGATGTTAAGTTCCTTTAAAGGACCGATCATTAAAATGTCCACCGCACTTGAATTCAGCTTGTGCCAGATTCAGTTTAGTGTGTAAATATTTTATCATTTCAGATATGTCTTCTTGAAATACTTTTGTATGATTGTATATATGCAGACCAGAGATAGGTATAAAATCTGGAAATATAGCAAAAATATCAAATATTTGTGGCCTACTACACACAAATTGTACACAATGTTGTCATTTGTGTCCTCTGAATGAGAATTTTAAATTTTAAAATTTTAATGAAACTGTGTCACCTAAGGGCTAAATTGGAGACTTGTCTGTATTTTAGTCCAAGGCATCCAGCCAAAGAGCTAGAAGCTGAAGCCACCGAGAGCGTCGCAGATTGCTGCCTTTCTGTTTTTCCCCAGCTCATTCCTTCAGAGGATTTTCCAAATGTAACACACACGTAGATAGATGCCTGTGCTCATGAACTCCTGCAGAGCAGCATGCTTCTTATTTACTTTTTGAGGGACTTTTTTCCTCCCGTTTTCCCACAATTGGTGATAAAAAAGGTTGAACTGGCTGTTTGATCTTGCTGGGATGTGAATGCTCTTCAGTATGAATCAGCGGTGGCTCTCTGCGTTTATGACAGCTCTTACCAGACGCCTTGCGCTTGGCAGACTGACATGCCTTCTGTGCGGCATCAAAGTAAATATTTGCAGAGGAGTTGTTTGAAAATTTCTTGCCACCCATTTTGTGTCATTTATTTTCTCTTAATATCTGCCTTGTGTTATGTGCTATTGGCTCTGTTTGCTGTTTCTAGTATATGGCAAGACAAGGTCATGCGAGGAGCAGACAGGGAGTCTGGCTGTGTAGCTTTAGCTGCTGGCCTTAAATGTGGAACACAAGGTGGTTTGCACCACTGATTGTTTGTGTGCCTCTCAGCTAATTGGTTTTACTGCCTTTGAACATATTTTAGAAATAAAAAAATCTTTTGTTATAGTTTAAAAAGACCTTTGGGATGGTGTTCAGTGTACAAAATCATGAAATGACCGATTCAATCCCAAAAGCTGACTCGCTGAATGCCCTAAGCAAGTCACTTCACTTTTAAAAAAAATAAAAAGAAATCGTTGTGAAACTTGTAAAGAGCCATAGGATGAGGTTCGTAATGAAACGTAACATACTGTAGTATAATAATATTCTCCAGCCTGATTGATTCATTTTAGAGTTATAAAGTAGAAGCTATCTCAACAGCGTCAGGCATAAGGCAGAACAAACACTTGATGGGGTGCCAGTCCATCACAGTGCCCACTCATGGACACACTCACAGAAATGCAAATTAATCCAATAGCACAATCTATCTATCTATCTATCTATCTATCTATCTATCTATCTATCTATCTATCTATCTATCTATCTATCTATCTATCTATCTATCTATCTATCTATCTTTTTTCCTTAGCTTTTAAAACTCATATGTGAGTATTTATTTTGGTGTATTTATTTACTGTATGGCACAGTGGTTAAGGCTTTGGACTTCAAACCCTCAGGCTGAGGTTTCAAATTCCGCTACTGACACTGTGTGACCCTGAGCCAGTCACTTGACCTGCCTGTGCTCCAATTGGAAAACCAAAATGAAATATAACCCTTTGTATCATAAATGCTGTAAGTTGCATTGGATATATATATTTTGTCACAAGAACGAGCCAAAGACATCAAGAAAGGTTTGGGACAGCCACCCGCATAATATTCCCTGGCTGCAAATGGGCAATCCTTAGGAGTTGTTTACAGGTTCGAGTCCAAAACAGAACTGAGGAAGGTTGTTAAAGACGGCAGCTTTATTTGCCAAGGCAGGAAGTGACGTCATTAGAGGGCCTGGATACGGGAGTGACGTCATCGGAGGCGCTGAAACCGGAATTGATGTCATCAGAGGCGCCGGAACCATGCAGGATTTCCCATGGATGGTCTGCAAGGGATTGAGAAAGAAAGTCAGTGCACCTTGCCACCCCTTGGTCTGGCACGGAATTACCGTTATTCAGACCCTTTAGCTGCCTCCCAATCGCATGTGTGCGACTATAAATATTGTGGATGCTAGAGGAACTGTTGCCCCGTGAAGTCCCACAGACAGACGTCTGGACACACATTTAAAAGCACCAAGAATAATTCTTTAATAATTTCCTCAAATAAAGTGCACAAAACACCGCACACTCCACAATTCACAATTCACAAATCAATAATAAACAATAATCAATAATCACAATCCTCCACTCCTCCCAGTAGCTCCGTCACTCTACCACCCAACTCCGGCAGCTCTCTCTGCTGGGTCTTCAGCAGTCCTTTAAATAGTCCATGACCCGGAAGTATTCCTCCCGGGTTAAACCCCACATCATTCTTCTCAAGTAGCCCAGAAGTACTGCAGGCTTCCATCCTCGTGACTCCAAAGTACTTCCGGGTTGTCATAACAGTAGGAGTCCCCAGGTTCTTTGTGAGCTCCCCCTGGTGGCATCCACGGCACCCAACAGGGCTGAGGAAACAAACTCCATGTCCCAGAATGCACTGAGGGAATCCGGAGAACTGTTGCCGTCCAGGGGAGCTGCCACCTAGCGTCCCGGGGGAGGTAGTGTCCTGAAAAGGCTGCCTCTTTCATGGATGTCCAGGCCAGACTGAACCACCAGCTGTCCATCACAATATATATATATATATATAGAGAGAGAGAGAGAGTGAGAGAGAAAGCTAAAGGTCAGTAATACGGTTTGCATATTTGTAGCTAGAAATCCACAAAGGGAGAAAATGAGTCAAGTATCTTTGTAATAGATTTTATTCCTAGGCTTTCGACAACCTACCAGGTGTCATCATCATAGGAAAATGATTAGACATACATAAATCAAAGGCAATATATGGAAAATGGGGGGGTGTAAGGGGGGTCAATTGCTATGGCGGGGTTCAGAAGGATATATATGTATTGGTGTATTTATGGAAGCTGTACATAACTTTGGTCAATTTCGGTTGTTTTAAATGTTCCCTATAAAAACAATTGGCTTGACTTATTGAGTAAACAAGTCACTTCATTTGCTTGTGATATCATTCGAGAAAAATAAACGATAACTGCTTGTGAAGTTTCTTGGAATCCACTGTGAAAGACACTGCATAGGATCACACAGATGACAGGTTCAGTGCCTCTAAGAGAGGTGCTTTACAAGGAGGAACTTTGGAAAACATTGTGCTGCAATTATAAAGGAAAGATGTTCACTATGAAGGATTCTATACTATATAAAATCACCAGGTTATGGATTTAGTCCTCACCAACTGAGATTCTGGGCAACTGCTGTGCTCAATTTGCAAAAATCTGTGAAGGGGT
This sequence comes from Erpetoichthys calabaricus, assembly GCF_900747795.2. NCBI lineage: Eukaryota > Metazoa > Chordata > Cladistia > Polypteriformes > Polypteridae > Erpetoichthys > Erpetoichthys calabaricus. The sequence continues at coordinate 38,708,786 of NC_041404.2, read as the reverse complement.
TCTGCTATCCATCCATCCATGTAGTAAGACAGACTAATCCAGTTTTAGGATCAGGAGCAGCCAAAGCCTATCCTGGCAGTAATGGGTACAAAGCAGGAAGGATCCAAGCCTAGAGGAGACGCTAGTCCATTACAGATTACACATTAGTGACTTCAATAAAGGTGTCAGTGAAATAATTAAGTGCAAATGTCTCCTCAGGTAACGAAAAGTTATGTTATGTTATGGCACAGTTTCTGATGCTACTTTACAGTTCCAACGTCCTAGGTTCAAGTCTTGTCCCCAGTCACCATATTTGTGGCTTTTGCACATCCACCTTGTGTCTGTATGGGTTTTTCCCTCTTCTCTCCCAGTTTCCTTACACGTTACAAAGATATTTAGATAGCGTTAGCTGGTGGTTTTTAAGAGGTCTTGAATGAGTGTGAACACAAGTAGGCCCTGTGATGGATGGTCTCCAACTAAGGCTGCTTCATTCCCATTAAATCCCAAACAGTATTAAACAAGGTATTAGAAAGTTATTGCAGATTCAGAAATGATTCAAAATCACTTTTCACTTTCTGTACACTTCATTGTGCTACAGGTTTAATTTTAAATGGTACATTTGCCATGTTTGACCATCAGTCTACACTCAATATCCTGTAAGGACAAATTGAAAACATGTTTTCAGAAAGGTTTGCAAATTTCGTAAAAAGCAAAACCTGAAATCTCTCATTAATTTAAGTATTCAGACCCTTTGCTATGACACTCTAAATTGTGGTCAGGTGCATCCTGTTTGCTTTTTTTAATCCCTGAGATATTTCTAGAAGTCGATTGGAGTCCACCTGTGGCAAACTGAATTGATTAGACTTAATTTTGAAAGAAAGGCTCACATCTGTGTATACAGTAGAAGGACCCACAATTCACACTGCATGTCAGGACAAAAGCTAAGTCATGAAATTCAATGAACTCTGTAGACCTCCACAGTGAAACTGTGGTGCTGTACGGATCAGGGCAAGGGAATAAAACTATTTCTAAATCTCTGAGTGTTCCCAGGAGCAGAGTGGCCTCAACAATTGAGAAATGGAAGAAATCTGAAACCACCAGGACTCTTCCTAGAGCTGGTCGTTCAGCCAACTGGGCCAATGGTCACTCCAAAAGAACTTCAGAAATCCTCCACTGAGATGAGAGAACCTGTCAGAAGGACAGCCATCTTAGCAGCACTCCATCAATCAGGGACTTATGATAGAGCAAGTAGATGGAAGTCACTCATGAGTGAATGACATAGGATAGCAAGCTTTGTGTTTGCCAACTGGCATTGAAAGGACTCTCGTCTGATGAGATAAAAATTGAACTCTGGAGCAGAACTCCAAGCACTGTCTGGTAAAGACCAGGCCCTGCTCATCACCTGCCTATAGCGAATGACAGTGGTGGCAGCCTCCTGCTATGGAGGTGTAGCATTAGGTAATAGGACAGAGCAATAGACAGGGTAATAATCCACTGGAGAATCTCCACGTAGTGCAGGTTCTTATTACAACCTTGAAGAAGTATGAGGATGAGACATTGAGACAGCTTAGCTATTAGCTAAACAAACAAGCTTGATGGACTCAATGGTCTCCTCTTGCTTGTCAAATTTCTTAGGTACTCATCCACACACACACGCACACACACACACACACACTCGCGCTGGGCCAATTCCAATTCGCCTGACATGCACGTCTTTTGGCTCTGAGAAGGAAACTCGATCTCCCTGAAAGAAAACTACACAGACACTGGGAGAATATGTAAACTTTACACAGAATATGACTGGCTTTGTGAGATTCAAGCCTTGTGCACTGGATCTGTGAGGCGGTAGGTGCATACCGCTGTGCCACTATACCACCTTTATTCAAATATCCTAAATTTTCTCCTCATATATAAATAAAACCATAAGCTGTTTAAAAATCTGTCTGCTTGTTCAATAATCATGCAATAATGGCTGAACCAATTTTAAAGAAATTTTGCCTGCGTCTTGTCATGTGCCCAACTTAAAATATAGGCTGTATGGGGTATTGGGAAGAGGGGTTATAATGGGAGGGAGGCAACTCAAAAAATCGGGAGTGGTCTCCCCTCGACTTTCTTGTATACGCAGATATGGGGATGGATATTTGAGGATTAAATTGCAAGACAATGATTTTATTTTTATATTATGTACATTAAAGAACCATCAACAACAATTTAAATCCAATTAATAATATATTGAACAATTATTATAAAAGTAAAGTTGAATAAATCGGTCTCTGCAACTGCATGAATAAAAAAATGTACCACTTCCAATTAGCAGAAATAGTTCAAAAGTTGATAGAAATGTACGTTTTCTACCTAATAGTTGTCTGCAAAATTTGGTTGACCTAAGTGAAAGCATACTCAAGTTATCGTGTTTACATGCACACACACACACACACAGACATAATTCCAAAAATTGTATTTTTTCGGACTGAGGAAGGTCTAAAACATCGAGATTCATCAACATCTTGAGGTCAAATTTTTGGACGATTACAATACTTTCCCTATACTTCGTGTACGAGAAAGTAAAAACAGCGCCGGTGCAGAGGACTACAATACCCATCAGGCAGCACGTGTGTGTGTGGATGCTGATGCAAGGATATCATCATCAGCACACACACAGTTGTGTAGTGGCCAAGCTAGAATCTCATCTAGGACTGCGAGCACGTACAGCATTTTTTTCTAAATTAATATGCGTAACAATTCGATTGTCTCACTGGGTTACAGACTTTTGTCTAAGAGTAGGTCTTTTTGTCTCAATGTGGGTTGTATTTAGCCACATTGAATTTCTTAGTTTTTTCTCCAGTTTATTTGTACCCAGACAATGTCAGATACTTTGGTTAGTAGACAAAACAGTTATCCCTGATAATTCTTCTGTTCTCTTTTTTTCTCCAAGTCCAAAACATTATGACAAGTTCTTAGTCATGTAAAACATGATGTGCTTGATGTTCAGCTCTGTGATATTTACTGTAGTTGTTTGTCTCTTGGTGTTTTCATTTCAATAAGCTTATATAACCTCTAATATTCACAGTACAAACTAAAACTCTTGTGCATCTGTGTATAAATGGGAGCCAAAGCTATGTATAATATGCAAATATAGCAAAATAATCACATATGTCTGCCTAAGCAAATAAGGCATGCATTACAGTAAAATTGTGATCTCTATATTAAAAATGTGCAATCTCTGTTTGTTTGTTTGTTTGTTTGTTCTTTATGCACAGCTTTGTTTTTGAATCCACAGACTTGAAAGTTTGCCCTCAAGTACTTTTCACCATATATTACACTTTCGACATATAAATGCAGTCCCCTAGCCCCCAGGGGACAGCAGGAATGGCTCAGAACAGGAGCGAATGGCTAGAAGTACTACAGTGTGTTTAAGGCCAGATTAAGACCCCCATGGGCCCCAGGGTGTTGACATTCAAAAGGCCCCCCTATCCTCATTACCCCTACCAGGCACACACGTACAATCACACATTATGAACATAACATATGTCACTAATGAATAAGGTACAGGCATTGAAGTAGAACAAAAAACAAAACTTCATATTTATGTGTGCATTGTAATGAAAGGAACAAACAAGTGAATGAGTGCAACATCACATCCATGGGACATCAACTTTCTTCTGGTAGTGCAGTTAAAGAACATCTAGCAAGTTCTTTTAAAAGCCCCATGCCTAAGGTAACATGTAACTGCGTGTTTTGGGTTTGCATATTTACACCAAATAATAATAATAATAAAATTAAAGTCTATACAGATGGATTCCTTCATTCGGTTTGACATTATTTGGTGGTCATCTCCTGTAGTGGTCTCACTGTCTTCCACATTGTTGCTCATGTCCATGATGGTGTTATCAAATGGCACATTGCTGCTAAAGCTGGTAAAAGCTGTGATGTTAATCATTTCTTGGCTGTCTGCAAGATCTCCTTACAAATATTGCTAGCTCTGCTACCCTTCTAAGATGGGTTGAAACTTAAGTGATCAACGTAACATTTGCAGTGAGCATCTATTGAAATGTATTTTGCAATGTATGTAGTAATAAAATGTATTGCATTTGTCATTTCAACAGATGGTGAATCCCAAATATTTGTAGTAATAAAATGCATTACTACACATGTTTGTTGTGCACCATCTGTTTGAATGATAATTGCAGTACATGTCTCTGTTATATGCCATTTGATATGGGAATCATAAAAGCAGTGATGCGCCATCTTTTGGAATGACTAAGCTATGGCAAGTGAACAGACAGACACACAGAGACTTATCCTTTAATTAAGGTGGATAATAAATGAATGGCCACTCTTCACTTGTTGCCAGGATTTAAAACTTTCTTCATTCATTCATTGAGCCTTGGATACTCCTGTCTAACACTCTTTTACAGTATCTTTCTTATTCTTTTCTGAAACATAAGCGATAGATGAATATGTTGTCAAACAGAAGATTTCAGATGAAATAGACTGTTTAATTCTTTTGCCTATAGGCATGACACGATAGTATGAAATCGTCTGATGATGGTCTCCTTGATATGCCAAACCCATGTAATGCAATGTTTGGTCATCACTCAACCAACTGCTGCTCTTTGGCTTGCCTATGATGTCCTGTCATCATAAAATTCCAATTTCATCGCAAACCAACCTCTGATTGGCCCCATTTATATATATATACTGTATATATATATACTGTATATATTTTTTGCACTTGCTGTACTGATAAAGACTCAATCAGTCCCTGTCTAAATTCACATCAGGACTTCCACAATGAGTTTCTCTTGGACTTATCAGCATTCCTATGCTGTATTGTCTTGTAATGCATTCTGTGTAGGGCACTATATAATACTATGACTTATTGACTGTATGGTGGAAGCTGACTTATTGGCGTCAAAGCCAGTGGGATTCAACATTAGGCCTCATCCAGTAGGAACTCCTTGGACCTTGTTGGCTACTGCCGGCAGTGTGGTGGCTAATTTCCATTAATGTCCTCATCCTTCATTGTCTCTCAGACAATAGGCTGCTAAAACCAAAATGTGTCCCGCAGCATACTGCACAGTTTGCCTTTGTGCCTGCGAGGTGGTGAAAATGAACAGATCCATTTCATAAAGACGTAGCTCTGAACATTACACACGTCTGTTAACCGCACATAAGTGAATCCTTATGGAGCGAGCAGTCACCATGAGAAAAGCTGCATGACAAATACAATCAGCTATTTCTTCCTATTTAATTCATTCCCTCAAAATGAAAAGGGGCTTCAAAAATAAACTATAAACTCTACTAAAACCATTTTATATCTTGTGAGTCACTGTTTTCAGCCTGAGTGCCTCCACTTTCAATGCTTCCAGATGAAAAATTAATGAGAAAAGATTTGAAATGTTATAGTAATGGCTTGAGTGGGGAAGGGGGATACCCCACCATACCATAACATACAGTATACAATACTCACTTTTATTTTTATCACAGTGGTTTCTTGATTCTTTTATACACGTGAATGGACAGATAGCAAAAATAATGAAGTGTCTCTAGGTGCCCTGCAGGGCACACAACAGGCCTGCTTTGCCCACACACCTGTGATGAATTTTGTTAAGCCAGTCTAAGTTAAAGGTCATGTCACATTTGACACCCTTTTCAGCGATTACACTCCTACCCCTCATTTACATTATCTTAGTGTGTCAGAAGCAGTTGGTGGTGCACTCCAGTCACATAATGCGACGTGCCCAGTAATTCACTCCAACCAGTCCATGACTTGCTCTGACATAATGAGACAAGTCTGATTTTGTCTTTAATCCCAGTGGTGGACACTGTGTTCATGAAACCTGACAACCAATGAATGCCCACCCAGCAGTACAATGCATACAGTGCAGCAATGCAGAATAAGGAGTGCAGGTGTTTTGGACCTCACAAACAGAAGAGAAGCTTGTGCGTCTGACGTTTCGGGTTTTACCTACCACAGCAGAATGGGAAAACAAGAAAGGGGATGAGATTGTGGCTCAACTCACTGGTCCTATTAACCATTTGTTCAGCTCTGGCACCATCAGTCAGCCCTTTATTGACCACCACAAAAAAACCAGCAAGCCTGACTGTGTTGCAAGGTTAGCATCCAGTTGCTAAATGTGATATGACAACAATTTTCTGTCATGTAAATTGACATGGCCCTGTGATGAGATCAGCAACTTCAGTCGACAAGGCTGATATATCCAATGGCTTAGTCTGATATTCTAAAATGCTGGCCTGGCGATTAGCAGAGATTCCATGTTACTACTACAACTCTTTATCGTTTTTTATTTTAATGGCTTTATGGCTTGCAGGATTCCGTAAAACAAGGGGGCCTAGTCCAGATGATAACCTCCAACACATTACAATACCATGTGTAACAGCAGAGTGTATCTTGGAGGTACACGCCACATAGCCCAGCAACACAAACACGAACTGGAGTGAAGCTGTGGTAGTTCTACCACAGGAGAAAATCCATTTTTATAAGGTAGCTAACTGAACAACAGTCATGCACAGATAAATATTGTAAAGTGATGGCCATGGGGAAGCTGGTGCCCATCCCAAGGCAGGACCCAGCCCAGACCAGGATGCCAGTCCTTCAGAAGCATATTTGTGCTTGGGTTTGGGCAAAGTCCAGTACTGACTATGTGGAGTTTACATGTTCTCCTTGAGTCCATTTTGATTTCTGCCCTAGTTCTATGGTTTTCCTTCCACATTCCACAAATATACTCTACTGGTTCACTGGTGAATATACATGAGTGAGTGTGGCTGTGTACAGAGAGCCATAGACACATGGAAAAAGTTTCCAAGTAGTGTGGTAGACAGTAGGACATTTTGGGGACCTTCAAAGACAGACTTGATGTTATTTTGGAAGAACTGAGTGGATAGGATTGGCTTTGATGGGCTGATTGGCCTGTTCTCGTCCAGATTGCACTAATGTTGTAATATTTATGCTTGTATGATCTGTAAAGGACACATGCACCATCCTGTTTGGGTCTTGCCTTGCACCAAATCCTGCTGGGTCAGATAATGGCTTCTCGTAATACTAAACTGGATAAGCAAGGCAAGAAATGAATGGATGGATGGATGCCTCTTTGCTTTTGGAAAGAAAGCCAGACTAGAAGTTATCTGTGGCCAAAGTGTTCTTGTAGTAAAATGATCATTTATTGGCAGAAGATTACTGGTGTTATTATGGTGTGTGTTTGTACAGTCTATGTACTGCTGGACATTAAAACTGCAACATTGGTGAAAATGTGTCCTTCTGATCTGGAAAATCCAGGTTGGATTGATGGTAGAGTGTGAAAATGATTACAAAATGCAGCACATATGCAAATGATTAGAGTGACATATGCCCCTCTGGACTTTCCCACAAAGGGTATAAATGCACCTGAAAAGGGGACCTCATTGAGTTACTGCTGGCAGTTAGTGTACATTAAGGACCTCTTATCAACTCATTCCTTCCCTACTCATAGCTCATACTTCTTAGGTCCAGAATCAGCTTAGTCGCTCTTCTCTGAACCTTCTCTAGTGCTGCTATGTCTTTTTTGTAATAAGGAGATCAAAACTTCCCCCAGTACTCCAGATGTGGAGTCACTAGTGTGTTATGTAACTTTGGCATAACCTCCTTGGACTTTTACTCTACATGTCGTGATATATAACCTGACATTCTATTAGCTTTCTTGAATGCCACTGCACACTCTCTGGATATAGACACTGATGAGTCCATTATGACTGCTAAGTCCTTCTCATAAGGTGAACTTTCAGCTTTCAGATCTTCCATTGTGCATTCAAAATCTAACATTTTTACTTCCAACATGTAATGCTTTACATTTGCTTACATTAAATTTCATCTGCCAGAAATCTGCCCAAACCTGTAAGCTATGTAAGTTCCTCTTTAACAGCTTAGCTGACTCAACATTAACTGCCCTTCCACCTAGTTTGGTATAATCTGCAAACTTAACCAGCTTGTTGGTTATCATCTTGTTCAGATCATTCATGAATATTAAAAAGAGCAACAACCCCAATACTATTTGCTGAGTTACACCACTTTTAACATCAAGTAACTCTGAAAAATTTCCTTTCACCATAACCCTTTCCTTCTTGTGTTTGAGCCAATTTTGTTCCCACCTACAGACAACACTTCTTTTACTTTAATCAGTAACTTTTCATGCGGTACCTTGTCAAAAGCCTTGTGAAATTCAAGGTAAATAATACCATATGCACCTCTCTGATCATATTCTTTTGTTGATTACTCTTAGAATTCCAGTATATCAATGAAACAAGACTTACCCCATCTCAACCAATTCATCTTAAGTATTTGCTAATTCCCCTGTTTTAGACATGTGCTGTTCAACCTTTTCCTTAATAATCGCTTCCACTAATTCACCTGATATGCCTTCTGGCCTGTTGTTACTTGGATCAAAAGCCTGGTAATTTGTTTCAAATCACATAAAGTTCAGGTGGCTGAAATATACACCGGAGCAAGTTGAGAGACTTCATGTTTACACAGACACACTGTGAATCAGCATTCATCCTTCAGCATTTTGCAGCAAAAACTGGCATGGTGAATGGTGACCCTCTTATGAAACGCATGAATTACTTTCTTAGGCAAGTAGTTAATTTTGAACTGCCTGGTCTAAATATACAATAGCTGGAAAACCCATGTTGTTTCAGCCAGTTTTCATCAACTCCCAGTGCATGCCAAAAGTGTCCCTGCTGTAGCACAAAGGTAGAAAGTGAGGCCAACCTTAATTTTGTGGAAATTAATGGACCACCCAAGTGTCAGCAACAGTTTAGCTAAACCTGTGCAAATAAGGAGGACAGCCTGGGGACAAATTAGCATGGTAAAGGTGCTATACTGTAGATAGATAGAAAAAGTTATTATCTATCTATCTATCTATCTATCTATCTATCTATCTATCTATCTATCTATCTATCTGTCTGTCTGTCTGTCTGTCTGTCTGTCTGTCTGTCTGTCTGTCTGTCTGTCTGTCTGTCTGTTATATAGTGCCTTTCACATCTATCTATCTATCTATCTATCTATCTATCTATCTATCTATCTGTCTGTCTGTCTGTCTGTCTGTCTGTCTGTCTGTCTGTCTGTCTGTCTGTCTGTCTGTCTGTCTGTCTGTTATATAGTGCCTTTCACATCTATCTATCTATCTATCTATCTATCTATCTATCTATCTATCTATCTATCTATCTATCTATCTATCTATCTATCTATCTATCTATCTATCTATCTATCTCATGCATCTCACCTTACTAATGCTAAGCTGCCATGTGAACTCCTTTAAATAGCCCGTATGCTACCTTTTCAGATAATAAGAGATGGTCAGTGCCTGATTCAAAACACTTGTCTTTGACAGCCCTTCTTAGATATCAGAAACCCTCTCAGGATTATGCTCTTTGTCCTAGAGGGTAATACATCCAATTATATAACTACAATTTACTGCATTTAAGGTTGTGGTGCCTGTTAAAGTCTAATTTCTCCATTTTGAAATGCAAGGCAGTTCAGGGGTGGTCTGGATGATTTCATACTGTCTGAGTTTCCTTTTGTGACAAACTGTTCATAATGGCATGAGATCTTCAGATAGCTATTCATTTAATAGCGGTTCTTTTTGTATGAATTAACAGTAATGACTAAACCAGACATTTTTTTTATATGAAAACACACTTTAAGCACACAATAAAACTTAAGTAATTTCAATGATTAACTTAAACAGATATGTTTGAGAATGAATTGGAATACTTAAATTGGCTAATAGCTGGCATACCTGAAAAGGCTAATACTGGTATTTTATTACTCTATTAATTTTGATATAGTTTGTTAATCCTTGAAAAGAAATTGTCTTTTTGCATGACCTTTTGGGGGTCAGAGCACATGGTCAGCCATTGTGCAGCACTCTGGGAGCAATTTTTAGGTAAAGAGCCTAGCACAAGGTCCCAATGGAGTAGGATGCTTTCTGGTAGTAATGGGATTTAAACTAGCAACCAGTTAGATACCAACACAGATCCTTAGCCTATAGCTAGAAAATGTGACAGTCATCTGGGTGCTCATTACATTGCATACATTATAAATAGTTGGGACACCACAGGGTGAACCCCATTTAATTGGCAGATTGATTTGCCAAAGAAAACAACATAAAAAGTAATATGGTCATCTCACTGGATGTAAGTCTAAAGTGACCAGTAACTTCCAGTAAGGTCAGGTATTATATGACTCAGGGACCGGAAGAGGTGGGATTTCCAGTGGAAGCAGAAGTAATGCCACTGTTCCTCTTGGCCTCCATCTTCAGATTTAAAAGCCAAAGACAGAAAGCTGTCAATGACAGCACCGACCAGCGTCTTGGAGTGGAATTACAGTTGTTATAGAAGCCTTGACGTGCCCCCTATTCACGGTTATGTAAGAACGTATAATCATAATGGGACATAGTAGACACTTAGGTGTATAAAGAAACTCCTGTTATCCTTTCACATTCCAAGGGTATGCATACTACATGAACATGTGCGTGTGTGTGTATTAGATCAACTGGTGATTCTTAATTGAGCCTGTGTGATTGTGAGCACATGTGTGAGTGCACCCACCCATGAACTGGCCTCCGATCAAGGTTACCAATGTTGTGTCCAGTGCTACCAGGATAAGGCTCCAGTTCTTTACAGTCCTAAACTGGAAATGCAGGCTGTAAAGTCAATGTCAATTTATTTATATAGCACATTTAAAACAACATAGGAATGCTGTGGCCAAAGTGCCTTACTAATAAATAATAATAATAAAGTGTACAGGTAGTCATATTGTTAATAAACTTGCTGTTGGCAAGAAACTGGCATGCAGGTAAACTTGTATGCCAAAGAGCAGAGTAATGTCCTGAAAGTGTCCCATCGAGCTGACCTGAAGCTAACAGACTTTTGGACTTAGGGGTAAACGTTTACTGTAGACCATGTGAGGTAGTGATGAAAGATACTAAAGGTTTAACAAGAACAATTAACAAGAACAAACCAAGCAGCTCAGCATTCAAGTTGAGAGTTGAACATTCCCATGATAGCAACTTTCTATTACATTGTTAGGTAACTGGTGTATCCATCCACCCATCCATCCTCTTCCGCTTCTTTGAGATCGGGTCGCGGGGGCAGCAGCTTGAGCAGAGATACCCAGACTACCCTCTCCCCGGCCACTTCTTCTAGCTCTTCCGGGGGAATCCCGAGGCATTCCCAGGCCAGCCAGGAGCCATAGTCCTTCCAGCGTGGCCTGGGTATTCCCCGGGGCCTCATCCCGGTTGGACGTGCCTGGAACACCTCACCAGGGAGGCGTCCAGGAGGCATCCTGATCAGATACCCGAGCCACCTCATCTGACTTCTCTCAATGCGGAGGAGCAGCGGCTCTACTCTGAGCCCCTCCTGGATGACTGAGCTTCTCACCCTATCTTTAAGGGAGAGCCCAGACACCCTGCGGAGGAAACTCATTTCAGCCGCTTGTATTCGCGATCTCGTTCTTTCGGTCACTACCCATAGCTCATGACCATAGGTGAGGGTAGGAACATAGATCGACAGGTAAATTGAGAGCTTTGCCTTACGGCTCAACTCCTTTTTCACCACAACAGACCGATGCAGAGCCCGCATTACTGCGGACGCCGCACCGATCTGCCTGTCGATCTCATGCTCCATTCTTCCCTCACTCGTGAACAAGACCCCGAGATACTTGAACTCCTCCACTTGGGGCAGGATCTCGCTCCCAACCCTGAGAGGGCACTACACCCTTTTCCGGCTGAGGACCATGGTCTCGGATTTGGAGGTGCTAATTCCCATCCCAGCCGCTTCACACTCGGCTGCGAACCGATCCAGAGAGAGCTGAAGATCACGGCCTGATGAAGCAAACAGGACAACATCATCTGCAAAAAGTTACATTTTTGCAGATGTAACTGGTGTAAAAAGAGACAAAACAGAGAACAAAGGTTTGGGGATTCACCCCGTATATTGTAACAAGCAATACATTAGTTAGCAAATCAAGAGTAATCTTATGAGACTGAACAAGAGCGTGGCTGATTTGGAGAGTGAAGTGGTTGGGTCTTATAGGTGGTGGGCAGGAAGAGGCAGGTCCTTGGCGAAGTGAGGTCAGTAGGAGGGCGTAGTCTGGCAATGGAAGTAGGTGGAGCTCTAGCTGGGCTTCTCTTCTGGTGGTCTGTGGAAGACGTAGAAAAGGCATTAGTGCACTTCATCAACCCCTGACTCTGCATCTTACCCTCAGTTAAGCCCTTAGACCGCCTCCCATGAGTGTATGTGTGTGACACTAGCAAAACGATTTATAGGAGTTTAATGTGATACCCAGCTATAGTCTATCATATCAACTCCAATATTTTCAAATCCACTTAATCAAATGCAGTGTGGCATGGATCCCAAATCTATTATGGCAACAATGGACACAAAGCAGGAATTAAATGCTGGGGGGGCACTACTTATTCACAGCCTCCCTCCCAATATACAGTGCATCCGGAAAGTATTCACAGCGCCTCACTGTTTCCACATTTTGTTATGTTACAGCCTTATTCCAAAATGGATTAAATTAATTTTTTTCCTCAGAATTCTACACACAACACCCCATAATGACAACGTGAAAAAAGTTTACTTGAGGTTTTTGCAAATTTATTAAAAATAAAAAAACTGAGAAATCACATGTACATAAGTATTCACAGCCTTTGCTCAATACTTTGTCGATGCACCTTTGGCAGCAATTACAGCCTCAAGTCTTGTTGAATATGATGCCACAAGCTTGGCACCCCTATCCTTGGCCAGTTTCGCCCATTCCTCTTTGCAGCACCTCTCAAGCTCCATCAGGTTGGATGGGAAGCGTCGGTGCACAGCCATTTTAAGATCTCTCCAGAGATGTTCAATCGGATTCAAGTCTGGGCTCTGGCTGGGCCACTCAAGGACATTCACAGAGTTGTCCTGAAGCCACTCCTTTGATATCTTGGCTGTGTGCTTAGGGTCGTTGTCCTGCTGAAAGATGAACCGTCGCCCCAGTCTGAGGTCAAGAGTGCTCTGGAGCAGGTTTTCATCCAGGATGTTTCTATACATTGCTGCAGTCATCTTTCCCTTCATCCTGACTAGTCTCACAGTCCCTGCCGCTGAAAAACATCCCCACAGCATGATGCTGCCACCACCATGCTTCATTTTCTTTCTCATGGCCTGAGAGTCCTTCAGGTGCCTTTTGGCAAACTCCAGGTGGGCTGCCATGTGCCTTTTACTAAGGAGTGGCTTCCGTCTGGCCATTCTACCATACAGGCCTGACTGGTGGATTGCTGCAGAGATGGTTGTCCTTCTGGAAGGTTCTTCTCTTTCCACAGAGGACCTCTGGAGCTCTGACAGAGTGACCATCGGGTTCTTGGTCACCTCCCTGACTAAGAACCTTCTCCCCCGATCGCTCAGTTTAGATGGCCGGCCAGCTCTAGGAAGAGTCCTGGTGGTTTCGAACTTCTTCCACTTACGCATGATGGAGGCCACTGTGCTCATTGGGACCTTCAAAGCAGCAGAAATTTTTCTGTAACCTTGACCCAGATTTGTGCCTCGAGACAAACCTGTCTCGGAGGTCTACAGACGATTACTTTGACTTCATGCTTGGTTTGTGCTCTGACATGAACTGTCAACTGTGGGACCTTATATAGACAGGTGTGTGCCTTTCCAAATCATGTCCAATCAACTGAATTTACCACAGGTGGACTCCAATGAAGCTGCAGAAACATCTCAAGGATGATCAGGGGAAACAGGATGCACCTGAGCTCAATTTTGAGCTTCATGGCAAAGGCTGTGAAAATACTTATGTACATGTGCTTTCTCAATTTTTTTATTTTTAATAAATTTGCAAAAATCTCAAGTAAACGTTTTTCACGTTGTCATTATGGGATGTTGTGTGTAGAATTCTGAGGAAAAAAATGAATTTAATCCATTTTGGAATAAGGCTGTAATATAACAAAATGTGGAAAAAGTGATGCGCTGTGAATACTTCCCCATAATCCCCATACTTACATAAGGACAAATTAATCTGATATTCAAATCTTTGGGATGTGGTGAGAAAACCAGAGAACCCAGAGAATAACATACAGTATGCAGACATGGGGAAAGCATATAAACTCCATGCAGAAAGTGACCTGGACACAATAGTCGGATTAGATCTTTGTGACAACAGTGCCAACCACTGAGCCGCCATGCTGACCCTAGTCCAGCTGCCACACCAATTTCCTACACTTAATTTAAGACAGAACCAGCAGATACTGTAAGTGATCCTTTTGAACACCCTGGCTTATTCAGCGTGTGTGGCCTTATCACAGAAGGAGATCTGGGAGAAAATAGCTTAATGATCCTTTGTAAAAAGAAAGAATGGAAAAGCTGTTAGCAGGGGCACCTTCCTGTGTGCCTCTACAAGAGTAAGTTAGCCTTTCATTTTAGAGTTGATTAGGAATTTATAGAAGGAGAGACAGATCAGCCAAGGACTGCAATGAAGTGGGTCTGGGGATGGGGGGTCGGTCATCCTAACTGACAAAGCTTTAGGATAAGAGATTAAGGAGTGCTGTGAAGCAAATTGGAGGAGGTGAACATTTGGCAGTAGCCCAATAAGAAATGCATTCACTTCTTTTGTGACTAATGATTAAGATGCTCACTTTTATATGTTGCAAGTGTGAGTTTATTTCACGAACATGAGATCTGCTGCAGACTGGTACGCCGGCGTGCTAAGCACATGCCTCTGGTTGCTCTTTTTACAAGCATATGGAAGATGAAAGCCGCTGAGGGCGATATTTTACTATTGAAACTTGCGGCTTGGTAATAAACTCCTTTATTTGATCCTGAATGAGAGCAAATGAAGCAGCGTTCCAGCAGGAAATAACAGATCACTTTGGGAATGAACAAATAAGCTTGACAGAAGGCTGCGGTAGGGAGCGAGGGAAAGACACAATGTAACACTGAGACGGGAGGGGTGTGGGTGGGTGGGTTGGGGGTTGACAAAACAAATAGAACTTTTTTTTTGATTACCCTTGTTGTTGTTTATTTACCAAGACATCTTGTTTCCTTGCTTGCTCAGCTGGGGGAAAAAGGCTGACTAACTGAAGAGCTGCTGAAACATAACAAGAAGGATGTTGTAATTGGTTTTGGCTGTAGCTTTTAAAACACTTCATACCAAAAACCCAGTTGTTGGCCCATCCGTGACAGTGTCACTTCTTCCTAGCACATTAGCTGTCCCGCAGTGGAATTCACTATCTCCTCTTCAGCTGCCAGAAGGCAAGAAGAAAACTGCCCTGTGGTTTTTTTCACCCCTCTTGCTCATTACATGTTCATTTTTTGCCATCATTTTTAGAGCCTGCAGTCCAAGTCTCTTGCCTCTAATTATGCTCCTCTTCGTAAGAGTGTTCCAACAGTGGAAGGCCAGGAGTGAACCTCTGACCGCTGGCCCAGTTTGTACCTCTGACTCTGAGCCGCGCCAGACTCAAAATGATGCCAAGTAGACCAAGATATTGCATAAAAAGGGCTTTATTAAACAAATAATAAACATAAGGATTGCACAGAGTGCAAACACCTAGTGCCACTCTGTGTCTCTCTGTCCTTACTCTTTATGGGGTGATTGGCCCACTTATAGACCTCCAAATACTATTAGCCAAACGTTTCTTTTTGCCTCATGTTCCTCTTTGCTGCTTTTTTTCTGACTCAGTTCTCACCTTCATCCAACAGTCAAGTTCTTGCCAACCATAATTCTAGTGACTCAATCCATATCAGGTAACTAGATGGAAGGGGACTTGAAACCCCAGAGTGGAACCAGCTCAGAGATGGTTGGGTTATCGAAAAGCTGGAGCCAATCCCGGTAAGCAGAGTGCAAAGCAGTAACAATCCTTGCACAGGGCGTCAGTTCAGGTAAACACACAGACGCAAACACGCACAAATTACATCCAATTTAACATCACCAGGACACGTAGACTACATGTCTTTGGACTGTGGGAGGGAACCAGAGCACCCAGGGAAACCTACATGGATATGGGGAGAACATGCAAACTGCACGCAGGGAGAATACAGAATGTGTATCCCGGACTCCTTGTTGCGAGACAGCTGTGATACCACTGCACCACAATGCCGCCCCAGGTCAGAGATAAATCACCAAATCGTAGACAAGCAAAAAGGACACACTCTGGTATTCCTGGAGCCTCCCAGAGCTTCCCCTTACTGACAGTACAGTAATTCTGCAATGGCCTGTGCTCAAATATTAGCTTGTAATATTAACTCTTTCAGGGCTAATGTCGACTTTTGTCAAAATTCAGAGGTAGAGGACGATAATCAGCTGTAAACTGCAACAAAACTCACCGTTACGTTTACGTTTGACTCTCTTTGCTAGAAGGAAAGTTACATAGCTTTGTTGATTTAACCTCGATTGCCTATGAGTGCATGGTTAGCAAAGAGCAAACAGCATGTAAAATGGCATCGACATCTGGCGAGAGACCAAAGCGAATGCGCAAAGCAAAATACTACATGGACGTTTTACGTAATTTCATTGAATAGGACTCTGACTTGTCGGACTCCGAGTTTGATGCAAGTGATCTGGAGATGGATATCAAAAATGAAAGAGAAGTACCAGTATCATCTGATCGGTCCCCAGCTGATCGTGGTGCTGAACACTTTTGTGTAGCTGATGAGCCTACGGCAGCGTTCCCTGGGGGGACCACCACTCTTGATGACAAGAGGTACAAACCATATTGTGTCACACTGCGACTGCCGCTGCCGCCCACCTGCTGTACGAAGACAGCCAGTCCACAGTGTATTCCTGCTGACCACTGAGGTGCCCCCGCGCAGCCACTGCTGCCAGAGATGCCGAACATGTGCCAACAGCAGCCACAGCACGTAGCAACAGACGTTTTATGTTGATTTATGTGTGAAACCATTGCTTTGTGTACTTTTCAGAAAGCTGAGTTTTTTAGAAAGAATATTCAGCCCTCAAAGAGTTAAGGACCAGTAACGGCACACTCCATGATAACGTGCAGTGGATACACTTGACTTGAGCATTCATAGTTTTCCTCCTCTTTCTCTGTACGTTTAGCATTCATTTGCTCAGAGGTTGATGCGCTTGCTGCTTCCTGAGCAGCTCTTCTTTTCTTCACCCTAGCGGCCCGCTTCTTCTCTTCTTTCGTCGGCATCTTTTCCCATTAAAAATGATTAAGTCAGTCTTTGTGTTGCAATTACTTATAGTAGTACATTTTCTTTCATTTTACACTTAAGCTGGCACTTGAGTCTTCAATCTGCCTCAAGAATGATTTAAGATATGAAGAGGTAGGGGAAGTGATGGCGAAGGTGGTAGGGAATGAGAACGGCACCAGTACACATGGCCACATGACTGCCCTGCTGGCCGCTGCCAAGAGTTGATTCTACAATAAAATAAAATAAAAATAAAAACAGGAATAACCTTGGAGGTCAATCACCACCCTGAAAGTGGATAGTAGACGTCACGTAGTATATGTGTACCAAATTTCAGGTCAATAGGTCAAATTTAGTTAGGTGATTTAAAATCCTGGACAGACAAACGAACAGCCATAGTAGCGTATTATATAAGAAGATATTTTTGCTGATCTTAAACAGACTGGGGGACTGCGACAAAATGAAATACCATACCCCACTGTTATTCTTTTGTTTACGCAGTTTATGTTATACAACATTAAATCATTTGGGTTTTTTGACACTGATCAGCAGAAAAAGACTCTTCAGTATCAAAGTGAAAACAGACCTCTGCAAAGTGATCGAAATGTATTACAAATATAAAACACAAAATAGCTGGTTGCATTAGTATTCAAGTCACTATTTAGTGGATGTACCTTTGCCGGCCATGACAGTCTTAAGTCTGTGTGCTCAGGTCTCTTTCTCTTACCAGCTTTGCACATCTGCACTCTGACATTTTTTTTTCATTTTTCTTTGCAAAACTGTTCAAGATCTGCCAGGCTGCATGGAGATTCTAGGTGAACAGCCTTTATCAAGTCTAGCCAGTAGTGAAAAGTCAAATAAAATGACACCTTTTATTGGCTAACGAAAAAGATTACAATATGCAAGTTACCTTGAAAGCTTGCATATTGTAATCTTTTTAGTTAGCCAATAAAAGGTGTCATTTTGCTTGACTTTTCACTACATTCATAATGGCTACCATGGTACAACACCCTAGTACTCAAGTTTAGTTACAGATTCTCATTTGGATTGAGATCAGTGCCCATATTTATCAAGCATCTCAGAGTAGGAAAATGGTCCTAACTGGCTCAGAAATCTTAGAGTGATGCGGATTTAGTCCTAGTCTTAGGAGTAAGGGTTAAAGCATTTTATCAGGTTTTCCAAACTTAAGAAACTACTCCTAACTTCAGCAGGAGAGCCCGTAAGCTGTATTAACTCATTAGATGCTGCCAGAAGATGGCTTTCAGGCAGAGATCGGTACATACTTTCCAGGAATGGAGTAATTTTTTGGAAATTCTGGAAAACAATGAACTTCTGAGATGTTTAATAAATATGTGCACCGGACTCTGACACTGCCAATCTTAGGCATTCATGTTGTTGTTTTAAAGCCATTTGTGTGTAGCTTTGGCCTTTTGCTTATGGGTCATTGTGTTGCTAGTAAGAAAATCTTCTCCCATGGGGCAGATTTTCGGCAAACTGCATTAGGTTTTCCACCAGGATTTTCTGTTGTTTTCCTGCATTCATTTTACCCTCCACTCTCATAAATCTCCTAGGGCCTGCAGCAGAGAAGCATCTCCACACCATGTTTCACAGTGGGGATGTTGTGTTTTGATCATGTGTAGTGTTTGCCATTTGTTGTGATGGCTAAAAGTTCAATTCTGGTCTCATTAGAGCATTGAACCTTCTTCCAGCTTATTTCAGTGTATCCCAAGTGTCTTCTGGCAAACTCTTGCTGAGACATTATATGAGTGTTTTAAAAGGAGATTTTCTCTTTGCCCCTCTTCCACAAAGCTGCAACTGATGAAGCACCTGCAGATAAGTTTTCTGCACATTTTCTCCATTCTTAATTATTGTAGCTTGTAACTCCTTCAGAGTCATCATAGGTCTCTTGGTGACCTCCCTTACTTGTCTTCTTCTTGCATGATCGCTCAAGTGTTTGTTTTTTCTAGGCAGATTTACAGCTTTACCACACTCTTTCCATTCCTTAATGATTGGCTTAACTGGACTCCAAGGGATATTCAGTGACTTTGATATTTTCTTGTCTCCATCCCCTGAGTTGTGCTTTTGAATTTCCTTTTCACTGAGTTACTTGGACTGTTTTTTCACTGAGAGTAGGTCAGCCCACAATACCGACTCACA
Organism: Erpetoichthys calabaricus; assembly: GCF_900747795.2. Lineage (NCBI taxonomy): Eukaryota > Metazoa > Chordata > Cladistia > Polypteriformes > Polypteridae > Erpetoichthys > Erpetoichthys calabaricus. Next base: position 38,689,466 of record NC_041404.2, on the reverse strand, counting down.
CAAGCTGGGCCTTCCAGGTAAGGCGCATTTACAGTATATTTCAATCAATGAAAACACCAGACAGGTGATCTCCATTGAAGTGATCGTGTGACTTGTTAAACCAATGGGCTGCACCAACAATGATTTAGGTGTGTCATATTAAAGGTTTGCATACTTATGCAATCAATAAATTAGTGTTTTTTATTTGTAATTAATTTAGATAACTTTGAAGAGATCCATTTTCACTTAGATTTGAGTCTATTTCTGTTGATCTGCGTCAAAAAAGCCAAATTAAATCCAATGTGATTCAATGTTATTCAACAATGTTATAGCTGAATGACTTGACCTGTGCGTTTAGGGTGTTGTTGTTTATTACTTATATATTATTTATATATTTCTCTTTCTCTATTTTGAGCTTATGTAAAGTTCTAATTTATCCTTGGGGTAAATCTATCTATCTATCTATCTATCTATCTATCTATCTATCTATCTATCTATCTATCTATCTATCTATCTATCTATCTATCTATCTATCTATCTATCATATACTGTAGTGCCTTTCATATCTATCTATCTATCTATCTATCTATCTATCTATCTATCTATCTATCTATCTATCTATCTATCTATCTATCTATCTATCTATAATATAGTGCCTTTCATATCTATCTATCTATCTATCTATCTATCTATCTATCTATCTATCTATCTATCTATCTATCTATCTATCTATCTATCTATCTATCATATATATAGTGCCTTTTACATCTATCTATCTATCTATCTATCTATCTATCTATCTATCTATCTATCTATCTATCTATCTATCTATCTATCATATATATAGTGCCTTTTACATCTATCTATCTATCTATCTATCTATCTATCTATCTATCTATCTATCTATCTATCTATCTATCTATCTATCTATCTATCTATCTATCAGATATATAGTGCCTTTTACATCTATCTATCTATCTATCTATCTATCTATCTATCTATCTATCTATCTATCTATCTATCTATCTATATTGATTATGTAATGCAAGTAATGTGTGATTTCTTTTTTCATAGATATTTTTGATACTGTTTCTTTTTGTCCGCTTTTGGTCACCATAGACGGCAATTATATCAGAAACTTTGTTATCGTAATTTTGCATGAAAACATAAGATTAAAATTTTTTCACGGCTATCACCACAAACAACATCGGTGTGTAGCATATAAAATAATTTTGGGGTTTAATAATTCTTTAAGTCTCTTAGTGTACGACAAACAGTATGTTACTTACATAGTTGTTCTATTGCATCATGCCGGTTCATTTTGGTTCATTTCCGTGCATTTATTGAGATGGTAAGTACAGCTTTGCAATAACGCCAAAAGAAAGCAAGCAGTGTAAACACAACAAGGCACCATTTAGTATGTAGTATGGAAGAGAAATAGTGACATCCAAAACCTTGCCTCAGCGGTTAAACAGTCAAACACTGCTGTCTTAAGGGTGGTCTCAGTGTTCATGTCAGGGCTCCAGAGATCTTTACCCCAAGCAAACTCAAAAATTCAAGAGTCTACACCAATATTCACTAACGCCATTTAGGATAATGACTTATTCTTGCAGTCCACAAGTTCCTTCAGACACACATTATTTGCTGTGATCAAGCATTAGATCACAAATCTCCAACAGTCCCTTTTATCTTAACTGTCTTCACACTCACGGCCAGACAGTTCACAGAAAACGCAACATCCAGTTCTCAGTCCTCTCAAGGAACAGGCACAGTGATCACACCTTCGTTCCTTCAACAAAGCAAAGTCCTGCGAGTCTGCTTCTTTGTAAACCTAATCCAAAGTTTCAATTTTTAGACCTAACCATCTTTGTCAATCAGAAGTGATTCCGGTTGAGTGCCCCAGGAACTCCCAGGCTGCATATATGTTTTGGTTGTCCAGAACAAGACATAGACTGAAAATCAAAATGAAACAAACAACAGGTGTTAGTGTTAAAAAAAAAAAAAGCAGCAGAAGATTTGCTTTTTTTCTTGAGCATCTTAACCATCACGTTGACTGATGGATTGTTTGCTGCTTGTATGTGTAATATAAACTCAAGAAAGAGAGGAAGCTGGTAAAGGCAATGTGTGCTGGGTTTATTTTTAATGTCTGGACTGCTATGTGGGCCCAGCACTGCTGTCTTATAACTTCAGAGCTCTGCTGTGTGTGAGGTCCTTATGCTCTGCCAGTGTTCATGTTACGTTTTCTTTGATACGCTGCCTATCACTTGCTGACCCTGTTTAACTTAAATTTGACCTTATATGAGGGAGTGTGCCTTGCAATGGTCTGACATTTTGTCCTGGATAGTTTGTGACTCCAAGTGGCCCAATGTATGTAATGTCTTATGTTGCACCATTAAGGAACTGCCACAGTACAGCCTCGATTTTCTCTATGAGTTCGCATGCTACCTCTGCAGATGTGTTGGTCTGGCCATGGACACTGGTAACTACTATTAGCTAATTAACATCACTCACATATACCCTTTATTAGCCTATATCGGTTAATCTTTCTCCATGATTCATATCATTTTGACATTTTAGTGTTTCTCTTCCATATTGTCACAAAGCCCTTGGCTACTGCTTTACATACAGCTATGGGGAAAAGAAAGTACACCATCCTTCAGTTCTGTGATTTTATTAATCATGGTCTCTATCAAAATGGTGTTGTCATTACTAACATCTATAAACAGAGAAATCTAACCTAATCTCAGGAGACAAATACAACATAACAGGTTTCCATTTGTATTTTGTTTTTACAAAAAGTAAGCAAACATTCAGAAACCATGTGAGAAAAATTAACTACACCCTATAATTTAGTAAGAAGTCAGACCACCCTTAGTAGCAATAACTTGAAGTAAATATTCTCAGTAGTAGTTTATTAGTCCCTTACATTGTTTTGGAAACATTTTCTTCACAACATTGCTTCAGTTCATTAATGTTTGAGGGCATCTGTTTATGTACAGCTCTCTTAAGATCCTGCCATAACATCTCAATGCCTTGACGTTTTTCTTTTTTAGCCTTTCAGGTGTTTATTTGCTGGTGTGATAGGGAACAATGTCCCATTGCCTGGTCCAATTTCGTCTCATCTTGAGCAGCTGGCTCAAATGACTTCACATTTGTCTCAAGAATATTTTGGTATGAAATGGGGTTCATGGTTGTTTTGATGACTGAACATTTCCCAGGTCCTACAGCTACAAGACAAGCCTAAATCATTAACCCTCCACCACCATGCTTGACAGTATGAAGTGTCTGAGATAATACACCGTGTTTGGTTTTTCACTAAATATGGTACTATGCACAATAATTCAACATCTCCACCTTGGGATATTGTTCCAGAATGTTTGTGGTTTGCTCAGATAATATTTGTCAAACCTGAACCATGTATGTTGTTTTTGGACAGATGGGTCTTTCGCCTTGCCTCCCTTCCATGAAAGCCATACTTGTTTATGCTTCTTCTAATTGTACCGTCATGAACATTGAACATGCTTACCAAGGTCTGTAGCTGACAGGATGTAGTTGTGGGTTTTTCTTGATCTCCCTGAGCATTAAACAGTGTCACACATGCGCGATTAGGGGACAACTAAAGGGCTTGAATAAAAGTAATTCCACGCCTGACCAGGGGGCGGCGAAGTGCACTGATGCTCTCTCTCAATTCCTTGCAGCCCAGTCTCGGAAAGTCCCGCCCAGTTCTGGGGCAACCAATGATGTCACTGCCAGTTCCAGCCCTGATGACATCACTTCCTCTGCTTTCATTTAAAGGCCGCCATTTTAAGACATCAAGTCAGTTCTGTTTTGGACTCAGTCGTGTGAACACGTCTGTTCTTTTTGATAGATTTTGCAGCCGGGAAATATTATACCGGTCTCTTTGTCATTCTTGTGACAACAGTCTGACCTTGAGCAGAATTTGCTGGGTAGATTAACAGCTTTTTTGAAAGCTTTCCATTTGGAAACAGTCCTTCTCACTGTACAGTAGAATGATGAACTTCATATTATTTGGAGATGGCCTTATAATCATTCCCAGATTGATAACAGCAACAATTGCTTTTCTGAGGTCATTACTGATGTCCTTACTTTTTAAAATGATGTGAACACAACCCTGGGTGCTCTAGAACAGTGGTCCCCAACTTTTTTGACAGCAAGGACCACTTTATTAGATGCAAATTTTTCCACGGACCGGTTGGGGGGGTTGGTTGGGGGGGGGGGTGCAATTTTATACACAATTTACATAACATTTCTATTATTACTAAAGTTATTAAGCAGTTTGCATACATTTGCAATCTGAGATTTTTCTTCTTTTTTTGCATATAACAAAGACATATGCTTTACATTTGCCATTCCAACAGATTGCACATCACAAACATTAACACTATCATTTTTTCGTGTCTGCCGTTTCTATAGGAGGGTGACAATGAGTTACATTCCAATGGATGTTTTTCAAATGTTGACAAGCAATAAGCAAAAGGAATCAATGAAAACCACAGACAACAAAAACAGCAAACAAAAAAAACAGTACAAGGAAAGTTCGTAGAAAGATTTTTTTACAATGTTTCTGTTTGGGGATCATTGTGCAAACGTGCACATCTGAGCATGCGACCACAGATCTAACTGCTCTGTGAATGATTCGTTCAAGCATTTCAAGGTCACTTCGTTGTAATGAAAGCATCTGTTGAATGTACTTCGTAGTAACGTGATTTCTATAGACTCATGTCATATGGGGAAACTGTCGGGACCGTAGCAATACTTTGTTGTAATACTCTCTCACCTCGGTCTCTCTCCTCTCTCTGCGCCGCTGCAAAGCCCCGCCCGCCAAGCGTTCTGAAAAGTCTGAGTGAGTCGCCGTTGCCGGCAGTTCTCTCGCGGCCCAGCTGTCAGACGGCTGCGGACCGGTAGTGGGCCGCGGACCGGGGGTTGGGGACCCCTGCTCTAGAACGCCAAACTGACATACGCTTTGCTTTTATAGAAGTAGTCACATTTCCCGGTAATAAACTCATTTTGTGCATGGGATTATTAATGTTTGGCTGCTGAATACTCTGTTAATTATTGTGGAAGTTGGAAGGGTGTCCTATTTTTTTCTGCATGCTTTCTGAATGTTTGCTTACTTTTTGGAAAAAAATAAGAGCATATTGAAATCAGTTATGTTTTATTTGTCTCCTGAGGTTAGAGTTCTCTCTTTATAGAAATTACTGATGACAACACAAATCTGATTAATAAAATAACACAATTGAAGCAGGCTTTATTTTCTTTTTTTTTCATAACAGCATGCTAAATATATAGTTGGATGTGTTATTTTGGTGGGTAAAACAGCGGCACAGAAGTAAGCGCTGCTTCCCAATCATGAGGCTTACTACAATGGCTAGCTTGGTATGTGCATCCTGGTGACCCTGTAATCAGGAAAAGTCAGGAACCAACACACCACCGTGCATCCCATATTTTGAGATTTGGTCCTAGAGTTGGGACACAAACACTGTTTGGCAATAAGCAAATCACTAAACTAAACTAAACTAAACTAAAAAGCAGAAAGGCCTCTAAATATAATTAGAAGAGGTCTGAAATGGGACAGATGTATCTAAAATATATTTTGTTTGTCTTTCTATAGCTTCTTATACACATACTATGAAATGAAAAATCATTCAGTCTGATCTCTGTTTCATATTTTCTGAGTTTAGGGATTGGTGCCACATTTTAATACTAAATCACAAGTAGGCTGTATATTGATATGGACTCCTTATGACATCCATTGCAAATAAGCTAACATAACATCCTTTTACCTATAAGTCAAAGAGGGCCCTGGTAGCAATGGGCAAAAGGGAGGAGCCAACACTGGACGCTGTGCCAATCATTTGCAGGCATGGACCACAGAAAACATCTACAGTAGGGGGAAATTACTGCAGATCGGTGCATGTAGTTGAATTCGGTAATGTTAAGATAAATTCAACGATGGTTCATCCAACGTTCGTTTAAAACCGTTACAAATCATGATGCCATATTGGCATTGAACTATATAATTAAGTCTCTCTCATCACAAAATGGATCTGAATAAATTTCAACCAACAAAAAACAGTAGTAGCTACTCTTATTCCCTCACAAACAGCATTCTCAGTTGTTCTCTTTCTATCATCTTTTGAACAAAGCTGACTCGATGTGTGTTATGGTAATATTGCACTTCATTCTGTTTCATTACGGGTTGGCTGCATCGCATATTTTGCGCTGTCCAGTATTCTTCTTGTAATGTGTGCAAGTGACATGCCATTAACAGCACATAATGCTGAATGTTGATTGTGTAACAAAGACGCTATATTGGTGCCGCCCCAACACAGACTGACACGGAGGCACAAATAAAATAAACACAAGACTTTTATTTCTTTCTTCAGCTGGAGGGCACGTCTTCCCCGTGAACCCTCCAGCCACAACACAGTCCCACAATAAGCACAAGCAAAACCAAAACGCGCCCTTCTGGCACCACCACTCCTCCCTTGAAGCTTTGTCCTCTCCTCCCGACTCTGGCCACTGAGTGGTGGTGGCTGGTCCCTTTTATAGCCCACCCGGAAGTGTTCCAGGTGCTTGACCACCTGGTCCCAATTGCACTTCCGGGTAGGGCTGAAGATTTGTCCAGCCAGGCTGTGGAAACCAGGCAGCACCCCCTAGCGGCCACCTCAGCTCCCAACCAGGCTGTGGAGGACTCCATCTCCCATGGAGCCCTGCAGGAGGTTGGGGAATCACCGTCGGCCAGGGAGGCTGCCACCAAGCCTCCCGGGGGAGGTATTGAGCTGCCCATGGTTGCTCTGCCAGAACATATGCGGCAGGGGTGTCCCGGCCAGGCATGGGACCCGGCCGTGTGGTGTTATGGGTCCACAGCTCTTCCAGCAAAAGCCAGTTCGTTTTTAAATAAATAATCGCCGCGCTCACGGCTTAGCGAGGGGGCGTGGTGACTGTAGCGAGCCACAGGGCGATCTGCGGTGTGGGCATTTCTCACCTAAGCACACAGGTGAGAGACTGCCCACATCCGTGATCGTTCCTGTAGCTAATGGGCTGCAGCTGCCATGTCCTCTCCGCATATATAGAGAAGCGCGGGCAGGTACAAGGGAGGTAAAAGAAAGAACAAAAAGAGAAAGGAGAAGGAAACAGAGGTGGCAGAAGGAAGCAGGAAGAAAGGCGGCAGGAAGGCTAGAAAGCCGGTGCAGATGAGCGCGCGAGCGCTCGCAGGCAGCATGCGGGAGCCTGGGTGTTAGGCCGACACCCAGGAGTCGTAGTAGTGGTCGCTCCCGCTGAGTGAACGAGTAGCAGGGGTGACCAGTGAAGGGCGACTGGCCGCGTAAGGCCAAGAAGGCAGCAGTAGTCGGGAGGCTTGGATGTAGGAGTCCCAATGTGAGCGTCCTGGCCCTTGGGTATAAAGCCAAGTCTCGATCGGGAGAGCGGAACCGAAGCCAGGGATCGGGGAGCATCCAGATCAGTCATGTGGAGAGAAGGCCAGCTGCAGAAAGGGCGACTCTCCTGTTGCGTGGCCCAGATGGGAGAAGCAGGAGAGCTGCCAGGTAAAAGACACCGGGCTTTAGATTGGTTTTAAAGAGACTGCCTTCAGCATTGCTTTAACCTCGTTTTAAAGGAATGTTCAATTTATTGATGTTAATCTCCACATTTCATTTAATGGATTATTTATTTATTGAACATTGCATTACTGCACTTTACCTTGAACATTGTTGCACTTTGTTTTCATTGACTTGTTTGAATAAAAGCACTTAGCACTTTTATACATCATCCCCTTGCTCAATTGTTATTGCCTCACTGTCTAGCTCATCGGTGACATTACCGACGGTGTTGGGTTCAAGGGCTCCCTAACAAAAGATGGGAGCCTGGAGCAGAACCTGCATCGTCACAGGCCGCCCGTCAAAATTGGTATTGCGAACTTGCAAATCTGGTGTATAATGACCTACACACTTAAAAAAATGTAAGGTATAGCTTTGATAAAAAAAATATAATGTTATCAGTTTATTTATAATTCATTATTTTGTGCATTCAGTGCAATTTGTATTTGCCTATAAGACCTACAAGCAGTACACTGTTACTGGCCTTGTCCTGCAGTGAAATCTCATTCAGTTATGCAAAATATCTTATCTAATATCACTGTTCCTGGTGAGGATTGCAATGTATATAAAATATAACATCACAAAATATGACAGGGAGTGATGAGGAAAAGAGCAAAGTTCCCTCCAGTATAATTTTCATGAAATTGATGCTAAAATTCATTTCACATGCAAGTTTACAATTGCAAAACTCATTAAAAACATATATATATTTTTGAGTTTATGAAGGCTTTTTAGAGAGTGGAAACAATGAAACATTGCTCCTTAAGAGTTTAACAATGCCACACACCCCTTTTGGATCCATCAATTTCTCTGAAAAGGTTCCAGACAAAACTAAACAAGGGAACAGTGTTTTTGGAAATGTGACATTACTGAAGACAACCCACAATGAGACAACAAGACATTCTGTTAAGCAGCTGCAAACTGTAATCCAGTCAGGCAATGAAAAAACGTCCTGTGGTCTTCCAATTCAAACTTTATGTGCGGCACACTGATCCAACAGAGTGTAACTTCACTCCAGCTGTTCAGGTGGCCTCCCATCAGCCACAGCACACTACTGCTGCCTGATGGGAAGTGTAGTCCCCTCATTGGTACAGCTATAAGGTTGCAGCAGAAAGGTTTTATAGAGATTAAACACCATTCTCTCTCGCTCAGTGACATGGATTTAACTGGCTGATTAATGGTAGAGTTTTGTAATACTTTTTGCAAATTGAAACAAAATAAAATTTCACTGGCTCCTCACTAATATTATGCTAATATTAACCCAGGCCCGTGCTCCAATGTTGCAGGCCCTGCTCACACAGTTTCAATTAATCTAACAGACAAGTGTGTGGGTCGTGTGAGGAAAACCACAGAAAAAGAGAATTCACAAACTCATCCGACTCTGGGCTCCAGGTGACTGGATCCATGAGGAAGCAGCACTGACCACTGTGCTACTGCGCTACTTGCGGATGTATAAATTGATACCACTATCATTGTTTTTTTCATGACTGTCACTGAGAAAATATATTCACACATAGTATATGTCATTGTAAATCAAAGAAGAAACCACTTAGGGACAATACCAGACTGACTACTGTGTGTAAGTTGTTCTTCCAGTGCATCTCTGAGATTTTACCAATTAACTCCAATCTCCATCATCATTCCAAAGACATGTAGATATGCCTGGCTGGCTTCTCTAAATTGGTCCCTTATGAGTGAGTTTTCTTCTGACTTGCTTCAGTATCCTCAGTACAGGCTTGTGTTTCTAGTGCACCACTAATAGGGAATATACAGTGCATCCGGAAAGTATTCACAGCGCATCACTTTTTCCACATTTTGTTATGTTACAGCCTTATTCCAAAATGGATTAAATTCATTTTTTTCCTCAGAATTCTACACACAACACCCCTTAATGGCAACATGAAAAAAGTTTACTTGAGATTTTTGCAAATTTATTAAAAATAAAAAAACTGAGAAATCACATACAGTATACATAAGTATTCACAGCCTTTGCTCAATACTTTGTCGATGCACCTTTGGCAGCAATTACAGCCTCAAGTCTTTTTGAATATGATGCCACAAGCTTGGCACACCTATCCTTGGCCAGTTTCGCCCATTCCTCTTTGCAGCACCTCTCAAGCTCCATCAGGTTGGATGGGAAGTGTCGGTGCACAGCCATTTTAAGATCTCTCCAGAGATGTTCAATCAGATTCAAGTCTGGGCTCTGGCTGGGCCACTCAAGGACATTCACAGAGTTGTCCTGAAGCCACTCCTTTGATATCTTGGCTGTGTGCTTAGGGTCGTTGTCCTGCTGAAAGATGAACCGTTGCCCCAGTCTGAGGTCAAGAGCGCTCTGGAGCAGGTTTTCATCCAGGATGTCTCTGTACATTGCTGCAGTCATCTTTCCCTTTATCCTGACTAGTCTCCCAGTTCCTGCCACTGAAAAACATCCCCACAGCATGATGCTGCCACCACCATGCTTCACTGTAGGGATGGTATTGGCCTGGTGATGGGTATGTGCCTGGTTTCCTCCAAATGTGACGCCTGGCATTCACACCAAAGACTTCAATCTTTGTCTCATCAGACCAGAGAATTTTCTTTCTCATGGTCTGAGAGTCCTTCAGGTGCCTTTTGGCAAACTCCAGGCGGGCTGCCATGTGCCTTTCACTAAGGACTGGCTTCCGTCTGGCCACTCTACCATACAGGCCTGATTAGTGGATTGCTGCAGAGATGGTTGTCCTTCTGGAAGGTTCTCCTCTCTCCACAGAGGACCTCTGGAGCTCTGACAGAGTGACCATTGGGTTCTTGGTCACTTCCCTGACTAAGGCCCTTCTCCCCCGATCGCTCAGTTTAGATGGCCGGCCAGCTCTAGGAAGAGTCCTGGTGGTTTCGATTTTCTTCCACCTACGGATGATGGAGGCCACTGTGCTCACTGGGACCTTCAAAGCAGCAGAAATGTTTCTGTAACCTTCCCCAGATTTGTGCCTTGAGACAATCCTGTCTCGGAGGTCTACAGACAATTCCTTTGACTTCATGCTTGGTTTGTGCTCTGACATGAACTGTCAACTGTGGGACCTAATATAGACAGGTGTGTGCCTTTCCAAATCATGACCAGTCAACTGAATTTACCACAAGGTGGACTCCAATTAAGCTGCAGAAACGTCTCAAGGATGATCAGGGGAAACAGGATGTACCTGAGCTCAATTTCGAGCTTCATGGCAAAGGCTGTGAATACTTATGTGCATGTGATTTCTCAATTTTTTTATTTTTACTTCATTTGCAAAAACCTCAAGTAAACTTTTTTCACGTTGTCATTATGGGGTGTTGTGTGTAGAATTCTGAGTAAACAAATGAATTTAATCCATTTTGGAATAAGGCTGTAACATAACAAAATGTGGAAAAGGTGATGTGTTATGAATACTTTCCGGATGCACTGTAGGTACAAAAAACTTATGGATAAGTGGGATTTGTGAGTCAACATCTAGGAAGCCTTCAAGACAGTAGTGACTGGTACCCCAGGTCACCTTTCTGTGAAAAACATCCAGATTATTTACAAGCATGCGAAGTTTCACAACAGCAGCACTGCAGTAGGCTGAGTCAGTCATTAACATGAGGTGTTATAAACTACCAATGCCTCTTCTCAGAAGCACATGGCTACTCAAGGAAATTAGGTCAATTGCAATTATTTTTTTCCCCCTCTGCTTTAGGATTCCAGTCCCCTGGACACTTGTTAATGATCCAGTCACTGTTCTCCTTTCATCTTGTTTACGATGCTTGAAGGCCATTTATTTTGGCTCAGCATGCTGCTCCTGCTTGAACACTTTCAATATATGTATGTTGAAAATTCATCCGCTTGGCTGACAGGTTTGTGGCTGCACATTCAGCCGTCTGGAAGCATTGTCGCCCCAAAGGATCTCCTGTTTTCAGATTTATTTTCCCCAGAGGAGAGGTGTTCTGTTTTTAGACATCAGAACAACTGGTGAGAGATTTTAGATCTCATTTTTGTGTGAGTCTGAACAGTCATTCTTTTAGGGCTGTTTGGGAATTCGCTGGAATTAGTTTTAAAATTCAAAGGAGTAAGTAGCGTCTGAAGAAGGAATAATATTTTTTACTAACAGCCCGAAAAATTAAACTACTAAATTAGGCCATAAAAAACTGAAGGAGCAGGTGCAGAAAATGGAAGGATAGTAAACACATTCTTTTGCTGCAGCTTCACATAAAGAAGAAGCTCTCAAAGTGTAGTCCATGGACCAGTCAGTGGTGGTCTGTGAGCATGTGCCAGGTGGGCCGTGAGTGGACCTAGTTATTTTTCATAGAACATTCTTGCTGATAGGGGTCGCATGAAATGGTTATAAGACACTAACCACAGAGCGGCATATCTGACTTTCATGTAGATGACAATATATTTTACTTCTACACAATTCCTTCAAACTCCGATCCTTTATTGCAGTAAATTGCTTCTTCTCCTTCTTTCTTTCAGCATTTCATCAAACTCACCGTCCCACACTTCCTCCCTACAGTAACTTCTTCACTATGTGGGGCTCTTTTAAATCCATCTTGATTGCTTCCTCAACAGTTAACCCCTGGTAATACAATCCCTTAATTCCATATGGATACTGACAAGCGTGGCTTAAATTTCTAAGTCTTCGTCCTGTAAAAAACATCCTCACGGCCTCATCATGGATCATCTGAGCCCTTGAAACACGAACCCATGAAGGTCTGGATGTTAGTCTTTCCTTCCAGGTGTGCAGGATTGGGCACCTGGTGGTCAAGAGATTCAAATAATGCAGCAATACTAGCGCACTCCGACCCCTGCTCGCTTTGCTCACCCACCCCCGGGTTTGGTTTACCGAATATATAATTTAAAGAGATTGTTATTTTCATGGGAATTGTTACATATGCATTATTTTCACTTTTACTTTAAAACTTTTGCAGAAACAATATTTGTCCTTTATTTCCTGCATGGGCATGGTTAAATCTCTTTCTCGTGGGATGTATAACGTTGCTCGCGTTGTGAAGGGGGGCTGAATACACACTAAGGAGATGCACTTGGATCATCTGCTGGCTTGCTGCAGCTGCTGCTGGCAAATTGTGTGTTCTGCTTGTCATTGTTTTAAGAGCTGGGAGCACATGAAGTGTGTCTGCCAAAAGCATTCCAACAACTGCTAGGTTAGATGTCTGTGAACTTGTTGTAAATTGTTTGTAAGTACGGCGTGACGTGCAAAAGTCACCATCTCATGGGTTTTGCTTCCTAAGGCTGTAATGTCTAGTCTCACGTGTCGTCAAAGTGTCTCTCTGAGATGATCAGGTCTTGATCGCTTCACTCAACTCCACTATAGGCACGCTACGCTCCTCTCCCGGTCATGTTGTGAAGTCGGGGAGCTGAATGGACGCTAAGGGAGATGCAGACGGATCAGCTATTGGCTTTGTGCTGCAGCTGCCGAGGAGCGTGTTCTGCTTGTCACGCTGAGTATCGATTATTTAAAAGCCTGTACAGCAGCTGTCCTTCTGTCTCACTGCCTTGTCTCGCGTGATGTTAAAGTGTCTCTCGCGGGACGACAAATTGACTTCCGAGAAGATCACGTCTCGTCTCCCTGGTCTCCCTTCCAAGATTTTTTTTGTATTAGAGAGATATGCCACCCTTACATGAGAGAAGACCCCAGATGTGAGGCAGAGACCTGCAGGTAATGCCAACAAAAAGGAGTAAGCATGTAGCTCATAGTGTACCAATAGAAACAGTCTGAAGAGCAGTGTGAGTCTGACAGAGTTCTGTTTGTGCCTGGATTTTGCCCTCTTTCTTAGATTTTTTTCAAAATCCAAAAAGCAGGAGTAGTAAAGGCCCTTACATTAAGGAATAACTTTCCAATAAACAGCCTTGTCCAGGCCTACTAACTCACAATTTGAGTCTACATGCCAACTCGTCTTCTTTACAGCTTGGCTTGTTACCCTATTTTTCACAAGAGTATCTGTACAAACACATTAGCGAAGTGGATGAATTTGTAACAATTGTCACACAGGATTTACTGTAATTAGTGGCTGTTGGCCATAGGTGGTTCTCCATGTCTTTGATTTTGACAAAGTTTTCCTTGGTTCAGAACACTCTGAGAAGCACTGAGGTAAATGATTATGTTCACTTTTAACACTCTTACCACTACTGTTACTACTTCAGCAATCTATGCTAACATATATTAAAGCGGAATAGTCTCATTTTTCCATCTTTTAATGGGGGGTGCTTTGAAAAAAGCATGGCGTGAAACAATGGTGCTGTTTTGGTATAAATTCCAAAAAAGAGAATGACCAGTGATGTCACTGGTCTTGTATTGAGTTGCTGGAAGATCACAAAATCCCAACAATCAATGACATGATGTGAACTATGCTCTGCATGGTCAACCTTTTCTACAGCCACCAGGCTGATTCATGGGATATGAATTCTTCGGTTAGCTCAATACTAGAACCGTGACATCAATAGTCTACTCTTTTCTGGCAATTTATATGAAAAATGCTGCATTGTTTCAATTTTTTAATGTTCTCACAAGAAAGAATAGACACTGAAAAACCTGACTGTTACCCTTTAAAGTCCATCCATGTACTAAACACACTTAATTCAAGATGTGGGTAGCATGATCAAAGGGCAAACATACACACCCAAACTCACTTACACTGGAACAGTTTGGAATCACCAGTTTATGTATCCTGTTATGTCTCTGAGGAAAAACGGGAATACTTGAAGAGAAACATAATCAAATTTTCATTATTGCCTCCAGCGCAGATTGAATCCTCCCATTAATTTTTGCAGATGATTTTACCATTGTACTGTTGCACAAGACAAGAGCCTATTCTGACAGTATTGGTTGTATGACAAGCACCATCTCTGCATGACACAGACCCACACTCTCTCACATCAAGCCAGTTTAGAGTCCCCAGACAATCCAGTCTTTGGATTGTGCGGAATATTTGAGTTCTTAGAGAACTGGGGAACAATAATCAAACTCCACAGAGATAGTATGCAGGAAACTGTGCTCCAAGGCAGCAGCATCATTACTAACTGTGCCACTTGTATTGATGTTAGCAGTAATGTTGGTAGTTCTTACATCCTCCTTCTATAGCTGCTAGTCCATTATTATTGTTAATGTAAATTGGTAAAATTCATCAAAACATTTTTCTCAGTAATTTTACTAGGTTTGCCGCCAGTGACCGTGTTTGTCGAATTTTCCCCATACAAATCCACAATGTAGCCAGCTTAGTTAAACTTTTTTTCCCCAGTGGCCCATGATGCTTTGCAAGGCCAGCATCACAGAGTTGTAGCAGCCAATGTTAAATGGGATAGCCCCTCTGAGTATATAACGCTGATCTCTTGCTCATCAATGTCAGCCTTAACTTATAATGCATAAATGTGCTCAAAGTTTGCCAAGTATACAAAGTGCATAGCCAGCATCAGTTTTATGGAGGGAAAGGAGCACATTGTGGACAAGTGATCTATGAGGGAACGCAGCTATCTTGTAATATTTTCACAGACACAGCAAACGTGACAAGTGTAAACAGTTGTTTCTCTTTGCATGTGTATGCATCTGCCATCAAACCATGTTCTTGATTCAGTATGCACAATTGTGCACATATGTAATACATTCACCTGCGTTTCAATTTAGCTGTACATTCAGTTCACTAGTCACTAATTGTAAATAGTAGCAAGGCAAGCTACTAATAGTATGCTTAAGGTGTTGCATGGTGCTGTAACTTCCAATATATTAATTCTAGTGGCTACAGAGTTACCACCATTACAAAAATATAATATTGGGGGTCATAGCACCCATCCTTCTAAGGGCTCGCTCATCTGCACGTCCTCACTGGTGCAATTTAGAATCACTAATTAATATAACCTGCATGTTTTTGTAATCCTGGATGAAAACCAGAGCACCTGGAGAAAAACCTCATACTGACACATGCAGAACACATAAACATCACATAAACAGCAATCTGGTGATTTAAACCAGAGACTCTGAATCTCGGTGGCACCAGCACTCACAATTGTTATTATAGGTGACTAAAATAAAAGTAAAAAGCTATGTTTTAATATTAATAAATAATAGTTCTTGGTGTTAAATCTTCTGCCATGTGCAGGACTCTTTTAAGAGCATGATTAAAAACTGCATTTTATGAGGGTAGCCATGTTAATGAGCCTCTCTTTGCCTTCTCACTAAACAAAAACAAAAAGAGTGACATGTTGCTTTTGACAGACTCATACTTCATTTGTTGGTTGTTTTTTTTTTCAAGAGCTGAATGTTAATAAGTTTAGCCTGTATATTAATGGGATAAAACCCACAGTGGAGAAAGCCAATTAAACAGAAAAGGCTTCACTGACATTTCTTTTGGGTTTAATTAGGGCTTTCCTTTGAAATCATGTTGTTTTTTATGTAGAGTAGCACAAAGAATCTTGCATTCTAATGTGCCTTCATAAGTTATTAAAAGCTGGACCTAAGCTTTATTTTTTAATGTAATGCATGTGTGCAAGAAAGCAACTAGGTCACTGGTGTGTTATGATGGATATTGAAGAGGTACAAAAGAGTGCTGCACGTGGCCTTAACGGACAGTATGAGGTGACAACACAGTCCCTTTTACTGTTCATCCTAAAGCAGGGAGAGGAAACTAAGTGCGCTGTGCTATGGGCCTTAGTGGCTAGGCATTGGACTATACAGTATACCGCAAGAATAAATTGTCCGTCCCAACCACTGACTCAGTATGTGGCTCTGAGGGATTCATTTAACTTGTTTATAGAAATATGGAAAATTTGGAAATGTGGCACAAAGAGGGCGGCACGGTGGCGCAGTGG
This sequence comes from Erpetoichthys calabaricus, assembly GCF_900747795.2. Taxonomy (NCBI): domain Eukaryota; kingdom Metazoa; phylum Chordata; class Cladistia; order Polypteriformes; family Polypteridae; genus Erpetoichthys; species Erpetoichthys calabaricus. The sequence continues at coordinate 38,673,062 of NC_041404.2, read as the reverse complement.
TAGCGTTGCTGCCTCGTAGTTAGGAGACCTGGTTCGCTTCCCGGGTCCTCCCTGCGTGGAGTTTGCATGTTCTCCCCGTGTCTGCGTGGGTTTCCTCCGGGCGCTCCGGTTTCCTCCCACAGTCCAAAGACATGCAGGTTAGGTGGATTGGTGATTCTAAATTGGCCCTAGTGTGTGCTTGGTGTGTGGGTGTGTTTGTGTGTGTCCTGCGGTGGGTTGGCATCCTGCCCGGGATTGGTTCCCTGCCTTGTGCCCTGTGTTGGAAAATGGATGGATGGATGTTGCACAAAGAAAGGGGCTACTCCTCACAATCTGGTTTTGAATCTTAACCTAGACCCTGTGAGTTAAATCTGTATGTCCTCCTTGTACCTTTATGTGTACCCCAGTCTTCCTCCCTCATTTGAAAGTTGGGCACTTTAGGGTAAATGGTTAACACAAATTGGCCAAAGATATGTATGTGCACAAAGAGTAAAGCTGCAAGTGTGCCCTGTGATGGAGTGGCACCCTATGTAGTGTTGATTCTTGCCTTTACAAAGATGGGCCCTGGCTTTCTGTAGCACAAAAATTCGATTAAACTAGATTTTGTAAGTGGAGAAATCATTATTTTGTTTATTCAGCTTTAGTAAAAAAAAAATGTCTCAGTTAAAAATATACATGTACCGTAGTAGCCGAAGTACCTGGTGTTGCCTGGGTATATCTGTAAAATGGGTTAAAATAAGAAAGCAAAGGTTTATGGGTTTTTTAAACGGTAACCTTGTTGTTATTGCTAGCTGCCCCATACATCTTCCACCCTGCCTCTCTAACAATGTATCTTTTCTTGTGACTTGAGAATTTATTTCTTTCTGGATCCAATCGGACTCCAGAATTGCGGTAACACCTTGCTGGGTTGTAACCATGAATGCCATCATGACTTTGACCCGTCCTTTTCGCTCAGGGTGGATAGTTAAGTGTGCTTAAATTATGATGAAAGGCTGACAAAACAGGAGTTAATCAAAAACACTTTGATAATCCTTTGTATTGCACTGCACTTCCACTCGCTCAAGCCTCACCTAACACCCCCTTGGAAAACCGCACATACTCCCTTTTATACTACAGTAAATAGAAGCAGAACATGGCATTGCCCAGGTAAGTAAAGTTAATTGCTGGGAATTTTGTCTGCCATTCTGGCTTCAGTGTGTTCAGATGTTTCATGTGCTCTGAACTTGCAGGTGGCACTGGTGTGCAAACTGTAGCACACAGGGAAACAAAAACCCCACTTGGACCCCCACAGACAAAAGTTTGGGTTGTAAAGTAGTCTGTATTGTCTGTATGGTCCTAGAGAGCAACTCTGCAAAATCTGGTTCAGACTGGTCAAAGGGTGTAGGATTGTATAGGGAGCATAAAGATAGACATTCTATTTTATATACAGTATATATATATATATATATATATATATATATATATATATATATATATATATATGTGTGTGTGTGTGTGTGTGTGTGTGTGTGTGTGTGTGTGTGTGTGTGTGTGTGTGTGTGTATATATGTATATGTATAGTAACCCTATGTAAGCTTGTTTAGGATCTGAATACTTTGAGGAAAGAAGCTGCAGAGATGGTGTGTTATACGTGTCATGATAGACCTGCACCTCCTCTCTGATGGTAATTAATGAACAGATGATTGCTGGGATGTGTGGTGTCAGCTGCAATCTTTCCTGCTCTATTTTTCGATCTGGCGATGAACAGATCTTTTAATGTTGGGAGAAAACAGCCAATAATTTTCTCAGCTGAATAAATCTCCTCTGCAACTGAGTCTTAAAAAGAGAGGAGGCAGAAGGAAACCAAATGGTGATAGAAATGGTCATATTACTCTCAATGATGGCTGAGTAAAAATTTAACAATATCTGCCTTGATATGCTAAGCTTCTTAAGCTGCCGAAGGAAGAACAATTTCTGTCTGGCTTTCTTAATGGCTGAGGTAATGTGATGTATTAGTGAAATTAGTCCCCAGGAATTTGAATGACTGAACCATAGACACAGTCAGGCCATTCATTTGGAAAGGTGGACAGATAGTGACTTGTCGGCAGAAGTCAGTCTTCATTTCCACTGTCTTAATAGCATTGAGCTCCAAGTTGTTACAAGAACACCATTCCACAAGACAGCCCACCTCTCTTTGATAGGAAGGCACAACATTATTGGAAATAAGACCTACTACGGTTGTGTCATCTGCAAACTTATAGACTTTTTACAGATTTCTCTATGAATCTACAGTCATTGGTATAAAGTGAAAACAGGAGGGGTGGAAGAACACAGCCCTGGGTGTACCCTATGCTAATTGGCATTGAATGGAGACCCAGTCTCACATACTGCTTCCTATCTTTCAAGAAACTTATAATCCACTGACAGACCGAACTCCCAACTATGACAGTTTTAAGGGCCCTTAGAGTACAAAAGATTCTCTGGTCTGATGAGACAAAAATTAAAATCTTAGAGTTTTCATCTGAGTGCTATGTCTGATGAAGACCAGACACTATTTATGATCTGCCTAATACCATTCTTATGTTGGAGCATGGTGGTGGCATCATGGCATGTGGGTGCTTCTTAGTGACGGGTACAGAAGACTGATCAGAATTGAGGGAAAAATGTATGCAGACAAATACAGCGAGGTCCTTGAAGAAAACCTACTCCAGAGTGGGGTGATGGTTCATCTCTCAACATGATAATGACAATGCCGGAGTGGCTTTAGGACAAGTCTTTGACTGTCCTTGAGTGGCCCAACCAAAATCCAAACTTAAACCCCCATAGAACATTTGTGGAGAGATTTGAAGATGGCAGTTTACAGACACTTTCCATCCAATCTAAAAGAGCTTGAGAGGACCTGTCAGGAAGAATGATATAAACTACATAAACCCAGATGTGCAAAGCTTATAGAGACTTGCCCATGAAGAACTGAGGCTGTAATTGCTGCCAAAGGGGGTTACAGCAAATACCACAGCAAAGAGTCTAAATACCTCTATGAATAAGAGATTTCAGTTTTTGATTTTTAATATCAAAAACATGTTTTCACTTTGTCATTATACATTATTGAATGTAAGACTGATGGGCAAAAATGGCAAAATGACATCCACAGCACAGTAAATATGCAAAAAGTTTTGAACCCATTGTATACTGTATATGTTTGCACATACGCACAAACACAAAGCATATGTATATTCTACCTTTAGTGTCAGAAGGCTGAACCAAGCCATTTTTTCTGGGGTCTTTCAAAGTCCAATATGTTTGAGTGCTGTTCACCTCAGTATCTAATACAATATCATAAGGGGAGATGACTCTCCATTCTCCTCCTCTTTATATTCTCGCCCATCAGATGAAATGTTTCATGGAATGTAAAGCAAAGCACAAAGTCTGGGGTTATGAATAGAATTATTTTTGACAGGCTCTTTATCACAGCATCTTATGCATTGTGAAGACCTGTTGTATTACAGACAGTTTACCCTGAATGCTGCAGGCAGAATGTCCTCCTTGAGCCTGTCCTGGCTTAGGACCCCCATGTGTGTCTAATTAAACTGCTTGATGTGCCGAGCGCAGCGCCTTGGAAGCCTTTGAAATCCAATATGCCTTTAAATCAGATTTAAAAATGTTTATGTATGTTATGAGAAACACACCCTCAGCCAACTCAGCAAACAGAGAAAGTGTGTAGTCTGCTTTCACCTCCACATTATTTTCTCCTTTTTTGTTAATTTAGAGGCTCCTAAACTCTGATTATCTACTTATAATAAAACTATAATTTTCTCCTTGATGTGCATGTTGTCATATGCAGATTTGTACCTGAAATATTGTTGCATATTCATATCATATTAAAGTGAATGTACATAATAAAACACCATTAAAATCTGTTGATCTAGCATAATGTCTCACACCTCTGTCTAAAGCTTTTAAGAGAATGTGACCTAAATATGAGAGTTAGAAAATGGATGGATTACAGGAGCCTGTCAGGTACAGTGCCCTTCTGTCTGTCTACCCCTACTGCTGATTTGTCTAAACATAAAGACAAAAATAAAATGATTCTTCAAGATCAAAGGGTGGTATGGTGATGCTGGGTCCGGGGTTTAAATCCTGTGCTTAGTCACCGATTGTGTTTACATGCACACACATAACCGGATTAAGGAGAATAACACCGTAAAGGCAGAAGTCTGTTTTATCAAAATTCTGCATGTACATGGGCAAGTCATTTTCAGGAGTTCTTCTTTGAAAATAGTCATGAAAATGTGTCAGAAACGAGTTAAATGTCATCATCGGCCACTGTAAATATGGAAAAAAAAAACATGAGGCCTGTGATGATTTTCTCATTTTTAATGAATATGTTTAGTCAAATTAATGCTTTATTTATAGGTTCCTGTTACCGGATTGCACACAGCACACTCTTTTCTACTTCGCTGTGCTACTGAGCCCTGCAAAGGACTTGGTATGTGTGTTTCTTACCCACTGTTGTTGGAATGGAATAAAAATAATGCAAGTAACACAGATAAGAATTGTATCAGGTTTAAAAAGTAATCAGACTATAAAATGTATATTACTTTTAATCCTACTGCTCTCGAGATTGTGCTGCTGAGTTTAGCACTGTATGTTCAGCTCATCAACATAAATTTTGTAATTTCTGAAATACTGAGACAGATCATTTCAGTCAGGGAAAGGAATATTGTTATTTGCTTCTGGAAATGTATTTTGTGGACACTTTTACCCGTGGCTGCTGGAAGCGTGTGCAAAGCAAATAAATACAGGCTGACAGAGTGCAATGCACATGTGCAGACTACAAAAATCCTTAACAGTAACCCGGTTATGGGTTCACATGGCCACATAATTGAATTATTTGCAAAGAAATCTACCTCTGTTAATCAGGTTCTTCAGAGGCCAGTAACTCGATTTCTCTAACCGGAATAAGGATTTATATGGCATTTTAGAAATCAGGTTTCTGTAAAAAGCTGGGTTATGTAAACACGCAGACTGTCTGTGTGCAGTCTGAACATTCTCTGCATGTCTGCACAGTTTCCCTCCCATATCTCAAATGTGTGTTAGGTTAAATGGCAAGTGTAAATTGGCGCAATGTGGATGTTTGCATCAGTGAGCCCTGTAATGGTCTGGCTTCCCTCCCAGGGTTTTTTCCTGTCTTGTTCCAGCCATAGGCTCTCCCCCAGAACCAGAATTAGATTAAGCAAGGTTTGGAAAATTTTGTGTTAAGCCTGCAATTTAAACCTCACATTTAATTGATTACAAACAGCTTACAAGAATTTGTAAATATGCATACTCATAAATGCTGTTTCATGGCTTTGAACAGGTATGAGGAAAGTGAACCAGTGATGCAGAGTGTTTCCTAAAGAATGAACAGTGCAGAGTCCAATGCACCACGTTAGTATTTGCCAATACCTCAGTAGCAATGCACCTTCAGGTCAGCATATTCCGACAGTAGCCTTGAAATGCTCTGTCTACTAACGCACAAAAAAATATGATTTGGCACAAAATGATCTCTGCCATCATACCATAATGATTTTGTCCCTTCCTAATGAGAGAGTGTCGGCCAAATGCCCATCACAAAACCGTTATGTTTCTTCCAACCTGCAACCTGAACTGAACAGAATGAATAATAGTAAGGAAAATGAAGTTAAAGAATGAACAAATAACATTAGTTGTTTAAAATTGTATGCATAAATACAAATATAGCATTATTATCTGCATGATTCCATGGACAAAAATTAGTCAGAGGCCGCATTGTCACCAACACGTTTTTGAGGTAATCTCATGTGGGTTTACATTCAGAGCAGAAACTAACCTCAGAAGCTCAAATGCAGTATAATGCCTGAACAAACATATCAGGAAAGCCTGCTCCATCGCAGAGCCAACCCTGGACATTCAAAAATCTGTTGTGGAAAAGAGGATGATGGCAAAATTAGATGTCATCATGAAAAATCCCCTCCATCCCCTCCAGGAGGTGCTGTCTTGGAGCACTTTTAGCCACATGCTCATTCCACTACAGTGTGCTAAGAAGCGAGTCTAGGGGTCTTTTCTGCCCACTGCTATCAGGCAATTCAATGCTTCCACCCGATGTACTTACTATGTTTATTTTTACTTATTTACTTGTCCTGCGAGTATATATTCTTCCTTTTTATCTTTCTGCTGCTGTATCTGAATTGCCCCCTGAGATTAATAATGTTTATGTCATCTAGCTAATCAAATATAATGATAAATGATGGATTAGTTGAAAATGTTAAAATTCAGGGTTTAAAATTGTTTACTATTATTTTTTGCAATAAAAACACAGCACATATGTTAAAATATCTGGGTCATTGTTTTTGTAGTGCAGTAAATTGCTGATATGTAAGTAATTATGAAATACATTTTAAGTAAAACACACATTCCTTTTTTAAATAAATATTACTCTGAAATATTTGCTGTCACTGTTAAATCTGGGGTTCTGCTATAATAAGAAAATGAAAATTCCACATGATATAAAATCAAAGCAGATTATATAATTTTAAATGACAATCAGGTAATGTAAACACAGCTAGATTGTTCTGTTGTACAATTATGTAAAGTATTAAATGTAACAATATATCGGTATAGCAAGCTCAAGAAGTGTTTAGATGGTTACACACTGTTACATGCTATTGCTATTGTCTCATTTATATAATGTGAAAAAATATAGATAGATAGATAGATAGATAGATAGATAGATAGATAGATAGATAGATAGATAGATAGATAGATAGATAGATAGATAGATAGATAGATAGATAGATAGATCCCAAGGGGAAATTCACATACTCCAGCAGCAGCATACTGATAAAAAACAATATTAAATTAAAGAGTGATAACAATGCAGGTATAACACTCAATAACTTTGTATAATGTTAACGTTTACCCCCCGGGTGGTACTGAAGAGTCGCATAGTGTGGTGGAGGAACGATCTCCTCAGTCTGTCAGTGGAGCAGGACAGTGACAGCAGTCTGTCACTGAAGCTGCTCCTCTGTCTGGAGATGATACTGTTTAGTGGATGCAGTGGATTCTCCATTATTGACAGGAGTCTGCTCAGTGCCCGTCGCTCTGCCACGTATGTCAAACTGTCCAGCTCCATGCCTACAATAGAGCCTGCCTTCCTCACCAGTTTGTCCAGGCATGAGGTGTCCCTCTTCTTTATGCTGTCTCCCCAGCGCACCACCGCATAGAAGAAGGCACTCGCCATAACCGTCTGATTGAACATGTGCAGCATCTTATTGCAGATGTTGAAGGACGCCAGCCTTCTAAGAAAGTATAGTCATTTATTCCATCTTATCTTATATCAATAGCATCAAATTAAAAAATAACAACACTGTCTAAATACTTTTAAAGTTTACAAAATATGTACACAGTCTTTGCACACACAGGCCACTAGCTCTAGCAATGCTGAACCAGCATAGCCACCACGGCATAGCCACAGCATTTACGTTTAGAATAAATTCCATCGGACACTCACTGATCTGCAAGTGCAAGCTTTTTTGGGCTGAATGGCCTGTTCTCGTCTAGATTGTTCTAATGTTGCAGGCTTTAACCTTCATATTGGTTTAAAGACCAGAAGAGATCAATTGTTTTAAATCAGGATTATCACCCCATACTTAGAAATACATTTTTACAATTAGTACATGTTTATATTTTCCACCACATGTTTACAAAATGTGGTCTGCAAGGTTTAGAGTTAAGGCAGAAATACTCTGCATTCCTATTTTGGATACACATGTATGCGTTTTTTTAATTTCCCCGAAACTCCACTTCTCCAATTGCACTCGGGTACAGACCAAAACAGCGAGACCCTTTGGTGCAGTACGAAATGAACCCTGAAGCGGTTCGCATGAGGTATGAATATGAATCCGACTGATCAAACTGGAAGAAACACTGTTATCATGGCTGAAGTAGACCATGATTAGCGTCTGCTTTAGGTAACTATCGATTTTCAATAACAGCAGGGTCGAGTGTTAATGTGGAACACTAAAATCAAAAATAAATACGTACAAAGGTACAAATGTTACACAATTTGCATGAAAACAGTTCACAAAATTATCAATCAATCAGAGCAAGCCTAAAACCTGATTTATATCTCTCGCGTACGTGATCAAAGAAAACAAAAATGTAAAATTACTTGTGATCAGGCCAATCAAAACGTATACAGAGGTGGCGAAAAACAAACAGCAGTGTTTTGTGAGTCCGAAGACCAATCCTCTTAAATCTTACATCATGAAAATGATTAGAGAAGGTGGAAGCATTCTGTCATTGCGATCGCTTTTCGGGCGCGGTGCGGATATTGAAGCACCATAATTTTGACACCTCTAGTAAATGTTAATCAAACATTCCAAAATGAATATTATTAACAAATAGGTACATGAGTTACTATATTAGACATTTGATTCGAGGTGACTTGAATATACGTTCATATGGTGGCTACTGGAGAGTAACATCCCGCAACATTCCACAGTTAAATGAAACTCACCGGACACGTCTACTGTCAAAAACTGAAGATTGTCTTCTTTTGCGAATTTATTTGAAACTTGCCCTTTTCGTACTATGCACAGTAGCGGCTAATATATAGTTGTTTCCCATTTGTTCGGTAACAGGCGTTTCGTTCACACACTTGTACTTGGTGAATAAACAGATAATAATAGGAAATGCGGCGATGCGTAAACACTGTTTTCGACTCGTAATGGTATTTTTTCTCTGGGAAAAAATGTTTCTGCCCAATGAAAGACACCCTGGACACGCCTGCCAGTTTGCTAGTTTGCTTGAAAGTTTGGAATGTGAAATGCTACTGAACTAACTGAAAATTGAAACAAGGCAACGAGTCACCCCGATTCAGTAAATGGACTAGGAGTGTGAAAACGACACTTTCTTGCAGTTTTACCATCCGGGGTTGTCTGATTTCTACCGTAACATAATATTTTATCAATAATTAGGTAGGAGTAGCGGTGTTTGCAAGGTAATTGGCTGAATGAACTGTAACTATCTGTGAAATTCACAAGTTGTCTTTAAAAGTCGCACACAGTTTTGAGAAAAAAAGCCCAAACTGAAGACTCATACCCATACCATTTATTTTGCACGCATATCAGCTATAACATCAATAAATGAATGGATGTGACAACTATAGCGACATTTGAATTACTAGATGAGGGTGTGGTGGTGTTCTAAGTCATTTGTGATTGGTCAAAGACTAAGAGGGCGGTTGCACAGCGACATCGTTTGTGATTGGTCAAATAAATGAGCGGGATCTTGGACGGTGAAGGCACCTTTGTTTGCTCAGGTTAAATGACGAGTGAAATGGTACACGGGGGAGTCTCTGTCGTAACACAATAGAAAATAGAATGTGTGTTTGTTTATTTTGTGTTGGTTTATTCTGCCTGTGTTCTGTGTTGGTTGTTTCAAGAAAAGCAAATGTTCAATGAGGTAAGAAATTACTAAATTATCCTCCCAAGACCTTGTTGCTGTAATGACCAATGAAGTGTACTCGAAGCTTGCCATCATTAGCACTGAACTATTCACAACTATCCTCCCAAGTGACAGTTTGTCATTTACAAGCAAAGGCAGTTTTTGGCAGCCCTAGCGTAACCGTGCAGATAAACTGTTTAATGTCTTAACATGAGTAATTGTTAGTTGTTTTTACAGTCTAGGATGGGGACATACCGTAAACTCCAGTTTTAGCATTCTCGATAAACAATGAAAAATAACCCGAACATGCTTAGCTTCAGGTGGATGACTTCTTCTGAAGTGCCTGTGGCATGGCTGTTGACTTTCTTACTTCCACCTATGTAACATTTCCCATGTTCGCTCAGTTTTCTTCTTTTCTAATGCTGAGAAACTTATTTATGTGTTCATCACATCCCGTATTGATGACTGTAACTCCTTACTGGCAGGTGGCCTTTCAAATTCTCTATCAGAGCGCCACGTGATTCAAAACTCTGCTTTGAGAGTCCTGACACAGACTTGCAGCAGCATGCACAAAGCAGCTATCCTGCTGTACCTTCACTGGCTCCCAGTGTCTTACAGGATTGAATGTAAAATTTTTATTAGCCTACAAAACTTTAAATGGCCTCACAGTGGACTACATCAGTGATCTTCTCCATCTCTATGCTCCTGTTTGCCCACTAAGGTACACTGATTCTGGCCATCTTGTTGTGCCCCACACTGACCTGCACTCTAGGGGTGACAACAGGGCCTTCAGCTGTATAGCGCCCAGACTTTGGAATGATGTCATGAAATTAATGAAATTAGCTGACTCAACTCATTTTATTTATCTCATTTTTTTAGCATGGCATTAAACAGACTCGGCATGCTGACCCTGCTTTAAATTTACCCTCTCCCCCTTTCTAGGTGCTCATGATTTCTGTTTACATCACAAATTATAATACTTATTCAAAATTTCTTTGCAGTACTGTATGTTGTATTTTAGTCTAGATTATTATCTTTTATTCTGTTTGAATGCTTTCAATATCCTGCATTTATCTTTATCCTCACAAGTGGCACAGTGGTAGTGCTGCTTTGCAGTAAGGAGACTGTGGGTTCACTTCCCAGGTCCTCCCTGTGTGGAGAGCGCTTTGAGTAGTGAGAAAAGCGCTATATAAATGTAAAGAATTATTATTTAATTGGGATATTATTTGTAGCCAATGTTATATATGTCCTGTTGCTCTTTCTGAGTTTTGTGAAGTGCTTTGAGCATTAGCAAGGTGCTATATAAGTAAATTGTGTTATTATTAGTATTTTTATTTTTTTCTTTTGGTTGCCAGTCATTTATAATAAGTGACAAAAACTAGAAGTTCTATATAAGACAATTAATATATAGCATAATGTAGTGTCTGCGGTGGGCTGGCGCCCTGCCCGGGGTTTGTTTCCTGCCTTGCGCCCTGTGTTGGCTGGGATTGGACCCTTGTGACCCTGTGGCTGGGATATAGCAGGTTGGATAATGGATGGATGGATGGATAATGTAGTGTAGAATATATATTGCAGTTTTCTTTACAAATCTGTTTAAAAATATTAGATTGACTAAAATTTTCATTTTAAATTGATTTAGAACAATACTGTATACATGAATAAAAATGTTTTTAGCATTTTAATCACATTTCCTATTAAGTTTTTACTTAAATCTGACATGATGTAAACATTGCAATTTTATTGTTTATTGTATTCATGAATGTAAACAAAAAAACTATTTTCAATTAACACCATTTTTGATGATTTTAATTTTGTCAACATGTTAGATGGTTCTCACAGACACGAACACAAAAATAGTTAATAGTGTATTTCACAGAAATGATGCACATTGTTTAGTTTGATCTGTGACACAACCTGATGACAGAAACCCTCCGAACTTCACAATACGTATTGTTTGGTTTGATGTACTGCTTTTTCCTTTTCATTTTTATTGCTTAATTTTGGAAAGGGTCCTGGCACGGCGTTTACTTCCGGACTTTGCCGAGACCCACTGAAATCTTCTGAATGTCATCTTCTGAAGTCTGTCCTGAAACTGCACTAATGTCAGTTCCGTCCTGAAAGTGCTGTTTGGATCTGCAGGTGGATGATATTGGCTTATTTGTGAGCTGCTGCGCGTGTCTTGTTCTGCTCATTGAGATTGTTTTATAATATTTTTTTTTTATTTTCAACGCTATGATAGGTTAACTTCCAAATAACATGAGCTGTCAGTGCTTTATTTGTATGGAAAGCCTTATTAATGTCTAAAGATATTTCAAAATTCAGTTGAAGATATTTTGAAGTTAAATGACGATAACCTAAAATGAATTATACATTTTCATCTCAAACCTATTTCAGGCTATCATAAAAATGAAGTGCTGGTCAATTTCATATATCTGAAATGTATTTTAAAGGTATCTCAAATGCAGTCTCTTAAAATAGCACTTTATTTGAGATATTTGACATACAATTCATCAGATTTCAGAATGACACCCTGTAAATTTTCATGTTTTTCAATATGTTCTCAGTCATTTTAAGATATCTTGAAATACATCACAAGAGTTTATTTTTACACTATCTGAAAATGTATTTTGAGATATCTGAAAATGTGCATGAAGTTATTCTAACATACTCTGAAATGCATTTTACATATCTCAAAGTAGTCTGGATATCATTTCAAGATGTCTTAAAATGTATTTCGTATATTTTGACATTGACTTTTGTTTGATATATCTAAAATACATTTTCTTGGATATCTCACATTAATTTCCTGATACCTTAAAATGTGTTTCTGCTCCATGTAAGATATATCAAATAGTATTTTAACATCCGAAATACGTTTGAGAAAAGACACAAAGTTGTTTCAAGATATTGTATGTGGAAATCATTTTCAGAAATCTAAAATACTATTAAAGATATCTCAAAAAGCTTCTGGTCCTTTTTAGTGACCCGACATTTGCGCGATAGACATATGAGCGCCGACAAAATAGCGCCAATTAAAACGCGGCATCAAAATCGCGCCGACAAAATTGCGATGACAAGAAAAAGTAAATAAAATCACATAATCTTCTACTTACAAAGTGTTCAAAAGTTTCATTAAATATGAATTACTAGTTTAAAGCATATATAATAATGTTTATATTAGAAGTCAATATTATGAGACATGGCACGCAGATAGTCCTTAAGATCACGCCCTGCATATGTAGGAAGAATTGCAGCAAGATGTCTTGATAGCTGAGCTTATTTAGACTTGCTGGCTGCCTGACTGCTGGTAATTCCGCTTTGTGTTCAGTACTTGCTTGTAACGTCCCATCTGTTTTCTTCTTAAGTCTGCCGGCACACTCTCTTTTAACGCACCTCCACGAAGACGATCCATCTTGATTTACCTTGTCGCGTCGATATCGATATCCTTTATACAGAAGTTGTTGTTTTCCTTTCTGTGACTTAATAATATCCATGGGGTCAGTTAACTAAGTATAACGTATTATTCAATTGATTTCTTCTGACTGCATTATAACCTAGCACATAATGTGTACATAATGCGCACATACGCGTCCCACTCTCTTGGCCTCTCTCGCGATTTTGTTGTGGCAATTTTGTCGGCACGCATTTGTCGAAAACCAGTTAGCGAGTTTGTCGCCGCTCATTTGTCCGTCGCGGTTTTGTCGGCGCTCATATGTCTATCGCGCTTTTGTCGGTGAACCGTATTTTTGGGTATAGAAAAATAAAGGAAAAGAGGTGGTAGGGATACATAAGGAGGGTGGTAGTATGAGTACAGCTAATTGATAGTTATAGTAGCTAGATCAGTACTGTGGAAGAGATTAGTACTGTGCAATCAGAAATTGTAAAAAATAAAGTCTATACAAAGGAATTGACTCAGTAGTTTTACAAAATATGTCAATTTGTCTTACATACAGCTGTTGTTTTTAGTCCCTTTTTGTCTTATACTGGACTCTACCCCTGCAACTCTTAAATGAAGAACAGGAACATCTCTGGATTGGGCACCAGGCCATTGCAGGACCAATTCATGCACACCTCGTCCATTTACATAGGGCCAGTTTGGAATTGCCATCTTTGTTGGTTGCCAGAGATTGTGGTATTGCTTTATGCATTACTGTGTTTATGCACTTTACAGCATTATGTTGTTTTATATAATATTGTGATGATATTATAGCTCATACAATATAGTGTTGCTTATGCATTTGTGGCTGTAAAAAAGGAGACAAATTAATAGCAATTATGTTGCCTGATAATAAAGTTCAAGTTCAACAACCCTCAGATATAAAGAGAATGTGTAGACTCCTCATAAGCAATGATTGAGCACTGGATTAATACCCAGAATGCTGGATGTGTGAGTAAATTTAACCTTACCCTACTTCCACCTTAGCTTCTCTTTACGAAGTCATTTTCAAGTACGAGTTTTGAAACACTCTACTTCCATCCATCCATTATCCAACCCGCTATATTCAAACTACAGGGTCACGGAGGTCTGCTAGAGGCAATCTCAGCCAACACAGGGCGCAAGGCAGGAAACAAACCCTGGGCAGGGCACCAGCTCACTGCAGGGCGCACACACACACCAAGCACCTAACCTGCATGTCTTTGGACTGTGGGAGGAAACTGGAGCACCCAGAGGAAACCCACGTAGACACGGGGAGAACATGCAAACTCCACGCAGGGAGGACTCGGGAAGTGAACCTGGGTCTCCTAAATGCGAGGCAGCAGCGCTACCACTGCGCCACCATGCTGCCCCCACTCTACTTCCTGCCTTCGTTAATTTGATTACAGCTATGATGTCAATCTTCAGGCTTCATTTATTTTAAGCCTAAAAGATTCAGCTTCCTAACTTTCCTGTCTTTCACTCTCTGAAGGTTTGGAATAATGCTGCATTTCCTTGCTGTCAATATATTGGTATTCCCAAGTTGTAATGTTCTACCTTCCCACATCAGTGCATTCAAGTGAATTTCTGGTTGTACTGTTTATTGCAACATGAAGTTGCTGCTGATTTGTTACTTGCTCTGTTAAAAAAATAAATAAACAAAAAAAAAATTAAAGATAAATGGACATTTTTTTATGAAAATGAAGACCAAAGTAAATATATTTACCACTCCAAATTTAATTCAACCACAAACATTGCTTTTCTGTCTGACCAGGCTGTACCAATTATTTTATACACTAGGCTAAGATGAAGGTTATGTTACAACTCAGAGAATTTGGGTAACTTTATTATCCCCAAATTGTATGGCTTGTTGCTCTAAGTTCCTAGGGTTGAATTTCTGACTTGGAAACTTATATTTATTGTTTGCCCGACAGCAATGTGAATGTAGCATAAGTCTAGCATCTCTTCTCTGGACCTTACCTAGTGGTACTAAGTTGCTCTTCTAATATGGAAATCACAACCACCACCAGTATTCCAGATATGGCTTCACAATTGCAAGACACATCTTAAGCATATTGACCAGAGGTCCCCAACTCCAACCCTGGAGGGCCCCAGTGGCTGCAGGTTTTCATTCTAACCTTTTTTTTAATTAGTGCACTGTTTTTGTTGCTAATTATTTTCTTTTGAATGAATTTTAATTGACTTGTTTTATAAGATTTGTTCTTCTGAATTGCTTCATTTCTTTCCTTAAATGGCACCCAAACAGAAATGAAACGTGAAGTGAGTGAGCCAACAGAAGACCAATTAAGTCAGGTCCTCAAACTCCAACCAATTTCTCTGCAACCAGTTGCTTAATTAGGAGCTGATTTTTGTTAAATAAATCCGTTCTTTAATTCCATGGCTTGTTGCTGCTGTCATGCAATAGCATACATTTTCGAAATTTTTGATTTTCAGTTTTCTAAGAGCACCGATAAAATGTTTTGGAGACCTTCACCTTTCTTTATTTTCACATTTTGTACGATCGAGACAGTTTGCTGGACATGTTTTGGTTCATTTTGTATCTCATTTTTGTTTGGCTGCTAATTAAGGATAAAGAAACAATTAAGGGGTATGAGTCTTCAAGAGTAAGTCAAATAAAATTAATTCAAAAGAAGTTAATTAGGAGCAAAAACAGGTTACCAGTTCAGAAAGGGGTAGAATGAAAACCTGCAGCCACTGGGGCCCTCCAGGACCGGAGCTGGGACCCCCTGATATTGACACTGTGATGGGCAGCCACGGCCATTACCTTGCCGGGATGCCAACAGAATTGAAGGACCGGGTGAGAAAGCATTGATGAGGCAATACCTCCTCTGGGACGCTAGAGGGCAGCCCTCCTGGGCAGCTGTGGCACTATGGATTCTCGCAGGGCATGCTGGAAGCTGGAGTTTGGTACAGCCCTGCTAGGTTCCGTGGGGGGCACCAAGGGGAGCTGTAAAGCCCTATAATGGACTTCTTCCACACCTGGGAGTGATTCCAGGTAATCTTGATGAGCCACCTGGAACACTCCCAGGACCTATAAAAGGAGCCAGTCACCACCACTTAATGACGGGAGAAAGTAGATGAAGCTTGTGAGGACAAATGGAGGTGGAAGGACTAGACTAGACTAGAGAAGAGAAGAGACTGTGGTACTGTATGGACTGTGCTGTACTTTGTGGGAGCGAAGAAGAAACACTTCCCTGACTGTAAATAAATCATGTGCTGTGTGTTGAAACTTGTGTCCTGCCTGTCTGTGTTGGGTTGAGGTGGCTGTACACTCCCTGGGCTTCATAACACTTAGTTTGTACAGTAGAGTTGTACAGCTAAAGCCACCATTCTATTAACCTGTGCCTGCTTGTGTACACTTGTCTTGTTGTGGGCAGTCATGAATCTACCTGGCCTCACATTTTTGCTTGTACTGTAAGTGATATTCTCTAACTCTATTCACTGCATTCTGTAATCAAATTAAATCCTTTAACTCCTTACCTGTAAGACGTATCAATTATCTACATTTAATTTTATCCCACGTATATGTCCAGTTCTGAATATTGTTCATGTCTTTTTGTTTAAATTTTATTAACCAAAGAAAAATTTTGCTAGATTCCCTTATTTATTGTCATCTGTAAATGCAGTAATTTTTACTTATACTTCACTGTAATTTTATCCAACTCATTTATATACATTATTACCTTTGTAAGAATTAATTTCTTCAATTAAATAATGTTTCCTTTTAAACAAACAATATTGCATGTAGCATCTGTCATGATAAACGGTAGTTAACATGTTCCTAAATATGACGCCTTACAAGACGTATTAATCGGAACTCACATTATCAGAGAGTGCTTACAGATGGCAGTCAGATTTGAATCTGCTTTTTAGCCTTCAGAAAATGTAACAGGTACACTGTTATAATGTAATTGAAGTATCACTTTGTAAAGTGACTTGGTGTAGCTGCCATTTTGATCAGGATGTCCACCCCACTGAATTAAAGCTGAAAGTCTGCACTTCAACTGCATTTGAGTTGTTTCATTTAAAATTCATTGTGGTAATGTACAGAACCAAAACTAGAAAAAAGTTGTCTCTGTCCAAATATTTATGGACCTAACTGTAAGTAACAACTGGTTAAGTTTGCAGATGATACCAAGATAGGTGGATTAGCAGATAATTTGAAATCCGTTATATCATTACAGAAGGACTTGGATAGCATACAGGCTTGGGTGGATTTGTGGCAGATGAAATTTAATGTCAGTAAATGTAAAGTATTACACATAGGAAGTAAAAATGTGAGGTTTGAATACACAATGGGCGATCGGACAATCGAGAATACACCTTATGAGAAGGACTTAGGAGTCGTAGTGGACTGTAAGCTATCGACTTCCCAACAGTGTTCAGAAGCCATTAAGAAGGCTAACAGAATGTCAGGTTATATAGCACGATGTGTGGAGTACAAGTCCAAGGAGGTTCTGCTCAACCTTTATAATGCACTGGTGAGGCCTCTTCTTGAGTACTGGGTGCAGTTTTGGTCTCCAGGCTACAAAAAGGACATAGCAGCACTAGAAAAGGTCCAGTGAAGAGCGACTAGGCTGATTCCAGGGCTGCAGGGGATGAGTTATGAGGAAAGATTAAAAGAGCTGAGCCTTTACAGTTTAAGCAAAAGAAGATTAAGAGGTGACATGATTGAAGTGTTTAAAATTATGAAGGGAATTAGTACAGTAGATCGAGACTTATTTTAAAATGAGTTCATCAAGTACATGGGGACACAGTTGAAATCTTGTTAAGGGTAAATTTTGCACAAACATTAGGAAGTTTTTCTTTACACAAAGAACGATAGACACTTGGAATAATCTTCCAAGCAGTGTGGTAGACAGTAAGACATTGGGGACTTTCAAAACTCGGCTTGATGTTTTTTTTAGAAGAAATAAGTGGATAGGACTGGCAAGCTTTGTTTGGCTGAATGGCCTTGTCTAGAGTGTTCTAATGTTCTAAAAACCCGGTGTTTTCTCAGATGGCTAGTGGAGGGTGACTCTAGGGATCTGACTGCTACACTCTGGGCAATTGTATTTGAAGCACAGGGCTTACGACATCCATTAAGCCTGGATCAGGGTTTGTACTATGGTATGAATATGAACTATTTTAGCCTTAGGGAAATGCATGGAGATGTGAAAAAGTGTGACTTTATGAGTTAGTGTGGATGTGTATATGTGAATGTGTATAGCAATGGGTTGTTGCGCATCCAAAGTTGTCTGTTGTGTTGTGTCAGCTGTTAGAACAGGCATCAGCTCCTCATGACCTTGAAATGGATAAGCAAGTTATAAATGATGGACCAGTGTTTATGCCTTCTTGGTTTTGTGCCTGCTATATGCCTGATATAATTTGAAGCAGGATGTGTCTGCAAAAAGGCAATGAATAAATGGCATACATACTACAGTATTGTGGTATAAGGCAGTTAAGTTTTTCAGGTTGATACTTTTGTATGAGTATTGTTTTCTGCTAGATAGTTCAACTTCTCCTTCATTCCAAACACCTTTCAATAATTCTGTGCTTTGTTACTTTAAATTGTAACAGTTTTCTCCTTTATACTGCTTTTCTGTTGTGTCAACAAAGATTGACTGGCCAATGTATGTGCATTAGAGTGTAGGGATCCCAGTGTTGGACCAAAACTCCAGCCATTCTGAATGCTTCTCCCTTGTACTGTATGGGTTGACTCTGTTTTCCTAGGACTCTGTAAGGAAATAATTAAAAAGTTACATATAAGTCAAATAAGCAAACTCAGGAGTTGGTGAAATTGAGACCAGAAATGAACAAGTACATGGGCATAGACCTTAAAGTCCATGATTACATTTTTGCACCCATATAATCTAAATTAGGATTGCTAGGCCCAGAGTCTGTTCTTGCAACATCAACCTGTAAGCAGATACCAACCCTGGAAAGTGTGCCAGTCCATCTTTGGGAACTCTCTCTCAAGCTCACTTTCTCTCTGAACCAACATAAATTTAACAGATAGATAGTTCTTTGTGTTTTCGCGATGGAGGATGTTTATCCATGTTTGAAAACCATACAGATAATGACTAGCTCAGGAGTCGAACTAAGTGTACTGGAGGTTTACCACCTGTAAGAAATATAGCACAGAAAAAACGAAAACAGTAGTTAATCATACTACTGAAAGATGTCTGTCTAAAAGCAAAATTTGAGGATTGGATAATGTTTAATGGTTTATCAAATCTAGATGTATTTCTGGCCATGAAGTATAACAAGCATAAATCATTGACAAAATTTATACATTGAATATTGTATGTGTGTGTGTGTGTGTGCACGCCCTGTGGTGGGCTAGCGCCCTGCCTAGGGTTTGTTTCCTGCTTTGTGCCCTGTGTTGTCTGGGATTGGCTCCAGTAGACCTCCGTGACCCTGTAGTTAGGATATAGTGGGTTGGATAATGGATGGATGGATATAGCTAAAGGGTGACATTAAAAATTACACACAGAGACCTATGTCACAGAGACAATAGTTTGCAAGTCAGCCCTCAGATGGACTTCTCAGAAAGATGCACTAACAGATTGAATAACAGGTTGATGAAAGACAACATCACAGGCAGCTATCTGGTATGCTGGAGCGAATTCTTAGGGGTCATGGGTGAAGCCCATTAAAGCAGGATATGTGGTTAGCAGCAGTCACAGCCTTCCTTTTGTTAGCAAAAATCGACATTGCGGCTGAAAAGGCTTTCATGCATCAGTAAAATTGTTTACTTTTGATTAATTGTATTCCATTGTGTGGTAGGAAAAAAGGGAGGGATGTAAAAAATAAAAAAGTCACTTTGGGTTAAATAGTGGAGAGGTCAGAACTGTAAATCTCCTTAAAAGTCTATTTTTAAGAGCCCTTGACATTGCTCTCCACTTTAATGGAGTTTTCTTAGCCAAAGCCAATCTATGCAATATGCCATCCACTAAAGCCCATATTTGAAATGCATAAACTCTTTGGTGGGCTGCTTGCTCAGTGAATGAAGGTACACACCTACTTTATGTATCTGACATTATAGCATGTGCTATTAGTCTCTTTCAACCAGTCTCTTGACTCTTTCTTTCTTCTGTTTTATTTTGTAGAGACTTGGACAGAAACAATATAACTCGAATTACGAAAGTAGACTTCACTGGTCTGAAGAACCTGCGAGTTTTGTAAGTTTTTATTTTATTTTTTATCTTTCTTTGTGATTGGTATATCAAAGGAAGTTCTGAACATGTCAGTAAGACTCCACTGACCTCACCCTTCTTCTTGCCACTACATATTCCAAATGATAAAGCAATTCAAATTTCAAAGAAATAAAATATGGCCATTTTGCATACTGTGTTTGATTTAATACATGAGAAACTTTAAATTATCAAAATAATAACAGAACAATGATACCTCGTAGAATAGAGGTGCTTACTTCTTCTCCACATATACAGTATTCACTTATTTTACGTAGTGGGCATAATAGTCAGGAAAGGCATTGTAGCACTAGAAGATGAGTAGTGCAAAACAACCAAATTCACCCCTGGATTAAAAGATATACCCCAGTGTGCTTTCAGAGGCTTTAAGAAAAAGAAATGTCTTTAGTGGAAAAACACTTCATGAAGACCTAAGTAAGGTCTATGAAATTCTCAAAGGCACCAATAAAGTCTTCCCGCCAAATAATTAAAACCAGAATTCAGGAAGTGATAGAAATTAAGGAGAAGGACATATAAGAAATAAACCAGGAAGTAAATCCTTAAATAAAATTAAGTTGAACTTGCAAATAAAGAAATAAACAAACCCAAAAGATATGACTTATCCCAAACTCTTGATAATTTTAAAAATGGCATTATTTTTTGTTGTTCTTTATTTCACCTTATACAATTTCTTGTATTAGGAATTTGTTAGTTTTCACATACCCCTTGAGGTCAGAGAGCAGGGTCAGCCATCGTACACCGCCCCTAGAGCAATTGAAGGCCAAGGGCCTTGCTCAAGGGCCCAGCAGAGTAGAATCTCCTTTGGCAATGATGGGGATTTGAACCGGCAACCTTCGGGATACCAGCACAGATCCTTAGCCTCAGAGTCACCACTCCGCCCTAAATTATTTGGTAGCTTTCAGTCTTTTTCCTCTTGTGGCGTGATTTTTTAAACATACTTGTCAAGGATTTATATATGTATGTATTACTTTTCTTAAGCACTTTAGGATAAATGTTTTCTGCTTCTAGTGATTTTGTTATTAACAGCCATTTTAATCTGAGCAGAACCTTTCGCACTCTATGTTTCCAATCATTAAGCATTTCCTTGATAGTCCCTGTAACTGGTACTGCAGATCACTTCTTCACATGTGGAAACTTCAGAAAAATTAGAATATAGAGCATTCCACAGTCTGTATATTTTAATTTGTTCTTTCTTTTTCCAATACACTTCTTCCACGACCATTCTTTTACTACTAAAATACTAGAAGAATTTCTCTGGGTCATATTTGGCCTTTTCTATAATATTTCACTGTAATTACATTTTAGAATTTCTAATACCTTTTTTAATCTTTGCTCACATTTGCTCATGACATAGGCCCTACAGTTAGTGATGGCATTTATTTCCTAGTGTCTGTTATACATCTGTTTTTTGCAACCTCTTGTTTAACTTCTGATTTATCCACATCAGAGTTTGCTTTTAAATTTCAGAATGAACTTGTCCTGCATTGCATGTAAAATGCTTTTAAACATTCTCTGTTCCTTTACTGACTATGCACTTAAAAGCTTATCGTAATTTAGATTTTGCCACATCTACTCAAAATTGTCTTACTACAGTTAAATTTAACAATTTTCGCTTTTGAAATATGACTCTGCCAAAGTGCTGTGAAATGTATCACACTATAGTCTAAATCTTAATGATTTAATCACCTCTACTCTCTCACTTCTATTGAAATTATTACAGAATAATAAATATTCACATTATTCTCCTCTCATTGGTATTTTAAAATACTGTATCAAAAATGGACATATTCTACATTTAAAAACTCAGATTCTTTTATTTTCATTTGTTTGTAAGTGTATCCTAGTTAATATTTGGGTAACTGAAGTTCCCCAT